>NC_080796.1:2360026-2960026 GCF_028018385.1 Neofelis nebulosa
TGGGAGAAATAAAATGGGCAGCACAGGCATGGAGTGGGGGAAGGCCTTTGGTGGAGAAACGAAAGGAAGGTAGAGAGAGAGAGAGGCTGTGGGAAGTGCATTTGGATATGAGAAAGCCTGTCCGGACCACAGACCAAGGAGAGGTCCAGAGAGCCAGTTTCTACTTTGGAAAACAGCCTTAGAGGGCAAAAAACAGAATTTTCAAGGCGGCCACACTTTCTCTCGACCAGAGCTACCACCTCCCATGCCTGGTGGGGAGGGAGCCGCCCCTAGGCTTGGTAGCAATCTCAGGGCTACACTGGGAGAGAACACCTTGAGTATGGTGGAAAGGGGAGGTATTGCCCTGCCCAAGGGAAAAAGACCATGCAGGCACGAGCCAGAGGCCCTCTGTCCACTGGGCAGAGTGGCGCAACTCCACTACCAGGTCGGAGCAAAGCGGGATCCTACAGGGTTTTGAATCCCAGCTCAGTGCTCGGGTGGCACAGGGGACTGTGCAGCAAGGCAAGCCGGCTCCCCAGGCTATTCCGTGAGGATAGCCTAAACAGTGAGTTTTGAGACACCTCGTGTGGGCAGGATAGATGGGGTGTCGCCATGTCTCTCCCCATGACCAACATCGTGGGGCTTCAGGGAATGGACAGTGAGCCTCAGTGAAGGCAGGCCCATTACACCAAACCCTGACACTCTGTGCCTCGTAACTGCTTCTCCATAGGAGTGAGACTGACACTGATGGGACCAGACAGCCCCTGCTCTAGACCAGCACAGCCACCGGTCCCAGGCACCAATAGACAACTCTCCTCCGGTTTTCTATCTTAGTTTGTTTGTTTGTTTTCATTTGAGTTATTATTCTTTTGTCTTTCCTTTTCTTTTTTAATGTTTATTTCTTTATTTTGAGAGAGAGAGAGGGAGTGATCAAGCAGAAGAGATGCAGAGAGAGGGGGAGAGAGAGAATCCGAGCAGGATCCATGCTCTCACTGCAGAACCTGTTGGGGGTTTCGAACCCACCCACAGTGACAACATGACCTGAGCCAAATTCAAGAGTCAGACGCTTCACCTACTGAGCCACCCAGGCGCCCATCTTTTCTTTCCTTTGCTTTCCCTTTCTTCTCTTTTCCCTTTTTTCTCTTTCTACTCTCCTCTTTCCCCTTCTCCCTTTGGAAACAGCCTAGTAGTGTCGAGTTGACGTGGGTCAAAGCTAATTATATATCTACATTTATCTATATATCTTAATATATACCTATATATCTATACATAGATATATAGAGATATATCTATATATATATTTTTTCCTTTGTTCCTCTGTTCTGGTTCTTTGTTTGTTTGATTGTACATTTTCTCTATACTTTTCTAGATCTCCTTCTTCATTTTCCTCCCTCTCTTTCTGGATTAAGCCCTATAGCTCCTTTGAGTCACTTCCTGGTCTTTTTTTCAACTCCAGTCATTTCTCTTTTTGTTTGGGCTAAGGATTCTTCCCCACCTTCTTCCCCTTTTTTCCAGGATTACTTCAACAAACAAATCAAAGCACACCTGGTGGAAGGCCCAAACCGCCACTCCAAGTAGCGAGGACAGCAGCCAAAGACGCACCCAAAGAGTGCACACAACACACTCAAAAAAAATTTGTTCAACTGCCAGGCCCTGGACAGTGTAGGGGCTCTTTTTATTACAGTAGTACTCGCAGGTGTGGGACACAGAACAAGCGATTAACACACATAAAGGGCAGGAATCTAGCCAAAACGACGAAATCGGAGAATTCCCCTCAAAAAAAATTCCGGGAAGAAAGGACAGCCAGAGAAGGGCGCAAAAGAGACAGAAACCATATATGTGAGCACATGTTTGGAATGACACTCATAAGACGCATAGTTGCGCTTGAAACCACGCATAGAAGACAGCAGACAATCTACTGCTTCAGAGATCAAGGACCTAAGGAATCGTCACGATGAACGCTGAACATGAAATGGTGTAAAGGAGATACAAAGTAAACTAGATGCAGTGACAGCAAGGACGGGAGAAGCAGCAGACAGAATCGGTGAAACAGAAGATACAATTGTGGACAAAGATGAAGCAGGGAAAGGAAAGGAAGGAAATGACTAGATCACGAGGCAGGTACTAGAGACCTACGTGATTCAGTGAGATGAAATATTAGCCACATCCTAGGAGTCCCAGAAGAAGAAGAGTGAGAGAAAGGGGCAGAAGGTTTTTTTGGAACAACTTATAGCTGAGAGCTTCCCTCATCTGGGGAAGGAAACGGGCATCCAAGTCCTGGCGGCACAGAGAATTCCTTTCCAAATCAACAAACCCAGGTCAACACCACGACATGCCATAGCGAAACTGGAAAACTACAAAGATAAGGAGAGGATTCTGAAAGCAGCTAGGGACAAACGGGTCTTAATCGACAAGGGAAGACACGTAAGGCTAGCAGCAGGCCTGTCCAAAGAAACTTGGCAGGGCAGAAGGGAGGGGTAGGAAACGGTCAATGTGCTGAATGGGAACATCTGCGGCGAAGAATCCCTTCCCAGGCAAGGCTGACATTTAGAATAGAAAGAGAGAGAAAGGCTTTCCCAGACAAACAAAACCTCATGGAGTTCATGACCACTAAACCAGCCCTGCGGGAGATCCTAACGGGCGACTCTGTGAGTGGAAAGCAGCAGAGACTACAAAGGACCAGAGGCCTCACCAAAAGCATGAAACCTTCAGATAACACAAGGACACTAAATCCATATCTTTAACTAATCACTCTGAATGTGAATGGACTCAATGCCCCAATCAAAAGACACAGGGAATCAGAATGGGTAAAACACAAAACAAAACCAAACAACAAGATCCATCTATATGTTGTCAACAAGAAACTGATTTTAGACCCCAGGACACCTCCAGGTTCAAAGTGAAGGTATGGGGAACCACCTATCATGCTACTAGAAGTCAAAAGAAAGCTGGAGTCGCCACACCTCCACCAGACAGACTAGATTTTAAACCAGAGACTGTAGTAACAGATTCAGAAGGGCATTGGGTCGTAATTAAGGGGTCTATCCATCAAGAGGAGCTAACAATTGCAAATGTTTATGGCCCCAAAGTGAAACGCCCACACATATGAATCGATTACTCACAAACATGATTAAATGTATACATACAAATACCATGATTGTAGACGACTTTAAGACTCCACTCATGGCAAAAGGCGGATCGTCAAGGCAGAAAATCAGTAAGGAAACACAGATCCAATGTGTCACTGGACCAGATGTATTCAGATATACATAGATCTATATTGGCCTCATATATATACATTTATATACATGGGTATCAACACCGATATATTAAGATCTTTTCACCCAACAGCAGTAGAACGCACATTCTTCTTAAGTGCACATAGAACATTCTCCAATGTCTCCAAGTGACATCCTGGGTCACAAAACAGCCCTCCACAAATATAAAAGGACTGAGATCATACCTTGCCTATTGTCAGATCACAACAACGAGCACTTGCTCATTCTTTCTCTCTCTCCCTCCCTTTCCAAGAGAAATGCAAACATTTCAAAAACATTTAGCTCAGCCCCTTCCAAGAAAGAGAAAAACAAGAATAATAAACCTTGTGGGGCAACGAGTCCTGGATGGAAACCACACACAGACAGTAGAATTCCATAACCAATATGTTGACAATGGAGTTGACAGAAAGTGATGTACTAAAAGAACAGACACTAAAGAAATCGTTTCTGCAAGGACAAATTAGGGTAGGGGTAAACCATTAAAAACGAGCCTGGTGCGGGGAACACATATGTGGCACAGTGAGTTCAGCATCCACCTTCAGCTCATGAGTCATGATCTCACGGTTTGTGGTTATCAGCCCCACGTTGAGCTCTGTGTTGACAGCTCGGAGCCTGCAGCCTGCTTTGGATTCTGTGTCTCTCTCTGTCTCTGCCCCTACCCCGCTTGCACTCTGTGTCTGTCTCTGTCTCAAAAATAAATAAACTTTGAAAAAATTTTGAAAATACCGTAAAAAGCACGGGGTGAGAAGAGGGGAAAAGGAAACAAAAACAAAAACAAAAACAAATGACCAATCAATCAAGCATGAGCTTAAGACAAAAAAGAAAAGGAAAAATGTGAGCCAAAGAAGGCAAGTGGAAACAACATACATTTTTCAACAGGTACATAAGTAGGATTGGGAATATACTAGGAAAAATAGTCCCTTTAAACCTTTTAAAAATATATGTCTTTATATATGTGTGATATACACACACACACATATATATATATATATATATGTGTGTGTGTGTGTGTGTGTGTGTATGTTTAGGTGTACATAAATATGTATACATATAAGTGTGTATTTATTTATGTGTAAATATATATGTGTATATATGTGTATATTATATATATCTCTACCTATATCTATCTATATCTATCTATCTATCTATCTATCTATATCCATATCCATCTACCTATGTATCTGTCTATATAATATTTATGTAAAAGAGAGGCTTTGACTCACAGTATATCCCTAATAATACTGACTCTTATCACTCTACAGTTATCTGGTTATAAATACTGTAATAAAGAATTTAATTTTTTTCACTATAAATACATTGTTCAATTCCTGGCATCTTTCGCTTCCGAAAAGCTAGAAATTATTACTAGACTAACAAAAGAACAGAAAAAGAGAGGTTCCTAACACGTCAACATCCACTATGGAGAAAGAATTGGGAATGAGAATTCTAGGAAGAAATGGGAACCTTTAAAGGATGTAGGTAATGGGACACAGATGGGGTTAAACAAACAAAGGCTGAGGACTTTTTCTCTGTAATTCTAAGCTCACAATGGGAGGATACTAAAAATAGACTGTAATCTTCTTTCTTATGTAACTCCTGATTTCCTCAATAGAATTCATTTGCGTGTATACATGTTAAACACTAAAACGGAATATAAACTGAAGCCTGACTTTTTAAATTCACATATTTAATTGTGATATATCATGCGTATTTGGTTACTTTTCAAACTCCATTCTACGGAATTCCATTTCCCTACTCATTTGTTCACATTCAAAAACCATGACATTGCTTCTTCCAAGCAAGACTTTATTTTAGGAGCTCCAGGAGTCAAACCAGTGCGTTCCCTAACCTCCAGGAGCTTATCATGATTTAGGGGCTTTGAAATGAATACTGAAACAAATATCAGATGTCTGAAACTTTAAATTTTAGAATCTGACACAAGGACTAGGAGGAGATAGTGTTCAAAGCTAGAATGGGCAAGATTTCTGAAATTAGAAATTTGACACCTTGGCTATGAAGAGCCTCTGCCCATAGAGCTACTCTTTTCAGCAAAATACGTATTCTTCGGGGAGATGCACAATTTTAACTTACTCTTCATGGAGTTATTTCAAAACTACAGGGGAACACCTTTGTAAGGTAAATGTTGAGAAATAATGTAAACATCTAAATTTCTACATTTTCTAATATGATTTTATTCTAAATGGAGAACAAAGGATAGAGCCAAAGGAAAATGCTGTATCTCACCAAAATAAAACGTGCCCGGGGCGGGGGGCAACCTACAATAGATACTTGGACCCAATCAGGTTTCATTTAGGCATGAGTATTATCAGTCATGTTATGATCACAGTAAGAATCCTTATCCTTAAGCAAACGTCATATTGCCTCCATTGTGGGAAAGCTTTTCCCAATATAATTTGACGGTCATTATATATTTTCCAGCCCATTCATTTATCAGCCTCCACCTGTAGGATTTACCAAAGTACAACACAACAAAACAAAACATTCAACGCGTCATGTATCTGTAACGTGGTTTGTCCTTGCTAACTTTCCATGACACACATAAAATGATGATACACAGGCTCCTCTTAAATTTTCAGAGTGAATAAGGGAGAAAACTCAATTCAGAGCAGGAAAGTGAGTTTCACGGGAGGGTACTTTACCTTGGTACCAAAATCTAAGTCTTCGCTAGATGAGGTAGACCATGAATCGTCAGGACCAGGTATGTTAGGAAGCCTTTAGAGCAAAAAAATACAACAAAAA
This sequence comes from Neofelis nebulosa, assembly GCF_028018385.1. NCBI lineage: Eukaryota > Metazoa > Chordata > Mammalia > Carnivora > Felidae > Neofelis > Neofelis nebulosa. The sequence goes on from NC_080796.1 coordinate 2,366,044, forward strand.
CATGTTCATTCATTTAAAAACAAAATTTAAAAAAGTTAAGGGAAAGGTCACCTATCTGTTTATTCCACGAAGTTTCTTGGTATAATGAAATTTGGCCTCTGGTTTTGTCATTAAGTTTTATTTTAATTCCAGTAATAGAAACATCCAGAGTTATAGTAGTTTAAGTTGTACAATATAGTGATTCACCAACTCCATACTCACCCCGTGCTCATCATGACAAGGGCACTCCTTCATCCCCATCATCTCTTTCACCTTTCCCACCACTCACCTCCTCTCCACAACCATCCGTTTCTTCTCTGCAGTTAAGAGCCTATTTCTTGGTTTGTCTCCCCTTTTGTTTCCTCCCTTTGCTCGTTTGTTGTTTCTTAAGTGCTACATGAGTAAAATCATATGGTATTTGTCTTTCCCTGACTTTGCTTACCATACTACCCTCAGGCTCCATCCAGGTGATTGCAAATGGCAAGATTTCATTGTTTTATGATTGAGTAATATTACAGTGTGTGTGTGTGCATGTGTGTGTGCGTGTGTGCGTGTGTGTGTGTGTATGGATATACATATACACACACACATACATTCATATAGGGCTTCTTCTTCGTTCACTCAGCTGTCAATGGACGCTTGCGCTGGCTGTTGGAAATAATGCCGCAATAAACACAGGAGTGCGTGTGTCCCGTGGAATTCATGTTTTTGTATTCTCTTGGGTAGTATCCAGTAGTGCAATTACTGGATCATAGGAGAGTTCTGTTTTTAATTTTTTGAGGAACCTGCATACTGTTTTCCACAGGGGCCGCACCCATTTGCATTTCCACCAACGGTGCAAGAGGTTTCCTTTGTCTCCACATCCTCGCGAACACTAGCTTCTTGTGTCTTGGAGTGTAGCCATTCTGACAGGTGTGACGTGGTATCTCGTTGTAGTTTGGGGGAGCATCTTTTCATGTGTCTGTTGACCATCTGTATGTTGTCGTTGGAAAAGTGTCTGGTTATGTGTACTGCTCATTGGTAAACTGGGCTTTTTTGGAGGGGGGTGATGTTGACATGTGTCAAGTTTTTAGACATTGTGGATACTAACCCTTTACTGGATTTGCCAAATATTTCCAAATTTCTTCTCCCATTCCAGAGGTTGCCTTTCAGGTTTGACTGTTTCCTTCACTGTGCAAAAGCTTCGTAGGTTGATATAGTCCCCAAACTTTATTCTTGCTTTATTTCCCTTGGCTCAAGAGACATAACTAGTAAAATGTGGCTACAGCCAAAGTTTGAGAAATGACGGCCTGTGTTCTCGTCAAGGATTTTTTTTTTTTTTTTATGGTTTCACGTCTCACACTTAGGTCTTTAATTCATTTTGAGTTTATTTGTGGGTATGGTAGAGAAATTGGTCCAGGTTCATTCTTTGGCATGTGGCTTGTCCAGTTGTCCCCACACCATTTGGTGAAGAGACTGCCTTTTCCCCACTGGATAGTCTTTCCTGTTTGTGGAAGATGAACTGACCATACAGTGGTGGATTTATGTCTGGCTTTGCGGTCCTATTCCACTGAGCGATGAGGCTATTTTGTACGCCAGTACCCACCATACTGTTTAGAATACTACAGCTTTGGAATAGAACTTGAAAGCTGAGATTGTGATACCTCCAGGTTTCTTCGTTTTCAATATTGCTTTGGCCATTCAACGTCTTTTGTGGTTCTATACAACGTTTAGGATTGTTTGTGTAGCTCTGTGACAAATGCTGTTGGTATGTTGACAGGGATTGCATGACATCTGTCGATGGCTTTGGGTAGTGTAGACACTTTAAAAATATGTATTCTTCCCATCTGTGAGCATCGGATGTCTTTCTCTTTCTTTCCGTCACTTTCAATTTCCTTCATCAGTGTTTTACGGTTTCCAGAGTACAGGTCTTTCACAATTTGGACCCTGTTTTAAAAAAAGCTTTCTGTTCTCTATTTGGCCTCGACCTCTCCTAACCTGTGAAATCTCCAGGAAAGACCCAGTCTCAGTTTCCAGAACCAAATATGACAGGCAGGGAATGCTCTGAAATGGTTGAAAATTAAATGTGTAAACGTTACCACAATGACGTCTCACCTCACATCTGTCAGAATGGCTCAGTTTCCACACACAGGAAACAACAAGGGTGGCTCAGGGTGTGGAGAAAAAACAACCCTTGTGCACCGGTCATGGGATGTAAATTGGTATCGCCGCAGTGAAAGCCAGTATGGAGGGGCCTCAACAAATTAAAAACACAAATACCATAGGATCCAGTGATTCCACTACTGGCTATTTATTTACCCAAGGGAAATGGAAATACTAATTTGAAAAGATATACGCACCCCTATCTTTATTATAGCATTATTTACAATAGACAAGATATGGAAGCAACCCAAGTGTCCACCAATACATGAAGAGACCACACACACACACACACACACACATACATACACACACACACACACACACAATGAAATATTATGCAGCTCTAAATGAGAATGAGATCCTGCCATCTGCAACATCATGGATGTACCTAGATGGCATGAGGGTAAGTGAAATAAGTCAGACAGAGAAACACAAATCCTATATGATTTCACTTCTGTGCAGAATGTAAAAAGGGGAATAAATGAACAAACAGAGCAAAAGCAGAAACAGACCCATAAATGCAGAGATTTGACTCTTGCCAGAAGGGAGGGGAGGTGGGGGGATGGACAAAATGGGGGAAGGGGAGAGGGAAGTTCAGGGTTCCAGTTATAGAATGAATAAATCACAAGGCTCAAAGGTACAGCATAGGGAATCTAGTCAGTGGTATCCTAATAGCCTCATACATTGACAGATGGGAGCTACGCTTATGGCGATCACGGTGAAACATCCAGAGTTGTTGCATCACATATTACATTGTGTGTCACGTAGACCTCCGTTTAAGTAAACGTATCAAAGTTTAGGCTTCTATGTTATGAGTGGTAGTACTAACTAGAGATTGACAGACTCAAAGTTCCCAAGGCCAACTTTGTTCCCACACTGGTCTTGCCTTATTTAGGTCCATAATAACTAGCAAGACACTCCAAGCCTTCAGGGGCATTCAGCTACCCAAGGAGGGAGATTGTGATCAAAATGGTCCTGGTAGTTGTGCCTCTATTTCTCTATACGCTGCCTGAATATTTTCTTCCCTATGAGCTCCCACTCCTACATCACTCTTCGGCACGGTTGTGTGGCATTCCCCAACCTTTCAATCTTTAGCCTATGAAGCCATACACTCCTACAACAAGGATGGGCTCCAATGACCGAGGGTAGGAACCATGTCCTGCTCCTGGAGAACAAGCGAATTGGGAGTCTCACTCATCCACACAGTCACCTCAACAGAGGCATGTTATCACCGATCCAGATGAAGCTCCCTTACTGATTTGACAAGTCAGACCTACCCCTGCCCAGCCCTACAAGTACATGGGAAGGGCATCACAGATTGAGGAAAAGAGGTGGAGTGAGGAGACAGCTTGCCTTGGGCCATACATCTCTGATGTTCGGAATCTCCACCCCCACCCCCAATTCCTTGAGAGGATCTAAGCTATCCTCCCTCAGTTGGGGTGGAAGTAGGGGATATCATATTTCTATCTGCTGTAAAGAGACTCTGCCCAGAAGCTCAAATGATTTTTAATCTCTCTCATCAGAAAATCTGAGGTATGCTCGCACCTTCAATGAAACCAACACACGCAAAAGCAGAAACTTGGTCACGACCCCCTTGAACTCTCTATTTGAATATGTCTTAATAAACAACTCCCCTAATCCTGGGTCCTTCATTCCTGTCATTCACCTTTATCTCACTTGGCATAACCCCCCATATTCTGACATCTTTTCTCAAACTCGTATTCCTAACCAACTCAGTGTAGTTCTCCTGGAAACCTGGTCTCCTCTGCTAATTCGATTCTTACCCTCCTTCATTGTATTCATTAGACCCACTCCCCAGGCTTCTATTATTAAAACAGTTGCCTGCAAGATCAAGACAAAAAAAGAAGGAAGGAAAGGAAGAAAGAAAGAAAGAAAGAAAGAAAGAAAGAAAGAAAACCAGAATTTAAGTCGCATTTCTGTCACTTATCATATCCAAATAGGTCACTTCAATCTCTTTTGAGTTTCAAATTCTCCGGGGAAACAACCATTGGGCAAGGAGGTTAAACATAGGTTGACACACCAGAGGGTGTTTTGAAGAATTAATCTCTGAGGATCCCTACATCTGGAGACTCTAAGTGCTTTTGATTTGGCCTCTGGAAAAATGGAGAGTCCTTAGCTGGAAGAAGTGGGGAAATTATTGGAAAAAAAAAAGAAGAAGAAATACCAAGGAAAAAAAGAGAACAAAGTCAAAAGGCAAAAACACAGTACAAAAAGTCATTGGAAAAAAAAAACAACTCCAAAAAAACCGAAAAGCTTCCTAGAACTAGACAAGGATACTAGCCCAAAGGGAAACCAGCCTGGGAACTTAGGCAACAGAGAATCATATAGGAATATCCTCGAAATAGAGAGTGAGTTTAATTAATGTAACATGGTCTACAACTAGATATCCTTCCCTTACAGAAAACTCATTTGTCTCAAGAAGAGGGGATATCACTGCATCTAAGGAGTTGCCTGACGACATCTTGCTTTTTATGTAAAAGCCTTGACACCATGGCCATAGCTGACATCCACCCTAAAATCTCGGATGGTAAAAACAAGGGACTAGTTACCACTGCACTAATGACTTTTGTTGGCACTAGTGGTCAAATATATGAGGCCAAATGCTTGGACTAACCTGGGTTCTTAAGCAAACCCTAAATTAGTGTTCCGACATCATTACCTTTGACATTCTGAGTTGATCTGCCCTAGGATCTGTATCTTCATCTCAGTGCTGCTGAGGAACCAGGGAATGGATGTGGAAGCTTCACGGGCTGATGGGCAAAGCCCCTCAGCAACCCGTGAACTATGGAATCATGGTCGAGTCATCAACCTCCCTGAACCACAGTTGACAAAGGAATAAAATGTAGGCTACAATAGCACAGCTACTTGGCAAAGCTATACAATGACTATATAACGGAACAGATGTTACCCATAGGATATAGTGTCTGGTCCAGTGTAGAACACGCAACAACTGCTTTTGTTCTCTGCGTTCCCTTAGGAGACACATAATTTTCAGTTCATTCATTCCCTTTCCTTTCCTTTCATTATCCGTTTCATTTCATTTCATTCCTTTATACTTTGAGAGTGAGTGCCCACAGAAATCGGGAAAGATATCCCAAGGAGGCTGTCAGCGCAAAACCCGACGTGGGGCTTGAACTCACAAACCTGAGTTGAAATCAAGAGTCACACCCTTAACCGACTGAGCCACCCGGGTGCCCCAGCAAATGTCATTTTTACAAATCCATAAAAATCCTACCTGGCTCTAGAATCTTCCTCAGCATTCTTATCTGCTCCTAAAGAAGAAAGCAAAATACATGTTAAATCAACAATCGAAAAATAGAGGAAAATTACAAGTGTACGGCTTATGATTTGTCAAAAAGTATTGCTTTCGGACCACACCTGGAAACCACACTACACTGAATGGTAATTATACCATTCGTAGGCTTAAAGCACTAAGAAATCTTACTTTCTCCTCTATATTGACCAAAACCAAGAATGGGTTTTATCAGAATTTGACACCTACAGGGGAACTGATGTTTACAATGGCCATCGCTGACCGACACTGTGACACTGGAGGAAACGGGTATCGTTCGGAGAATGATTATCATGAGCTGACAATGTCAGACTGAAGCTAGCATGATTTTTCTGGACTTCCACTACTAGAGGAATTGAAAGAGAATATCTTTATTTTGCTGTAACACGGCAGAACTTCCCCAGCTCTTCAGCAGACACTCTTCAGTTTTAGGAGGAAACACCCCCTCACAACGTGTGCTCTATAGCTATTGTACTTGGCAGCGTGGCCAAACAATAGCAAACAGCCTCTCCCTGGCCTTGTTTCCAATGGCAAGGTAAGAAGGAAAGATTTGGCATTCCACTTTGATATAGTTCTAACCTCTTGAGGCTGTCTCCTTCCATTGCTAGAGAGTCTATCTAGACCCGCCGCACATCACAGAGGAGGATGATCCCAATGTGAGTGCTCTGTAGTGGTTCATGAGGTCATTTTTCTCAACCCTCCCCATTAGGTGACACACATCTAGAGAAATCATACTTTTTGTCATGGAAGGCAGAGGTCATCAGATCCTCTACTGATGAGCAACTAAACAAAACAAAGGGCAAAGAATATCTTGAATGCCTACATTCAATTACCAGGATATTTTCACTTTCTAAACATTCAAAGACATCCACTCTATGATTCTAACTATATGACACCTGGAAAGAGCAAGGCTATGGAGCTAAGGGTTGGGGTGAATGTAGGGAGAAACGGGCACAGCACAGAGGACTTTTAAGGCAGTGGAACTCTTTCACACGATACCACAAAGGTGGATTCACATCATTACACATTTGTTAAGACTCATAGAACGTATGACACCAAGGCTGAACACTAATGCAAGTTAGAGACTTGGCCTCCAAATGAAGAGTTCGTGTCCATAGAAAATGCACCACTGTTGTCAGGGCGCCTGGGTGGCTCAGTCGGTTCAGCGTCCAACTCTGGATCTGAGCTCAGGTCATGATCTCACAGTTCATGGGATCAAGTCCTGCATCAGGCTCTGGGCTGACAGCACAGGATTCTTTCCCCCCTCTCCCTCTGCCCCTTGGCTGCTCACACGCATGCATGCTCTCTCACTCAAAACTAAACCAAGGAACTGAAAAAAAAATTCCTACTAAAAATGGGCCACTGTCGTGCAAGATGTTAACAACAGGGGAGGCTAGGCGTGTACGGGAGCATGGTATGGTATATGCAGACTCTCTGTACTTCCTATTATATTTTGCTGTGAACTTAAAACTGATGTAAAACATCAGGCTTATTAAATGTATGAAACAGCAAAAACAACAAAATATGGTTTCCATTGAAGCTACTCTTAGCATATACTAACTCATGATACAGTCACCTTGAACATTAAAATAGAGATCAAAGTAACACAATAGGGGTACTGTCTCCCATTTGGAAGTGTATGAAAATACATACACAAAACACAAAAATACAACGGTTATTTGTGTACTTAGGCAACAAAACAATTGATGAATATGATCCAAAATCTTATACCTATAAACAGGGGTTCAGCACCATAGGAATCAAACCTGGGTTTTCCATATAATTACGAGATTTTCATTCTAATTTTAAATCAAAAATCATTATGTTGATCATACGTAAGAATCATAATGAAAGCTTAATCACATAAAAAAAAAGATTATAATGACCTCATATTGCCCTAGTAATTTTTATACAAATACCTACTTCATATGGATGATGAAACTGAAACCAGTACCATGGTAGCCATCATGTTACATGCTAGCAAAACAAAATTTGAAGACACCACCAAAAATGACGTCAGGGCTATAATTCCTATGCAGAACAGATTTCATCCAGCAGGCCAAAGATGGCTACCCTCACAACATCCTACTTGAATGACTGGCCCTTGGTTGTTCCCTGGGATCTTGGATTTCAGGAGGGTTCCCACCATTCCCTAGCTGGTTAAGAGTGGTTCCCTGTGCCTAAGTGCTGGTACAAGCAATGTCCTTAAGGCTGTACACTTGATTTCCTTGGTGGAAACCTGGAATTTTGGGACATGCTAAGGAGAAGATGCCTATGTGATTAGCATTTGATGAAAACCTCGGGCACTGAGTATCCGTAAGCCTCGTACTGGCAGACAACATTTCACTTGTGCTGTCCTAATTTCATGCTGGAGGAATTTAGCACATCCTGCTAACTCCATAGAGAAAGGATTCCTGGAAGCCTGCGCTTGCTTTCCTCTGGCCTTCACCCCATACACCATTGCTCGGTGCTCATTGGCCTTTCTAGCCTGTCCCCATACCAAGCCACACGCATGACTACAACTATATGCTGAGTCCTGTGAGCTCTTCTAGTGAATAATCAAATCTGGGTGTCATTGGGATGCCTCTAACACAACTGCATTATATGAAATTTTATTATTTCGGTTGATGTCTTTCACGTGGTTACAGTCAGAAGGTTATGTCACAGAATACCTTTCCTGGAATCTCTTTTCTTGGTATTTGCCTTGAAAATTCCTACATCCCTATTTATCCATTTGAAGAAAGGTTTCAAAGGAATAGATGAAATCATGATGTCAGAAAGTGTGAAACAAGCAACGATCTTATTTTACTCTGAAAAAAAAAAAACAGAGGGAGAGAGCAAATCCTGGTGATTGCCCCTATGTTCTACCATATAAAAGTTCTCTGAAATATGAAAAATCAGTTAATTTTCTCCAACTACCTAGGACTTAGTTCATTTTTCTGGCAGGTAGGAATCAAAGAAGTAACAGGGATCATTCTACAACAATCAGAACTGTCAGACAGAATATGAAAACATACTACTGATTATAGTGTTCTTTTGTTTCTTTCCCTTATGTTCCTAGAACATTAAAAATATAGTTCACCTATTAAAGGCAGTTATTGCCAAAATAATCAAAAGCCACAAATACGGCATCCAAAATGTCAGATGAGTTATCTTGATGTCTCCCTATCTGACCCTCCTTCCAATTCTCTTATTTTGCCCTAAATGATACTACCGTATGAAGTACACCCATTTTATATGGCATTAACGTATATACATTTATCACTGACTACAAATGCTTATGTTCACCCATGGTAGTTAGGACATAACTCTGCATCATCAGCTAGGTCAGTCCTTAATGTCTTGCCAACAGTGAGGATCACAGTAAGAGTGGGAACATTTGGGGATATTACTCTGGCAAATTCTGGTACGAGAAGCTCACCTGATAGTGTTGCTGCATTTTAAATAGTCTGCTCTTCCCTTTAAAGAACTAGTGTATTTTACCACCTTCCAGTAGGAACACAATACACACCGGCTTACTTTCCTTCATTTACTCCCTGTAGTCTCCGCCATTCACATGATTCCCTGTTTGGCTCGTCTCTTCTTTCCTGAGGTTCCTTAGGCCTTCCAGTGTCTTGAAAGGGAACTAGTCATTTAGCTCCTTTGGTGGCACTCTCAATTTAATCTGTTGCTGACATCACATATATGCAACTTATCTCCTTTTCGCATCTCTTTCTCTTTCCTATGCACTTAACAGGCGGTTTTCTTTAGATATTAGAATATATCAGTGTTCCTGTTTTAAATCAACATTCTGTCAAATAACCTTTGAATAAAATACTGGTCTTACCTTCTACTTGTCCATTTAATATACTTTGCACTTTCTGATCCGCAGCACCAGAGAAATGAAGAACATATTTGTTGGGCTTCTCAGACATACTCTGTTAAAAGTAGCATCAGTAATGAGTTGCGTGAAGACTTCCTAATCCTTTTCCAAGAAAATATCTGAATTTATGACTTTAATAACAATCAGACTTACAAATAAGAAAACCGTATTGAACACCAAAACATTTAAATACAAAACCTCATATATGCTCTCTTGATTCAGCGTCCCTTTGAATCTTCATTTGGCTATTGACTCTCTAAACGGATCATGGAAGGCCAGAATAAATACTTTCAAAGGCAGAAGCCTGGCTTGTATGCAGATTTCAAAAAGGAACTAACAAAAATCCCTTCCTTTGCATTCCTGACCAAAATGAAAGGACACTTGAAATAAGTTTTGAAACAAAATCTTTAAAAGTGTACTTGCTATAAAGGAAAACTGCTTCTAATAAAATGGCCGACATTTGTTTCAGTGTCAATTCATACCTCACATGATCAGAAACTTTGGAGTATATCATGTTGTGTATCAACAAAACACTGTCGTAGCTGCTGCTTCGTTTAGGTAAACATAGGCTTGACCTTTTTCTTGACGAAAGAAGGGTTGGATCGAACGGCAAAGTTGGAAGAGAAACTTTTCTTAAAATTGTGATGAACTAGTAGCAGAAACAATGTAGATATAGGTATGGAACTCTTCAGAATGTGTAGTAAGCATTCAAACGGCAAGTATAAGAACATGTATGTCTCAGTCACCTAAAATGTGCCAAGCACTCATTTCACTATGCACATTTTCTTTTTTACACACAACAATAATAATAATGATTATGATGATGGAGTGAGCCTTCCTACAGCTTGGTCACTCTAAGGCGTTGGAGTAAAATGATGATCCGTGGTCCTCTCTGTCCAGAATGTCCCTCGCCACGGTCTACACGACTGGGCCTTCTCATCTTTCACTTGGCACCTTTTGCCACTCTCAGATCTTTTCTGGCTACCAAAATTCCCACTCCCACTCTCATCCTCATCCTCACTACAAACGCCCCCAATATTCTCTCAACTAACATTGTCCATTTCCTATCGATGAAGCCTTTATAGTGACTTCTAACAGACTGCTGTTGACTTACTTTTCTGCTCCGACCACAACAACCTAAACCCTCCACTTGTACACTCAGTAGCTAACTGCTTGGTACGTACTCAGTATACAAGGACCAATTAATTAAGGTCAAAACATTTACACTAATCTCACTGAGAAGATCTCAAAAGTACCCAATCACTATACCGTTGGCCCTTGAACAAAGCAAGGGTTACGGGCTCTGATGGCCATGCACTCGACAATGCACAAATATCTTTTGAAACCTCAAAACCAAATCAAAGAAAACAAAAATTCCTACCGAATTTCCTACTTTAAAAGCAATCACACTTAAAAATCAAAAAGTATATATGTATTGAAAACCAGAACATTAAAGCAGAATCGCTTGTATATGCTCTCTAGGTCTAATCTACCTTTTCGGCCTAATTTGGCCATTGACTCTGTAAACTGAGCGTGGGAGGTCAGGGTTAGGATAACGGAATGCTGAGCTTACCAACAATATACACAGTCGATTAATGCATGTTTTCCCTGTTATATGTATTACATACTGTATTTTTACACTATAAACTGAAGGAAAGGTTACTAAGAAAATCGTAAGGAAGGGGTGCTGGGTGGCACTGTCGGTTCAGGGTCAGGCTCTTGACTTTGGCTCAAGTCATGATCTATACTTCCTGAGTTGAACGCTGACAGTGTGGAGCCTGATGAAAATTCGCTCTCTGCCCCCACTTCCCTACTCACGTGCTCTGTCCTCTCTCACGCTCCCAAAATGAATAATTAAAAAAAAAACAAGATGAAAAAGAAAATCATAAGGAAGAGAAAATATGTTTACAGGATGGTACTGTATTTATTGAAAAAAATCTGTATGTATGTGGACTCCCACATTCCAAACGCATCTTGTTCAAGGGTCAAATGTATACCTTTATGATGTCATCGCTAAGAGCTTAGGGGAACTTATTATAGCCCCAAATGAGAACATCAAAAACCCATTCTAACTTTCCATTCTTTTCTGGACACAAGGGCCATTTTATTGGCCTTCGAACATCTTCCCATCGAAAACAAGTATTCTTTGGGGAGCATGGGTGACTTAGTCGATTAGGCAGCCAACTTTGAAATTGCGAAAAGCAAAGCAAAAGGTGGAGGGGGGAGTTAAGATGGCAGGGGAGGGGAATCCGAATTCCCCTTGTCCCTCAAACACAGCAGTATTGAGGTCACAACACTTGGAATACCAGGAATACAGGCTGCAGAGGGACAGAAAAATCTCCACAGGTGCAGAGTGACAGCTTGGCGGGACAGAAGGGTGTGTATGAGAATTGGGAGAAATAAAATGGGCAGCACAGGCATGGAGTGGGGGAAGGCCTTTGGTGGAGAAACGAAAGGAAGGTAGAGAGAGAGAGAGGCTGTGGGAAGTGCATTTGGATATGAGAAAGCCTGTCCGGACCACAGACCAAGGAGAGGTCCAGAGAGCCAGTTTCTACTTTGGAAAACAGCCTTAGAGGGCAAAAAACAGAATTTTCAAGGCGGCCACACTTTCTCTCGACCAGAGCTACCACCTCCCATGCCTGGTGGGGAGGGAGCCGCCCCTAGGCTTGGTAGCAATCTCAGGGCTACACTGGGAGAGAACACCTTGAGTATGGTGGAAAGGGGAGGTATTGCCCTGCCCAAGGGAAAAAGACCATGCAGGCACGAGCCAGAGGCCCTCTGTCCACTGGGCAGAGTGGCGCAACTCCACTACCAGGTCCGAGCAAAGCGGGATCCTACAGGGTTTTGAATCCCAGCTCAGTGCTCGGGTGGCACAGGGGACTGTGCAGCAAGGCAAGCCGGCTCCCCAGGCTATTCCGTGAGGATAGCCTAAACAGTGAGTTTTGAGACACCTCGTGTGGGCAGGATAGATGGGGTGTCGCCATGTCTCTCCCCATGACCAACATCGTGGGGCTTCAGGGAATGGACAGTGAGCCTCAGTGAAGGCAGGCCCATTACACCAAACCCTGACACTCTGTGCCTCGTAACTGCTTCTCTATAGGAGTGAGACTGACACTGATGGGACCAGACAGCCCCTGCTCTAGACCAGCACAGCCACCGGTCCCAGGCACCAATAGACAACTCTCCTCCGGTTTTCTATCTTAGTTTGTTTGTTTGTTTTCATTTGAGTTATTATTCTTTTGTCTTTCCTTTTCTTTTTTAATGTTTATTTCTTTATTTTGAGAGAGAGAGAGGGAGTGATCAAGCAGAAGAGATGCAGAGAGAGGGGGAGAGAGAGAATCCGAGCAGGATCCATGCTCTCACTGCAGAACCTGTTGGGGGTTTCGAACCCACCCACAGTGACAACATGACCTGAGCCAAATTCAAGAGTCAGACGCTTCACCTACTGAGCCACCCAGGCGCCCATCTTTTCTTTCCTTTGCTTTCCCTTTCTTCTCTTTTCCCTTTTTTCTCTTTCTACTCTCCTCTTTCCCCTTCTCCCTTTGGAAACAGCCTAGTAGTGTCGAGTTGACGTGGGTCAAAGCTAATTATATATCTACATTTATCTATATATCTTAATATATACCTATATATCTATACATAGATATATAGAGATATATCTATATATATATTTTTTCCTTTGTTCCTCTGTTCTGGTTCTTTGTTTGTTTGATTGTACATTTTCTCTATACTTTTCTAGATCTCCTTCTTCATTTTCCTCCCTCTCTTTCTGGATTAAGCCCTATAGCTCCTTTGAGTCACTTCCTGGTCTTTTTTTCAACTCCAGTCATTTCTCTTTTTGTTTGGGCTAAGGATTCTTCCCCACCTTCTTCCCCTTTTTTCCAGGATTACTTCAACAAACAAATCAAAGCACACCTGGTGGAAGGCCCAAACCGCCACTCCAAGTAGCGAGGACAGCAGCCAAAGACGCACCCAAAGAGTGCACACAACACACTCAAAAAAAATTTGTTCAACTGCCAGGCCCTGGACAGTGTAGGGGCTCTTTTTATTACAGTAGTACTCGCAGGTGTGGGACACAGAACAAGCGATTAACACACATAAAGGGCAGGAATCTAGCCAAAACGACGAAATCGGAGAATTCCCCTCAAAAAAAATTCCGGGAAGAAAGGACAGCCAGAGAAGGGCGCAAAAGAGACAGAAACCATATATGTGAGCACATGTTTGGAATGACACTCATAAGACGCATAGTTGCGCTTGAAACCACGCATAGAAGACAGCAGACAATCTACTGCTTCAGAGATCAAGGACCTAAGGAATCGTCACTATGAACGCTGAACATGAAATGGTGTAAAGGAGATACAAAGTAAACTAGATGCAGTGACAGCAAGGACGGGAGAAGCAGCAGACAGAATCGGTGAAACAGAAGATACAATTGTGGACAAAGATGAAGCAGAGAAAGGAAAGGAAGGAAATGACTAGATCATGAGGCAGGTACTAGAGACCTACGTGATTCAGTGAGATGAAATATTAGCCACATCCTAGGAGTCCCAGAAGAAGAAGAGTGAGAGAAAGGGGCAGAAGGTTTTTTTGGAACAACTTATAGCTGAGAGCTTCCCTCATCTGGGGAAGGAAACGGGCATCCAAGTCCTGGCGGCACAGAGAATTCCTTTCCAAATCAACAAACCCAGGTCAACACCACGACATGCCATAGCGAAACTGGAAAACTACAAAGATAAGGAGAGGATTCTGAAAGCAGCTAGGGACAAACGGGTCTTAATCGACAAGGGAAGACACGTAAGGCTAGCAGCAGGCCTGTCCAAAGAAACTTGGCAGGGCAGAAGGGAGGGGTAGGAAACGGTCAATGTGCTGAATGGGAACATCTGCGGCGAAGAATCCCTTCCCAGGCAAGGCTGACATTTAGAATAGAAAGAGAGAGAAAGGCTTTCCCAGACAAACAAAACCTCATGGAGTTCATGACCACTAAACCAGCCCTGCGGGAGATCCTAACGGGCGACTCTGTGAGTGGAAAGCAGCAGAGACTACAAAGGACCAGAGGCCTCACCAAAAGCATGAAACCTTCAGATAACACAAGGACACTAAATCCATATCTTTAACTAATCACTCTGAATGTGAATGGACTCAATGCCCCAATCAAAAGACACAGGGAATCAGAATGGGTAAAACACAAAACAAAACCAAGCAACAAGATCCATCTATATGTTGTCAACAAGAAACTGATTTTAGACCCCAGGACACCTCCAGGTTCAAAGTGAAGGTATGGGGAACCACCTATCATGCTACTAGAAGTCAAAAGAAAGCTGGAGTCGCCACACCTCCACCAGACAGACTAGATTTTAAACCAGAGACTGTAGTAACAGATTCAGAAGGGCATTGGGTCGTAATTAAGGGGTCTATCCATCAAGAGGAGCTAACAATTGCAAATGTTTATGGCCCCAAAGTGAAACGCCCACACATATGAATCGATTACTCACAAACATGATTAAATGTATACATACAAATACCATGATTGTAGACGACTTTAAGACTCCACTCATGGCAAAAGGCGGATCGTCAAGGCAGAAAATCAGTAAGGAAACACAGATCCAATGTGTCACTGGACCAGATGTATTCAGATATACATAGATCTATATTGGCCTCATATGTATACATTTATATACATGGGTATCAACACCGATATATTAAGATCTTTTCACCCAACAGCAGTAGAACGCACATTCTTCTTAAGTGCACATAAACATTCTCCAATGTCTCCAAGTGACATCCTGGGTCACAAAACAGCCCTCCACAAATATAAAAGGACTGAGATCATACCTTGCCTATTGTCAGATCACAACAACGAGCACTTGCTCATTCTTTCTCTCTCTCCCTCCTTTCCAAGAGAAATGCAAACATTTCAAAAACATTTAGCTCAGCCCCTTCCAAGAAAGAGAAAAACAAGAATAATAAACCTTGTGGGGCAACGAGTCCTGGATGGAAACCACACACAGACAGTAGAATTCCATAACCAATATGTTGACAATGGAGTTGACAGAAAGTGATGTACTAAAAGAACAGACACTAAAGAAATCGTTTCTGCAAGGACAAATTAGGGTAGGGGTAAACCATTAAAAACGAGCCTGGTGCGGGGAACACATATGTGGCACAGTGAGTTCAGCATCCACCTTCAGCTCATGAGTCATGATCTCACGGTTTGTGGTTATCAGCCCCACGTTGAGCTCTGTGTTGACAGCTCGGAGCCTGCAGCCTGCTTTGGATTCTGTGTCTCTCTCTGTCTCTGCCCCTACCCCGCTTGCACTCTGTGTCTGTCTCTGTCTCAAAAAGAAATAAACTTTGAAAAAATTTTGAAAATACCGTAAAAAGCACGGGGTGAGAAGAGGGAAAAAGGAAACAAAAACAAAAACAAAAACAAATGACCAATCAATCAAGCATGAGCTTAAGACAAAAAAGAAAAGGAAAAATGTGAGCCAAAGAAGGCAAGTGGAAACAACATACATTTTTCAACAGGTACATAAGTAGGATTGGGAATATACTAGGAAAAATAGTCCCTTTTAAACCTTTTAAAAATATATGTCTTTATATATGTGTGATATATACACATATATATATATATATATATATATATATATATATATGTGTGTGTGTGTGTGTGTGTATGTTTAGGTGTACATAAATATGTATACATATAAGTGTGTATTTATATATGTGTAAATATATATGTGTATATATGTGTATATTATATATATCTCTACCTATATCTATCTATATCTATCTATCTATCTATCTATATCCATATCCATCTACCTATGTATCTGTCTATATAATATTTATGTAAAAGAGAGGCTTTGACTCACAGTATATCCCTAATAATACTGACTCTTATCACTCTACAGTTATCTGGTTATAAATACTGTAATAAAGAATTTAATTTTTTTCACTATAAATACATTGTTCAATTCCTGGCATCTTTCGCTTCCGAAAAGCTAGAAATTATTACTAGACTAACAAAAGAACAGAAAAAGAGAGGTTCCTAACACGTCAACATCCACTATGGAGAAAGAATTGGGAATGAGAATTCTAGGAAGAAATGGGAACCTTTAAAGGATGTAGGTAATGGGACACAGATGGGGTTAAACAAACAAAGGCTGAGGACTTTTTCTCTGCAATTCTAAGCTCACAATGGGAGGATACTAAAAATAGACTGTAACCTTCTTTCTTATGTAACTCCTGATTTCCTCAATAGAATTCATTTGCGTGTATACATGTTAAACACTAAAACGGAATATAAACTGAAGCCTGACTTTTTAAATTCACATATTTAATTGTGATATATCATGCGTATTTGGTTACTTTTCAAACTCCATTCTACGGAATTCCATTTCCCTACTCATTTGTTCACATTCAAAAACCATGACATTGCTTCTTCCAAGCAAGACTTTATTTTAGGAGCTCCAGGAGTCAAACCAGTGCGTTCCCTAACCTCCAGGAGCTTATCATGATTTAGGGGCTTTGAAATGAATACTGAAACAAATATCAGATGTCTGAAACTTTAAATTTTAGAATCTGACACAAGGACTAGGAGGAGATAGTGTTCAAAGCTAGAATGGGCAAGATTTCTGAAATTGGAAATTTGACACCTTGGCTATGAAGAGCCTCTGCCCATAGAGCTACTCTTTTCAGCAAAATACGTATTCTTCGGGGAGATGCACAATTTTAACTTACTCTTCATGGAGTTATTTCACAACTACAGGGGAACACCTTTGTAAGGTAAATGTTGAGAAATAATGTAAACATCTAAATTTCTACATTTTCTAATATGCTTTTATTCTACATGGAGAACAAAGGATAGAGCCAAAGGAAAATGCTGTATCTCACCAAAATAAAACGTGCCCGGGGCGGGGGGCAACCTACAATAGATACTTGGACCCAATCAGGTTTCATTTAGGCATGAGTATTATCAGTCATGTTATGATCACAGTAAGAATCCTTATCCTTAAGCAAACGTCATATTGCCTCCATTGTGGGAAAGCTTTTCCCAATATAATTTGACGGTCATTATATATTTTCCAGCCCATTCATTTATCAGCCTCCACCTGTAGGATTTACCAAAGTACAACACAACAAAACAAAACATTCAACGCGTCATGTATCTGTAAAGTGGTTTGTCCTTGCTAACTTTCCATGACACACATAAAATGATGATACACAGGCTCCTCTTAAATTTTCAGAGTGAATAAGGGAGAAAACTCAATTCAGAGCAGGAAAGTGAGTTTCACGGGAGGGTACTTTACCTTGGTACCAAAATCTAAGTCTTCGCTAGATGAGGTAGACCATGAATCGTCAGGACCAGGTTTGTCAGAAAGCCTTTAGAGCAAAAAAATACAACAAAAACATGTTCATTCATTTAAAAACAAAATTTAAAAAAGTTAAGGGAAAGGTCACCTATCTGTTTATTCCACGAAGTTTCTTGGTATAATGAAATTTGGCCTCTGGTTTTGTCATTAAGTTTTATTTTAATTCCAGTAATAGAAACATCCAGAGTTATAGTAGTTTAAGTTGTACAATGTAGTGATTCACCAACTCCATACTCACCCCGTGCTCATCATGACAAGGGCACTCCTTCATCCCCATCATCTCTTTCACCTTTCCCACCACTCACCTCCTCTCCACAACCATCCGTTTCTTCTCTGCAGTTAAGAGCCTATTTCTTGGTTTGTCTCCCCTTTTGTTTCCTCCCTTTGCTCGTTTGTTGTTTCTTAAGTGCTACATGAGTAAAATCATATGGTATTTGTCTTTCCCTGACTTTGCTTACCATACTACCCTCAGGCTCCATCCAGGTGATTGCAAATGGCAAGATTTCATTGTTTTATGATTGAGTAATATTACAGTGTGTGTGTGTGCATGTGTGTGTGCGTGTGTGCGTGTGTGTGTGTGTGTATGGATATACATATACACACACACATACATTCATATAGGGCTTCTTCTTCGTTCCCTCAGCTGTCAATGGACGCTTGCGCTGGCTGTTGGAAATAATGCCGCAATAAACACAGGAGTGCGTGTGTCCCGTGGAATTCATGTTTTTGTATTCTCTTGGGTAGTATCCAGTAGTGCAATTACTGGATCATAGGAGAGTTCTGTTTTTAATTTTTTGAGGAACCTGCATACTGTTTTCCACAGGGGCCGCACCCATTTGCATTTCCACCAACGGTGCAAGAGGTTTCCTTTGTCTCCACATCCTCGCGAACACTAGCTTCTTGTGTCTTGGAGTGTAGCCATTCTGACAGGTGTGACGTGGTATCTCGTTGTAGTTTGGGGGAGCATCTTTTCATGTGTCTGTTGACCATCTGTATGTTGTCGTTGGAAAAGTGTCTGGTTATGTGTACTGCTCATTGGTAAACTGGGCTTTTTTGGAGGGGGGTGATGTTGACATGTGTCAAGTTTTTAGACATTGTGGATACTAACCCTTTACTGGATTTGCCAAATATTTCCAAATTTGTTCTCCCATTCCAGAGGTTGCCTTTCAGGTTTGACTGTTTCCTTCACTGTGCAAAAGCTTCGTAGGTTGATATAGTCCCCAAACTTTATTCTTGCTTTATTTCCCTTGGCTCAAGAGACATAACTAGTAAAATGTGGCTACAGCCAAAGTTTGAGAAATGACGGCCTGTGTTCTCGTCAAGGATTTTTTTTTTTAATGGTTTCAAGTCTCACACTTAGGTGTTTAATTCATTTTGAGTTTATTTGTGGGTATGGTAGAGAAATTGGTCCAGGTTCATTCTTTGGCATGTGGCTTGTCCAGTTGTCCCCACACCATTTGGTGAAGAGACTGCCTTTTCCCCACTGGATAGACTTTCCTGTTTGTGGAAGATGAACTGACCATACAGTGGTGGATTTATGTCTGGCTTTGCGGTCCTATTCCACTGAGCGATGAGGCTATTTTGTACGCCAGTACCCACCATACTGTTTGGAATACTACAGCTTTGGAATAGAACTTGAAAGCTGAGATTGTGATACCTCCAGGTTTCTTCGTTTTCAATATTGCTTTGGCCATTCAACGTCTTTTGTGGTTCTATACAACGTTTAGGATTGTTTGTCTAGCTCTGTGACAAATGCTGTTGGTATGTTGACAGGGATTGCATGACATCTGTCGATGGCTTTGGGTAGTGTAGACACTTTAAAAATATGTATTGTTCCCATCAGTGAGCATCGGATGTCTTTCTCTTTCTTTCCGTCACTTTCCATTTCCTTCATCAGTGTTTTACGGTTTCCAGAGTACAGGTCTTTCACAATTTGGACCCTGTTTTAAAAAAAGCTTTCTGTTCTCTATTTGGCCTCGACCTCCCCTAACCTGTGAAATCTCCAGGAAAGACCCAGTCTCAGTTTCCATAACCAAATATGACAGGCAGGGAATGCTCTGAAATGGTTGAAAATTAAATGTGTAAACGTTACCACAATGACGTCTCACCTCACATCTGTCAGAATGGCTCAGTTTCCACACACAGGAAACAACAAGGGTGGCTCAGGGTGTGGAGAAAAAACAACTCTTGTGCACCGGTCATGGGATGTAAATTGGTATCGCCGCAGTGAAAGCCAGTATGGAGGGGCCTCAACAAATTAAAAACACAAATACCATAGGATCCAGTGATTCCACTACTGGCTATTTATTTACCCAAGGGAAATGGAAATACTAATTTGAAAAGATATACGCACCCCTATCTTTATTATAGCATTATTTACAATAGACAAGATATGGAAGCAACCCAAGTGTCCACCAATACATGAAGAGACCACACACACACACACACACACACACATACACACACACACACACACAATGAAATATTATGCAGCTCTAAATGAGAATGAGATCCTGCCATCTGCAACATCATGGATGTACCTAGATGGCATGAGGGTAAGTGAAATAAGTCAGACAGAGAAACACAAATCCTATATGATTTCACTTCTGTGCAGAATGTAAAAAGGGGAATAAATGAACAAACAGAGCAAAAGCAGAAACAGACCCATAAATGCAGAGATTTGACTCTTGCCAGAAGGGAGGGGAGGTGGGGGGATGGACAAAATGGGAGAAGGGGAGAGGGAAGTTCAGGGTTCCAGTTATAGAATGAATAAATCACAAGGCTCAAAGGTACAGCATAGGGAATCTAGTCAGTGGTATCCTAATAGCCTCATACATTGACAGATGGGAGCTACGCTTATGGCGATCACGGTGAAACATCCAGAGTTGTTGCATCACATATTACATTGTGTGTCACGTAGACCTCCGTTTATGTAAACGTATCAAAGTTTAGGCTTCTATGTTATGAGTGGTAGTACTAACTAGAGATTGACAGACTCAAAGTTCCCAAGGCCAACTTTGTTCCCACACTGGTCTTGCCTTATTTAGGTCCATAATAACTAGCAAGACACTCCAAGCCTTCAGGGGCATTCAGCTACCCAAGGAGGGAGATTGTGATCAAAATGGTCCTGGTAGTTGTGCCTCTATTTCTCTATACGCTGCCTGAATATTTTCTTCCCTATGAGCTCCCACTCCTACATCACTCTTCGGCACGGTTGTGTGGCATTCCCCAACCTTTCAATCTTTAGCCTATGAAGCCATACACTCCTACAACAAGGATGGGCTCCAATGACCGAGGGTAGGAACCATGTCCTGCTCCTGGAGAACAAGCGAATTGGGAGTCTCACTCATCCACACAGTCACCTCAACAGAGGCATGTTATCACCGATCCAGATGAAGCTCCCTTACTGATTTGACAAGTCAGACCTACCCCTGCCCAGCCCTACAAGTACATGGGAAGGGCATCACAGATTGAGGAAAAGAGGTGGAGTGAGGAGACAGCTTGCCTTGGGCCATACATCTCTGATGTTCGGAATCTCCACCCCCACCCCCAATTCCTTGAGAGGATCTAAGCTATCCTCCCTCAGTTGGGGTGGAAGTAGGGGATATCATATTTCTATCTGCTGTAAACAGACTCTGCCCAGAAGCTCAAATGATTTTTAATCTCTCTCATCAGAAAATCTGAGGTATGCTCGCACCTTCAATGAAACCAACACACGCAAAAGCAGAAACTTGGTCACGACCCTCTTGAACTCTCTATTTGAATATGTCTTTCTAAACAACTCCCCTAATCCTGGGTCCTTCATTCCTGTCATTCACCTTTATCTCACTTGGCATAACCCCCCATATTCTGACATCTTTTCTCAAACTCGTATTCCTAACCAACTCAGTGTAGTTCTCCTGGAAACCTGGTCTCCTCTGCTAATTCGATTCTTACCCTCCTTCATTGTATTCATTAGACCCACTCCCCAGGCTTCTATTATTAAAACAGTTGCCTGCAAGATCAAGACAAAAAAAGAAGGAAGGAAAGGAAGAAAGAAAGAAAGAAAGAAAGAAAGAAAGAAAGAAAGAAAGAAAGAAAGAAAACCAGAATTTAAGTCGCATTTCTGTCACTTATCATATCCAAATAGGTCACTTCAATCTCTTTTGAGTTTCAAATTCTCCAGGGAAACAACCATTGGGCAAGGAGGTTAAACATAGGTTGACACACCAGAGGGTGTTTGGAAGAATTAATCTCTGAGGATCCCTACATCTGGAGACTCTAAGTGCTTTTGATTTGGCCTCTGGAAAAATGGAGAGTCCTTAGCTGGAAGAAGTGGGGAAATTATTGGAAAAAAAAAAGAAGAAGAAATACCAAGGAAAAAAAGAGAACAAAGTCAAAAGGCAAAAACACAGTACAAAAAGTCATTGGAAAAAAAAAAACAACTCCAAAAAAACCGAAAAGCTTCTTAGAACTAGACAAGGATACTAGCCCAAAGGGAAACCAGCCTGGGAACTTAGGCAACAGAGAATCATATAGGAATATCCTCGAAATAGAGAGTGAGTTTAATTAATGTAACATGGTCTACAACTAGATATCCTTCCCTTACAGAAAACTCATTTGTCTCAAGAAGAGGGGATATCACTGCATCTAAGGAGTTGCCTGACGACATCTTGCTTTTTATGTAAAAGCCTTGACACCATGGCCATAGCTGACATCCACCCTAAAATCTCGGATGGTAAAAACAAGGGACTAGTTACCACTGCACTAATGACTTTTGTTGGCACTAGTGGTCAAATATATGAGGCCAAATGCTTGGACTAACCTGGGTTCTTAAGCAAACCCTAAATTAGTGTTCCGACATCATTACCTTTGACATTCTGAGTTGATCTGCCCTAGGATCTGTATCTTCATCTCAGTGCTGCTAAGGAACCAGGGAATGGATGTGGAAGCTTCACGGGCTGATGGGCAAAGCCCCTCAGCAACCCGTGAACTATGGAATCATGGTCGAGTCATCAACCTCCCTGAACCACAGTTGACAAAGGAATAAAATGTAGGCTACAATAGCACAGCTACTTGGCAAAGCTATACAATGACTATATAACGGAACAGATGTTACCCATAGGATATAGTGTCTGGTCCAGTGTAGAACACGCAACAACTGCTTTTGTTCTCTTCGTTCCCTTAGGAGACACATAATTTTCAGTTCATTCATTCCCTTTCCTTTCCTTTCCTTTCATTATCCGTTTCATTTCATTTCATTCCTTTATACTTTGAGAGTGAGTGCCCACAGAAATCGGGAAAGATATCCCAAGGAGGCTGTCAGCGCAAAACCCGACGTGGGGCTTGAACTCACAAACCTGAGTTGAAATCAAGAGTCACACCCTTAACCGACTGAGCCACCCGGGTGCCCCAGCAAATGTCATTTTTACAAATCCATAAAAATCCTACCTGGCTCTAGAATCTTCCTCAGCATTCTTATCTGCTCCTAAAGAAGAAAGCAAAATACATGTTAAATCAACAATCGAAAAATAGAGGAAAATTGCAAGTGTACGGCTTATGATTTGTCAAAAAGTATTGCTTTCGGACCACACCTGGAAACCACACTACACTGAATGGTAATTATACCATTCGTAGGCTTAAAGCACTAAGAAATCTTACTTTCTCCTCTATATTGACCAAAACCAAGAATGGGTTTTATCAGAATTTGACACCTACAGGGGAACTGATGTTTACAATGGCCATCGCTGACCGACACTGTGACACTGGAGGAAACGGGTATCGTTCGGAGAATGATTATCATGAGCTGACAATGTCAGACTGAAGCTAGCATGATTTTTCTGGACTTCCACTACTAGAGGAATTGAAAGAGAATATCTTTATTTTGCTGTAACACGGCAGAACTTCCCCAGCTCTTCAGCAGACACTCTTCAGTTTTAGGAGGAAACACCCCCTCACAACGTGTGCTCTATAGCTATTGTACTTGGCAGCGTGGCCAAACAATAGCAAACAGACTCTCCCTGGCCTTGTTTCCAATGGCAAGGTAAGAAGGAAAGATTTGGCATTCCACTTTGATATAGTTCTAACCTCTTGAGGCTGTCTCCTTCCATTGCTAGAGAGTCTATCTAGACCCGCCGCACATCACAGAGGAGGATGATCCCAATGTGAGTGCTCTGTAGTGGTTCATGAGGTCATTTTTCTCAACCCTCCCCATTAGGTGACACACATCTAGAGAAATCATACTTTTTGTCATGGAAGGCAGAGGTCATCAGATCCTCTACTGATGAGCAACTAAACAAAACAAAGGGCAAAGAATATCTTGAATGCCTACATTCAATTACCAGGATATTTTCACTTTCTAAACATTCAAAGACATCCACTCTATGATTCTAACTATATGACACCTGGAAAGAGCAAGGCTATGGAGCTAAGGGTTGGGGTGAATGTAAGGAGAAACGGGCACAGCACAGAGGACTTTTAAGGCAGTGAAACTCTTTCACACGATACCACAAAGGTGGATTCACATCATTACACATTTGTTAAGACTCATAGAACGTATGACACCAAGGCTGAACACTAATGCAAATTAGAGACTTGGCCTCCAAATGAAGAGTTCGTGTCCATTGAAAATGCACCACTGTTGTCAGGGCGCCTGGGTGGCTCAGTCGGTTCAGCGTCCAACTCTGGATCTGAGCTCAGGTCATGATCTCACAGTTCATGGGATCAAGTCCTGCATCAGGCTCTGGGCTGACAGCACAGGATTCTTTCCCCTCTCTCCCTCTGCCCCTTGGCTGCTCACACGCATGCATGCTCTCTCGCTCAAAACTAAACCAAGGAACTGAAAAAAAAATTCCTACTAAAAATGGGCCACTGTCGTGCAAGATGTTAACAACAGGGGAGGCTAGGCGTGTACGGGAGCATGGTATGGTATATGCAGACTCTCTGTACTTCCTATTATATTTTGCTGTGAACTTAAAACTGATGTAAAACATCAGGCTTATTAAATGTATGAAACAGCAAAAACAACAAAATATGGTTTCCATTGAAGCTACTCTTAGCATATACTAACTCATGATACGGTCACCTTGAACATTAAAATAGAGATCAAAGTAACACAATAGGGGTACTGTCTCCCATTTGGAAGTGTATGAAAATACATACACAAAACACAAAAATACAACGGTTATTTGTATACTTAGGCAACAAAACAATTGATGAATATGATCCAAAATCTTATACCTATAAACAGGGGTTCAGCACCATAGGAATCAAACCTGGGTTTTCCATATAATTACGAGATTTTCATTCTAATTTTAAATCAAAAATCATTATGTTGATCATACGTAAGAATCATAATGAAAGCTTAATCACATAAAAAAAAGATTATAATGACCTCATATTGCCCTAGTAATTTTTATACAAATACATACTTCATATGGATGATGAAACTGAAACCAGTACCATGGTAGCCATCATGTTACATGCTAGCAAAACAAAATTTGAAGACACCACCAAAAATGACGTCAGGGCTATAATTCCTACGCAGAACAGATTTCATCCAGCAGGCCAAAGATGGCTACCCTCACAACATCCTACTTGAATGACTGGCCCTTGGTTGTTCCCTGGGATCTTGGATTTCAGGAGGGTTCCCACCATTCCCTAGCTGGTTAAGAGTGGTTCACTGTGCCTAAGTGCTGGTGCAAGCAATGTCCTTTAGGCTGTACACTTGATTTCCTTGGTGGAAACCTGGAATTTTGGGACATGCTAAGGAGAAGATGCCTATGTGATTAGCATTTGATGAAAACCTCGGGCACTGAGTATCCGTAAGCCTCGTACTGGCAGACAACATTTCACTTGTGCTGTCCTAATTTCATGCTGGAGGAATTTAGCACATCCTGCTAACTCCATAGAGAAAGGATTCCTGGAAGCCTGCGCTTGCTTTCCTCTGGCCTTCACCCCATACACCATTGCTCGGTGCTCATTGGCCTTTCTAGCCTGTCCCCATACCAAGCCACACGCATGACTACAACTATATGCTGAGTCCTGTGAGCTCTTCTAGTGAATAATCAAATCTGGGTGTCATTGGGATGCCTCTAACACAACTGCATTATATGAAATTTTATTATTTCGGTTGATGTCTTTCACGTGGTTACAGTCAGAAGGTTATGTCACAGAATACCTTTCCTGGAATCTCTTTTCTTGGTATTTGCCTTGAAAATTCCTACATCCCTATTTATCCATTTGAAGAAAGGTTTAAAAGGAATAGATGAAATCATGATGTCAGAAAGTGTGAAACAATCAACGATCTTATTTTACTCTGAAAAAAAAAACACAGAGGGAGAGAGCAAATCCTGGTGATTGCCCCTATGTTCTACCATATAAAAGTTCTCTGAAATATGAAAAATCAGTTAATTTTCTCCAACTACCTAGGACTTAGTTCATTTTTCTGGCAGGTAGGAATCAAAGAAGTAACAGGGATCATTCTACAACAATCAGAACTGTCAGACAGAATATGAAAACATACTACTGATTATAGTGTTCTTTTGTTTCTTTCCCTTATGTTCCTAGAACATTAAAAATATAGTTCACCTATTAAAGGCAGTTATTGCCAAAATAATCAAAAGCCACAAATACGGCATCCAAAATGTCAGATGAGTTATCTTGATGTCTCCCTATCTGACCCTCCTTCCAATTCTCTTATTTTGCCCTAAATGATACTACCGTATGAAGTACACCCATTTTATATGGCATTAACGTATATACATTTATGACTGACTACAAATGCTTATGTTCACCCATGGTAGTTAGGACATAACTCTACATCATCAGCTAGGTCAGTCCTTAATGTCTTGCCAACAGTGAGGATCACAGTAAGAGTGGGAACATTTGGGGATACTACTCTGGCAAATTCTGGTACGAGAAGCTCACCTGATTGTGTTGCTGCATTTTAAATAGTCTGCTCTTCCCTTTAAAGAACTAGTGTATTTTACCACCTTCCAGTAGGAACACAATACACACCGGCTTACTTTCCTTCATTTACTCCCTGTAGTCTCCGCCATTCACATCATTCCCTGTTTGGCTCGTCTCTTCTTTCCTGAGGTTCCTTAGGCCTTCCAGTGTCTTGAAAGGGAACTAGTCATTTAGCTCGTTTGGTGGCACTCTCAATTTAATCTGTTGCTGACATCACATATATGCAACTTATCTCCTTTTCGCATCTCTTTCACTTTCCTATGCACTTAACAGGCGGTTTTCTTTAGATATTAGAATATATCAGTGTTCCTGTTTTAAATCAACATTCTGTCAAATAACCTTTGAATAAAATACTGGTCTTACCTTCTACTTGTCCATTTAATATACTTTGCACTTTCTGATCCGCAGCACCAGAGAAATGAAGAACATATTTGTTGGGCTTCTCAGACATACTCTGTTAAAAGTAGCATCAGTAATGAGTTGCGTGAAGACTTCCTATTCCTTTTCCAAGAAAATATCTGAATTTATGACTTTAATAACAATCAGACTTACAAATAAGAAAACCGTATTGAACACCAAAACATTTAAATACAAAACCTCATATATGCTCTCTTGATTCAGCGTCCCTTTGAATCTTAATTTGGCTATTGACTCTCTAAACGGATCATGGAAGGCCAGAATAAATACTTTCAAAGGCAGAAGCCTGGCTTGTATGCAGATTTCAAAAAGGAACTAACAAAAATCCCTTCCTTTGCATTCCTGACCAAAATGAAAGGACACTTGAAATAAGTTTTGAAACAAAATCTTTAAAAGTGTACTTGCTATAAAGGAAAACTGCTTCTAATAAAATGGCCGACATTTGTTTCAGTGTCAATTCATACCTCACATGATCAGAAACTTTGGAGTATATCATGTTGTGTATCAACAAAACACTGTCGTAGCTGCTGCTTCGTTTAGGTAAACATAGGCTTGACCTTTTTCTTGACGAAAGAAGGGTTGGATCGAACGGCAAAGTTGGAAGAGAAACTTTTCTTAAAATTGTGATGAACTAGTAGCAGAAACAATGTAGATATAGGTATGGAACTCTTCAGAATGTGTAGTAAGCATTCAAACGGCAAGTATAAGAACATGTATGTCTCAGTCACCTAAAATGTGCCAAGCACTCATTTCACTATGCACATTTTCTTTTTTACACACAACAATAATAATAGTGATTATGATGATGGAGTGAGCCTTCCTACAGCTTGGTCACTCTAAGGCGTTGGAGTAAAATGATGATCCGTGGTCCTCTCTGTCCAGAATGTCCCTCGCCACGGTCTACACGACTGGGCCTTCTCATCTTTCACTTGGCACCTTTTGCCACTCTCAGATCTTTTCTGGCTACCAAAATTCCCACTCCCACTCTCATCCTCATCCTCACTACAAACGCCCCCAATATTCTCTCAACTAACATTGTCCATTTCCTATCGATGAAGCCTTTATAGTGACTTCTAACAGACTGCTGTTGACTTACTTTTCTGCTCCGACCACAACAACCTAAACCCTCCACTTGTACACTCAGTAGCTAACTGCTTGGTACGTACTCAGTATACAAGGACCAATTAATTAAGGTCAAAACATTTACACTAATCTCACTGAGAAGATCCTCAAAAGTACCCAATCACTATACCGTTGGCCCTTGAACAAAGCAAGGGTTACGGGCTCTGATGGCCATGCCCTCGACAATCCACAAATATCTTTTGAAACCTCAAAACCAAATCAAAGAAAAGAAAAATTCCTACCGAATTTCCTACTTTAAAAGCAATCACACTTAAAAATCAAAAAGTATATATGTATTGAAAACCAGAACATTAAAGCAGAATCGCTTGTATATGCTCTCTAGGTCTAATCTACCTTTTCGGCCTAATTTGGCCATTGACTCTGTAAACTGAGCGTGGGAGGTCAGGGTTAGGATAACGGAATGCTGAGCTTACCAACAATATACACAGTCGATTAATGCATGCTTTCCCTGTTATATGTATTACATACTGTATTTTTACACTATAAACTGAAGGAAAGGTTACTAAGAAAATCGTAAGGAAGGGGTGCTGGGTGGCACTGTCGGTTCAGGGTCAGGCTCTTGACTTTGGCTCAAGTCATGATCTATACTTCCTGAGTTGAACGCTGACAGTGTGGAGCCTGATGAAAATTCGCTCTCTGCCCCCACTTCCCTACTCACGTGCTCTGTCCTCTCTCACGCTCCCAAAATGAATAATTAAAAAAAAAACAAGATGAAAAAGAAAATCATAAGGAAGAGAAAATATGTTTACAGGATGGTACTGTATTTATTGAAAAAAATCTGTATGTATGTGGACTCCCACATTCCAAACGCATCTTGTTCAAGGGTCAAATGTATACCTTTATGATGTCATCGCTAAGAGCTTAGGGGAACTTATTATAGCCCCAAATGAGAACATCAAAAACCCATTCTAACTTTCCATTCTTTTCTGGACACAAGGGCCATTTTATTGGCCTTCGAACATCTTCCCATCGAAAACAAGTATTCTTTGGGGAGCATGGGTGACTTAGTCGATTAGGCAGCCAACTTTGAAATTGCGAAAAGCAAAGCAAAAGGTGGAGGGGGGAGTTAAGATGGCAGGGGAGGGGAATCCGAATTCCCCTTGTCCCTCAAACACAGCAGTATTGAGGTCACAACACTTGGAATACCAGGAATACAGGCTGCAGAGGGACAGAAAAATCTCCACAGGTGCAGAGTGACAGCTTGGCGGGACAGAAGGGTGTGTATGAGAATTGGGAGAAATAAAATGGGCAGCACAGGCATGGAGTGGGGGAAGGCCTTTGGTGGAGAAACGAAAGGAAGGTAGAGAGAGAGAGAGGCTGTGGGAAGTGCATTTGGATATGAGAAAGCCTGTCCGGACCACAGACCAAGGAGAGGTCCAGAGAGCCAGTTTCTACTTTGGAAAACAGCCTTAGAGGGCAAAAAACAGAATTTTCAAGGCGGCCACACTTTCTCTCGACCAGAGCTACCACCTCCCATGCCTGGTGGGGAGGGAGCCGCCCCTAGGCTTGGTAGCAATCTCAGGGCTACACTGGGAGAGAACACCTTGAGTATGGTGGAAAGGGGAGGTATTGCCCTGCCCAAGGGAAAAAGACCATGCAGGCACGAGCCAGAGGCCCTCTGTCCACTGGGCAGAGTGGCGCAACTCCACTACCAGGTCCGAGCAAAGCGGGATCCTACAGGGTTTTGAATCCCAGCTCAGTGCTCGGGTGGCACAGGGGACTGTGCAGCAAGGCAAGCCGGCTCCCCAGGCTATTCCGTGAGGATAGCCTAAACAGTGAGTTTTGAGACACCTCGTGTGGGCAGGATAGATGGGGTGTCGCCATGTCTCTCCCCATGACCAACATCGTGGGGCTTCAGGGAATGGACAGTGAGCCTCAGTGAAGGCAGGCCCATTACACCAAACCCTGACACTCTGTGCCTCGTAACTGCTTCTCTATAGGAGTGAGACTGACACTGATGGGACCAGACAGCCCCTGCTCTAGACCAGCACAGCCACCGGTCCCAGGCACCAATAGACAACTCTCCTCCGGTTTTCTATCTTAGTTTGTTTGTTTGTTTTCATTTGAGTTATTATTCTTTTGTCTTTCCTTTTCTTTTTTAATGTTTATTTCTTTATTTTGAGAGAGAGAGAGGGAGTGATCAAGCAGAAGAGATGCAGAGAGAGGGGGAGAGAGAGAATCCGAGCAGGATCCATGCTCTCACTGCAGAACCTGTTGGGGGTTTCGAACCCACCCACAGTGACAACATGACCTGAGCCAAATTCAAGAGTCAGACGCTTCACCTACTGAGCCACCCAGGCGCCCATCTTTTCTTTCCTTTGCTTTCCCTTTCTTCTCTTTTCCCTTTTTTCTCTTTCTACTCTCCTCTTTCCCCTTCTCCCTTTGGAAACAGCCTAGTAGTGTCGAGTTGACGTGGGTCAAAGCTAATTATATATCTACATTTATCTATATATCTTAATATATACCTATATATCTATACATAGATATATAGAGATATATCTATATATATATTTTTTCCTTTGTTCCTCTGTTCTGGTTCTTTGTTTGTTTGATTGTACATTTTCTCTATACTTTTCTAGATCTCCTTCTTCATTTTCCTCCCTCTCTTTCTGGATTAAGCCCTATAGCTCCTTTGAGTCACTTCCTGGTCTTTTTTTCAACTCCAGTCATTTCTCTTTTTGTTTGGGCTAAGGATTCTTCCCCACCTTCTTCCCCTTTTTTCCAGGATTACTTCAACAAACAAATCAAAGCACACCTGGTGGAAGGCCCAAACCGCCACTCCAAGTAGCGAGGACAGCAGCCAAAGACGCACCCAAAGAGTGCACACAACACACTCAAAAAAAATTTGTTCAACTGCCAGGCCCTGGACAGTGTAGGGGCTCTTTTTATTACAGTAGTACTCGCAGGTGTGGGACACAGAACAAGCGATTAACACACATAAAGGGCAGGAATCTAGCCAAAACGACGAAATCGGAGAATTCCCCTCAAAAAAAATTCCGGGAAGAAAGGACAGCCAGAGAAGGGCGCAAAAGAGACAGAAACCATATATGTGAGCACATGTTTGGAATGACACTCATAAGACGCATAGTTGCGCTTGAAACCACGCATAGAAGACAGCAGACAATCTACTGCTTCAGAGATCAAGGACCTAAGGAATCGTCACTATGAACGCTGAACATGAAATGGTGTAAAGGAGATACAAAGTAAACTAGATGCAGTGACAGCAAGGACGGGAGAAGCAGCAGACAGAATCGGTGAAACAGAAGATACAATTGTGGACAAAGATGAAGCAGAGAAAGGAAAGGAAGGAAATGACTAGATCATGAGGCAGGTACTAGAGACCTACGTGATTCAGTGAGATGAAATATTAGCCACATCCTAGGAGTCCCAGAAGAAGAAGAGTGAGAGAAAGGGGCAGAAGGTTTTTTTGGAACAACTTATAGCTGAGAGCTTCCCTCATCTGGGGAAGGAAACGGGCATCCAAGTCCTGGCGGCACAGAGAATTCCTTTCCAAATCAACAAACCCAGGTCAACACCACGACATGCCATAGCGAAACTGGAAAACTACAAAGATAAGGAGAGGATTCTGAAAGCAGCTAGGGACAAACGGGTCTTAATCGACAAGGGAAGACACGTAAGGCTAGCAGCAGGCCTGTCCAAAGAAACTTGGCAGGGCAGAAGGGAGGGGTAGGAAACGGTCAATGTGCTGAATGGGAACATCTGCGGCGAAGAATCCCTTCCCAGGCAAGGCTGACATTTAGAATAGAAAGAGAGAGAAAGGCTTTCCCAGACAAACAAAACCTCATGGAGTTCATGACCACTAAACCAGCCCTGCGGGAGATCCTAACGGGCGACTCTGTGAGTGGAAAGCAGCAGAGACTACAAAGGACCAGAGGCCTCACCAAAAGCATGAAACCTTCAGATAACACAAGGACACTAAATCCATATCTTTAACTAATCACTCTGAATGTGAATGGACTCAATGCCCCAATCAAAAGACACAGGGAATCAGAATGGGTAAAACACAAAACAAAACCAAGCAACAAGATCCATCTATATGTTGTCAACAAGAAACTGATTTTAGACCCCAGGACACCTCCAGGTTCAAAGTGAAGGTATGGGGAACCACCTATCATGCTACTAGAAGTCAAAAGAAAGCTGGAGTCGCCACACCTCCACCAGACAGACTAGATTTTAAACCAGAGACTGTAGTAACAGATTCAGAAGGGCATTGGGTCGTAATTAAGGGGTCTATCCATCAAGAGGAGCTAACAATTGCAAATGTTTATGGCCCCAAAGTGAAACGCCCACACATATGAATCGATTACTCACAAACATGATTAAATGTATACATACAAATACCATGATTGTAGACGACTTTAAGACTCCACTCATGGCAAAAGGCGGATCGTCAAGGCAGAAAATCAGTAAGGAAACACAGATCCAATGTGTCACTGGACCAGATGTATTCAGATATACATAGATCTATATTGGCCTCATATGTATACATTTATATACATGGGTATCAACACCGATATATTAAGATCTTTTCACCCAACAGCAGTAGAACGCACATTCTTCTTAAGTGCACATAAACATTCTCCAATGTCTCCAAGTGACATCCTGGGTCACAAAACAGCCCTCCACAAATATAAAAGGACTGAGATCATACCTTGCCTATTGTCAGATCACAACAACGAGCACTTGCTCATTCTTTCTCTCTCTCCCTCCTTTCCAAGAGAAATGCAAACATTTCAAAAACATTTAGCTCAGCCCCTTCCAAGAAAGAGAAAAACAAGAATAATAAACCTTGTGGGGCAACGAGTCCTGGATGGAAACCACACACAGACAGTAGAATTCCATAACCAATATGTTGACAATGGAGTTGACAGAAAGTGATGTACTAAAAGAACAGACACTAAAGAAATCGTTTCTGCAAGGACAAATTAGGGTAGGGGTAAACCATTAAAAACGAGCCTGGTGCGGGGAACACATATGTGGCACAGTGAGTTCAGCATCCACCTTCAGCTCATGAGTCATGATCTCACGGTTTGTGGTTATCAGCCCCACGTTGAGCTCTGTGTTGACAGCTCGGAGCCTGCAGCCTGCTTTGGATTCTGTGTCTCTCTCTGTCTCTGCCCCTACCCCGCTTGCACTCTGTGTCTGTCTCTGTCTCAAAAAGAAATAAACTTTGAAAAAATTTTGAAAATACCGTAAAAAGCACGGGGTGAGAAGAGGGAAAAAGGAAACAAAAACAAAAACAAAAACAAATGACCAATCAATCAAGCATGAGCTTAAGACAAAAAAGAAAAGGAAAAATGTGAGCCAAAGAAGGCAAGTGGAAACAACATACATTTTTCAACAGGTACATAAGTAGGATTGGGAATATACTAGGAAAAATAGTCCCTTTTAAACCTTTTAAAAATATATGTCTTTATATATGTGTGATATATACACATATATATATATATATATATATATATATATATATATGTGTGTGTGTGTGTGTGTGTATGTTTAGGTGTACATAAATATGTATACATATAAGTGTGTATTTATATATGTGTAAATATATATGTGTATATATGTGTATATTATATATATCTCTACCTATATCTATCTATATCTATCTATCTATCTATCTATATCCATATCCATCTACCTATGTATCTGTCTATATAATATTTATGTAAAAGAGAGGCTTTGACTCACAGTATATCCCTAATAATACTGACTCTTATCACTCTACAGTTATCTGGTTATAAATACTGTAATAAAGAATTTAATTTTTTTCACTATAAATACATTGTTCAATTCCTGGCATCTTTCGCTTCCGAAAAGCTAGAAATTATTACTAGACTAACAAAAGAACAGAAAAAGAGAGGTTCCTAACACGTCAACATCCACTATGGAGAAAGAATTGGGAATGAGAATTCTAGGAAGAAATGGGAACCTTTAAAGGATGTAGGTAATGGGACACAGATGGGGTTAAACAAACAAAGGCTGAGGACTTTTTCTCTGCAATTCTAAGCTCACAATGGGAGGATACTAAAAATAGACTGTAACCTTCTTTCTTATGTAACTCCTGATTTCCTCAATAGAATTCATTTGCGTGTATACATGTTAAACACTAAAACGGAATATAAACTGAAGCCTGACTTTTTAAATTCACATATTTAATTGTGATATATCATGCGTATTTGGTTACTTTTCAAACTCCATTCTACGGAATTCCATTTCCCTACTCATTTGTTCACATTCAAAAACCATGACATTGCTTCTTCCAAGCAAGACTTTATTTTAGGAGCTCCAGGAGTCAAACCAGTGCGTTCCCTAACCTCCAGGAGCTTATCATGATTTAGGGGCTTTGAAATGAATACTGAAACAAATATCAGATGTCTGAAACTTTAAATTTTAGAATCTGACACAAGGACTAGGAGGAGATAGTGTTCAAAGCTAGAATGGGCAAGATTTCTGAAATTGGAAATTTGACACCTTGGCTATGAAGAGCCTCTGCCCATAGAGCTACTCTTTTCAGCAAAATACGTATTCTTCGGGGAGATGCACAATTTTAACTTACTCTTCATGGAGTTATTTCACAACTACAGGGGAACACCTTTGTAAGGTAAATGTTGAGAAATAATGTAAACATCTAAATTTCTACATTTTCTAATATGCTTTTATTCTACATGGAGAACAAAGGATAGAGCCAAAGGAAAATGCTGTATCTCACCAAAATAAAACGTGCCCGGGGCGGGGGGCAACCTACAATAGATACTTGGACCCAATCAGGTTTCATTTAGGCATGAGTATTATCAGTCATGTTATGATCACAGTAAGAATCCTTATCCTTAAGCAAACGTCATATTGCCTCCATTGTGGGAAAGCTTTTCCCAATATAATTTGACGGTCATTATATATTTTCCAGCCCATTCATTTATCAGCCTCCACCTGTAGGATTTACCAAAGTACAACACAACAAAACAAAACATTCAACGCGTCATGTATCTGTAAAGTGGTTTGTCCTTGCTAACTTTCCATGACACACATAAAATGATGATACACAGGCTCCTCTTAAATTTTCAGAGTGAATAAGGGAGAAAACTCAATTCAGAGCAGGAAAGTGAGTTTCACGGGAGGGTACTTTACCTTGGTACCAAAATCTAAGTCTTCGCTAGATGAGGTAGACCATGAATCGTCAGGACCAGGTTTGTCAGAAAGCCTTTAGAGCAAAAAAATACAACAAAAACATGTTCATTCATTTAAAAACAAAATTTAAAAAAGTTAAGGGAAAGGTCACCTATCTGTTTATTCCACGAAGTTTCTTGGTATAATGAAATTTGGCCTCTGGTTTTGTCATTAAGTTTTATTTTAATTCCAGTAATAGAAACATCCAGAGTTATAGTAGTTTAAGTTGTACAATGTAGTGATTCACCAACTCCATACTCACCCCGTGCTCATCATGACAAGGGCACTCCTTCATCCCCATCATCTCTTTCACCTTTCCCACCACTCACCTCCTCTCCACAACCATCCGTTTCTTCTCTGCAGTTAAGAGCCTATTTCTTGGTTTGTCTCCCCTTTTGTTTCCTCCCTTTGCTCGTTTGTTGTTTCTTAAGTGCTACATGAGTAAAATCATATGGTATTTGTCTTTCCCTGACTTTGCTTACCATACTACCCTCAGGCTCCATCCAGGTGATTGCAAATGGCAAGATTTCATTGTTTTATGATTGAGTAATATTACAGTGTGTGTGTGTGCATGTGTGTGTGCGTGTGTGCGTGTGTGTGTGTGTGTATGGATATACATATACACACACACATACATTCATATAGGGCTTCTTCTTCGTTCCCTCAGCTGTCAATGGACGCTTGCGCTGGCTGTTGGAAATAATGCCGCAATAAACACAGGAGTGCGTGTGTCCCGTGGAATTCATGTTTTTGTATTCTCTTGGGTAGTATCCAGTAGTGCAATTACTGGATCATAGGAGAGTTCTGTTTTTAATTTTTTGAGGAACCTGCATACTGTTTTCCACAGGGGCCGCACCCATTTGCATTTCCACCAACGGTGCAAGAGGTTTCCTTTGTCTCCACATCCTCGCGAACACTAGCTTCTTGTGTCTTGGAGTGTAGCCATTCTGACAGGTGTGACGTGGTATCTCGTTGTAGTTTGGGGGAGCATCTTTTCATGTGTCTGTTGACCATCTGTATGTTGTCGTTGGAAAAGTGTCTGGTTATGTGTACTGCTCATTGGTAAACTGGGCTTTTTTGGAGGGGGGTGATGTTGACATGTGTCAAGTTTTTAGACATTGTGGATACTAACCCTTTACTGGATTTGCCAAATATTTCCAAATTTGTTCTCCCATTCCAGAGGTTGCCTTTCAGGTTTGACTGTTTCCTTCACTGTGCAAAAGCTTCGTAGGTTGATATAGTCCCCAAACTTTATTCTTGCTTTATTTCCCTTGGCTCAAGAGACATAACTAGTAAAATGTGGCTACAGCCAAAGTTTGAGAAATGACGGCCTGTGTTCTCGTCAAGGATTTTTTTTTTTAATGGTTTCAAGTCTCACACTTAGGTGTTTAATTCATTTTGAGTTTATTTGTGGGTATGGTAGAGAAATTGGTCCAGGTTCATTCTTTGGCATGTGGCTTGTCCAGTTGTCCCCACACCATTTGGTGAAGAGACTGCCTTTTCCCCACTGGATAGACTTTCCTGTTTGTGGAAGATGAACTGACCATACAGTGGTGGATTTATGTCTGGCTTTGCGGTCCTATTCCACTGAGCGATGAGGCTATTTTGTACGCCAGTACCCACCATACTGTTTGGAATACTACAGCTTTGGAATAGAACTTGAAAGCTGAGATTGTGATACCTCCAGGTTTCTTCGTTTTCAATATTGCTTTGGCCATTCAACGTCTTTTGTGGTTCTATACAACGTTTAGGATTGTTTGTCTAGCTCTGTGACAAATGCTGTTGGTATGTTGACAGGGATTGCATGACATCTGTCGATGGCTTTGGGTAGTGTAGACACTTTAAAAATATGTATTGTTCCCATCAGTGAGCATCGGATGTCTTTCTCTTTCTTTCCGTCACTTTCCATTTCCTTCATCAGTGTTTTACGGTTTCCAGAGTACAGGTCTTTCACAATTTGGACCCTGTTTTAAAAAAAGCTTTCTGTTCTCTATTTGGCCTCGACCTCCCCTAACCTGTGAAATCTCCAGGAAAGACCCAGTCTCAGTTTCCATAACCAAATATGACAGGCAGGGAATGCTCTGAAATGGTTGAAAATTAAATGTGTAAACGTTACCACAATGACGTCTCACCTCACATCTGTCAGAATGGCTCAGTTTCCACACACAGGAAACAACAA
Source organism: Neofelis nebulosa (assembly GCF_028018385.1). Classification (NCBI taxonomy): domain Eukaryota; kingdom Metazoa; phylum Chordata; class Mammalia; order Carnivora; family Felidae; genus Neofelis; species Neofelis nebulosa. The sequence goes on from NC_080796.1 coordinate 2,403,588, forward strand.
GGGTGGCTCAGGGTGTGGAGAAAAAACAACTCTTGTGCACCGGTCATGGGATGTAAATTGGTATCGCCGCAGTGAAAGCCAGTATGGAGGGGCCTCAACAAATTAAAAACACAAATACCATAGGATCCAGTGATTCCACTACTGGCTATTTATTTACCCAAGGGAAATGGAAATACTAATTTGAAAAGATATACGCACCCCTATCTTTATTATAGCATTATTTACAATAGACAAGATATGGAAGCAACCCAAGTGTCCACCAATACATGAAGAGACCACACACACACACACACACACACACATACACACACACACACACACAATGAAATATTATGCAGCTCTAAATGAGAATGAGATCCTGCCATCTGCAACATCATGGATGTACCTAGATGGCATGAGGGTAAGTGAAATAAGTCAGACAGAGAAACACAAATCCTATATGATTTCACTTCTGTGCAGAATGTAAAAAGGGGAATAAATGAACAAACAGAGCAAAAGCAGAAACAGACCCATAAATGCAGAGATTTGACTCTTGCCAGAAGGGAGGGGAGGTGGGGGGATGGACAAAATGGGAGAAGGGGAGAGGGAAGTTCAGGGTTCCAGTTATAGAATGAATAAATCACAAGGCTCAAAGGTACAGCATAGGGAATCTAGTCAGTGGTATCCTAATAGCCTCATACATTGACAGATGGGAGCTACGCTTATGGCGATCACGGTGAAACATCCAGAGTTGTTGCATCACATATTACATTGTGTGTCACGTAGACCTCCGTTTATGTAAACGTATCAAAGTTTAGGCTTCTATGTTATGAGTGGTAGTACTAACTAGAGATTGACAGACTCAAAGTTCCCAAGGCCAACTTTGTTCCCACACTGGTCTTGCCTTATTTAGGTCCATAATAACTAGCAAGACACTCCAAGCCTTCAGGGGCATTCAGCTACCCAAGGAGGGAGATTGTGATCAAAATGGTCCTGGTAGTTGTGCCTCTATTTCTCTATACGCTGCCTGAATATTTTCTTCCCTATGAGCTCCCACTCCTACATCACTCTTCGGCACGGTTGTGTGGCATTCCCCAACCTTTCAATCTTTAGCCTATGAAGCCATACACTCCTACAACAAGGATGGGCTCCAATGACCGAGGGTAGGAACCATGTCCTGCTCCTGGAGAACAAGCGAATTGGGAGTCTCACTCATCCACACAGTCACCTCAACAGAGGCATGTTATCACCGATCCAGATGAAGCTCCCTTACTGATTTGACAAGTCAGACCTACCCCTGCCCAGCCCTACAAGTACATGGGAAGGGCATCACAGATTGAGGAAAAGAGGTGGAGTGAGGAGACAGCTTGCCTTGGGCCATACATCTCTGATGTTCGGAATCTCCACCCCCACCCCCAATTCCTTGAGAGGATCTAAGCTATCCTCCCTCAGTTGGGGTGGAAGTAGGGGATATCATATTTCTATCTGCTGTAAACAGACTCTGCCCAGAAGCTCAAATGATTTTTAATCTCTCTCATCAGAAAATCTGAGGTATGCTCGCACCTTCAATGAAACCAACACACGCAAAAGCAGAAACTTGGTCACGACCCTCTTGAACTCTCTATTTGAATATGTCTTTCTAAACAACTCCCCTAATCCTGGGTCCTTCATTCCTGTCATTCACCTTTATCTCACTTGGCATAACCCCCCATATTCTGACATCTTTTCTCAAACTCGTATTCCTAACCAACTCAGTGTAGTTCTCCTGGAAACCTGGTCTCCTCTGCTAATTCGATTCTTACCCTCCTTCATTGTATTCATTAGACCCACTCCCCAGGCTTCTATTATTAAAACAGTTGCCTGCAAGATCAAGACAAAAAAAGAAGGAAGGAAAGGAAGAAAGAAAGAAAGAAAGAAAGAAAGAAAGAAAGAAAGAAAGAAAGAAAGAAAACCAGAATTTAAGTCGCATTTCTGTCACTTATCATATCCAAATAGGTCACTTCAATCTCTTTTGAGTTTCAAATTCTCCAGGGAAACAACCATTGGGCAAGGAGGTTAAACATAGGTTGACACACCAGAGGGTGTTTGGAAGAATTAATCTCTGAGGATCCCTACATCTGGAGACTCTAAGTGCTTTTGATTTGGCCTCTGGAAAAATGGAGAGTCCTTAGCTGGAAGAAGTGGGGAAATTATTGGAAAAAAAAAAGAAGAAGAAATACCAAGGAAAAAAAGAGAACAAAGTCAAAAGGCAAAAACACAGTACAAAAAGTCATTGGAAAAAAAAAAACAACTCCAAAAAAACCGAAAAGCTTCTTAGAACTAGACAAGGATACTAGCCCAAAGGGAAACCAGCCTGGGAACTTAGGCAACAGAGAATCATATAGGAATATCCTCGAAATAGAGAGTGAGTTTAATTAATGTAACATGGTCTACAACTAGATATCCTTCCCTTACAGAAAACTCATTTGTCTCAAGAAGAGGGGATATCACTGCATCTAAGGAGTTGCCTGACGACATCTTGCTTTTTATGTAAAAGCCTTGACACCATGGCCATAGCTGACATCCACCCTAAAATCTCGGATGGTAAAAACAAGGGACTAGTTACCACTGCACTAATGACTTTTGTTGGCACTAGTGGTCAAATATATGAGGCCAAATGCTTGGACTAACCTGGGTTCTTAAGCAAACCCTAAATTAGTGTTCCGACATCATTACCTTTGACATTCTGAGTTGATCTGCCCTAGGATCTGTATCTTCATCTCAGTGCTGCTAAGGAACCAGGGAATGGATGTGGAAGCTTCACGGGCTGATGGGCAAAGCCCCTCAGCAACCCGTGAACTATGGAATCATGGTCGAGTCATCAACCTCCCTGAACCACAGTTGACAAAGGAATAAAATGTAGGCTACAATAGCACAGCTACTTGGCAAAGCTATACAATGACTATATAACGGAACAGATGTTACCCATAGGATATAGTGTCTGGTCCAGTGTAGAACACGCAACAACTGCTTTTGTTCTCTTCGTTCCCTTAGGAGACACATAATTTTCAGTTCATTCATTCCCTTTCCTTTCCTTTCCTTTCATTATCCGTTTCATTTCATTTCATTCCTTTATACTTTGAGAGTGAGTGCCCACAGAAATCGGGAAAGATATCCCAAGGAGGCTGTCAGCGCAAAACCCGACGTGGGGCTTGAACTCACAAACCTGAGTTGAAATCAAGAGTCACACCCTTAACCGACTGAGCCACCCGGGTGCCCCAGCAAATGTCATTTTTACAAATCCATAAAAATCCTACCTGGCTCTAGAATCTTCCTCAGCATTCTTATCTGCTCCTAAAGAAGAAAGCAAAATACATGTTAAATCAACAATCGAAAAATAGAGGAAAATTGCAAGTGTACGGCTTATGATTTGTCAAAAAGTATTGCTTTCGGACCACACCTGGAAACCACACTACACTGAATGGTAATTATACCATTCGTAGGCTTAAAGCACTAAGAAATCTTACTTTCTCCTCTATATTGACCAAAACCAAGAATGGGTTTTATCAGAATTTGACACCTACAGGGGAACTGATGTTTACAATGGCCATCGCTGACCGACACTGTGACACTGGAGGAAACGGGTATCGTTCGGAGAATGATTATCATGAGCTGACAATGTCAGACTGAAGCTAGCATGATTTTTCTGGACTTCCACTACTAGAGGAATTGAAAGAGAATATCTTTATTTTGCTGTAACACGGCAGAACTTCCCCAGCTCTTCAGCAGACACTCTTCAGTTTTAGGAGGAAACACCCCCTCACAACGTGTGCTCTATAGCTATTGTACTTGGCAGCGTGGCCAAACAATAGCAAACAGACTCTCCCTGGCCTTGTTTCCAATGGCAAGGTAAGAAGGAAAGATTTGGCATTCCACTTTGATATAGTTCTAACCTCTTGAGGCTGTCTCCTTCCATTGCTAGAGAGTCTATCTAGACCCGCCGCACATCACAGAGGAGGATGATCCCAATGTGAGTGCTCTGTAGTGGTTCATGAGGTCATTTTTCTCAACCCTCCCCATTAGGTGACACACATCTAGAGAAATCATACTTTTTGTCATGGAAGGCAGAGGTCATCAGATCCTCTACTGATGAGCAACTAAACAAAACAAAGGGCAAAGAATATCTTGAATGCCTACATTCAATTACCAGGATATTTTCACTTTCTAAACATTCAAAGACATCCACTCTATGATTCTAACTATATGACACCTGGAAAGAGCAAGGCTATGGAGCTAAGGGTTGGGGTGAATGTAAGGAGAAACGGGCACAGCACAGAGGACTTTTAAGGCAGTGAAACTCTTTCACACGATACCACAAAGGTGGATTCACATCATTACACATTTGTTAAGACTCATAGAACGTATGACACCAAGGCTGAACACTAATGCAAATTAGAGACTTGGCCTCCAAATGAAGAGTTCGTGTCCATTGAAAATGCACCACTGTTGTCAGGGCGCCTGGGTGGCTCAGTCGGTTCAGCGTCCAACTCTGGATCTGAGCTCAGGTCATGATCTCACAGTTCATGGGATCAAGTCCTGCATCAGGCTCTGGGCTGACAGCACAGGATTCTTTCCCCTCTCTCCCTCTGCCCCTTGGCTGCTCACACGCATGCATGCTCTCTCGCTCAAAACTAAACCAAGGAACTGAAAAAAAAATTCCTACTAAAAATGGGCCACTGTCGTGCAAGATGTTAACAACAGGGGAGGCTAGGCGTGTACGGGAGCATGGTATGGTATATGCAGACTCTCTGTACTTCCTATTATATTTTGCTGTGAACTTAAAACTGATGTAAAACATCAGGCTTATTAAATGTATGAAACAGCAAAAACAACAAAATATGGTTTCCATTGAAGCTACTCTTAGCATATACTAACTCATGATACGGTCACCTTGAACATTAAAATAGAGATCAAAGTAACACAATAGGGGTACTGTCTCCCATTTGGAAGTGTATGAAAATACATACACAAAACACAAAAATACAACGGTTATTTGTATACTTAGGCAACAAAACAATTGATGAATATGATCCAAAATCTTATACCTATAAACAGGGGTTCAGCACCATAGGAATCAAACCTGGGTTTTCCATATAATTACGAGATTTTCATTCTAATTTTAAATCAAAAATCATTATGTTGATCATACGTAAGAATCATAATGAAAGCTTAATCACATAAAAAAAAGATTATAATGACCTCATATTGCCCTAGTAATTTTTATACAAATACATACTTCATATGGATGATGAAACTGAAACCAGTACCATGGTAGCCATCATGTTACATGCTAGCAAAACAAAATTTGAAGACACCACCAAAAATGACGTCAGGGCTATAATTCCTACGCAGAACAGATTTCATCCAGCAGGCCAAAGATGGCTACCCTCACAACATCCTACTTGAATGACTGGCCCTTGGTTGTTCCCTGGGATCTTGGATTTCAGGAGGGTTCCCACCATTCCCTAGCTGGTTAAGAGTGGTTCACTGTGCCTAAGTGCTGGTGCAAGCAATGTCCTTTAGGCTGTACACTTGATTTCCTTGGTGGAAACCTGGAATTTTGGGACATGCTAAGGAGAAGATGCCTATGTGATTAGCATTTGATGAAAACCTCGGGCACTGAGTATCCGTAAGCCTCGTACTGGCAGACAACATTTCACTTGTGCTGTCCTAATTTCATGCTGGAGGAATTTAGCACATCCTGCTAACTCCATAGAGAAAGGATTCCTGGAAGCCTGCGCTTGCTTTCCTCTGGCCTTCACCCCATACACCATTGCTCGGTGCTCATTGGCCTTTCTAGCCTGTCCCCATACCAAGCCACACGCATGACTACAACTATATGCTGAGTCCTGTGAGCTCTTCTAGTGAATAATCAAATCTGGGTGTCATTGGGATGCCTCTAACACAACTGCATTATATGAAATTTTATTATTTCGGTTGATGTCTTTCACGTGGTTACAGTCAGAAGGTTATGTCACAGAATACCTTTCCTGGAATCTCTTTTCTTGGTATTTGCCTTGAAAATTCCTACATCCCTATTTATCCATTTGAAGAAAGGTTTAAAAGGAATAGATGAAATCATGATGTCAGAAAGTGTGAAACAATCAACGATCTTATTTTACTCTGAAAAAAAAAACACAGAGGGAGAGAGCAAATCCTGGTGATTGCCCCTATGTTCTACCATATAAAAGTTCTCTGAAATATGAAAAATCAGTTAATTTTCTCCAACTACCTAGGACTTAGTTCATTTTTCTGGCAGGTAGGAATCAAAGAAGTAACAGGGATCATTCTACAACAATCAGAACTGTCAGACAGAATATGAAAACATACTACTGATTATAGTGTTCTTTTGTTTCTTTCCCTTATGTTCCTAGAACATTAAAAATATAGTTCACCTATTAAAGGCAGTTATTGCCAAAATAATCAAAAGCCACAAATACGGCATCCAAAATGTCAGATGAGTTATCTTGATGTCTCCCTATCTGACCCTCCTTCCAATTCTCTTATTTTGCCCTAAATGATACTACCGTATGAAGTACACCCATTTTATATGGCATTAACGTATATACATTTATGACTGACTACAAATGCTTATGTTCACCCATGGTAGTTAGGACATAACTCTACATCATCAGCTAGGTCAGTCCTTAATGTCTTGCCAACAGTGAGGATCACAGTAAGAGTGGGAACATTTGGGGATACTACTCTGGCAAATTCTGGTACGAGAAGCTCACCTGATTGTGTTGCTGCATTTTAAATAGTCTGCTCTTCCCTTTAAAGAACTAGTGTATTTTACCACCTTCCAGTAGGAACACAATACACACCGGCTTACTTTCCTTCATTTACTCCCTGTAGTCTCCGCCATTCACATCATTCCCTGTTTGGCTCGTCTCTTCTTTCCTGAGGTTCCTTAGGCCTTCCAGTGTCTTGAAAGGGAACTAGTCATTTAGCTCGTTTGGTGGCACTCTCAATTTAATCTGTTGCTGACATCACATATATGCAACTTATCTCCTTTTCGCATCTCTTTCACTTTCCTATGCACTTAACAGGCGGTTTTCTTTAGATATTAGAATATATCAGTGTTCCTGTTTTAAATCAACATTCTGTCAAATAACCTTTGAATAAAATACTGGTCTTACCTTCTACTTGTCCATTTAATATACTTTGCACTTTCTGATCCGCAGCACCAGAGAAATGAAGAACATATTTGTTGGGCTTCTCAGACATACTCTGTTAAAAGTAGCATCAGTAATGAGTTGCGTGAAGACTTCCTATTCCTTTTCCAAGAAAATATCTGAATTTATGACTTTAATAACAATCAGACTTACAAATAAGAAAACCGTATTGAACACCAAAACATTTAAATACAAAACCTCATATATGCTCTCTTGATTCAGCGTCCCTTTGAATCTTAATTTGGCTATTGACTCTCTAAACGGATCATGGAAGGCCAGAATAAATACTTTCAAAGGCAGAAGCCTGGCTTGTATGCAGATTTCAAAAAGGAACTAACAAAAATCCCTTCCTTTGCATTCCTGACCAAAATGAAAGGACACTTGAAATAAGTTTTGAAACAAAATCTTTAAAAGTGTACTTGCTATAAAGGAAAACTGCTTCTAATAAAATGGCCGACATTTGTTTCAGTGTCAATTCATACCTCACATGATCAGAAACTTTGGAGTATATCATGTTGTGTATCAACAAAACACTGTCGTAGCTGCTGCTTCGTTTAGGTAAACATAGGCTTGACCTTTTTCTTGACGAAAGAAGGGTTGGATCGAACGGCAAAGTTGGAAGAGAAACTTTTCTTAAAATTGTGATGAACTAGTAGCAGAAACAATGTAGATATAGGTATGGAACTCTTCAGAATGTGTAGTAAGCATTCAAACGGCAAGTATAAGAACATGTATGTCTCAGTCACCTAAAATGTGCCAAGCACTCATTTCACTATGCACATTTTCTTTTTTACACACAACAATAATAATAGTGATTATGATGATGGAGTGAGCCTTCCTACAGCTTGGTCACTCTAAGGCGTTGGAGTAAAATGATGATCCGTGGTCCTCTCTGTCCAGAATGTCCCTCGCCACGGTCTACACGACTGGGCCTTCTCATCTTTCACTTGGCACCTTTTGCCACTCTCAGATCTTTTCTGGCTACCAAAATTCCCACTCCCACTCTCATCCTCATCCTCACTACAAACGCCCCCAATATTCTCTCAACTAACATTGTCCATTTCCTATCGATGAAGCCTTTATAGTGACTTCTAACAGACTGCTGTTGACTTACTTTTCTGCTCCGACCACAACAACCTAAACCCTCCACTTGTACACTCAGTAGCTAACTGCTTGGTACGTACTCAGTATACAAGGACCAATTAATTAAGGTCAAAACATTTACACTAATCTCACTGAGAAGATCCTCAAAAGTACCCAATCACTATACCGTTGGCCCTTGAACAAAGCAAGGGTTACGGGCTCTGATGGCCATGCCCTCGACAATCCACAAATATCTTTTGAAACCTCAAAACCAAATCAAAGAAAAGAAAAATTCCTACCGAATTTCCTACTTTAAAAGCAATCACACTTAAAAATCAAAAAGTATATATGTATTGAAAACCAGAACATTAAAGCAGAATCGCTTGTATATGCTCTCTAGGTCTAATCTACCTTTTCGGCCTAATTTGGCCATTGACTCTGTAAACTGAGCGTGGGAGGTCAGGGTTAGGATAACGGAATGCTGAGCTTACCAACAATATACACAGTCGATTAATGCATGCTTTCCCTGTTATATGTATTACATACTGTATTTTTACACTATAAACTGAAGGAAAGGTTACTAAGAAAATCGTAAGGAAGGGGTGCTGGGTGGCACTGTCGGTTCAGGGTCAGGCTCTTGACTTTGGCTCAAGTCATGATCTATACTTCCTGAGTTGAACGCTGACAGTGTGGAGCCTGATGAAAATTCGCTCTCTGCCCCCACTTCCCTACTCACGTGCTCTGTCCTCTCTCACGCTCCCAAAATGAATAATTAAAAAAAAAACAAGATGAAAAAGAAAATCATAAGGAAGAGAAAATATGTTTACAGGATGGTACTGTATTTATTGAAAAAAATCTGTATGTATGTGGACTCCCACATTCCAAACGCATCTTGTTCAAGGGTCAAATGTATACCTTTATGATGTCATCGCTAAGAGCTTAGGGGAACTTATTATAGCCCCAAATGAGAACATCAAAAACCCATTCTAACTTTCCATTCTTTTCTGGACACAAGGGCCATTTTATTGGCCTTCGAACATCTTCCCATCGAAAACAAGTATTCTTTGGGGAGCATGGGTGACTTAGTCGATTAGGCAGCCAACTTTGAAATTGCGAAAAGCAAAGCAAAAGGTGGAGGGGGGAGTTAAGATGGCAGGGGAGGGGAATCCGAATTCCCCTTGTCCCTCAAACACAGCAGTATTGAGGTCACAACACTTGGAATACCAGGAATACAGGCTGCAGAGGGACAGAAAAATCTCCACAGGTGCAGAGTGACAGCTTGGCGGGACAGAAGGGTGTGTATGAGAATTGGGAGAAATAAAATGGGCAGCACAGGCATGGAGTGGGGGAAGGCCTTTGGTGGAGAAACGAAAGGAAGGTAGAGAGAGAGAGAGGCTGTGGGAAGTGCATTTGGATATGAGAAAGCCTGTCCGGACCACAGACCAAGGAGAGGTCCAGAGAGCCAGTTTCTACTTTGGAAAACAGCCTTAGAGGGCAAAAAACAGAATTTTCAAGGCGGCCACACTTTCTCTCGACCAGAGCTACCACCTCCCATGCCTGGTGGGGAGGGAGCCGCCCCTAGGCTTGGTAGCAATCTCAGGGCTACACTGGGAGAGAACACCTTGAGTATGGTGGAAAGGGGAGGTATTGCCCTGCCCAACGGAAAAAGACCATGCAGGCATGAGCCAGAGGCCCTCTGTCCACTGGGCAGAGTGGCGCAACTCCACTACCAGGTCGGAGCAAAGCGGGATCCTACAGGGTTTTGAATCCCAGCTCAGTGCTCGGGTGGCACAGGGGACTGTGCAGCAAGGCAAGCCGGCTCCCCAGGCTATTCCGTGAGGATAGCCTAAACAGTGAGTTTTGAGACACCTCGTGTGGGCAGGATAGATGGGGTGTCGCCATGTCTCTCCCCATGACCAACATCGTGGGGCTTCAGGGAATGGACAGTGAGCCTCAGTGAAGGCAGGCCCATTACACCAAACCCTGACACTCTGTGCCTCGTAACTGCTTCTCTATAGGAGTGAGACTGACACTGATGGGACCAGACAGCCCCTGCTCTAGACCAGCACAGCCACCGGTCCCAGGCACCAATAGACAACTCTCCTCCGGTTTTCTATCTTAGTTTGTTTCTTTGTTGGTTTGTTTGTTTGTTTGTTTGTTTGTTTTCATTTGAGTTATTATTCTTTTGTCTTTCCTTTTCTTTTTTAATGTTTATTTCTTTATTTTGAGAGAGAGAGAGAGTGAGTGATCAAGCAGAAGAGATGCAGAGAGAGGGAGAGAGAGAGAATCCGAGCAGGATCCATGCTCTCACTGCAGAACCTGTTGGGGGTTTCGAACCCACCCACAGTGACAACATGACCTGAGCCAAATTCAAGAGTCAGACGCTTCACCTACTGAGCCACCCAGGCGCCCATCTTTTCTTTCCTTTGCTTTCCCTTTCTTCTCTTTTCCCTTTTTTCTCTTTCTACTCTCCTCTTTCCCCTTCTCCCTTTGGAAACAGCCTAGTAGTGTCGAGTTGACGTGGGTCAAAGCTAATTATATATCTACATTTATCTATATATCTTAATATATACCTATATATCTATACATAGATATATAGAGATATATCTATATATTTTTTCCTTTGTTCCTCTGTTCTGGTTCTTTGTTTGTTTGATTGTACATTTTCTCTATACTTTTCTAGATCTCCTTCTTCATTTTCCTCCCTCTCTTTCTGGATTAAGCCCTATAGCTCCTTTGAGTCACTTCGTGGTCTTTTTTTCAACTCCAGTCATTTCTCTTTTTGTTTGGGCTAAGGATTCTTCCCCACCTTCTTCCCCTTTTTTCCAGGATTACTTCAACAAACAAATCAAAGCACACCTGGTGGAAGGCCCAAACCGCCACTCCAAGTAGCGAGGACAGCAGCCAAAGACGCACCCAAAGAGTGCACACAACACACTCAAAAAAAATTTGTTCAACTGCCAGGCCCTGGACAGTGTAGGGGCTCTTTTTATTACAGTAGTACTCGCAGGTGTGGGACACAGAACAAGCGATTAACACACATAAAGGGCAGGAATCTAGCCAAAACGACGAAATCGGAGAATTCCCCTCAAAAAAAATTCCGGGAAGAAAGGACAGCCAGAGAAGGGCGCAAAAGAGACAGAAACCATATATGTGAGCACATGTTTGGAATGACACTCATAAGACGCATAGTTGCGCTTGAAACCACGCATAGAAGACAGCAGACATTCTACTGCTTCAGAGATCAAGGACGTAAGTAATCATCACGATGAACGCTGAACATGAAATGGTGTAAAGGAGATACAAAGTAAACTAGATGCAGTGACAGCAAGGACGGGAGAAGCAGCAGACAGAATCGGTGAAACAGAAGATACAATTGTGGACAAAGATGAAGCAGGGAAAGGAAAGGAAGGAAATGACTAGATCACGAGGCAGGTACTAGAGACCTACGTGATTCAGTGAGATGAAATATTAGCCACATCCTAGGAGTCCCAGAAGAAGAAGAGTGAGAGAAAGGGGCAGAAGGTTTTTTTGGAACAACTTATAGCTGAGAGCTTCCCTCATCTGGGGAAGGAAACGGGCATCCAAGTCCTGGCGGCACAGAGAATTCCTTTCCAAATCAACAAACCCAGGTCAACACCACGACATGCCATAGCGAAACTGGAAAACTACAAAGATAAGGAGAGGATTCTGAAAGCAGCTAGGGACAAACGGGTCTTAATCGACAAGGGAAGACACGTAAGGCTAGCAGCAGGCCTGTCCAAAGAAACTTGGCAGGGCAGAAGGGAGGGGTAGGAAACGGTCAATGTGCTGAATGGGAACATCTGCGGCGAAGAATCCCTTCCCAGGCAAGGCTGACATTTAGAATAGAAAGAGAGAGAAAGGCTTTCCCAGACAAACAAAACCTAATGGAGTTCATGACCACTAAACCAGCCCTGCAGGAGATCCTAACGGGCGACTCTGTGAGTGGAAACCAGCAGAGACTACAAAGGACCAGAGGCCTCACCAAAAGCATGAAACCTTCAGATAACACAATGACACTAAATCCATATCTTTAACTAATCACTCTGAATGTGAATGGACTCAATGCCCCAATCAAAAGACACAGGGAATCAGAATGGGTAAAACACAAAACAAAACCAAACAACAAGATCCATCTATATGCTGTCAACAAGACACTGATTTTAGACCCCAGGACACCTCCAGGTTCAAAGTGAAGGTATGGGGAACCACCTATCATGCTACTAGAAGTCAAAAGAAAGCTGGAGTCACCACACCTCCACCAGACAGACTAGATTTTAAACCAGAGACTGTAGTAACAGATTCAGAAGGGCATTGGGTCGTAATTAAGGGGTCTATCCATCAAGAGGAGCTAACAATTGCAAATGTTTATGGCCCCAAAGTGAAACGCCCACACATGTGAATCGATTACTCACAAACATGATTAAATGTATACATACAAATGCCATGATTGTAGACGACTTTAAGACTCCACTCATGGCAAAAGGCGGATCGTCAAGGCAGAAAATCAGTAAGGAAACACAGATCCAATGTGTCACTGGACCAGATGTATTCAGATATACATAGATATATATTGGCCTCATATATATACATTTATATACATGGGTATCAACACCGATATATAAGATCTTTTCACCCAACAGCAGTAGAACGCACATTCTTCTTAAGTGCACATAGAACATTCTCCAATGTCTCCAAGTGACATCCTGGGTCACAAAACAGCCCTCCACAAATATAAAAGGACTGAGATCATACCTTGCATATTGTCAGATCACAACAACGAGCACTTGCTCATTCTTTCTCTCTCTCCCTCCCTTTCCAAGAGAAATGCAAACATTTCAAAAACATTTAGCTCAGCCCCTTCCAAGAAAGAGAAAAACAAGAATAATAAACCTTGTGGGGCAACGAGTCCTGGATGGAAACCACACACAGACAGTAGAATTCCATAACCAATATGTTGACAATGGAGTTGACAGAAAGTGATGTACTAAAAGAACAGACACTAAAGAAATCATTTCTGCAAGGACAAATTAGGGTAGGGGTAAACCATTAAAAATGAGCCTGGTGCAGGGAACACATATGTGGCACAGTGAGTTCAGCATCCACCTTCAGCTCATGAGTCATGATCTCACGGTTTGTGGTTATCAGCCCCACGTTGAGCTCTGGGTTGACAGCTCGGAGCCTGCAGCCTGCTTTGGATTCTGTGTCTCTCTCTGTCTCTGCCCCTACCCCGCTTGCACTCTGTGTCTGTCTCTGTCTCAAAAAGAAATAAACTTTGAAAAAATTTTGAAAATACCGTAAAAAGCACGGGGTGAGAAGAGGGAAAAAGGAAACAAAAACAAAAACAAAAACAAATGACCAATCAATCAAGCATGAGCTTAAGACAAAAAAGAAAAGGAAAAATGTGAGCCAAAGAAGGCAAGTGGAAACAACATACATTTTTCAACAGGTACATAAGTAGGATTGGGAATATACTAGGAAAAATAGTCCCTTTTAAACCTTTTAAGGGAGAAGTTCCGGAAGATGGCGGCGTAGGAGGACGCTGGGCTCACCGCGTGTCCTGCTGATCACTTAGATTCCACCTACACCTGCCTAAAGAACCCAGAAAACCGCCAGAGGATTAGCAGAACGGAGTCTCCGGAGCCAAGCGCAGACGAGAGGCCCACGGAAGAGGGTAGGAAGGGCGGCGAGTCGGTGCACGCTCCACGGACTGGCGGGAGGGAGCCGGGGCGGAGGGGCGGCTCGCCGGCCAAGCAGAGCCCCCGAGTCAGGCTGGCAAAAGCGGAGGGGCCGGACGGACTGTGTTCCGACAGCAAGCGCGACTTAGCGTCTGGGAGGTCATAAGTTAACAGCTCTGCTCAGAAAGCGGGAAGGCTGGAGGACAAAGGGAGGGAGAGCTGCTGAGCCCCCGGACGGCAGAGCTCAGCTTGGCGTGGAACAAAGGCGCTCGCCAGCGCCATCTCCCCCGCCCATCCCCCAGCCAAAATCCCAAAGAGAACCAGTTCCTCCCAGGGAACTTGCTCGCTCCGCGCAAACACCCAACTCTGTGCTTCTGCGGAGCCAAACCTCCGGCAGTGGATCTGACTCCCTCCCGCTGCCACAGGGCCCCTCCTGAAGTGGATCACCTAAGGAGAAGCGAGCTAAGCCTGCCCCTCCCGCCCCCGTGCACCTTGCCTACCGACCCCAGCTAATACGCCAGATCCCCAGCACCACAAGCCTGGTAGTGTGCAAGTAGACCAGACGGGCCACACCACCCCACAGTGAATCCCGCCCCTAGGAGAGGGGAAGAGAAGGCACACACCAGTCTGACTGTGGCCCCAGCGGTGGGCTGGGGGCAGACATCAGGTCGGACTGCGGCCCCGCCCACCAACTCCAGCTATACACCACAGCACGGGGGAAGTGCCCTGCAGGTCCTCACCGCTCCAGGGACTATCCAAAATGACCAAACGGAAGAATTCCCCTCAGAAGAATCTCCAGGAAATAACAGCTAATGAACTGATCAAAAAGGATTTAAATAATATAACAGAAAGTGAATTTAGAATAATAGTCATAAAATTAATCGCTGGGCTTGAAAACAGTATACAGGACAGCAGGGAATCTCTTGCTACAGAGATCAAGGGACTAAGGAACAGTCACGAGGAGCTGAAAAGCGCTTTAAACGAAATGCAAAACAAAATGGAAACCACGACGGCTCGGATTGAAGAGGCAGAGGAGAGAATAGGTGAACTAGAAGATAAAGTTATGGAGAAAGAGGAAGCTGAAAGAAAGAGAGATAAAAAAATCCAGGAGTATGAGGGGAAAATTAGAGAACTAAGTGATACACTAAAAAGAAATAATATACGCATAATTGGTATCCCAGAGGAGGAAGAGAGAGGGAAAGGTGCTGAAGGGGTACGTGAAGAAATTATAGCTGAGAACTTCCCTGAACTGGGGAAGGAAAAAGGCATTGAAATCTAAGAGGCACAGAGAACTCCCTTCAGACGTGACTTGAATCGATCTTCTGCACGACATATCATAGTGAAACTGGCAAAATACAAGGATAAAGAGAAAATTCTGAAAGCAGCAAGGGATAAACGTGCCCTCACATATAAAGGGAGACCTATTAGACTCGTGACTGATCTCTCCTTTGAAACTTGGCAGGCCAGAAAGGCTTGGCACGATATCTTCAGTGTGCTAAACAGAAAAAATATGCAGCCGAGAATCCTTTATCCAGCAAGTCTGTCATTTAGAATAGAAGGAGAGATAAAGGTCTTCCCAAACAAACAAAAACTGAAGGAATTTGTCACCACAAAACCAGCCCTACAAGAGATCCTAAGGGGGATCCTGTGAGACAAAGTACCAGAGACATCACTACAAGCATAAAACATACAGACATCACAATGACTCTAAACCCGTATCTTTCTATAATAACACTGAATGTAAATGGATTAAATGCGCCAACCAAAAGACATAGGGTATCAGAATGGATAAAAAAACAAGACCCATCTATTTGCTGTCTACAAGAGACTCATTTGAGATCTGAGGACACCTTTAGATTGAGAGTGAGGGGATGGAGAACTATTTATCATGCTACTGGAAGCCAAAAGAAAGCTGGAGTAGCCATACTTATATCAGACAAACTAGACTTTAAATTAAAGGCTGTAACAAGAGATGAAGAAGGGCATTATATAATAATTACAGGGTCTATCCATCAGGAAGAGCTAACAATTATAAATGTCTATGCGCCAAATACCGGAGCCCCCAGATATATAAAACAGTTACTCATAAACATAAACAACCTTATTGATAAGAATGTGATCATTGCAGGGGACTTTAACACCCCACTTACAGAAATGGATAGATCATCTAGACACACAGTCAATAAAGAAACAAGGGCCCTGAATGATACATTGGATCAGATGGACTTGACAGATATATTTAGAACTCTGCATCCCAAAGCAACAGAATATACTTTCTTCTCGAGTGCACATGGAACATTCTCCAAGATAGATCATATACTGGGTCACAAAACAGCCCTTCATAAGTTTACAAGAATTGAAATTATACCATGCATACTTTCAGACCACAATGCTATGAAGCTTGAAATCAACCACAGGAAAAAGTCTGGAAAACCTCCAAAAGCATGGAGGTTAAAGAACACCCTACTAACGAATGAGTGGGTCAACCAGGTAATTAGAGAAGAAATTAAAAAATATATGGAAACAAACGAAAATGAAAATACAACAATCCAAACGCTTTGGGACGCAGCGAAGGCAGTCCTGAGAGGAAAATACATTGCAATCCAGGCCTATCTCAAGAAACAAGAAAAATCCCAAATACAAAATCTAACAGCACACCTAAAGGAAATAGAAGCAGAACAGCAAAGGCAGCCTAAACCCAGCAGAAGAAGAGAAATCATAAAGATCAGAGCAGAAATAAACAATATAGAATCTAAAAAAACTGTAGAGCAGATCAACGAAACCAAGAGTTGGTTTTTTGAAAAAATAAACAAAATTGACAAACCTCTAGCCAGGCTTCTCAAAAAGAAAAGGGAGATGATCCAAATAGATAAAATCATGAATGAAAATGGAATTATTACAACCAATCCCTCAGAGATACAAACAATTATCAGGGAATACTATGAAAAATTATATGCCAACAAATTGGACAACCTGGAAGAAATGGACAAATTCCTAAACACCCACACTCTTCCAAAACTCAATCAGGAGGAAATAGAAAGCTTGAACAGACCCATAACCAGCGAAGAAATTGAATCGGTTATCAAAAATCTCCCAACAAATAAGAGTCCAGGACCAGATGGCTTCCCAGGGGAGTTCTATCAGACGTTTAAAGCAGAGATAATACCTATCCTTCTCAAGCTATTCCAAGAAATAGAAAGGGAAGGAAAACTTCCAGACTCATTCTATGAAGCCAGTATTACTTTGATTCCTAAACCAGACAGAGACCCAGTAAAAAAAGAGAACTACAGGCCAATATCCCTGATGAATATGGATGCAAAAATTCTCAATAAGATACTAGCAAATCGAATTCAACAGCATATAAAAAGAATTATTCACCATGATCAAGTGGGATTCATTCCTGGGATGCAGGGCTGGTTCAACATTCGCAAATCGATCAACGTGATACATCACATTAACAAAAAAAAAAAGAGAAGAACCATATGATCCTGTCAATCGATGCAGAAAAGGCCTTTGACAAAATCCAGCACCCTTTCTTAATAAAAACCCTTGAGAAAGTCGGGATAGAAGGAACATACTTAAAGATCATAAAAGCCATTTATGAAAAGCCCACAGCTAACATCATCCTCAATGGGGAAAAACTGAGAGCTTTTTCCCTGAGATCAGGAACACGACAGGGATGCCCACTCTCACCGCTGCTGTTTAATATAGTGCTGGAAGTTCTAGCATCAGCAATCAGACAACAAAAGGAAATCAAAGGCATCCAGATTGGCAAAGATGAAGTCAAGCTTTCGCTTTTTGCAGATGACATGATATTATACATGGAAAATCCGATACACTCCACCAAAAGTCTGCTAGAACTGATACATGAATTCAGCAAAGTTGCCGGATACAAAATCAATGTACAGAAATCAGTTGCATTCTTATACACTAACAATGAAGCAACAGAAAGACAAATAAAGAAACTGATCCCATTCACAATTGCACCAAGAAGCATAAAATACCTAGGAATAAATCTAACCAAAGATGTAAAAGATCTGTATGCTGAAAACTATAGAAAGCTTATGCAGGTAATTGAAGAAGATATAAAGAAATGGAAAGACATTCCCTGCTCATGGATTGGAAGAATAAATATTGTCAAAATGTCAATACTACCCAAAGCTATCTACACATTCAATGCAATCCCAATCAAAATTGCACCAGCATTCTTCTCGAAACTAGAACAAGCAATCCTAAAATTCATATGGAACCACAAAAGGCCCCGAATAGCCAAAGTAATTTTGAAGAAGAAGACCAAAGCAGGAGGCATCACAATCCCAGACTTTAGCCTCTACTACAAAGCTGTCATCATCAAGACAGCATGGTATTGGCATAAAAACAGACACATAGACCAATGGAATCGAATAGAAACCCCAGAACTAGACCCACAAACGTATGGCCAACTCATTTTTGACAAAGCAGGAAAGAACATCCAATGGAAAAAAGACAGTCTCTTTAACAAATGGTGCTGGGAGAACTGGACAGCAACATGCAGAAGGTTGAAACTAGACCACTTTCTCACACCATTCACAAAAATAAACTCAAAATGGATAAAGGACCTGAATGTGAGACAGGAAACCATCAAAACCTTAGAGGAGAAAGCAGGAAAAGACCTCTCTGACCTCAGCCGTAGCAATCTCTTACTCGGCACATGCCCAAAGGCAAGGGAATTAAAAGCAAAAGTGAATTACTGGGACCTTATGAAGATAAAAAGCTTCTGCACAGCAAAGGAAACAATCAACAAAACTAAAAGGCAACCAACGGAATGGGAAAAGATATTTGCAAATGACACATCGGACAAAGGGCTAGTATCCAAAATCTATAAAGAGCTCATCAAACTCCACACCCGAAAAACAAATAACCCAGTGAAGAAATGGGCAGAAAACATGAATAGACACTTCTCTAAAGAAGACATTCGGATGGCCAACAGGCACATGAAAAGATGTTCAACGTCGCTCCTCATCAGGGAAATACAAATCAAAACCACACTCAGATACCACCTCATGCCAGTCAGAGTGGCCAAAATGAAGAAATCAGGAGACTATAGATGCTGGAGAGGATGTGGAGAGACGGGAACCCTCTTGCACTGTTGGTGGGAATGCAAATTGGTGCAGCCGCTCTGGAAAGCAGTGTGGAGGTTCCTCAGAAAATTAAAAATAGACCTACCCTATGACCCAGCAATAGCACTGCTAGGAATTTATCCAAGGGATACAGGAGTACTGATGCATAGGGGCACTTGTACCCCAATGTTTATAGCAGCACTCTCAACAATAGCCAAATTATGGAAAGAGCATAAATGTCCATCAACTGATGAATGGATAAAGAAATTGTGGTTTATATACACAATGGAATACTACGTGGCAATGAGAAAAAATGAAATATGGCCTTTTGTAGCAACGTGGATGGAAATGGAGAGTGTGATGCTAAGTGAAATAAGCCATACAGAGAAAGACAGATACCATATGGTTTCACTCTTATGTGGATCCTGAGAAACGTAACAGAAACCCATGGGGGAGGGGAAGGGAAAAAAAAAAAAGAGGTTAGAGTGGGAGAAAGCCAAAGCATAAGAGACTGTTAAAAACTGAGAACAGGGGCGCCTGGGTGGCGCAGTCGGTTAAGCGTCCGACTTCAGCCAGGTCACGATCTCGCGGTCCGTGAGTTCGAGCCCCGCGTCAGGCTCTGGGCTGATGGCTCCGAGCCTGGAGCCTGTTTCCGATTCTGTGTCTCCCTCTCTCTCTGCCCCTCCCCCGTTCATGCTCTGTCTCTCTCTGTCCCAAAAATAAATTTAAAAAAAAAAAAAAAAACTGAGAACAAACTGAGGGTGGATGGGGGGTGGGAGGGAGGGCAGGGTGGGTGATGGGTATTGAGGGCACCTTTTGAGATGAGCACTGGGCGTTGTATGGAAACCAATTTGACAGTAAATTTCATATATTAACAAAATAAATAAATAAATAAATAAATAAATAATAAACCTTTTAAAAATATATGTCTTTATATATGTGATATATATATATATATATATATATATATATATATATATATATGTGTGTGTGTGTGTGTGTACGTTTAGGTGTACATAAATATGTATACATATAAGTGTGTATTTATATATGTGTAAATATATATGTGTATATATGTGTATATTATATATATCTCTACCTATATCTATCTATATCTATCTATCTATCTACCTATCTATATCCATATCCATCTACCTATGTATCTGTCTATATAATATTTATGTAAAAGAGAGACTTTGACTCACAGTATATCCCTAATAATACTGACTCTTATCACTCTACAGTTATCTGGTTATAAATACTGTAATAAAGAATTTAATTTTTTTCACTATAAATACATTGTTCAATTCCTGGCATCTTTCGCTTCCGAAAAGCTAGAAATTATTACTAGACTAACAAAAGAACAGAAAAAGAGAGGTTCCTAACACGTCAACATCCACTATGGAGAAAGAATTGGGAATGAGAATTCTAGGAAGAAATGGGAACCTTTAAAGGATGTAGGTAATGGGACACAGATGGGGTTAAACAAACAAAGGCTGAGGACTTTTTCTCTGCAATTCTAAGCTCACAATGGGAGGATACTAAAAATAGACTGTAACCTTCTTTCTTATGTAACTCCTGATTTCCTCAATAGAATTCATTTGCGTGTATACATGTTAAACACTAAAACGGAATATAAACTGAAGCCTGACTTTTTAAATTCACATATTTAATTGTGATATATCATGCGTATTTGGTTACTTTTCAAACTCCATTCTACGGAATTCCATTTCCCTACTCATTTGTTCACATTCAAAAACCATGACATTGCTTCTTCCAAGCAAGACTTTATTTTAGGAGCTCCAGGAGCCAAACCAGTGCGTTCCCTAACCTCCAGGAGCTTATCATGATTTAGGGGCTTTGAAATGAATACTGAAACAAATATCAGATGTCTGAAACCTTAAATTTTAGAATCTGACACAAGGACTAGGAGGAGATAGTGTTCAAAGCTAGAATGGGCAAGATTTCTGAAATTAGAAATTTGACACCTTGGCTATGAAGAGCCTCTGCCCATAGAGCTACTCTTTTCAGCAAAATACGTATTCTTCGGGGAGATGCACAATTTTAACTTACTCTTCATGGAGTTATTTCAAAACTACAGGGGAACACCTTTGTAAGGTAAATGTTGAGAAATAATGTAAACATCTAAATTTCTACATTTTCTAATATGATTTTATTCTAAATGGAGAACAAAGGATAGAGCCAAAGGAAAATGCTGTATCTCACCAAAATAAAACGTGCCCGGGGCGGGGGGCAACCTACAATAGATACTTGGACCCAATCAGGTTTCATTTAGGCATGAGTATTATCAGTCATGTTATGATCACAGTAAGAATCCTTATCCTTAAGCAAACGTCATATTGCCTCCATTGTGGGAAAGCTTTTCCCAATATAATTTGACGGTCATTATATATTTTCCAGCCCATTCATTTATCAGCCTCCACCTGTAGGATTTACCAAAGTACAACACAACAAAACAAAACATTCAACGCGTCATGTATCTGTAACGTGGTTTGTCCTTGCTAACTTTCCATGACACACATAAAATGATGATACACAGGCTCCTCTTAAATTTTCAGAGTGAATAAGGGAGAAAACTCAATTCAGAGCAGGAAAGTGAGTTTCACGGGAGGGTACTTTACCTTGGTACCAAAATCTAAGTCTTCGCTAGATGAGGTAGACCATGAATCGTCAGGACCAGGTTTGTCAGAAAGCCTTTAGAGCAAAAAAATACAACAAAAACATGTTCATTCATTTAAAAACAAAATTTAAAAAAGTTAAGGGAAAGGTCACCTATCTGTTTATTCCACGAAGTTTCTTGGTATAATGAAAAGTTGGCCTCTGGTTTTGTCATTAAGTTTTATTTTAATTCCAGTAATAGAAACATCCAGAGTTATAGTAGTTTAAGTTGTACAATATAGTGATTCACCAACTCCATACTCACCCCGTGCTCATCATGACAAGGGCACTCCTTCATCCCCATCATCTCTTTCACCTTTCCCACCACTCACCTCCTCTCCACAACCATCCGTTTCTTCTCTGCAGTTAAGAGCCTATTTCTTGGTTTGTCTCCCCTTTTGTTTCCTCCCTTTGCTCGTTTGTTGTTTCTTAAGTGCTACATGAGTAAAATCATATGGTATTTGTCTTTCCCTGACTTTGCTTACCATACTACCCTCAGGCTCCAACCAGGTGATTGCAAATGGCAAGATTTCATTGTTTTATGATTGAGTAATATTACAGTGTGTGTGTGTGCATGTGTGTGTGCGTGTGTGTGCGTGTGTGCGTGTGTGTGTGTGTATGGATATACATATACACACACACATACATTCATATAGGGCTTCTTCTTCGTTCACTCAGCTGTCAATGGACGCTTGCGCTGGCTGTTGGAAATAATGCCGCAATAAACACAGGAGTGCGTGTGTCCCGTGGAATTCATGTTTTTGTATTCTCTTGGGTAGTATCCAGTAGTGCAATTACTGGATCATAGGAGAGTTCTGTTTTTAATTTTTTGAGGAACCTGCATACTGTTTTCCACAGGGGCCGCACCCATTTGCATTTCCACCAACGGTGCAAGAGGTTTCCTTTGTCTCCACATCCTCGCGAACACTAGCTTCTTGTGTCTTGGAGTGTAGCCATTCTGACAGGTGTGACGTGGTATCTCGTTGTAGTTTGGGGGAGCATCTTTTCATGTGTCTGTTGACCATCTGTATGTTGTCGTTGGAAAAGTGTCTGGTTATGTGTACTGCTCATTGGTAAACTGGGCTTTTTTGGAGGGGGGTGATGTTGACATGTGTCAAGTTTTTAGACATTGTGGATACTAACCCTTTACTGGATTTGCCAAATATTTCCAAATTTGTTCTCCCATTCCAGAGGTTGCCTTTCAGGTTTGACTGTTTCCTTCACTGTGCAAAAGCTTTGTAGGTTGATATAGTCCCCAAATTTTATTCTTGCTTTATTTCCCTTGGCTCAAGAGACATAACTAGTAAAATGTGGCTACAGCCAAACTTTGAGAAATGACGGCCTGTGTTCTCGTCAAGGATTTTTTTTTTTATGGTTTCAAGTCTCACACTTAGGTCTTTAATTCATTTTGAGTTTATTTGTGGGTATGGTAGAGAAATTGGTCCAGGTTCATTCTTTGGCATGTGGCTTGTCCAGTTGTCCCCACACCATTTGGTGAAGAGACTGCCTTTTCCCCACTGGATAGTCTTTCCTGTTTGTGGAAGATGAACTGACCATACAGTGGTGGATTTATGTCTGGCTTTGCGGTCCTATTCCACTGAGCGATGAGGCTATTTTGTACGCCAGTACCCACCATACTGTTTGGAATACTACAGCTTTGGAATAGAACTTGAAAGCTGAGATTGTGATACCTCCAGGTTTCTTCGTTTTCAATATTGCTTTGGCCATTCAACGTCTTTTGTGGTTCTATACAACATTTAGGATTGTTTGTCTAGCTCTGTGACAAATGCTGTTGGTATGTTGACAGGGATTGCATGACATCTGTCGATGGCTTTGGGTAGTGTAGACACTTTAAAAATATGTATTCTTCCCATCTGTGAGCATCGGATGTCTTTCTCTTTCTTTCCGTCACTTTCAATTTCCTTCATCAGTGTTTTACAGTTTCCAGAGTACAGGTCTTTCACAATTTGGACCCTGTTTTTAAAAAAGCTTTCTGTTCTCTATTTGGCCTCGACCTCTCCTAACCTGTGAAATCTCCAGGAAAGACCCAGTCTCAGTTTCCATAACCAAATATGACAGGCAGGGAATGCTCTGAAATGGTTGAAAATTAAATGTGTAAACGTTACCACAATGACTTCTCACCTCACATCTGTCAGAATGGCTCAGTTTCCACACACAGGAAACAACAAGGGTGGCTCAGGGTGTGGAGAAAAAACAACCCTTGTGCACCGGTCATGGGATGTAAATTGGTATCGCCGCAGTGAAAGCCAGTATGGAGGGGCCTCAACAAATTAAAAACACAAATACCATAGGATCCAGTGATTCCACTACTGGCTATTTATTTACCCAAGGGAAATGGAAATACTAATTTGAAAAGATATACGCACCCCTATCTTTATTATAGCATTATTTACAATAGACAAGATATGGAAGCAACCCAAGTGTCCACCAATACATGAAGAGACCACACACACACACACACACACACACACACACACAATGAAATATTATGCAGCTCTAAATGAGAATGAGATCCTGCCATCTGCAACATCATGGATGTACCTAGATGGCATGAGGGTAAGTGAAATAAGTCAGACAGAGAAACACAAATCCTATATGATTTCACTTCTGTGCAGAATGTAAAAAGGGGAATAAATGAACAAACAGAGCAAAAGCAGAAACAGAACCATAAATGCAGAGATTTGACTCTTGCCAGAAGGGAGGGGAGGTGGGGGGATGGACAAAATGGGGGAAGGGGAGAGGGAAGTTCAGGGTTCCAGTTATAGAATGAATAAATCACAAGGCTCAAAGGTACAGCATAGGGAATCTAGTCAGTGGTATCCTAATAGCCTCATACATTGACAGATGGGAGCTACGCTTATGGCGATCACGGTGAAACATCCAGAGTTGTTGCATCACATATTACATTGTGTGTCACGTAGACCTCCGTTTAAGTAAACGTATCAAAGTTTAGGCTTCTATGTTATGAGTGGTAGTACTAACTAGAGATTGACAGACTCAAAGTTCCCAAGGCCAACTTTGTTCCCACACTGGTCTTGCCTTATTTAGGTCCATAATAACTAGCAAGACACTCCAAGCCTTCAGGGGCATTCAGCTACCCAAGGAGGGAGATTGTGATCAAAATGGTCCTGGTAGTTGTGCCTCTATTTCTCTATACGCTGCCTGAATATTTTCTTCCCTATGAGCTCCCACTCCTACATCACTCTTCGGCACGGTTGTGTGGCATTCCCCAACCTTTCAATCTTTAGCCTATGAAGCCATACACTCCTACAACAAGGATGGGCTCCAATGACCGAGGGTAGGAACCATGTCCTGCTCCTGGAGAACAAGCGAATTGGGAGTCTCACTCATCCACACAGTCACCTCAACAGAGGCATGTTATCACCGATCCAGATGAAGCTCCCTTACTGATTTGACAAGTCAGACCCACCCCTGCCCAGCCCTACAAGTACATGGGAAGGGCATCACAGATTGAGGAAAAGAGGTGGAGTGAGGAGACAGCTTGCCTTGGGCCATACATCTCTGATGTTCGGAATCTCCACCCCCACCCCCAATTCCTTGAGAGGATCTAAGCTATCCTCCCTCAGTTGGGGTGGAAGTAGGGGATATCATATTTCTATCTGCTGTAAACAGACTCTGCCCAGAAGCTCAAATGATTTTTAATCTCTCTCATCAGAAAATCTGAGGTATGCTCGCACCTTCAATGAAACCAACACACGCAAAAGCAGAAACTTGGTCACGACCCTCTTGAACTCTCTATTTGAATATGTCTTTCTAAACAACTCCCCTAATCCTGGGTCCTTCATTCCTGTCATTCACCTTTATCTCACTTGGCATAACCCCCCATATTCTGACATCTTTTCTCAAACTCGTATTCCTAACCAACTCAGTGTAGTTCTCCTGGAAACCTGGTCTCCTCTGCTAATTCGATTCTTACCCTCCTTCATTGTATTCATTAGACCCACTCCCCAGGCTTCTATTATTAAAACAGTTGCCTGCAAGATCAAGACAAAAAAAGAAGGAAGGAAAGGAAGAAAGAAAGAAAGAAAGAAAGAAAGAAAGAAAGAAAGAAAGAAAGAAAGAAAACCAGAATTTAAGTCGCATTTCTGTCACTTATCATATCCAAATAGGTCACTTCAATCTCTTTTGAGTTTCAAATTCTCCAGGGAAACAACCATTGGGCAAGGAGGTTAAACATAGGTTGACACACCAGAGGGTGTTTGGAAGAATTAATCTCTGAGGATCCCTACATCTGGAGACTCTAAGTGCTTTTGATTTGGCCTCTGGAAAAATGGAGAGTCCTTAGCTGGAAGAAGTGGGGAAATTATTGGAAAAAAAAAGAAGAAGAAATACCAAGGAAAAAAAGAGAACAAAGTCAAAAGGCAAAAACACAGTACAAAAAGTCATTGGAAAAAAAAAAAAAAAACAACTCCAAAAAAACCAAAAAGCTTCCTAGAACTAGACAAGGATACTAGCCCAAAGGGAAACCAGCCTGGGAACTTAGGCAACAGAGAATCATAATGCAATATCCTCGAAATAGAGAGTGAGTTTAATTAATGTAACATGGTCTACAACTAGATATCCTTCCCTTACAGAAAACTCATTTGTCTCAAGAAGAGGGGATATCACTGCATCTAAGGAGTTGCCTGACGACATCTTGCTTTTTATGTAAAAGCCTTGACACCATGGCCATAGCTGACATCCACCCTAAAATCTCGGATGGTAAAAACAAGGGACTAGTTACCACTGCACTAATGACTTTTGTTGGCACTAGTGGTCAAATATATGAGGCCAAATGCTTGGACTAACCTGGGTTCTTAAGCAAACCCTAAATTAGTGTTCCGACATCATTACCTTTGACATTCTGAGTTGATCTGCCCTAGGATCTGTATCTTCATCTCGGTGCTGCTGAGGAACCAGGGCATAGATGTGGAAGCTTCACGGGCTGATGGGCAAAGCCCCTCAGCAACCCGTGAACTATGGAATCATGGTCGAGTCATCAACCTCCATGAACCACAGTTGACAAAGGAATAAAACGTAGGCTACAATAGCACAGCTACTTGGCAAAGCTATGCAATGACTATATAACGGAACAGATGTTACCCATAGGATATAGTGTCTGGTCCAGTGTAGAACACGCAACAACTGCTTTTGTTCTCTGTGTTCCCTTAGGAGACACATAATTTTCAGTTCATTCATTCCCTTTCCTTTCCTTTCATTATCCGTTTCATTTCATTTCATTCCTTTATACTTTGAGAGTGAGTGCCCACAGAAATCGGGAAAGATATCCCAAGGAGGCTGTCAGCGCAAAACCCGACGTGGGGCTTGAACTCGCAAACCTGAGTTGAAATCAAGAGTCACACCCTTAACCGACTGAGCCACCCGGGTGCCCCAGCAAATGTCATTTTTACAAATCCATAAAAATCCTACCTGGTTATAGAGTCTTCCTCAGCATTCTTATCTGCTCCTAAAGAAGAAAGCAAAATACATGTTAAATCAACAATCGAAAAATAGAGGAAAATTACAAGTGTACGGCTTATGATTTGTCAAAAATATTGCTTTCGGACCACACCTGGAAACCACACTACACTGAATGGTAATTATACCATTCGTAGGCTTAAAGCACTAAGAAATCTTACTTTCTCCTCTATGTTGACCAAAAGAAAGAATGGGTTTTATCAAAATTTGACACCTACAGGTGAACTTATGTTTACAATGGCCATCGCTGACTGACTCTGTGACACTAGTGGAAAATGGTGTCGTTAGGAGAATGATTATCACAAGCTGACAATGTCAAACTGAAACTAGCATGATTTTTCTGGACTTCCACTGCTATAGAAGTTAAAGGAGAGTTTTGTTTTTTTGTTTTTTTTGTTTGTTTGTTTTTTGCTGTAACACAGCAGAACTTCCCCAGCCGTTTAGTAGAGACTGTTCAGTTTTAGGATGAAACAACACCTCACAAATGTGCTCCATAGCTATTGTACTTTGAATCATGGCCAAACCATAGCAAACAGACTCTCCCTGGCCTTATTTCCAATGACAAGGTAAGTAGGAAGGATGTGGCATTCCAATTTGATAAAGTTCTAACTTCTCGAGACTGTCTCCTTCCATTGCTAGAGATCTAGACCCAATGAACATCACAGAGGATGATCCCAATGTCAGTGCTATGTAGCGGCTCATGATGTCATTTTTCTCAACCCTCCCCATTAGGTGACACACATCTAGAAAAATCATGCTTTTTTTCATGGAAGGCATATGTCATCAGATCCTCTACTGATGAGCAACAAAACAAAACAAAGTGCAAAGAATATCTTGAATGCCTACATTCAATTAGTGGGGAATTTTAATGTTCTAAACATTCAACGATATCCACTGTATGGTTGTTACTATATGACACTCTTTAAAGAGCAAGACTATGGAGGTAAGGGTTGGGGTGAATGTAGGGAAAAAGGGGCACACCCCCGAGGACTATTTTTTTAAATTTTTTTAACGTTTATTTATTTTAGAGACAGAACATGAATGGGGGGAGGGTCAGAGAGAGAGGGAGACACATAATCGGAAGCAGGCTCCAGGTTCCGATCTGTCATTCCAGAGCCTGACACGGGGCTCGAACTCGGGAACCACGAGATCATGACTTGAGCCAAAGTCGGACACTTAACCAACTGAGCCACCCAGGCGCCCAAGCACAGAGGACTTTTAAGGCAGTGAAACTCTTTCACACGATACCACAAAGGTGGATTCACATCATTACACATTTGTTAAAACTCTTAGAATGTATAACACCAAGGCTGAACACTAATGCAAATTAGAGACTTTGCCTGAAAATTATGAGTTAGTGTCCATATAAAATGCACCACTCTTGTCAGGGTGCCTCGGTGGCCCAATTGTTTCAGCGTCCATGTCTGGATCTGAGATCAGGTCATGATCTCACAGTTCATGGGATCAAGTCCTGCATCAGGCTCTGTGCTGACAGCACAGGATTCTTTCTCCCTTCTCCCTCTGCCCCTTGGCTGCTCACACGCATGCATGCTCTCTCACTCAAAACTAAACAAAGGAACTGAAAAATAATTCCTACTAAAAATGGACCACTGTCGTGCAAGATGTTAACAACAGGGGAGGCTAGGCGTGTACGGGTGCATGGTATGGTATATGGAGACTCTCTGTACTTTCTATTATATTTTTCTGTTTACTTAAAACTGCTGAAAAAATAAGGCTCATTAAATGTAAAAAACAATCAAACAAAGTACAACAACCAAACATGGTATCCATTGAAGCTACTCTTAGCATATATTAACCATGATACAGTCACCTTGAACTGTATACATAGAGATCAAAGTAACATAATAGGGGTACTGTCTCCCATATGGAAGTATATGAAAATACATAAAGCAAAATACAAAAATACAAGTTATTTGTATATTTAGGCAAGAAAACAATTGATGAATATGACCAAATATAACTATAAACAGGGATTCAGCACTATATGAATCAAACCTGGGTTTTCCATATAATTGAGATTTTATTCTAATTTTAAATCAAAAATCATTATGCTGATCGTATCTAAGAATCATAATGAAAGCTTAATCACATAAAAAAAGATTATAATGACCTTATATTGCCCTAGTCTTTTTTGTACAAATACCTACTACATATGGATAATGAAACTGAAACCAGTACCATGTTAACCATCATTTTACTTGCTATTAAAATAAAAATGTAAGACACCACCAAAAATGAATTGAGCGCTGTAATCTCTATGCAGAAAAGGTTTCATCCAGCAGGCCGAAGATGGCTACCCTCAGAATATCCTACTTGAATGACTGGCCCTTGGTTGTTCCCTGGGATCTTGGATTTAAGGAAGGTTTCCACCATTCCCTAGCTCGGTAATAGAAGCTCACTGTGCCTAAGTGTTTGTAAAATCAGTGTGATTAACGCCGTACACTTGATTTCTTTATGGAAACCTGGAATTTTGGGACATGCTAAGGAGAAGATGCCTATGTGATTAGCATTTGATGAAAACCTCGGGCACTGAGTATCCATAAGCCTCGTACTGGCAGACTACATTTCACTTGTGCTGTCCTAATTTGATGCTGGAGGAGTTAAGCACATCCTGATAACTCCATAAAGATAGGATTCCTGGAAGCCTGTGCTTGGTCTACTCTGGACTTCACCCCATGCACCTTTTGTCTGTGCTGATTGGCCTTTCTAGCCTGTCCCCATAACAAACCATAGGCAACAACTATATGCTGAGTTCTGTGAGATCTTCCAGTGAATAATCAAATCTGGGTGTCGTTGGGGTGCCTCTATCACAACTGCATTATATGAAATTTTATTATTTGGGTTGATGTCATACACGTGGTTACAGTCAGAAAGTTATGTCACAGAATACCTTTCCTGGAATCTCTTTTTCTTGGTATTTGCCCGGAAAATTCCTACATTCCTATATATCCATTTGAAGAAAGGTTTAAAAGGAATAGATGAAATCATGATGTCACAAAGTGTGAAACAAGCAACAATCCTATTTTACTCAGAAAAAAAAAAAGAGAGAGAATCCTGGTGGTTGCCACTATGTTCTACCATACACAAGTTCCTCTCAAATATGAAAAATCAGTTAATTTTTCCAACTAACTAGGACTTAGTTCATTTTTCTGGCAGATAGGAATGAAAAGAAGTAACAGGGATTGTTCTAGAAAAAACAGAACTATCAGACCCAGTATAAAAACATACTACTGATTATAGTTTTTTGTTTCTTTCCTTTCCTTAATTCTTAGAAAATTAAAAATATACTTCACCTATTAAAGGCAGTCATTGCCAAAATAATCAAAAAGTCATAATTACTGTGCCCTCATTCCTGCTGCTCTCCTCTGTTCATCTGATAAAGTCCTACACATTTTTCATGTCCAATTTACATGCTGGCACACAACCTGGAAACTTCTGAATCTTCTGAGAGTTCTCTCTCACCCCCTAACTTTTCATATTCAGGAATCACAGATTCGTATTAACTATACAGTTTCGGTCTCTGCTTTATCTTTTCCCTGCCATTGCCCTAGTCAAACATGAATTCTTAACTGATAATTTTCGCAGGGAAAAAAAAAAGCCACAAAATATTATTGTTATTTCTTTTTTTTTTCAACGTTTTTTTTTTTTTTTTTTTTTTTTTATTTCTGGGACAGAGAGGGACAGAGCATGAACAGGGGAGGGGCAGAGAGAGAGGGAGACACAGAGTCGGAAACAGGCTCCAGGCTCCGAGCCATCAGCCCAGAGCCTGACGCGGGGCTCGAACTCACAGACCGCGAGATCGTGACCTGGCTGAAGTCGGACGCTTAACCGACTGCGCCACCCAGGCGCCCCTGTTATTTCTTAAATGAATAAAAAAAATAAGCAAAACAAATGAGAAAGACACAAGGCCCTGAAAAAAAAATTAATGGAATAAATTGAACCCCCTGACGTTTTCAAACTACACAGCTGAAAGTTTCACAATGGACTAATACCAGGCTAAGAAAACAAGAGCTTCCTTTGCCTCCCAGTCTCTTTATGTGGTTTCCTATAACCTATCCTTCATATGAGGGTTCAGCAAGCTACGGCCACTGGTCAAATCCAACCTGCCATCTGGTTCTGTAAATAACATTTTATTGGGGCATAGCCCCATGTCTTCACTTACATATTGCTATGGCTGCTTTCACAAGGGCAGAGCTGAGAAACCACATCACCTAAATTATTCACTGGCTCTTTAGGAAAAAGGCTTGGTGATCTGTATTTTATGCCATAACCAGAGTGTCCTAACTCAAATCTAATCTTACTGGTCTTCTGCTTCAAATTCTCCAAAATCCCTGCATCAAATACTGCTGGCTCCCTCCCTAAGAGCCATTCCATATTCTTCATTCTTGCTAGAGAATCATAACTTTATTTGGATATTTATTGTCTCCATACACAGAGAAGGTGGCCTCACCCTGGCTTCAAAAAGAGAAAGGATTATTCTAAGCTAATCACAGTACCTGATTTACCAGGGACCAGTTTAGGAATGAGTATGTGACATAACCTAGTCTTTAAAATGTTAGCGGCGCCTGGGTGGCGCAGTCGGTTAAGCGTCCGACTTCAGCCAGGTCACGATCTCGCGGTCCGTGAGTTCGAGCCCCGCGTCAGGCTCTGGGCTGATGGCTCAGAGCCTGGAGCCTGTTTCCGATTCTGTGTCTCCCTCTCTCTCTGCCCCTCCCCCGTTCATGCTTGTCTCTCTCTGTCCCAAAAATAAATAAAAAACATTGAAAAAAAAATGTTAGAGGAAGTCTACTGCAAGCCTCTTCCTAGTGAAAAGAAACACCTAAAGAAAAGCAGTCCTTCCCACCCACTGGATGTTGCCATGTGAGAATATGATACCTGGAGCTGTTGCTAATTAGCCACCCCGGAAAGGAGAAATAAAAATACAAGCAACTCCAAAACTGGACAAGAGATGACTGGGATCCTGATGACATCACTGAACCATCAAAACATTTCTGGTTCCTACTGTTTTAGTCACTGTTAGAAGTCACCTATTATTTGCCGCTAAAAGCATTCTACAGAAGAAATTTCCCAAGGCCTATCGGGTAAGATCTACTCCTTTCTATAGCACTAACAAACTTCCATAAGCTTGTCTTACCTAGGTATTCACCTCATTTCCAACCATTCCCATAGCACACGTTTTCTACCAGCAAAACCCAACTGCTCCTAAATCCTGCTAAGTTCACTCGTACACCTTCGCCTCTGCACTGCTGTGTACTCCGCCAAACACGTAATCGTGATAGTTTACAAACATTGTCAAACATACAAATGTTGGTCCTTCTGCCTCTCTACCTGGCAAACTGAACTCTTCACTCTGCATGCTTACCATAGATTCTACCCAGTTCTTGAAAACTCGGATTCCTCACCGGGAACTTACGGTAACTGGAACAAATGCCAATACAAAATAACAATGATAATTATAAGCACTATGAGACTCTGGCACCCAGTAAGCACTAAATAGAGTAAATAATACAAATGGCAGTGGTAACAACAAAGTCCTGGGGTGCAGAGACTGGTTTTTGAATGTTTGTATTCTACAACAACAGGATAACACTTAGTAGCTAACAGGCACTTAAGAGTTACTTGTGAAGTGAACAAATGGACATGAATAAAAATGATTCCTTTGAAAATTATTTTTAAAAACCACAGAAACTTTTCTGTTTCAAAAACCGCAGGGACAGCTCTATTCTGTTATGAGCACCTTAATGATCCAAACACTGTCTGCTCGATCTCTGTCTTTCCTGTAACTTCCAAAACTAACCTACAGAAGTCCTTTGGTAACAGTCTACCAAGTTAAAGCTTTCTTCCTACTTTTCAGATTGTACAGTGCACTGGGTCCCACAACTAGGGAGCAACAGTAGCATTTTGTGTGTGTGTGTGTGTGATTGTGAAACATCTTTGTGCTGTTATTATAATTTCTGGAGCCCAAGTTGCCCTATTTGAATACTTGTGAAGATAAAATTTTGACTAATGGCAACAGAGTATCTTATTCTAACAAAATTACAGTGTCATGACAATTCTCCAACAAACAGAAGAAAACATTGTTCTAATGAAGTCAACATATCTCATTCTGGATTTGTTGTTGTTGTTGTTGTTTTTAAATGTTTATTTTTTTTGAGAGATACAGAGCATGCATGTACAGGGGAGGGGCAGAGAGAGAAGGAAAAGGGAAAATGCCACACAGGCTCTGAGCTGTCAGCAAAGAGCCCGACAGAGAAGTCTGACACAGGACTCCAACTCACCAACTGTGAGATGATGATGACCTGAGCTGAAATCAAGAGTTGGACACTTAACTGACGCAGCCACCCAAGCGCCCCTCTCATTCTGTCTTGATTTATGAGGAGTGAAGTTGATAATGATGAGACCTTGTTGAGACAATATGTGAAATAACCTATGCCTCTCAACAAGGCAGTGCTTTTCTTCGGTACTCCTGGAAGCTATCTATAAAAAAACAATCTCCTTGGGAGTGCTGCACACTAGCTAAGATTTTCAGTTCTTATTATTCGCCATTTGTTTATGGTACCAGGAAAGTACTGTAGAATTCCCAGTTTTAGGGCTGTTTTCATTTTTTAATGAGACAAATCGCTAGGTAACAATATTTTCTAAATATAATCCATTTGTAAACATTTTATAAAAGATCCATTTTTATAACAAGTGCAATTTGTTATAATATGTTTATGGAGGAAACATAAAACATGCTAACTTAAAAATCTTTTTTTCCTCTGGGCACCTGCATGGCTCAGTTGGTGAAGCATCTGACCTTGGCTCAGGTCGTGATCTCGCAGCTCACGAGTTCGAGCCCCACATTGGGCTCTCTGCTGTCAGCGGTGGAGCCTGCTTTGGATCCTCTGTCTACCTTCCTCTGTCCCTCTCCTGCTCGCTCTCTCTCTCTCTCTGTCTCTCTCTCAAAATTAAATAAACAGTTAACAAAGCATTTTCGTATTTATTACACAAAGATGTCACATGGTATTTTAGGGGTCATGACTAAAATAATGAATTTCTTTTCAGATAATACTGCCTCTTATTTTCAATTACCTACAGTTAACTTCTTAAATAATTCTGAACATTAGACTATAAAGAAAGAAATTAAGAAAGAAAAAATATACATGCAATTTACACATTGGTGTTCTTTTCTTCATTGTTCTTTCATTATCAAAACACCCTTACTCTGACTTTACTTATGTTAGGACGACCAAGAGCAATTCACTATGTAAAGTCTTACCAGGATTGCTGTTTTGCAAAGAATTTTTAAGCATGATTTCTCCTTTATGTCGACAAATTATTTCGTAACTGCAATGTATAAAAAAGGGTGATAAATAATATTACTATTTTAACGCTGATATGAAAAACATTTACCAAATACATCAAATTCTTAGAGTATTTCAAATAATAACAGAGCAAATATGAAAACTTGAATTACCCCATATACTTCAAGTTTGTACGTTCTAGAAGCTTTTCATTAAGTCTGTACTTAAAGAAGAAAAAAACAGGAAGATGAACCAGTCATGAATTGAGGGCATTGTAGCTTAGTAAATTAGAACTAGCTTGCCAGGGGCACCTGGGTAGTTAAGCGTCCAACTTTAGCTCAGGTCATGATCTCACGGTTTATGGCTTTGAGCTCCACGTCGGGCTCTGTGCTGATAGCACAGAGCCTGGAGCCTGCTTCGGATTCTGTGTCTCCCTCTCTCTCTGCAACCACCCCCCACCCCAGCTCGTACTCCGTCTCTCTCTATCAAAAGTAAATACACATCAAATAGAAATGAGAATAATTAGAATTCGCTTGCCAGAATGGAAAGTGTTTGGAACTCAGAAGTTCTAGCTCTATAACCTATAGCTATTTGTTCTTGGAGAAGCCACTTCTCTTTGGCTCAAAATCTCCCTATATAAAAGAAGGGAAATTACTGCCTTATTTTACAAGGTTGATAAGAGGATTTAATGAGATATTATACCCAAAAGATGGCCTCTCAGGCCGCCTCTTAGGTGATGCTCATTACTCTGGGAAGGGCAAGATGAGACCTTCCCTGACTTCAGAAAAGATGCTCCACAGGATTTAAAGCAGTGGTCCAGGGGCACCTGGGTGGCTCAGTCCATTGGGCATCCAACTCTTGATCTCAGCTTGGGTCTTGATCTCAGGCTCGTGAGTTCAAGCCCCATGATGGAATCCATGCTGGGCATGGAGCCTACTTTAAAAAAGGCAGGGGTACAGATATGCTAACAAAGGGGAAAGAGAAGTCCGATCTCTTCCTGCAGCATCATTTGAACCTCTCTGACAGCTTAGAATGGTCCCAACTAACATCTTCTGGCAAAAAAAAAAAAAAAAAAAAAAGACCAACAAGATCCTCAAAGGGTAACTCATAAGGAAAGTCTAGGCTAAGATATGGGTTCCACATAAGGTCTTTGAGTGCGGAGGGACAGGGGTGTATGGCAAAAGCCAGGAGGCCCAGCTGCCCAAACAGGGTGCTGGTGCTTTGGGATAGCTGCTGAGCATATGTGCATGTGCAGTGAACAAAGAAACTTTGTAGCTTTGAAATCTAAGTGTGGAACACCATGAAGACTGTAAACTCTGGATCAGCAAGGGAATCCTGGGAGTAAAGGTCAATCACGACCTGACTGCAGCACCAGCTTCAACAGCAATGCCGCAACAACAGAATCAAAGGAAACTGTAGAATGATCAGGATGTCCTTTTTTCCCCCTCCAAATGACTTGTGAAAGAGGACTCTTTGGTCTTAGGGTGCTCCTTAGGTTCTTGGAAAATTCAAGGGACAGAGTACAGGAGATAGCCCTCAAAGGAAAGTAGAGGGTCTTCTACAAAACTGAACATTTCAAGACCCAAGTTACTAGTTAGAAAACACAGATGTAACATTATTTGTGTCCCATGCAGAGGGGTTATACTTGAAATGAAATGGATAAGGTTAGGCTCCTGGAGGATAAAGGTCTCAAAAGTCCTGAGATAAAGAATCCTGCACACATTCCTACTTCCAACTAGCCTAGTCCTTTGCTTGATTTCTGGCTAATGTTGTGGACTAACCGACTGCCATTCCAAAACTGCCTGACCAAACTACGAAATCCCATCTGTTACATACGAAGTTAACAGTTAAATTATTTTAAACCTCAGTTTAGTAATAACTAGCATTTTAGTACAAACACTTACAGATTAAAACCCCTAATATAAGCATATTCATCTGCAGCCCATCCATATACATCTTGAGGAAAGGGGTCAATACCTTGCTGAAGAACAAGCCTGACTACATTTGTTGAGTCATAATTTACAGCAAGCATGAAGGCTGTTCTAAAATAACAGAGATGACTTCATTCTTAGGAATTTAGAGTTATTTCAACAGCTAATTTGATATACTTTATCAGGTTAATATCTTGCCTATCTGTTCAGAATCGACCATTTACATGTTTCAGTGTTCATCTATGTAAATGACTCCAAGACTAAAATGAAGGGACAAAAAGGAAGCTTCTTGTCCCACCTGGGTAATGTATTATAGAGTTGTTAATTTAAAGTCTTTTGATAAACAAAAAACTATGCTAGGTCACTTATCTGAATAGATAAAGATTTAAAAAAAATAATTCCCCACGTTTTCCTTAATCTGATACAGTGCACTTCAAAGCCATCTAGAGGTCGAGTAAGTATAAAAACTATCTGCAGGCTTGAAATGATAATATTTTAATGCAAATGCTAACAAAACAGGCATAATTATAGTTAACGATGCTGATAAGCATATGGTAGGCACTAAATTAAATGCTATATATATAAAATATGATTTACACACAACCACCCTTGAAGGATATATTATTATCCTCCTTTTCATATCAGGAAACATATTTAGTGATGATACATAACACTCCCAAGGTCACAACACCTAGCCAGTAGGAAAGCTATGAATCAACCTAGTCTTGTGTGAATCTAAAGCACAGCTCTTCCTTCTTTATCACCCACCTATAACTTATCCTCATTAAAGGAAAAATCTATACGGTTAAAGTTATTTTTCATCTTTCTACTCCTACCAATTGAAAATAAAATCAAAAATACATATACTGTACATGAAAAAGGATAAAACCTGATGAGACTTGGTAATAGTAATCATCATTTAGAGATCACCTAACGACATCAGTATTACTCAAAAAAAAAAGCAATTTAAAGAAAAGTGTCATCCAAAAGACACAACAACTCCTATTTATGTTTAATATGCATCTTTTTTTAACATTTATTTGCTTTTGAGAGACAGAGCTCAAACAAGGAAAGGGAGAGAGAGCGGGATACACAGAATCCAAAGCAACTCCAGGCTCTGAGCTGTCAGCACAGAGCCCGGCGTGGGGCTCGAACCCACGAACCATGACATCATGTCCACAGCCAAAGTCATAGACTTAACCAACTGAGACACCTAGGCACCCCAATAAACATCTTTGAAGGAAAAATGTATATGAAGTAGAAATTCTTTTTTTTTTAAGTTTATTTACGATTTATTTTGAGAAAGAGAGAGAGTGCACACCAGACTGTGGGCAAGGGGCAGAGACACCGAGAGAGAGAGAGAGAGAGAGAGAGAGAGAGAGAGAGAGAGAGAGAGAATCCGAAGCAGGCTCTGCACTGTCAGCACAGAGCCTGATGTGGGGTTTAACCCATGAACCATGAGATGATCACCTGAGCCAAAGTTGGATGCTTAACCAACTGAGCCACCCAGGTCCCTCTATGAAGTAGAAGTTTAAAAAATACCATAAAAGGGTTAAGAAGGCCAATAGTGTGCCATTAAGTAAATTAAGAGCTGAGAGTCCACCCTTTATAAAACTAAAATGAAATCCCTTTAGTTAACACAAAATCATGTGGCAGAAAACAAACAAACAAACAAACAAACAAAAAACATTGCAGGAGCAACTGGGTGACTCAGTTGTTTAAGCATCAGACTCTTGACCTCAGCTCAGGTCTTGATCTCAGAGTCATGAGTTCAGGCCCAGCATTGGACTCTACGCCGAACATGGAACCTACTTAAAAATAAACACTGCAAATGACATGAGTCAACATCATCAAGGAATATGAATTCTGCTATACCCTGTTCTTCATGTTGCCCAGTCAGAATAATTGCTTTCTACCTAACTGGTGATGTGTTGACATTTTTCACTATATAATTATAAATTAATCTTCTTCTTCTGAAGTTAGTCTTCCTGACTTGAATAATTATTACCACTGTAGAACCATACTAAGGTTGAAAAGAAAACTACTGCACCTTTTTAATTTATCCTCTGCATGTATATTTGCTGCCTTTTCTACCAGAACTTCCACTATTTGCTGTTTGTTTTCATTTATGGCAACTAGAAGTGGTGTGATGTTATCCTGTAAAAGAGCAAAAACAATTTAGAATTTACAAAATTACACCTTTCCATACGGAATTTTAAAACATACAAAAGATCCTCTAAACTGAAACATATAATACAAAAAGTAAATAAAAAATGGCCTCTTCCTTCCCACCACTGTGCTTTCACCTGCTGCTGCTTCTCTTTAAAATAGCCCTCCTCCACTGGGGCACCTGGGTGGCTCAGTTGGTTAAGTGACCAACTGCAGCTCAGGTCATGAGCTCAGGGTTTGTGAGTTCGATCCCTGCATTGTGCTCTATGCTGGCAGCGCACAGCCTGGAGCCTGTTCCAGATTCTGTCTCTCTCTCTCTCAAAAAGAAATACACATTAGGGGCGCCTGGGTGGCGCAGTCGG
Source organism: Neofelis nebulosa (assembly GCF_028018385.1). NCBI lineage: Eukaryota > Metazoa > Chordata > Mammalia > Carnivora > Felidae > Neofelis > Neofelis nebulosa. The sequence goes on from NC_080796.1 coordinate 2,442,606, forward strand.
TTAAGCGTCCGACTTCAGCCAGGTCACGATCTCGCGGTCCGTGAGTTCGAGCCCCGCGTCAGGCTCTGGGCTGATGGCTCGGAGCCTGGAGCCTGTTTCCGATTCTGTGTCTCCCTCTCTCTCTGCCCCTCCCCGTTCATGCTCTGTCTCTCTGTGTCCCAAAAATAAATAAAAAATGTTGAAAAAAAAAAAAGAAATACACATTAAAAATTGTTTTTAATAAAATAGCCCTTCTCCACCTTCTTCAACAGATCATATGAAGTCATTCTCTTAAACTCACTTCAAACACTCACTGGTTCCAAGACTGTTGCTTCTATCACAGTACTTATCATGGTATACTGTATTATTCCCTATCTAAACCAAGAGCTTCTTGAGAGCAGGGGCTATTTCTTATCTCTGTATCTCCAAACTCCAAAACACAGCAGTATATGATTTAAGTACTTTTACTGAATTAATAACCTAAATGATCATCTCTGGAGTAGTGTTTCTTAAATTATCTTCCAAAGAATACCTACTTTGCCAGAAGGTAAGTACTATGTCCCAATGGAAATATTTCATGATCATCTATGTTTGAGAAATATTATAAAACTGCATTATATGTCTGGCATTACAGAAATCCATGTAAATCTGCTCAGTCCCCATTTGACAATCCTTTTTGTGGCAAACATTCACATTTGAGGAATCAGAGTTTCAGGGATATAGTTTGGAGAGATTTCCGATAAAGGTGAAGCTTTTCCCCAAGTTATACAAACTTGCTTGTCTTCTGTCAGTGGTATCAGGATCCACTGACATCCGAGATGTCAACATAAGGCATCACTGCTCCAAATGGGTCACTAAGGAGATGGGCTCAGAACTCCAAGAGTTAAGCCTCAAATGAACTTTGATTACTTAATATTAAATAGCCCATGGTCTTTCTCCTATTATAAAATGCTAAATTTTTATCTTAACTGTTAGGAAGCTCCATATGAAATTTTATTGTCAATTATAATAATCCTGGGACCCTAATATGTATCTACTTCTAAAAAAATTGTTTGTATTCTAGTTGTATTCCAGTTTCCACTGGAATAGCTACTTACTTTATATTTTAGGCAAAATATAAATTAGAAATAAAAATGTAATGGCTTATCAATAAAAATTCAAACACTGATTTATACAGATCATTTTTAGCATAATGAAAGTGACTACATTATTTGCATTTTTAGGGAACAATGCTGAGGAGAAAGAGAATATTGTCTGCAATAGGCATAACCTATTCAACTGTAACCATGATTAATCTAATACAGTTTGCAAATATTCCAATAGGAATATGATTATTCAAATTTTGTTTCTTTTAATGCTTATTTATTTTTGACAGAGAGAGACAGAGCATGAGCTGGCGAGGGGCAGAGAGAGAGGGAGACACAGAATCCGAAGCAGGCTACAGTCTCTGAGCTGTCAGCACAGAGCCCCACACGGGGCTCAAACTCGCAGACAGCGAGATCATGACCTGAGCCGAAGTCGGACGCTCAACCGACTGAGCCACCCAGGCGCCCCAGGAATACGATTATTTATAGTATACAGAAGGAAAAAGTGTCTTGTTTTCAAACTAACTTATGGGGCACCTGGGTGGCTCAGTCAGTTAAAAGGCCGACTTCGGTTCAGGTCATGATGTCATGGTTTGTGAGTTCAAGCCCTGCATTGGGCTCTATGCTGACAGCTCAGCCTGGAGCCTGCTTGGGATTCTGTGTCTCCCTTTCTCTCTGCCCCTCCCCCACTCATGCACGTGCTCTCTCTCTTTGAAAAATCAATAAACATTAAAAAAAATGAATAGAATACAAAAACAACTTAGAAAGTCTAACCTGGAAAATTCAATCCTATTCCGAAGACACTAACATAAAATACAAAATATATATTATAAATTAATATGGATTGCCTTGAAACCCTTGAAATCTTTATCAAAATAGACCATAAAACAGAGGCGACTGGGTAGCTCAGTCAGTTAAGCATATGACTCCTGACTTTGGCTCAAGACATGGTCTCATGATTCATGAGTTCAAACCCAGTGCCTCCTAGGGATTGTCTCTCTCTTTCTCAAAATTAACTTTAAAAAAAATTACCAAGATTTCTTTGTGTCCAAAAGAGATCTGATTAGCACAGTCTAATATATATATATATATATATATATATATATATATATATGTATATGTATAAATATATGTGTGTATGTTTTTGTGTATATCACAGAAATATATGATATATATGTGTATATATATATACATATATATATACATATATATATACATATATATAATAAAACAGTAATTGTAAACGCATTGCTTATGGAGGCAAAGTAGGTGACTTGAGTAAGTGAAGAACCTAAGTGGGGACAGTAGCAAACTGGAGACACACATACCTCATATAAAAAGGTCAGCCGCTGAAATGCATACCAAACAGTAGTATGGGCTCAAAGTACCAGGTATGATTCTATAAGAAGTGTCTGATCCAGATTTCTGCATGAGTGTCATAATTTTAAATGTTGACTCAATTTATGGAGGAAACGAAACACATCCAGGGGACAAATTTAGTCAATAGCCCACGGGTATTTTGGTTGTGCATAAAGCAAATATTTGTATGTAAATCTTTCCTGAAGTATCAGTATCACATTTTAGCAAAAACTTAGGCCCCGACATGTAATAAAAATTGCTATTAAGACTCATAAGAGGGTAGGGGAGCCTGGGTGGTTCAGTCGGTTGAGCGTCCGACTTCGGCTCAGGTCACGATCTCACAGTCCATGAGTTCGAGCCCCGCGTCAGGCTCTGGGATGATGGCTCAGAGCCTGGAGCCTGCTTCCAATTCTGTGTCTCCCTCTCTCTCTGCCCCTCCCCCATTCATGCTCTGTCCCTCTCTGTCTCAAAAATAAATAAATGTTAAAAAAATATTTTAAAAAACAAGAAAAAAAAAGACTCATAAGAGGGGAGCCTGGGTGGCTTAGTCACTTGAGCATCTGACGCTTGACTTCAGCTCAGGTCATGATCCCAGAGTTGTGGGACTGAGTTCTGCATCAAGCTTGGCACTGAGCTTGGAGCCTGCTTGAGGTTCTCCCTCTCTCCCTCTGCCCTTCTCCCCCACTCACACTCTCTCTGTCTAAAAGAATCACAACAAAAAGACTCGTAACACCCACTTTAAGAATTTTTCCAACGCTTCTTAAAACCGCAATCTATCTGTGTTTAATTCTCCCAGACTGTTAATCAAATAGACAAATTAGTTCACAACTATGCCAAAACTAAATTATGAAAACAATTCCCAACTGCATTGTCACTAACTACATTTCCATGTTTAAAACTACCATTTGGATTATACCAGGGCGATATGAATTTAACAGACATCATAAGACAGTCGGTCACATAGCTTCAACTAATAAAGAAGATTGAAGATTTTATCCTATTGCAATCAGGAAAACACTGCTTGTAATAACCAAATGGCTATGAATATGAGAGAGAGAGAGAGAGAGAGAGAGAGAGAGAGAGAGAGAGCAAGCATGAGCGAGTGGGGGAGGGGCAGGGAGAGAGATTCTCATGTGTCTCTGCACCATCAGTGCAGAGCCCAATGTGGGGCTCAAACTCACAAACCATGAGATCACAACCTGAGTGGAAGTCGGTCACTTAATCAACCGAAAAACCTGTGTACCCCTGCATTCAATAGTTAGCTTTTTTTAATTTTTTTTAAATGTGCACTTTTTGTGGAAGAGAGAGAAAGAGCACGAGCAGGGGAGGGGCAAAAAGAGAGGGAGACTACAGAATATGAAGCAGGCTCCACGCTTTGTCTAAGCTGTCAGCACAGAGCCCAACACGGGGCTAGAACTTGTGAACTGTGAGATGATGCCTGAGCCTGAAGTCAGACACTTAACCGACTGAGCCACCCACACACCCCAGTAGTTCTTAACCAAGAGTTGTAGCACAGTCTCAAAAAAAATATTTCTAAATATCCATGTCTATGTATACATGTTACTAGATTTACTCAAACTCTTCAGGGGAGAGTTTAGGCTTGTTAAAAAAAAATTGAAACTTCCCCAGGGCACGGGGATTCACCACCACAATTCTAGCTGAGAGGTGGTGCAGCAGACAATCACATCAGTCTCATCTATGTGGCCAACTCCCTCTATCATTTAAAGATTTAGCCAAAAAAATGACTTATCAAAACTGCATTTAATTTCCCTGAGCAGAGGTAGAACAGGGACTAAATGTAAAGTCCAAATGCAACTTGATTGCATTACTTTTAAACTTCTTACTTCCAATCAAGATATTCTAGATTTCAGAGCAGAGTTTAGACTCTTACCTAAGTGGCTGTTTCTGCCAGAATAGGATTATATGACAGTGAATTATTTGTTCTTTTTTCTCCTTGACCACTTAATCAACCACCTGTTCACTGCCAATCTGATTTCCTCTGAGTCCTCCTACACTTGGTCTCTAGGCAGGTTTGCAACTCACTCTTTCCCTAAGTAACAATTATTCCCCTCAAACATTGAAGACTCCTTGACTAAACGTATAAACTGAAGGGGAAAAAAAAACAATAAAACAAACAACCTCTTCTTGATATTTTCTCTCACTTGTCAAATTTCCAAATTGGCCCACTTAGTTCTGACTGCTCCCTCCTTTCCCCTTTTTTCTCTTAAGCCTTGGCCAATAAAAGATAAATCCCATTTTTATAAATCACTTTTTTATCAAATAGGAACTTGTCAACAGCAGCAATATTTTTTATTGTAAAATGCATTTCTTTTCTTTGAGTTTTAAGACAAAGCCTAGGGCAAATTTTGCTTTCCTGTGTTGTTTTTCACTAATAAAAAAAATTGGATGGGAAAAATATTTGAAAAAAAATAAGTTTTACCTTTAACAAATATATTGTTTTCATAAATATTTGCCATAAATACATAAAACAAAGCAGTATTCTCTGTTTCTTTAGAAGTATCCTTATTTAAAATGAAATCGTAGGGGTGCCTAGGTGGCTCAGTTGGTAGAGCATCCAACTTTGGCTCAGGTCTTAATCTCATGGCTCATGAGTTCATGCCCTGCATTGGGCTCTGTGCTGACAGCTGGGAGCCTGGAGCCTGCTTCAGATTCTGAGTCTCCCTCTCTCTCTCTGCCCCTCTCCCCCTCTTGTTCTCTCTCTCTCTCTCTCTCTCTCTCTCTCTCTCTCAAAAATAAATAAAAAATAATAGGAAGAAAGAAAGAAAGAAAGAAAGAAATCTTAGATAAATAAGTTACTGCCAAATATTTTCATTCAGGGAACCCTTGAACTTCCGAATACGTAAAATTGACCCTGCCCATGTCAACCAAGGGTGTTCCTCTAGGGGCTTCAGCAGTGAGAGGTAATGCATGTCAAAGAAAAGGAAGGTGGGCCAGCAAGTGTGGCCATCATCTACTCCCCATGTACAGCTACAACCCTGCTGAGGAGCTACACAAGGTTGAGCAGGAGCTACTCTCTGAAGTGGGACACCCCAACATGGTACATGGCTGGCCGAGTGGCTACCAACACAAGTAGATGCCTTTGCTGGATGTCCAGACATGACCTGACCCCAATGTCCTCATCTTCAGAGCACCGGGGCCTGCAGTGCCCAGCACCTGCAACCTGTTGCTTTCTCCTCCCGCTTGCACACATCCAAGCTCTCCCTGCTGGGTCTGGGTCTCCATTCCTCCTCCCACCTATCCCCAGCAGCACCCCTTGCCTAAGCCCCTGCATAGCACCCAGCCTCCATCGTCGCCTCACTCCCCTCTAGACCTTTAGTCCTTTATGGGCTCTGAGACTACCATCCACTTGTAGGCACTAATGGAAACATTTTCTTTCTGGGGTGGAAGGGTGGCTGGGAGATACAACTTTGCCCTTTCTGTGGGCACTACTTTTTTCTAGCCCTCCCTGACTTGGCATTGGAGTTATTTCCATGATGAAAGGGCCTGATATATAGAATTCAGTGAGTGAGTATGTGTGTGCATGCGTGCATGCGTGTGTGTGTGTGTGAAATAAAACATTTTGTGGCTAAAATATTCACGTGTATATATAAAATTTCAAATAATGTATAAATTAGTTCTTTACCTTATTTCTTGCTTCAGTATTCGCATTGTATAGCAGCAGCTTCTCTATTATGGATATATTATCACCAAAGGCCGCATAGTGGAGAGCAGTGTTGCCACTCACATCCCTAATATTTGGATCGGCACCATTTTCCAATAGTATGTTTACACATTTCTCTTCCTGGCACTGTACGGCCTGTCAGTGATATGCCAAGAAACAGAGTGTAAATTCTGAGAATTTAAAGTAAGCATGCCACAGGTTTCACCAATTCGTTTTGTTTCAAGGCAATAATTTCATTTTCATTCTAAGTAATGACATCAAATCTATCTCAGGCAGACATAGCTGGTACTACATACCTTCATGAGAGCTGTCCTGTTTTCATGATCACAGAGGTTAAGATGACATTTCCTCTCTACTAGGAGGCTCACCACTTCTGGATGGCCATTGGCACAGGCCAAATGGAGAGCAGTCCTAAAAAAGTGAGAGGACTTTTTAGGAAATGATAGTGCACTCTCTCAAAACTTGCAGTTAATTCAGGAAATTGTAAACATTAAGTAGCATGTTATTCCTATGCCTCCAAAACAAAGATTCAGTTTTCCTCTGGAGAAAGTACAATATTTAGTAGTGATTACTCATCACACTAATAAAAGAGTGGCCTGTTTGAAGAGAAAGAGCATGACCTGGGGATTCAGCTCCACTTGGGTTTGAATCCTAGTTTAACTCTGTCACTCACTAGTTATTGCTTAGACTTATCCTCAATGTCCTCAACAAAAGGGGATAAAAATAGTAGTTGTCTCGTGTCATCTGGCTAGCTCAGTCTGAAAAGCATGTAACTCTTGATCTCAGGGTCGTGAGTTTGAAGCCCCACGTAGGTGCAGAGATTAGTAAAAAAAAAAAAAAGATAATAAAATGAAATGAAATGAAATGAAATGAAATACTGAGTAGTTATCTCACAAGACCTCGTTGTGATGCTTAAATGAGGATCTATGCAAGTATTTAGAACATTTCCTAGCACAAATAACATCTCAATAGTTGTTGGATAATATAATTAAATAACATCTCAATAGTTGTTGGATAATATAATTTTTACCATTACTACTGCTTTACATAAACAACACTTCAATTAGGTACCTTGATACAATTACACCTACTTTGCAGATATGTTTTAAGGATTAGCAAGAATACTGCGTTTCAATGATTCTAAGATGCTCATTTTGTCACATTTTAATATCTCTGATATTGGAATGCAATTTATAACTCAAAATGTCTTACAACTGTAAATGGCAGGACTTTAAAAAAATAATTGGCATATAAAATAGTGGGACACCATAGAATCTTGGTGCCTTCCATTATGTGAAATGATGGTATATACAATAGGTCTATTGCAGTTCTAGTCATATGATTGGCACTTAAATAAATTTTAGTTCTGAAAAGCATTATAGGAAAAGAGGACTAAATTAACAAAAGGAAAACATTTTTTAAGGACTCCTTACTTTGCTTCTCAAGAAAGTTTAAGCCACAGGAAACTCAGGATTCCAATGACTAGGAACAGCTCATTTTATTAAGTATTGAGGTCTACAGATTGTACGAAAATCAAGTATTTCCAGTGATCAATATTAGTACCTACTACTATCGTAAATTTCAGAAGGGCAGGTAAAGGTTATCTTTTACAATTTCCTATCTTCAGAAACTTTGACAGGAAAGAGGAAAACTTCCCATTGAGAGTAAATCCTAATACTTCAATGTAAAATTTCTCATCTTAGGGGTGCCTTGCCGGCTCAGTCAGTAGCGCATAGGACCTTGATCTCAGGGTTGTAAATTTGAGCCCCACGATGGGTATAGAGATTACTTAAAAATAAAATCTGGTGCAGAGCCTGCTTTAGATGCTCTGTCCCTCCTCTCCTTTTCCCCCTCCCCCTGCTCATGCTTTCACCCTCAACAATAAATAACACTTAAAACATAAAGTAAACAAGATAAAAGCTGGGGCACCTGGGTGGCTCAGTCTGTTAAGCGTGCAGCTCTTGATCGGGCTCAAGTCACGATCTCATGTTCACTGGCTCAAGCCCCATGCTGGGACTCTTGGAAAAGTGTATTGGAAAAGTTCCTGCTTTCAGCACGGGGCCTGCTTGGGATTCTCTCTCTGTCCTTCCATTGTCCCCATCCCCACCCCCACCCCATCCTTCTCAAAAAATAAATAAATAAGCTTAAAAAAATAAAATCTTTAGAAAATAAATAAATAAAATTCCTCATCTTGCTCATACTGTGCAAAATGAAGTCTTTGTGAACAAAAGGATCTTGGGTAGAGTATGTCCGCTAAATAATATATGTGCAGGTTCTAGGTGATAAATAAATGGATGGAAAGAGTGGATAAATACATTTGGAGAGTTCAATATTTTTAAAGAAAAGGTATATAAAGGAAAGCATACTTCTGAAACAGTAAATAATCACTTATATCTGCTGTCTTATTTTTTTCATAAGCACACAACTAATATATTTTATTTTCATGATTAATATAAACCATTTACCTATTACTCGTAATAAAGCTACCTATAACAGAAAACATATGTATATGCTTAATATATGCATAATAAAATCTACAAGTGCAAATAAAAATACTCCCTTTACTTCTGAAGAGGCCAAAAGTTGTCCAAATATGCCAATCCTCAAAAATCATTTTAATTAACTCACTTTTCTTATTTTACATCCAAAAATATTTTTTAACACAAAGTGAGAAATTATTTTTATGTATATAAGATCAATATTCTTGCTCTTCTCCAGGATTACTTCAACGACAATAAACCCTTTCTGTTGATAATAAACTTTTAATAGGACCTTTATACACCTTTTCCTGTAGAAAGCACAGATTTTCTTTGAAGGCAAAGAAAAATGCATGTAAATACAAAGGCTCAGAAATAACAAATGTCATCCCATTTTGTGCATATTTGGGCTTAACATAAAACCGTAGTCTGCTTGTGTGTACCTATGATCACACTGATTTTTGTTCTCACTTAATGATCAACTAAAGCACAGCTCTGCATCTCTGTGTATATCTATTATCTATGCCACTTTCAATGATCACATATCCATCTTATGGATGTAATGACATTTACTTATAAAAGCCATTATACGAGTTCTTCTTAATACATTGCTATTTTAAATAGTGCTGAGAAAAGCAAAATGTATGTCATTTATCTCTAGTGATTTCCTAAAGATATTTTAGTAGAAATAAAATTGATGGGTAAAAGGAATACATATTTTTTAAATGTGGTACTTACACGAAATTGTCTATTGGAAAGTTGAAAACAACTTAAACTTTAGCGGCAGTATAAGCACCATCACTCTATTTTCACAAAGGTTGTAGATGGAAAACTGTATTTCAGTCGCTTTTTCACTTAAATTTCTTTTTTCCCAGGGACACTATATTTCCCTATGTCCACTGGTCCCTTGTAGATATGCAAAGAAATACTTTGCACGATTTCAAATTACAGGTTTTTGTTCATTTTGATTTCAAAGACTTCTCTGTAAAACGAAGATAGATTCTGTTGTCTGATACAAATATGTTGTAAATATTTGCAAGTGCATTGTCTTTTATTTTAATAATATTATTTTCTGATAGAGGCTTTTAGTTTTTTATGTTGCTAAATCAATCTCCAGAATTCTTGATATAAAAAAATATTTTTTAATATTTATGTATTTTTGGGAGACAGAGACACAGCGTGCAAGCAAGGGAGGGGCAGAGAGAGAGGGAGACACAGAATCTGAGCTGTCAGCACAGAGCCTGAAGCGGGGCTCGAACCCACAAAGCACGGGATCATGACTCCCAAAGTCAGACCACTTAACTGACTGAGCCACCCAGGTGCCCCATTTTTTTTTTTTTTTGAGAGAGAGAGAGAGAGAGAGAGAGAGAGAGAGAGAGAGAGAGGCAACACAGAATCCCAAGCATGCTCCACATTGACAGCAGGGAGCCCGTCGAAGGACTTGAACACACGAACACCTGAGATTATGACCTGAGCCGAAATCAAGAGTCAGAGGCTTAACTGACTGAGCCACCCAGGCACCCCCCAAAAGTCTTGCTTTTCAAGTCATTCTTAGGATGGGTAAATAGGCATTTGTAGGATTTTTTTCTGTTACTTTTCTTATTTTGCCAATTAAAATTTTTAAATTGACATCCCATCTGGAACTTAATTTAGGGAGATAAAATTCTAACAAGTTTTCTCCAAATCGGCTGTTTCTCCACTACTTACGAATAGTTCACCTTTTCCTACTAATATGAAATGTCACCAGTATGAAATTCTAAAGTCTTATGTATATTTGAGCGTTGGTCATGTTCTACACTGCACCACTCCTTTATCTGTCTTTTCAGCTGTGTGTAAATGAATAATTTGAGGAAATTTCAGGTATATTTTGATATCTGGAAGGGCAAATCTACCTCCTATATAAAAACATAAGTTCTTAGGTTAATTCCAGTTTGTTAACATACAGTGTTCTATAAATTTCAGATGTACAAGATAGTGAGTCCAAAACTTTCCTTAATGACATCACAAGAAGAGCATGTGTAGCTCAAAATTCTTAAAACCAGGATGCTTTCATTTGCTTTACCTAACACTGACAAATACAGGAAGGGCACACATTTTGAGAAAAAGGAGTCCTCCTATTCAGAGCCATCTTCCACTTCAAAATGTCCTTCCAAGGTCCCTCAGGAAATAGCACACATACCTAAGTGTACACAGACATAAACTGGATACTGGATTTTGTCCCAAGAATTTCTAGCCCAGAAGTTGATTACAGGAATTATTTCTCCCATTATGCACTTTTCTGTGACGTTATGGTATGAAAATGAGTCCATTACAAACAACATGTTGTCGACACTTAATTTCGTGTGTATTACTATTGAAATTTGGGTAAATCACGTCAAATTTGAGAGTCAAGTGGTCTATTCAGGAATTACGGGGTACGTGCCAGGGCAGCTGAAGACTCTGTTTTTGCCGCTCACGCTGTTGGCCTGGTGCTAGACCACATAGGGTTCCCACGACCGAGGGGCAGCGGGACCTCAGGAGGGAAGAGAACCCAGCTCCCCGAGGGAGGGCTCGGATGCACAGGTAGAGCTAGGCCAGGTGTGCTCTTCTCCCAGGTCCGTCCCGCCTCCTCCCTGCCAGCCTCCAAGCCCCTATTACCTGTTCATTTTGTCTCTATCATCCACGCCATTTTCCGCGAAGAACAGAATCTGCTGCACTTGCGCTGCGTTGCCCACACAGGCAGCCTTGTGGATCTTTCTGAGATCTCTGTCTTGGACATGGTAACCCAGCAGCAAGTTGTCAATTCCATTGTTCTTCTGCCCAACGCCCCTGCCCTGCCTCTGCAAGCCAGAAGCGGAGCCCAAGGGCGACATGCCCTTCTCCCTCCCGAACCCCCAATTCCTCTTCATTGTGAAGCCTGCGGGCTCCACAGAGACTTCACCCCGCCCTCCCTTTCCACTACCTCCCGAGCCCAACACTAGCGCCGGAGACAGGCCAAACCCGCCTGGCCACAACACCCCAGCAGTGAGGATCCGCCTTTTGGTAGCTGCCACTTCTCAGTAACCGGCAACAAGCAATACCGCCAGACACAAGCGCGCTTGCGCACTTCAGAAGAGGCATCCACTGCGCATGCGCACAGAGGCCTAACTGTCAACGGTAACCAAAGCTCCGATGCCCCCCACCCCCCCCCAGGCCCAGCGCCGCGCAGCGAACAGAGAGGAGGGGGCTCCGGTGGGGGGTGGGGCGGGGTCCAAAGCCGCGGAACCCAGCGGGAGCCAGCACCTCTGCTCGCCACGCTCGGGTCTCGCCTCGGCACCCTTCTCGCCCCACGCGCGCCTCCCGAGGGGCCCCTTCCCCGCGCCGCAGCCCAGGGTGCAGCCAGGCGGTCGTGCCTGCACCGCGGGAAGGGGTGGAGGTGGGGCGTGAGGCGGGGATAGGGGCCGGGCCGGGGCCGCGACGCCCGCGAAGCCTGGAGCCCGCTGCAGCCGCCACCGGATCCCGGGATGGGACGAGAGACTGCGGCGGAAGCCAGCATCTCCCAGCCTGGGGCTCCGGGGGCCGCGGAGCCAACGCCGCCGCCACCGCCGCCGCCACCGCCGCTGTTGCCTCCGCTGCTGAGACCAGGCTGGAGATGGGTGAGTTGACACTGGCGTCACGGGGGACCCGCGCCACAGCCCCTCCATCCACGCACTCCTAGCCCTCCGCCTTGAACTCCGCGCTGACGGCACAATCCCCCCCCCACGCTTTCAGGGCTCCCACAGCCCCCTCCCTCCCTGAGCATGACCCTAGGGGCGGGAGTGGGAACCCCGGGCCCGGGGGTTGGGGGCTTCGATACAGGGAGGTGGGGGCCGGATGCCAGGGAGACTATTGGGCTCCCACTCCCACGCCCAGGCCCAGCGTGGCACTGTGAACGGAGGGGGGGGGGCTCCGGTGGGTGGTGGGGCAGGGTCCGGAGCTGCCAAGCCAGGCGGGAGCTGGCACCTCTGCTCGCCGCGCTGAGGCCTGCCTTTGGCACCCCTCTCGCCACATACGCCCATCCCAGGTGGCCGCTTCCCCGCGCCGCGTCCCAGGGTGCAGCCTGTCCGACGTGCCTGGACTGCGGGAAGGGGTGGAGGTGGGGCCGGGACGCGGGGCTATGGGCCGGGCGCGGGGCCGCGATGCCCGCGATGCCGGGCGCATGCCTCAGCCTCCGCCCGAGCCCGGGATGGGGTTAGAGGCTGCAGCAGACGCCAGCATCTCCCCGCGGGGGCCTCGAGGTCCGCGCAGCCATCGCCGCCGCCGCCGCCGCCGCCGCTGTTGCCTGCGCTGCTGAGACCAGGCTGGAGATGGGTGAGTTGACCCTGGCATCCCAGGGAACCCGCTCCGCAGCCCCTCCATCCATGCCCTCCTCCTGGCCCTCAGCCTCCATCTCCGCGCTCCCGGCACAACCACCCTCCCACAGCGTCAGGGCTCCCACAGCCCACTCCCTCCCTGAGCGTGACCCTTGGGGCAGGAGTGGGAGCCCCGGGCCCGGGGGTTGCGGGCGTGGAGACAGAAAGGTGAGGGTCGGATGCCAGGGAGACTATTGGATGCCAGGGAGACTATAGGGCCCCGGGCCTACAGGGGAACTGCGAACAAAAGGCAGGGGGCTCCGGTGGGGGAATGGGGTGGGGTCCGGAGCCGGGGAGCCTGGCAGGAGCTGGCACCTCTTCTCGCCTAGCTCCGGCCTCCCTTTGGCACCCCTCTCGCCCCACACACCCTTCCCGGGGGGGCCCCTCCCCCGCGCCGCGTCCCAGGGTGCAGCCTGGCGGCAGTGCCTGGAAGGCTGAAGTGGTGGAGGTGGGGGCGTGAGGCGGGGATGTGGGCCGGGCGCGGGGCCTCAAGGCCCACGATGCCCTGCGCTCGCCCCAGACTCTGCAGGAGCTCGAGATGGGGTGAGAGGCTGTAGCAGACGCCAGTATCTCCCCGCTGGGGCCTCGAGTGCCGCGCAGCCATCGCCGACGCTGCTGCTGTTGCCTCCGCTGCCGAGACCAGGCTGGAGATGGGTGAGTTGACCCTGGCGTCCAGGGTAACCCTAGCCGCAGTCCCTCCATCCCCGCACTCCTGGCCTTCCGCCTCCATCTCTGGGCTCCCGGCCCAACCCCCACCCCGCCAAGCCCTCAGGGCTCACACAGCCCACTCCCTCCCTGAGCGTCACCCTATGGGAGGGAATGGGATCCCCAGAAACAGGGATTGGGGGCATAGAGACAAAGATGTGGGGGCGGGATTCCAGGGAGACTACTGGGCTCTGATGCCCCCTCACCCAACCAGGCTGGCCCTAGGACCTTTCCCAGGCCCTGGAGGGCAAAGCCTCATGCCTTAGATCCCCTCCCTAGGCCTGGGCAGGGGCGTCCCCTAGGCGCTGGGCTCAAAAGGCTCTTTGTGAGCTGTGCCCCCCACTCCCCAAGCCTCCAGCTTGGGGGTCGTGGAACAGGGCGAGGCGGAGGCTGGGACTGTGGCTGCTCGTCTGTACCAGGCAGAGGGGCGTGGGGAGAGCACCCTTAGTCCTTTCGTTGGGGTTGGGGGGGCGTGGCGAGGCTCAGTTGCTTTTCACTGCACTGCAAAGGGTGGGGAAGGGAACCTGGCCGGAGGAGGGCTCTATCAATATCTGCAAATAGTGAGTTCTGGAAGCTGAGTTGGGGAGGGAAGCTTGGATGTAAGTCAGAATGATGACACCTGAGCTGGAGTGCCATGAGTAGCAGAGGTGAGTCTCAGCCAGCCCTAGTAGCTGGAGGTCACGTGACTCCCCTGGCTCTGGAAGACTCCCTAGAAGGCCTGTGGGCAGGAATACTACCCCAGAGAGACCCCTCCATGGCCCCCCAGAACTGGCACTGCCCCATCCCCATAGCACTCCTTGCCACTCCTGGGACACCAGTCCTGACCTGCCTTGATGAGGAGCTGTGGATACTGGCAGGTCACCTCCCCGGGCAGGGCAGGTACTGAAGATCCAGGCCTCCAGGTGCTGAGGAGATAGGCACAGGGTCTTGGGAAAGTTTGGAAGAGGTTCTGCCAGCCCAGGGAGGAGAGAGAAGTTGCTGGAAGAGTTGGCTTGCTCAGAACTAAAGGGAAGGGCACTCTAGGTAGAGGGAATGGCTGGAACAGAGGCTGTGAGATGTGAGCGCCTGGTCGGGGTGGAGTTGTGGAAGGGGGGGCTAGTCAGGTATGGGAGTGACCCATGTGAACGAAGGGAAGGAGGGCCAAGTGGAGGTGAGGTGTCAGGCCATCCCAGCGATCTGGCACAAGCAAGCTCCCAAGGACAGCGAGGAACTGATGGGGCGGCAGTGCTGCCATCTGGCTCAGCAGCCCCTCTGGAGTCTGCCCAGGGTCCCTGCTGTAGTCAGGGCTGCTTGGCCCACATCTGCTGGTGGCTGGACCACCCCAAGCAAGTCTGCTTTCTGAGTCTCAGTGTCCACATCTGTCAAACGGGGAGACTCCTCCACAGGGTTGTGGGGAGATCTGCATGAGGTGATGAGTGTAGGGAGCCCAGCCCCTGAGAAGGCCTCGGGAAATCCTTGGCCGCTGTGCCAGTATGTTTACCTGGAAAATGGGGGCATTGATGTCAGCTGGTGGGCCAGTCTCAATTTACCCTGTGGCGATGAGGATCCTGTGAGGGCTGGATGTGATCCAGGGAAGCCAGGGCTAGGGGCACTGTAAGTCCGTGTGCTCATGCTATTCTGGAAGAAGAGAGAAGCAGTGGGCGGCGACCGGGGTGGGGTGGCCCTCCTTGTGCCCCTATAGGCACCTTAGCCATGGCATTCAATGGACCCTGCTGTGTTCCCCAAGGCCAAAGCCTCTTTTTTCTCCATGCTGCACGATGCACCCCTTCCTCCTAGTCAGCCCTAGGCCTGCACATGGGGGACCAGAGCTCCCTTCCAGAAGGATCTTCAGACACTGAGACCAACAAACACAATATCTTCCTGCGAGGGGCACTGTCATGGGCAGCCGGGTGGAGAGGACACAGACCTTAGCCCCAGGAGAATGGAATCTATTTGGGCAGCAAAACCAGTCGGGCCTCCATGGTCTTGCGTGGCCCTGTGCTGGCTGCTTAGGGGTGTGTGTGGGGGGCCGGGATTGGGGGGATGGGGGACTGGGCGTTGCAATAATTGCACCATGGGACAGTCAAGGGCAGAAGTTAAAAGCAAGGACTCCAGATCCAGTGGCCCAGGTTCAAATCTCAACTCTGCTACTTCTTACTGTGTGAATGTGGACTGGTGACTCTGCCTCTCAGTGCCTCTATTTCCTTGCCTGTAAAATGGGAACAAGGCACACTAGTGCTATTTGAACAGCTTGGTTCTGTTTCTAGTGGGCATTTATGCCCCCTCTTCCAGAATGGGTCTCCCAGTTCACCCCTGCGTCCAGGAAGATTACACAGCCTGCTCCAGTAGGCTATCATCTCCCTCTTGTGTGTGAGTCCCTATAGGCGGGGGCCTGCCTTTCTGTGTCCGTTGCTTGGGCAGGGGGCAATGGTGTGCTGGCAACAGGCCCTCTGGGAGAAAAAGGTACCTGATAAACAGCGTTGGCAGGTTTCCATGGTGTAAATCTTCCAGCAAGGCCTATTTGAGGTTACCAACAGCTTAACCATCTCGCAGTGGGAGCTGGTCCATGCCAGCTTTAGCACCCAGGCATTCAGTAGGTGCTTAATAAATGATGGTTGAATAAGGAGAGAAGGCTCCAGAGACTTGGAGAGCTGCCAGGCCATACTGTAGCTGAGAGAGGGAGGCATCCGACAGGCTGAGGCCAGGAAAAGAGACCACTCTGAATAAGTAACCCATGGTGAGATGGAGGGCAGAGGGGAAGGAGGACTGGTGGCCTCCCTTCCTGGGAACCTCTGCACCTCTGACCCTGCGTCACTTCTGTGCTGGATCCTCTTGACCTTAGCCTGGTTTGGGCTGTCTGCACAGCATGACCTAACTGGATCCCAAACATTAACCTGACAGAGCTCTGAGAAAGGGTCCAGACGGGTCTCAAATGTCAGATTCTATTCCCTTGCTTATGCTGTTCCCTCTGCCTGAATGTCTGTTCCACCCACTTCTTCCTATGTGCCCTGAAACTCTGTCACCCTTCAAAAGCCTCCACCCCAAATCCCACAGACCCTCCTCCCCTTCTGCTGTTTCTCTGGCCTTACAGCCCCTCTCTTGTGCACCCTGCCTGCCCATAAAAATATTAGTAGCTAACATTGCATCTGGACAACAACCTGTGATAGAGGTACTGTGATAATCCCTTTTGCAGATGGGGCAATGGAGGCTCTGTCTTGTTATCGACCACCCATCCTTTGCCTCTCGGCTTGAGCATCCATTCGTTGTGCAGAGAGGCTCCTTGCTGTGGGCTGGGCAGAGCACCACTTCTCTTTCTTCAGTGTGTTTGCTGTGGCGTGTTCCACTAGACCGTGAGTTCCCTATCCTATAGGAGCTTGAATGAATGAAAGAATGAATGAATGAGTGAATGACTTTCAGCCCCAGGGAGCATCCCTGTTCTTTTACCCATTCCTCCTCCCTTTCCATCCCTGTGGGAGGAGACTGACCCTCCAGAGGGCATCCTGACACCATGGAGGGATGGTCACAGGGACCCTGCTTAGCCACACCTGCCAGAAGGGAAGGGGAAGTGAGGCTTTGGGCGGGGCTGAAAGCAGGCATGGTAGAAGGGTAGTGGACCACCCTCCTGTGGTCTAGAGTGGGGCTGACATGGGCCCACAGCACTGCCTGTAACCCAGGAAGTTAACGGGGTCCCAAAATACTTTTTCTTGCACCGCCCCATGTGGAAATTCCCCTGTTGGCCCACTTATTTTTGTTTTATCTAGAAAAATAAAGTTGGAAACAATCATTCACACACCCTAATTACTCCATTGCTTTACGAATTTAGAGCCTGTTTGGCTCTAGACTTTGGCTCCTGCTGAAGGAGGAATCCCCTGGGAGGGGCAGGGTGAGGGCCAAGGCAGGAGACCAGAGCTTGCTCTGACGCTGGGGCCTCCTCGGGGTCTGCCCTCCAGTTGCCCTCTCCTAGCAGGCTGGGAACTTCCCAGAAGCAGCAGCCCAGATGGGGGTCTGAGCAAGGGAGGGTGGCCAGAGGCAGACTCCAGGATTCTGGTTGACTGGGGCCCATAAAGGATGACTTCCCAGGCTCAACCTCTGAGTCATAATAATTTGCTGCTATTTATCGAGCACTTACTATGTGCTCGGCGCTGGGCCAAGCACTTTGTCGGCATCATTTCAGCTATGCCTGCTAACTTCCCTTGAAGCAGGTACTATTATTCTCCCCTTTTGGCAGTTTGAGTGTGCCTGGGGCCCGGGGCACAGGGCCGGGAAGTGGTGGGGCTGGGATTGTATCCAGCCTAAAGGACCCCCATAGCCCGATGGGGCCCCTTGGATAGGCGCCTCAGTCACTCAAAAGGGAACGGTCTCTGAAGCCTGGACGCCCAAGACAACCACGTCACTGGTGTCCTGGCCTCCAGGCCACCCTCCTTGTGGCCCTGATTGCCACTCCTTTCTTCCCCATAGTCCTGGGCTCTGTCTATGGAAGCCCCATGTAGCCTCACCTGGGTGGCTTGGGGAAAATACAGACTTCCTAGGCCCTGCCACACCCCGCTGAGTCAGAGTCCCACTACGGGAGAGGGGGCTGGAAACCCAGATTTTAAAATGTTGTCCTGGGGATACAGAGGCTTGCAGACTCCCAGAACCACTGCCCGGCCCAGTGGAGTTCAGGCTGCTTTAAGAGACTCCCTTGCCCTTAACCCAGATCCGTATGACCCTGCCCCCGCTTGTGTTCTCAGCCTCTGCCCCCTGCTACCCTAACCCAGCTCTGCACACACCACACCACACTGACCCCCCACGCCCCAATTTGCCTTTATCCAGGCACCTGCTGCTGCTGTTCCCTTCTGGAAACAGGTCGCAGCTGGCCACAGACCCCACAGAGCTTGTTTAATACTCTGGGCAGGTCGATCGTGGCCCCACTCTTGCTAACCCGGGCCTGGCACACAGCCTGGGGGAATCATGGTGGGTGAGCGATGGTGGCCGGGGAAGGCGGAACAAGGGAGGGCTGCCCATGACACGTGGGGCTTCTAGGCTGGGCACACAGGCACTCTCTGGGGGCCGGCACGTTGCCTAACATGCAAAAGGCATTTGATGACTGTTTCTTAACTGCTTAATGAATGGTGCTGGGTCGTGTGACAGGTGAGGGCCACTTCCAGAAGCAGTGCAGATTGGCCGGTTTAGGCAAAAGATGGAGAAGGTGCCTTCCGGGCCATCTCTGAGGACCGTGAATATTAATGGTCCGAACTCATTTATGGCTTGGATGGGAGTGAGGGGCTGGTGCTTTCTTGCTTGATTTCATTTCAGTATCTCAGGAGCCCTGGGAGGGGGTGCTGATGTAATCCTTATTTCGTTCAATGGAAACTGAGCCCTAGACAGGTGACTTAGTAGGGTCACACAGCTGGGAGGGGTCCTGCAGAACGGAGCCTTGCCCATTGTGTGAAAAAAAAAATAAATGAGTCTGCACTCTACAGTTTCTGAAGCAGTAACACATTATCTCAGTTGGTTCTAGCTGTGGCTTGGAGGTGTGGCTCTACATTTTCACCTATGCCCACATCCCAGGGTCAGAAAACCTGCATCCAGGGGCCTTCTGTGTCTGTAAGGGGTGGTGGTGGGAAGAGATCCTGCCTCCGGGCTGGCAGGAGAGAGAAACAAAGAGGCAGTGTTGAGGGCTCTGGCACATAGTAGGTGTTTGGGAACCCCTGTGGTCAGTTCAGGCAGAGCCAGCTCTGGTCCCATCTGGACCTTGGAACAGCCCAGATCAGTCTCCAGTCTTTGAGCCAAGGCCCACAGGGTGTGGATGACGGGTCCAAGGTTATACCTGCCATAAGGACTAGAGCAGAGGGTGTGAGGCTCCTCCACCAAGGCGGAGAGGTCCAGGGAATGGGGCAGGGGCATTCTGTGTGTGCGGGATGACCTCTGTCAGAGCCATTAAACCACAGAGCCTGGCCCCAAAGGGCCCCCAGGCAAACCCCCTCTCAGGGGTGTCCAGGACTGCTGTGGGGCCTGGCATATTATTGCTGTCACGGAAGTTCAGGGCCATACCTGAGTAGGGGCAGTGGTCCTACAGCCACCAGTGGGGGATGTAACAGACTCTGTGGTCTGCCTCCAGGCACTGGCATGTGGGGAGGGTGAAATGCACCAGCACCCCATCCAGACTAGAATCCAGGTGCTGGCTTCCCCCACACACACCTCCGCCACCCCCGCCCCGCCCCGCCCCACCCTGCCGCTGGGCTTTTGCAGTTGCTATCCCTCTGTCTGCAGTGGCCTTCCCCTCCTCTCCTGGCAGGTGCTGGATCATCCTTTAAGACCCCACCAGGAAGCCCTGCCTGACTCCAACCCCAAGGGCCAGGCTGACCCACCCTGACAGGATTTCCATCTGGCTGCTCCACAAGATGCTGAGAACCTTGAGGGCCTGGTCTGAGATGCCAGTGGAGTGGACAGGGAAAACAGCTGTAAGGCGCAGCCCAGTTCAGGCAACTGTCCCTGCAGCCCAGAGAGGAGACCACGCTGGGGAGCTAGCCAAACACGTCCATTTCACAGAGGAAACATTGAAGGCCCGAGGTGCTTGGGACTGACCCAGAGCACCCTGGGGAGTGGTTGGTAGTCCCTTTGTGGCTTGTAAGAGGAGAGCCCAGGGCTATGTGGCCGTACCCCTCCCCCACTCCGGTCCCCGGCTGGAACATTTGTCTGCAGGATCCAGGTCAGGTCTGAGGGGGATGGGAAGAAGCCCAGGAGAGCAAAGTCCCCAGGGCTCAGGTCTGCACTAGGTCTTCCCATGTGGAGGACAAAGCTCCTTAGAGAAAAGGCTTGCTGTCCAAAAGCTGGCAGGAAATCCACATCGATAGCTCATTCTAGCAAGAAGGTGCACGGGAAAAAAAGCCTGTGAGAACTTAGGCCCAAATGTTAGGCCAGGGATGGTGGGTGATATTACCCTTCTTTCGCTGTGATTTTCACATTTCCTAGGTTGTAGGTGAAACCTTTATAGCCAGAAAAATGAAGTTACCATGTAAAGGAGAGAGGTCTAAGAAAAGGTGCCCTGAGAGCAGCCAGCTCCCCATTCATGAGACTCTGGGGTCACCAAGTGTCAGTGGCTTCCAGAGGGACCCTGGCCCCGGGCCCATCCCCCAGAACAGGCGTGCCTGGGGCAGACAGCTTAGCCTATGTGTCTCTCTTTCTCGGGATTGGGGTCAGAGAGAGTCCAGACCTGGGACTACTGGGATGTAGCACACCCAGAATTCCATTCAAACCTCTGCTGTCCTTTCTGTCGTGTGGGTTAGGCCTCAGGGCCCTCGCCTTCCCACCTCCACCTGGAAAGCCACCCCACCCCAGGCTGCCCTCTGCCCCTCCCAGCCAGAGGTGGCCCTAAGGCTATTTGCTTCACCTCCATCTGGGTGCCCAGGTGGGTGTGTAGCACTGTTGACTGCCTTCCTTACTGACTCCGGCCCCGAAGTGCCTTTCCAGGGGGTCTTCCTACAATGTAGTCAAGTTCGACCTCGTGGAAATGGTCTTTGGAATCACAGCTGAGCCTTGATCCTGGGTGAGGATTCGATCTCCATCTCCCCCATATACCTAGTACAGAGCACCCATTCATTCGATCAGCTATTATTCAGCCAAGTGCCAGGGCCCAGGCTAGGTGCCAGGGGCACAGATCTGCTAACTTGAGGATGTGACGTGTCTGTGTTTTTGAGCACGTGTTTTGTGCACATCACCTGCACGCACACACAGCGTGAGCATCTCTGTCATATGTGAACTCTTGTCTTTGAGGCTGTGACAGTGTGTAATCCTGCTGGGACTCTGGGCACACCTGGTTAATTCATTCTGCAAGTGTTTAACAGACACCCACTAAGGAAGTACCAGGCTCTGACCCCAAAGAAAAATGACCCAAGGTCTCTGTCCTCGGGAAGTGCCATCTTGGGGGCTGTCGCCGTGCGGACTCGTGGGGGCAGAAGCCAGCAGGGCTGGGGGTGGTCAGAAACGTGGTCCTGGAGACACAGGGAAGAGTGGGGAAGAGTGTTCCTGCCCAGCTGTGAGTATGATCTCCAGTATCCCCTTCAGCCCAGTGACCTGGGGCCTGGGACAGGCCTCCCCAGCTATTTTCATGCCCTAAAGCAGCCCTGAAGGCTGACGGAACTGGAGCTTCAGGTGGTGACCTGTGGGCCCCGACTGCTGGGGGCTGGGAGAGAATACAGGGAATGAAAATGAAGCATGTGGGCTGGAGAAACTGCCTGGGCTGCAGACCTTTCTGAGAGGCGAACTTGGGGACCAGGCACCAGAACACAGCACCTGGAAAGTAGAACCCCATGATCCAGACCAGAGAAGCGGGATCACGGAACTCAGAGGAGGAAGATGGAGCAGCAGACCTAGAATGTGGGCCTTCTAGAACCTGGAACACTCAAGTCAGCCAGAAGCTGGAAGATCCAGTCTGTGCCCCTGATGGTCAGTGGGGGAAACTGAGGTCTGGCAAGAACGGGGAGGTCTTGAGCATTGGTGAGCTGCAGTGGCATGCACGTGGTCTCTGCTGAGCCAGGACCTCTCCACAGCTCGCTGCTGCCTGACCTGGTGCGAGTCCTGTCCCCTCTGAAAACCTCAGTTTCCCCCTCTGTGAAATGGTCACGTGATGGTGAGACAAGATGGAGCACTTCACCTGGTGCTCAGGCTCTCCCGGCAAGCTTAGTGGCATTGCTAAGGCCTGGACCCTGGCCACTTGACTCCTGAATGACTCTGTCCCCTTGTGGTGATGGTCTGGTCACTGCTGTTCCTTTCTCTTCTTTCTCACACTCAGTGGGACATTTGGGCACTTGCGGCCCTTTTCTGGAATGCTCTCGGGATCTAGCAGAGGGAAAAGACTAATCAGAGGAGCAAGAACAGACTGACGGCTCCATATGAAGGAGCAGGGGCCCGGTGCCTACAGCCCTGCATGGTGCCCTGTGCCATTTGGTGAGGGCTTCTTGAGTGTCCCCCGGTGGAGACAGTCGGGTCCTGAGCCGAGGGCACCACGGACCCTCGAAGGCAGGGGTGGGCAGAGGTGCATTGGGAAGGGAAAAGAGAAAGGGCTCATTGTTCCAGCTACACGGAGGCTCCCCAGGCGCACCTGCTTCAGGCCACCTCTCCTGAAGGAGGTGGAATACCTTGATCGGGCTCCCAGAGAGCCGGAGCTGTAGGATCTGGGCCAGGAGCAGCCTGGTCACTTCCCCAGATCCCCGTGAGGCGGCATTACCAGCCCCCGCTTTTCTGCCTCCAAGAGAGTAGGATTCCAGAGTTGGGGGCGGGGGGCAGAGCAAGGGTCCCAGCCCATCCTTTGAGCCAGCAGCAGCCGGGCATGGTGCCAGGCACTGATGGGGTGAACCAGGGGTGAACTGAGCACCCAGAGGTGAACTGAGATCCCTTCCTGTTTCCCCTCCTTCCTTGCCGGTCTCCTCCGGACCATCAGCCGTCCTGCTCAGAGCGCTTTGAAGGCTGGAGCCCTTCCCCATGTCTCCGCTCTCCACCACTTCCCTCCCATTGTGGGGGACCTGTCGAGTTCCTGTACATGAGCCACCTCATCGGGGTGTGCCTTGCCCAGGCAGGACTAGACTTTTTACAACCCCCGACCAGTTGTGAGAGCCCAGCAGCACTGACTGCAGGTGCAGGTATGTGGATTTGGGGGCGGAGGGGGGGCTGTCGTCAGCACCTCCTTTGTATCAGGGTCTGTCCTGGGGCCCCAGGAGAGTTGGTCAGCACTGTACAGTTTAGGGTGAGGAGCCCTGATGTGCAGGCCAGGGGTGAGGGAGCTCAGTCCTTCGTCAGTCGGGGAATTGCAGTTCAGCTGAGCCTACCTGGGCAGGGAGTGAAAGATTACACAGAAACTTGGAGCCTCCTAGAGGATTTGGACTTTATCCTGGGAGCAGGTGTTCCAAGCTGAGAGGGACAACATCAGATGTGGCTTTTGCTTGGCTCCTGGGGCTGAAGCCAGGAGCCCCTTCCCTGGCAAGGCTCCTGCTGTTGTCCAGGTGAGCGGGGATGGTGGCGCAGGCAGCATGGGACAGTGGCACAGGGGGCCGGGTGGGATGACAAGTACCTGGGCATCGAAGAGATGTGCCTGGCGATGGGGAGCTCGAGGTCAACGAGAAGCCAGATTCAGGATGACTGCCGGGCTCCTGGCCTGGGAGACTGGGTGGATGGTCACATCTCGGGTTATCAGCTCAGGTTTTGGGAAACAGTATTTGAGCGAGTTCTTTGTGCCTGGTTTTGCGGCGGAGGGTCCCAGGCAGGATGGGAGCCAACTCTGAGCCCAGGCCTCTGCCCTCCAGCTTGGCCCAGACCCCGCCTGGTCTGCTCCTCTCTCTCCCTTCACCCTACAGGCACTTTAGCCTCTTGAGTGCATGGCTGCACTTCACAACTGTGCCCTGTACACATGGGCGAGCGCCACTCCACTCCTGCTGCCTGGGTACACAGGGACTGTCCTCTGCCCCAGCACGCTGACCCTGTGCATTGATGTGTCTCATCCACTCGCTGTGCAAGGGCATCTCCCCCAGGCCGCAAGGCTCAGCTCCTGGAACAAAGCCTCTCCGCACTACAGCTTGAATCTGTCACCCTCCTGGCCCTGTGCTGGAGCAGGCTCCAAGAGGACAGAAGAGGGCTGGGGCCCACCCTCCCCTCCCCTCTCCCACCTCAGGCCTGTGGGCTAGAGATGGAGTTGAAGCTCCGTGCTGAAGTGGCCCTTTGCACATTGTCCCCCTGGAGGATGGGGGAGCCTGGTGGGAGGGGCTGGCACTGCCAGACACCCTGTGCTGATCTCAGTGGCAGTGCGGATCCAGATGGGGAGTGCGGGGAGTGGGGGGTGCGGGTTCTCTGGGGCTGGGATCAGGGGAGAACACCCTGCCATGTATGGGCTCGCACTGGCCGGGCCTGCCACCCCACACTAGATGGTACTTGTCATCACTTCTCAGGCAAGGTGTGTCTTCAGACACCAGTTGTTTAGGGAGTGTCTGCTCGGGGCCAGGCTTTGTTCTAGGGGGTGGGGCTCCACTGTGACCGGTGACCGCTGACTGAGGCTGGCAGGCTTAAGATGACCCTGTTCTGTTGACACTCTGAGCGCCAGGGTGTGGGTGGAGGAGACAGACCACGAACAGGTAAACAAGGAGACTGCTAGCTTCCGCTGTGAGTGCTGGGGAGCAGAAGACCTGGGCAGGGGACAGCCGCTGTAGCTGGAGGGCCAGGAGGGCCCCTCTGAGCAGGCAGCCACATTCCAGGCCAAGGAGCAGCCAGTGGGAGGACACTGAGACGGAAAGGTGGAGACTGTGACTGGAGCCGAGTGGACGAGGGCGGCGAGGGCAGCAAAGATTTGAGGACCAGATTGGTGGGGTCTGTGGGCCCAGAGAGGAGGTTGGATTTCATTCTGAGGGAGACTAGTGTGCAGTGGGGTCGAGGGGAGGGTCTTGTGGGAGGAGGTTGGGTGGGGTGGGGGGAGGGGGGATGTGCCCTGGTGGGAACTTTGCAGTGATAAATTTGTGGGGCCCAGTGCCAAATGAAAATGTAGGCCCTGAGGGGTGCCTGGGTGTCTCAGTGGTTTAAGCATACGACTCTTGATTTCTGCTCAGGTCAGGAGTCCAGGGTTATGGGATTGAGCCCTGCGTCTGGCTCCGCATTGAGACTGGAGCTTGCTTAAGATTCTCTCTCTCTCTCCCTTTGCCCCCCTCCACTCTTGTGTGCGCTCTCTCTCTCTCTCTCTCTCTTTCTCCCAAATAAAATAAACTAGAGGCACCTGGGTGGCTCACTTGGTTGACCACTTCAGCTCAGGTCATGATATCGAAGTTCATGAGTTTGAGCTCTGCGTCAGGCTCTGTGCTGACAGCTCAGAGCCTGGAGCCTGCTTCAAATTCCGTGTTTCCCTCTCTCTCTGCCCCTCCCCTGCTCACACTCGGTCTCTCTCTCTCTCAAAAATAAACATAAAAATATAAAATCATGAAAAGAAAAAAAAATGAATGAAATCACAACTATATTCAGTTAATCTGAGAAATGCAAAGTTGGTTTAACATGAGCAAATAATGTAATTCCACACATTAACAAATACTTTCTTTTATTTTTTTATTTTTACTTTTTAAATTTATTTTTTTATTTTTCAGAATTTACATCCCAATTAGTTAGCATAGAGTGAAACAATGATTTCAGGAGTAGATTCCTTAGTGCCCTTGCCCATTTAGCCCATCCCCCCTCCCACTACCCCTCCAGCAACCCTCAGTTTGTTCTCCATATTTGTGAGTCTCTTCTGTTTTGTCCCCCTCCCTGTTTTTATATTATGTTTGTTTCCTTTCCCTTATGTTCATCTGTTTTGTCTCTTACAGTCCTCATACGAGTGAAGTCATATGATTTTTGTCATTCTATGACTGACTAATTTCACTTAGCATAATACCCTCCAGTTCCATCCATGTAGTTGCAAATGGCAAGATTTCATTCTTTTTGATTGCCGAGTAATATTCCATTGTATCTAGATACCACATCTTTATCCATTCATCGATCGATGGACATTTGGGCTCCTTAGCATACTTTGGCTATTGTTGATAGTGCTGCTATAGACATGGGGTGCATGTGTCCCGTCGAAACAGCACACCTGTATCTTGTGGATAAATGCTTAGTAGTGCAATTGCTGGGTCGTAGGGTAGTTCTATTTTTAGTTTTTTGAGGAAACTCCATACTGTTTTCCAGAGTGGCTGCACAAGCTTGCATTGCCTCCAACAGTGCAAAAGAGATCCTCCTCCACATCCTCTCCAACATCTGTTGTTGCCTGAGTTGTTCATGTGAGCCATTCTGACAGGCATAAGGGGGTAGCTCAGTGTGGTTTTGATCTTTATTTCCCTGATGATGAGTGATGTGGAGCATTTTTTCATGTGTCAGTTGGCCATCTGGATGTCTTCTTTGGAGAAGTGTCTATTCATGTCTTTTGCCCATTTCTTCACTGGATTATTTGTTGTTTGGGTGGTTGAGTTTGACAAGTTCTTTGCAGATTTTGGATACTAACCCTTTATCTGATATGTCATTTGCAAATACCTTCTCCCATTCTGTCAGTTGCCTTTTCGTTTTGCTGATTGTTTCCTTCTCTGTGCAGAAGCCTTTTTGTCTGATGAGGTCCCATTAGTTCATTTTTGCTTTTGTTTCCCTTGCCTCCAGGGACGTATTGAATAAGAATTTGCTGCGACCAAGATCAAAGAGGTTTTTGCCTGCTTTCTCCTTGAGGATTTTGATGGCTTCCTGTCTTGCATTGAGGTCTTCCATCCATTTTGAGTTTATTTTTGTGTAAGAAAGGTGTAAGAAAGTGGTCCAGGTTCATTCTTCTGTATGTCGCTGTCCAGTTTCCCAGCACCACTTGCTCAAGAGACTGTCTTTATGCCACTAGATATTCTTCCCTGCTCTGTGAAAGATTAGTTGGCCATACGTTTGTGGGTCCATGTCTGGGTTCTCTATTCTGTTCCATTGTTCTGACTGTCTGTTCAAGTGCCGGTACCATATTGTCTTGATGATTACAGCTTTGTAGTATAGGTTGAAGTCTGGGATTGTGATGCCTCCTGCTTTAGTTTTCTTTTTCAAGATTTCTTTGGCTCTTCGAGGCCTTTTCTGGTTCCATACACATTTTAGGATTATATGTTCTAGCTCTGTGAAGAATGCTGGTGTTACTTTGATAGGGATTGCATTGAATATGTAGATGGCTTTGGGTGGTATCGACATTTTAACAA
The DNA here is from genome assembly GCF_028018385.1 of Neofelis nebulosa. NCBI lineage: Eukaryota > Metazoa > Chordata > Mammalia > Carnivora > Felidae > Neofelis > Neofelis nebulosa. Next base: position 2,469,921 of record NC_080796.1, read on the forward strand.
TATTTGTTCTTCATATCCAGGAGCATGGAATCTTTTTTTTTCCATTTTTTTTGTGTCTTCTTCAATTTCTTTCATAAGCTTTCTATGGTTTTCAGTATATACATTTTTCACCTATTTGGTTAGATGTATTCCTAGGTATTTTGTGGCTTTTTGTGCAACTGTAAGTGGGACCGAGTCCTTGATTTCTCTTTCTGTTGCTTCATTGTTGGTGTATAGGAATGCAACCGATTTCTGCGCATTGATTTCATATCCTGCAACTTTGCCGAATTCAGGAATCCATTCTAGCAGTTTTTTGGTGGCATCTTTGGGGTTTTCCATATAGAGTATCGTATCATCTGCGAAGAGGGAAAGTTTGACCTCCTCCCGGCTGTTTTGGATACCTTTTATTTCTTTGTGTTGTCTGATTGCAGAGGCTAAGACTCCCAATACTATGTTGAGTAACAGTGGCGAGAGCGGACATCCCTCTCTTGTTCCGACCTTAGAGGGGAAACTCCCATTTTTCCCCACTGAGGATGATATTAGCATTGGGTTGTTAATATATGGCTTTTATGATCTCGAGGTAGGCTCCTTCTCTCCCTCCTTTCTTGAGGGTTTTTATCAAGAAAGGATGCTGTATTTTGTCAAATGCTTTCTCTGCATCTATTGAGAGGGTCATATGGTTCTTGCCCTTTCTTTTGTTGATGTGATGAATCACATTAATTGTTTTGCAGATATGGAACCAGCCCCGCATCCCAGGTATAAATCCCGCTTGGTCGTGGTGAGTAATACTTTTCATGTATTGTTGGATCCAGTTAGCTAATATCTTGTTGAGAATTTTTGCATCCATGTTCCTCAGGGAACGTTGTCTATAGTTCTCCTTTTTAGTGGGGTCTCTGACTGGTTTTGGAATCAAGGTAGTGCTGGCTTCATAGAAAGAGTTTGCAAGTTTTCCTTCCATTTCTATGTTTTGGAACAGTTTCAAGAGAATAGGTGCTAACTCTTCCTTAAATGTTTGGTAGAATATCCCCCTGGAAAGCCATCTGGCCCTGGACTCTTGTTTTTTGGCAGATTTGTGATTACTAATTCAATTTCCTTACTGGTTATTGGTCTGTTCAAATTTTCTATTTCTTCCTGTTTCAGTGTTGGTAGTGTATATGTTTCTAGGAATTTGTCCATTTCTTCCAGATTGCCCATTTCATTGGCATATAATTGCTCATACTATTCTCTTGTTATTGTTTTTATTTCTGCTGTGTTGGTTGTGATCTCTCCTCTTTCATTCTTGATTTTATTTATTTTGACCCTTTCCTTTTTTTCTTTTTTGACCAGACTTGCTAGTGGTTTATCAATTTTGTTAATTCTTTCAAGGCACCAGATTCTGGCTTGATTGATCTGTTCTACTGGTATTTTTCTGTTTTTTGTTTGTTTGTTTGTTTGTTTGTTTGTTTTGATAGCATTAATTTCTGCTGTAATCTTTAGTATTTCCTGTCTTCTGCTGGTTTGGGGTTTTATTTGCTGTTCTTTTTCCCGCTCCTTAAGGCGTAAGGTTAGGTTGTGTATCTAAGATCTTTCTTCCTTCTTTAGGAAGGCCTGGATTGCTATATATTTTCCTCTTATAACCACCTTTGTTGTGTCCCAATGGCTTTGGGTTGTGGTGTTATCCCTTTCATTGACTTCCATATACTTTTCAATTTCCTCTTTAACTGCTTGGTTGGCTCATTCATTCTTTAGTAGGATGTTCTTCAGTCTCCAAGTATGTGTTACCTTTCCCAATATTTTCTTGTGGTTGATTTCGAGTTTCATAATGTTGTGGTCTGAAAATATGCACGATATGATCTCAATCTTTTTGTACTTACTTAGGACTGATTTATGTCCCAGTATATGGTCTATTCTGGAGAATGTTCCATGTGCACTGGAGAAGAAAGTATATTCTGCTTGTTTAGGATGAAATGTTCTGAATATATCTGTTAAGTCCATCTGGTCCAGTGTGTCATTCAAAGCCATTGTTCCCTTGTTGATTTTTTTTTTGATTAGATGACCTGTCCATTGCTGTGAGTGGGCTGTTGAAGTTTCCTACTATTATGGTATTACTATCGATGGGTTTTTTTATGTTTGTGATTAATGGATTTACACACTTGGGTGCTGTCACATTTGGCGCATAAATGTTTACAATTGTTAGGTCTTCTTGGTGGATAGACACCTTGATTATGACATAATGCCCTTCTGCATCTCTTGATACAGTCTTTATTTTAAAGTCTAGATTGTCTGATATAAGTATGGCTACTCTAGCTTTCTTTGGTTGACCATTAGCATGATAAATGGTTCTTCATCCCCTTATTTTCAATCTGAAGGTGTCTTTAGGTCTAAACTAGGTCTCCTGTAAAGAGCATATAGATGGACCTTGTTTTCTTATCCATTCTGTTACCCCATGCTTTTTGATTGGAGCATTGAGGCCACTGACATTTAGAGTGAGTACTGAAAGATATGAATTTATTGCCATTATGATGCTTGTACACTTGGAGTTTCTGTGGTGTTCTCTGCTCCTTTCTAATCTTTGTTGCTTTTGAGATATATATATATATATATATATATATATATATATATATATGCATATATATGTATGTATGTATGTATATATTTTTTCAACTTTTCTTCCCTCAGAAAGTCCCCCTTAAAATTTCTTGCAGGGCTGGTTTAGTGGTCACAAATTCCTTTAATTTTTGTTTGTCTGGGAAACTTTTTCTCTCTCCTATTTTGAGTGACAGCCTTGTTGGATAAAGAATTCTTGGCTGCATTTATTTTTTTATTTTATTTGTTTAATGTTTATTTTTGCAGAGAGAGAGAGAGAGAGAGACAGAGACAGAGCATGAGCAGAGGAGGGGCAGAGAGAGAGGGAGACACAGAATCCGAAGCAGGCTCCAGGCTCTGAGCTGTCAGCACAGATCCCTTCACGGGGCTCGGACTCACAGACCACGAGATCATGACCAGAGCTGAAATCGGATGCCTAACCGACTGAGCCACCCAGGTCCCCCTGCATATTTTTCTGATTCAGCACCCTGAATATATCCCGCCACTGCTTTATGGCCTGCCAAGTTTCTGTGGATAGGTCTGCTGCAAACCTGATATGTCTTCCCTTTCAGGTCAGGGAACATTTTTTTTTCCCTTGCTGCTTTCATGATTCTCACCTAGCCTGAGTATTTTGTGAATTTGACTATGATAAGCCTTGTTGATGGTCGGTTTTGTTGAATCTAATGGGGGTCCTCTATGCTTCCTGGATTTTGATGTCTGTGTCTTTCCCCAGGTTTCGTAAATGTTTTCCGCTATGATTTGCGCACATAAACCTAATACCCCTATATCTCTCTCTTCCACTTCTGGGACCCCTATGATTCTGATGTTGTTCCTTTTTAATGAGTCACTGGTTTCTCTGATTAAATTGTGCTCTTTTGCCTTAAGCTCCCTCTTTTTTTTCTGCTTCGTTATTCTTTATAATTTTGTCCTCTATATCGCGGATTCTCTGTTCTGCCTTGTCCATCCTTGCCACCACTGAATCCATCCGTGATTGCAGCTCAGTTATAGTATTTTTAATTTCATTCTAGCTATTTTTTACTTCTTTTATCTCTGCAGAAAGGGATTCTAATCTATTTTCGACCCCAGCTAATATTCTTATTATCGTGAATTTAAATTCTGGTTCAGACATCTTGCTTGTACCTGTGTTGGTTAAATCCCTGGCTGTCGTTTATTCATGCTCTTTCTTTTGGGGTAAATTCCTACTGAATTCTGTGGTTTGGGTTGTGCAGACTGTTGTGTTAGTCCTCCAATCAGTGTTCTAGGTGTGTAGGATGGTTTCGTGTTGGCCTGGTTGTATTTCATGGATGGGAGACACACACAAAACTTCCATGCTGTTCCGCCATCTTGGCCTCTCCCCCCATTCACAAATATTTTATTTTATTTTATTTATTTATTTTTTTTTATTTATTTTTGGGACAGAGAGAGACAGAGCATGAACGGGGGAGGGGCAGAGAGAGAGAGAGACACAGATCAGAAACAGGCTCCAGGCTCCGAGCCGTCAGCCCGGAGCCTGACGTGGGGCTCGAACTCACAGACCGCGAGATCGTGACCTGGCTGAAGTCAGACGCTTAACTGACTGCGCCACCCAGGCGCCCCAACACAAATATTTTAAAAACTTATCTCAGGGTGCCTGAGTAGCTCAGTCGGTTAAGCATCCAACTTAGGCTCAGGTCATGATCTCACAGTATATGAGTTTAAGCCCCACGTGTTGTTCGCATTAGGTTCACCACTGTCAGTGCAGAGCTTGCTTCAGATCCTTTCTCCCTCTCTCTCTGCCCCTGCCCTGCTGGCTTCCTTGGTCTCTCTTAAAAATAAACAGTTAAAAATAATTATCTCAATAGATGTGAAATAAACATCTTTTAACATTCCATATTCATTCATGACAGAACTTAGAAAACTAGTATTATAAGGGAACTTGCTTAATATACTTGTAGCAGAAAGACCCTAAGTGACCCCATAATATCTGTCCTTTAGTGTTGTCACCTTTTCTTTATAATTCTTTTCTCTTAAGATCTGTGACTTGACTCTAGCTATTAGAATATGGCAAATGTAGGGGCGCCTGGGTGGCGCAGTCGGTTAAGCGTTCGACTTCAGCCAGGTCACGATCTCGCAGTCCGTGAGTTCGAGCCCCGCGTCAGGCTCTGGGCTGATGGCTTGGAGCCTGGAGCCTGTTTCCGATTCTGTGTCTCCCTCTCTCTCTGCCCCTCCCACGTTCATGCTCTGTCTCTCTCTGTCCCAAAAATAAATAAAAAACGTTGAAAAAAAATTTAGAATATGGCAAATGTAAAGGAAGGTTGCAGACATAATTCAGTTAATTCAGAGTCAGTCAAAAGAGGATTATGCTAGGCAAACCTGATCTAATCACGTGAACACCCTCCAAGGAGGACTGAGCCTTCTCTGAAGTGACATTCTCCTTGCTGGCCTCCTAAACTAAGTGGCTGTATTGAGGAAGTCTACGTGGCCAAGAACAAGGAACAGCCTTGCTCTAGGCTGAATATTTGTGTCCCCACTCACCCGAATACATGTGTTAACTCTTAATGTTCATCGTGATAGTATTTAGAAGTGGGGGATTTGGGAAATGATGAAGTCACGAAGGTGGAGCCCTCCTGAATGGGATTAATGCCCTTATGAAGGAGGGCTGTGAGAGCTCCCTTGGCCCTGCGCCAAGCAGGAAGACCAGAGTCCATGAACCAGGAAGCAGGCCGTCACTGTACACTGAATCTGCCAGTGCCTTAATTTTGTACTTCCCAGCCTCCAGAAGGGTGGAAATAAAACTTTCTTTTTCATAATCCTATGGCATTTTGTTAGAGCAGCCAAAAGGACTAAGACAAGTGTCTGGGAACGCTTAGGACCTAAGCCTCCAACTAGCCTCCAACTAGCAAAGAGCTGTGGAAATGAGTCCAGTCATACAGTCACAAGGAAATTCTCTTAAAAACAAACTCAATGGGCTTGGAAGCAGATTCTTCCCCATTGAAGCACCCAAATGGGGAAGCGTAGTCTAGCAGACACCTTGGCTACAGCCTTGTGAGAACCTGAACAAAGGACCCAGCTAAGCCATTGCTTAGCTTCTGGCCCATAAAAATGTGAGATAAATGTGTGTGGCTTTAAGGCGCTGTGTTGATGGTGATCTGTTGTAAACGGCAAGAGCAAACTAAGAGACTAATAAGACATAAACTTTTAAAAACCCCACTATCTACATAGTTATAGGAAACTACTTTTACATGTTGCAATTTCAAGAAGACATGAACACTCACTATCCTCACATTTACTCAACATCATTCTTATAGTAGGAAACAAAAAAAAAATGAAAGCTCTAGGAATTGGAAACAAAAATGCCACTATTTATAGATTATATGTCGCTGCATGTACCAAATACAAAGGAATCTGCAGATAAAACACTCGAGTAAGAAACAATATATTGTGGGGAATAAGCTTAGACAATTAAAAGACTAAGTGTTTGGAAAAATCAGTATAAGAAATGTCTTTCCTTACAAACTGTTGACCGATTCGATGCAATTCCAATGAGAAACAGCTTTGGAGAGCTTGCCAAGTTGATTATAAAAGACCTGTGGAGCCCTTCCTTCCTTTCTTCTTTCTCATCCCCAACACTTTAGTTCCCAGTCCTAGAAACAGAGGCATGGAGTTGGGGTCCAGAGTGAGGTGTTGGAGCTTAGAATGGGAAGGCATTACGTGCGGTAAGGTCACCCTGCACCGTGTTGGAGCTCAAGTGAGAGCATCCCTGAAAAGTGAATGGTATAGAATAATGAAGTATCACAGACTCAACAGGGTAGGGAGGCATCTGCACAGGGGAAGAATAGCCCAGTGTGGGTTTTCAGAACCTGCAGGGGGCAAATCATCTGCAGAAGACGTAGCCTGGCACAGGGTGTCTGAGAAAGGAGATATTTACGTATCTCAAAGTACTTCCCCATAAAATACTAAATAATTGGAAAGTGGAAAGTTAACATTCCAGGCGAGAAACCTGGCAGATACTACCTCCGGTGGCCAACATTAACATCACCAGTATGGGGACAATTCAAAATTGTAGGTCACATGATAGGATGCAAAGAGTAGGTTGTAGTGATACTCTTGCTAAACATGTATGGTCTGAATTTTACCATAAGGAAACCTAAGAAAAATCCACGTTGAAAGACATTCCACATTACTGGAATTTACTCGTCAAAAGGTTAAAAGTCATGAAAGTCAAGGAAAGACAAAGGAACTGTTCTAGAGTGAAAGAGACTAAGACATACAACTGAATTCAATACATGGCTCTGAACAGGACCTTCCTTGGTATAACGTATACTACAGATAAGTGACCAAACTTAAAAAGAATTATGAGGGGGCGCCTGGGTGGCTCAGTGGGTTAGACGTCCGACTTCAGCCCAGGTCACGATCTCACGGTCCGTGAGTTCGAGCCCCGCGTCGGGCTCTGGGCTGATGGCTCAGAGCCTGGAGCCTGCTTCTGATTCTGTGTCTCCCTCTCTCTCTGCCCCTCCCCCGTTCATGCTCTGTCTCACTCTGTCTCAAAAATAAATAAACGTTAAAAAAAAAAAAGAATTATGAGGAATAAATGATAGAATTATACTTAACCCTTGGACAAAACAGTTTTAATGGGTGCACTGACTGCACACAGATATTTTTTTCAGTACTGGAAATGTATTTTCTTTTATAATTTTCTTCATGGTATTTTTTTCTGTAGGTTTATTTTAAGAATAGAGTATGATACATATACAAAAGATTATTGGTAGTAGTAGTGGTTAAGTCTTTGGGGGTCAAAAGTTGTTCATGGCTTTTTGACTGTGGAGGGTGGGGTCAGAGCCCTTAACCCCATTGTTCAAGCATCCAGTGTATTAGAGTTAATGTTCTGATTGTGAAGGTTGTATGGTAGTTATGTGGAATGTACTGACTTGTAGGATTTAAATGCTACAGGAATCAGGCATCCCATTAGCAATTTACTTGCAAATGGCTTTGGGGCGGGGGGGGGGAGTTCTTTTTTTTTCTCTAATTTTTATTTTCTCTAACTTTGTTTCTAAAAAGCAAATCAAAAATAAATAAATAAATAACTAGAAAAGGTGAAAAGCCTTTGGCAAATCTTATTTCTCCATGTGGAAAGAGCTACGAATCAGTGTTTACAATTAAAATCATAGATAGGTTTTATGGCACTATAAAAAAAATGTAATATGTACAAACATTGTCAATAGCCACAGCAGGAATACATCAAAATAATGTCTAAATCTTTAGGCCCACATATAGTCATAAAAATTGGAAAATACAAAAAGCCATCCATGAACACTACTGAAGTATTAATGACAACTTGGTTGTTTGGGTGCTGTTCAAACCGCTGGTAGTGGAGCGGTCTGATGTATGTAAAACCCTCTAGTGCTGGTTTCCACGTACAAAATGTGCTTAAAAGTTAATGGGATGCCAAGAAACATAGTTTGAAATATTATAAAGATTTTCATTACACACATATGAAACAAAAACTTTTTCCTTTAATCAAGATTTTGCCGTATAGTGTGTTCAATTGGGAAGCAATGAAAATGTTTTGTAAGCATCCAGTAAATTTTTTCTATTTATTTTTCAAATTGTATAATTTTTGTTCAAAATCTGTACATATTCTCGTGGCGCTTTCCATACTGGATCTTGATTTAGAATTGAATCATCAGTAGATACTAAAGGATTTCTACAGGATCCTCATTCAAATTCGGTAGCAGCTGAAAAGGAAAAGAAAGAATTATTTTCTTTCTCCAAAATAATTTTCAACTACAAGTGATTAAAAAAAAAAAAAGAAGAAGAAAAGAAAAAAAAAATAAAAAGACAAAAAGAAAGTTGGGGCCTTTATGATGTTAAGAAAAATGAAAAATACCTATGTACAACTGCAATATGAAACCCAAGATTAGTATTAAATATATTTTGCTCAGGGTTGCACACTGAATTAATTGCTATTGTGGATACATATCAGAGTTTCTGGTTTTTTCATTACAAGGTGAAATTACAAGATGAGGACACAGTCCACCCTGAACCATCATAAACTATAAACTGAAAAATCAAACAGGCATTTCCAAACAGAGCCAAGTAAACAGATGTAAGTGACAGGTATAAAACACAGCACTACTGGAACATACGGAAGGGACATCCCAGTTTTGTGTCAATATTGTCTGCTCTTTGGTGAAGGTGATATGTCAGCTGATACCTGAAGGACAAGGAAAAAGTATGCTAGGTAGAGGGAAGAAGCACATACAAAGAGCTAGAAGTGAGGAAGAACACTTGTGCAATTATGAGTAGTTTAGTTTGACAAGGTGCTAGAGCAAAGCAGCAGAGTAGGGCAAATAGTGAGAGACAAGGCTGAATCATCTGGCAAGAAGCAAACTGATTTGGGTGTTTTCATTCCATGCTAAGGAATTTGAAGTTTTACCCGAGGGCAAAAGCAATGACAAAGTCAATGAGTGAAGATTGAAACCCGTTACCTGTCAAGTGACAGCTATATGACCTCTAATTACTTAACCAAGCATTACTAAGACGACTTTGGATTTTTGGGTCTTCTATCACTAGCAGAAACAACAATTTGATAAAGCACACCTTTTCTGAGACTTGTGCAGGTTGACAGTTCCACAGGGATGGCACCAGTGAAGGAAGATTGTCGCCAGAAATAATAACAGATATATAGACTTAGGGAGATTGAAAAAACTTCTTTAACGTTTATTTTTGAGAGAGAGACAAACCACAAGCGGGCAGGGGCACAGAGAGAGGGAGACACAGAATCTGAAGCAGGCTCAAGGCTCCGAGCTTTCAGCACAGAGCCCTCTGTGGGGCCTGAACCCACCTGAGCTGACATCAGTCGCCCAACCGACTGAGCCACCTGGGTGCCCCTAGACTTGTGGGAGATTTTAAAAGAGCTATGAAACATGAGGACTAAATGAGGAGGAATTGTGTTCTTCATTATGCTCATGCTTTTACATTTTTTATTAGATATGTACAAAAAATGTGAATGTAGTATCTATTATCCAAACAATGGAAAGGGATGACATTTACTATTTATAGTTTAGTTCAGAAATCAATGATATATAACTTCATACATTTTGGCAACATACCTTCTTCTAGTGCTCTGGTTATTCTTTTTCCAACTCCCGCTGCATCTGAAATAAGCCAAATATTATTTAGAATGTGTAAGGTAAACAAGACATGGTAAGAATTATATATAGCTTACGACATGTGGTCTTGAAATAATACTTGTAGAGATTAAACCAAAGTTAGGGATTGCTTAAATAGAAAAACTATCACATGAATAAAATAAATTCCTACCTATTTTATTTTAGTTTTAGATAACGGAGAACAGATACATACACACACACACACACACACACACACACACACGTGTATATGTATACACGTGTATATGTATGTATAATACATATGTATTATATATATGTATACATATACACGTGTGTTTGTATACATATATATAATATGTGTATATTATATATATAATACATTATGTGTATTATACTAATACATATAATATGTGCATATTATATATATATGTATATATACATATATATATAATACTATTTAAGTGAATGTGATAAAAAGCACAATCAATATTGATCTATTGAATGTGTATAATCTCTGAAACGTGATGTTTGGTCTTACTGGTACAAAAAGTTTAAACAAGAATCATATTGTATACTGAATTATTACTTGGAAATGATTAGAAAAACTGCCATTTATGAAAGTTTAATCAGTTTTTTACCTTAATGAATAGTTCCTTAAAATGGGCTTTCCATTTTTTCACTTTTAGAAAAACAAAATTTGAAGGAATGCTTTTTGCTATTAATTTTTCAGGACTGACTCTTAAATACATATAAAATGAAAAAAGTGGGACTGTCTTACTGTCATGTGGAAATTCTACTGGCAAAAAATTGAGTAAAAATATTTTGCTATCTGTATTATGACTAAAACACTTATTTATTTTCATATGCACACAAAGATTTCAGAAAATCTCTTTGAAGAAAGGAAAAATAGAGGGTTACAACAGTTTTCAAAGTTAGCTTCTGATGTATAACTTTCTCCATTAGAGATAAGGAAAACAATATACAATTTTCAATTGTAACTTTGTTTCCTTTCTCCAAATTAGGACCAAGTTTTGAAACACTTGACTTATTAAAGTTATGGTTATCCACTTATGAAATGTGTACGAATATTTAAAACTATAGGTGACCCTTGAATAACACAGGGGTGGGGTACAGTCAAAAACCTGTATATAATTTTTCATCCCCCAAAACTTAATTACTAATAGCCTACTGTTGACTGGAAGCATTACCGGTAACATAAACAGCCGGTTCATACATGTTTCGTACAGTAGAATAAGCTAGGGCAAAAAATGACATTAAGAAAAATGGAAGGAAGAGGAAATACACTTACAGTACTGTACAGTATCCAAAAATAATCCATGTGTAAGTAAAGTAGACCCGCACAGTGCAAAACCATGTTGGTCAAGGGTCAACTGTATATTACAACTGTTCCTGTCTAGAATGTTCTTATTTAGATCTTTCTTAGACAAGGTAGCCTCTCCCTGAATGCCCCAAACAGGCTCCAAAATAGTGTACAGGACATAATCAACACTGTGGTGATAAGGATTCCAATGTCTTTACAAATTTAGGTGTGAGGACAAATGTTTTGGCTGACATATTTCCCAATATTTTCAAAGACTGTTTTCCCTAATACCTTTTTTATAATTGAAGTATAGTTGACATACAATGTTACACTAGTTTTTCAGTATACAAATTCAGATTGGACAATTGTATACACTATGCTAAGCTTGCTACCATACGTGTAGTTACCCTCTGTCACCATACAACATTAATACAATATTATTGAGGATATTCCATATGCTGTATTCTTCATTCCTGTGACTTATTTACTTTATAACTGGAATTTGTACCTCTTACTCCCCTTCACCTATTTTGCCCATACCTCTCTACCCACCTCCCCTTTAGCAACCACCAATTTGTCCTCTGTAGTTATGATTCTGTTTGTTCACTTGTTTTGTTTTTTTTTTGTACTCCACATGTAAGTGAAATAAGATAGTATTTATTTGTCTCTCTCCGAATTATTTCACCTAGCATAATACCCTCTAGGTCTATCAATGTTGTCACAAATGGCAAGATCTCATTCTTTTTGATAGCTGAGCTATATTTCATTGTATGCATATTACACATTGTCTTTATCCATTCATCTGTCCATGGACACTTAGGTTGCTTCCCTATTTTGGTTATCGCAAACAATGTTTCCATAAACATAGGGATGCATACAACTTTTCAAATTAGTGTTTTCATTTTCTTTGGGTAAATACGCAGCAGTGGAATTAATGAATATCTATTTTTAAGTTTTTGAGGAACCATAACACTTTTTTGACAGTAGCATTATATTCAGGCCTTATAAAATGAATGGGACAACATGACTATACCAGACTTATAAAATTAATAACTCAATACCAGATGATGGGAGAAGGCTTTATTCAAACAATTTTATATTACCATTAATAAATACGATATAAAATATAAACCTCGTTTTCTATATGACATGACTTAAGGAGCTACCAAGGTAATGTTGCATCTTTTCCCCAAAAGCTTTTTTCCTAAATATTTACCTTTGTGACCTTTATATTTTTATCTAAGTAAAAACTGTGTTTCGATGGTGAAAATAGCTTTCAAGTCCATGAATAAGAACACATGTGTACTTTTATGTATACCTTTCCATTGATCAGAAATATAAGAGGGTGAGAAAATTATACACAGAAAAACTATATATCAGCAAATTTTAATTCAAAGAACATTTTTAAAGGATTTTTAATTAGAAGGATTTTCTCATTAACTGTTAACATTCAAATATGGCCCATAGAAATCTAAGGTTCGGTTGGGGACACTGCAGGATTGAGGGACAAGGAAGTCACAGCCGTAGTCTCCATCTCTCCTTTAGTTAGACAGCTCTACTTCTCTCTGTTTTACACAATACAGTTTAATGCAAAAAGCAAAAAGCAACGTTCTATTCTTTGAAAAAAATTATTTTGAAGGTATAAAAGTCACTAATTTAGTCAAAATCCCGAATTTTGCGTAATAGACAAATAGGGCTCAGAGAGAGTGTACTTTGCCTGAGGTCATGAAACCAACTAGATGCAGACCAGGAATACACTTGTGGTCTTACCAAGCCTAGAGTTCTATGCCAGTTACTTCCTCATAGTCAGGAAAAATACGTGTATTTTAAGTATGACTCAGAGAAAATGAATACATAAAACTTTGTCATGTGGTTCAGTAATGCTTAGGTATGAGGTACACAATAGTAGCTCTCTAACTAAATTACAAATTTTAAAGTCATGAATGAAAATAAAGGAACAGAAATTATGTTAACTTCTTTTAGTAGCAGTCAATTTTTAAGCACAACTTTTCTTTAATTTTTTTTAATGTTTATTTACTTTTGAGACAGAGAGAGACAGAGCATGAATGGGGGAGGGTCAGAGAGAGGGAGACACAGAATCTGAAACAGGCTCCAGGCTCTGAGCTGTCAGCACAGAGCCCGATGCGGGGCTCGAACTCACAGACCGCGAGATCATTACCTGAGCCGAAGTTGGCCGCTTAACCGACTGAGCCACCCAGGCGCGCCAAGCACAACTTTTTTAATTTTTTTTTTTTTTTTCAACGTTTTTAATTTTTATTTTTGGGACAGAGAGAGACAGAGCATGAACGGGGGAGGGGCAGAGAGAGAGGGAGACACAGAATCGGAAACAGGCTCCAGGCTCCGAGCTATCAGCCCAGAGCCTGACGCGGGGCTCGAACTCACGGACCGCGAGATCGTGACCTGGCTGAAGTCGGACGCTTAACCGACTGCGCCACCCAGGCGCCCCAAGCACAACTTTTTTAAACCACAGGACAGAGAACTTGAAAGAGAAAATCTTTAGGTGAAGCAAGCAAGCTGAAACTGAGGAAATTCTTCCTGAAAGCATTATTTATTCTTTCCAAAGAAAATTTGGTTTATCAACATCAATCAACCAATGAGTGAACCCATGGTGTGGTTATTTATAGCAAAATTTGAAACCCAACACAGATTTCTCTTTCCCATCTAGCATGCTTCTGCCTAACCTCTCATCATTCGTTGGTATGTACAAAAGACACAATTGACTTTATTAATAATTTAAATCCAGTCGGAAATTATAGGTGAATCTTCACTTCTCACATGTGGACTTATCTCTCTCTCCCTCCCGACGGGAAAGGAGACTTACCTAACAGGTGAATTTGGGAGAAGGAGCTAAGCAGTGCTTATGTGTTTCTGAATCTCCTCTTTGAAAAGATGTGCCTGCCCACAGTAACATGAATTTGGGTCTGCTCTCAGCTCTGTGGTAAGCACCCTGCCCCCGGGGTGGGTGTCAAGCATTTGTTTCCTCAATTTACAACTGTGTGGGGAAGTGCCCAATTTGGGAGGAAGCCCAATGTGGCTAACATAACCTAAATCATATCCTCCAATTTGTTAGTGTGTATTAGTAATAAAGCTACTAAGTTTATCTCCATCTCCCTGTCTCCTGTGTTCTGAATTTAGAAAGAAAAGACCAGGGTTACTTGCCACCTACCCAGTGTCACCTGTCACAGCTCCACCGAGAAAAATGACTAGACAACACTTACAGAAACATTCTCTTCTTCCTTGACTTCATAACTAACGTACATTGTTCAAAAGCAACGCCCACTCGAAAGAGAGAAAAAGTTGATAGGAACCATTTTAGGAACAAACATGGAAAGTCAGACAAACTGAGGACACAGAGGAGTACATTCCAAATGAAAGAACATGAGAAAACCTAAGAAAACAACTAAGTGAAACAGAGATAAGTAATGTACCTCATAAAGAGTTCAAGGTAATGGTCATAAAGATGCTCAGTGAACTTGGGAGAAGAATGAATGGATCCAGTGATAACATCAACAAAGAGACAGAAAATATAAAAAAGAACCAATCAGATCTGAAGGATACAATAACAGAAATGACAAATACACTAGAGGGAATCAACAGCAGATAAGAAGATGCAGAAGAACAGATCAACAATTTGCAAGACAGGGTAGTAGAAATCATCCAAGCCAAAAATAAAAAATAAAAAAAAAAATTAAAATGAGGCTAGGTTAAGGGACCTGTGTGACAACATCCAGTGTAATAATACTTGCATTCAAGGGCTTCCAGAAAAAGAAAAGAGAAAGGGGCAAAGAACTCATTTGAAGAAAAAAAGGTTTCATTTTAAAAATTCAAATATTTGCTTGATTTAGCTATTTATAAAATGCTCTACAATCACTCATCAAGATATTTTATAAAAATAGAAACAAAGGTGGTATAAGTCAAAAAAAAGGAAAAAGAAAAAAGAGTGCCATAAATAAGAAAGCAATTAAAGATGTATTCTCGTGTAAGAAAATAGCAAAATTTTAACTTAAAAGAGAAATTAATCTTTTTAGTGTTACAAGTTGATTTAATTCATAAAAAGGACTTACCATGGATTCTTTTTTTTTTTTTTTTAAGTAGCCTCCATGCTTAGCGTAGAGCCCAATGCAGGACTTGGACTCATGACCCTGAGATCAAAACCTAAGCTGAGATCAAGAGTTAGACGCTGAACTGACTGAGCCACCCAGGCACCCCCATGGATTCTTTTAAATAGTAAACATTCATGTCGTTAAGTGTTTGGAGGACGAACATTCACTGACATACAGGGGTGCAAAAACTGGATTATAACAAAACGTTCAAATGTTTATGAACCACTGCCAACTGAAAATAAGTCCAAGCATCTAAGTGTACCTATGGTTAGCAGGCAATCACATTTACTTTCTAAAATCAAATTTAAATGAAAGCTTTTCAGGAAATTTTACATGGGTCAGTTTAGTTGTATTTACTGAATACAGTTAATACTAGGTGTCTCTTGTGGTGCATCTGTGTGGCTCAGTTGTTTTTAGTGTCCAAATCTTCATTTTGACTCAGGCCATGATCTCATGGTTTTGAGACCGAGCCCCACATTCGGCTCTGTGCTGAGCATGAAACCTGCTTGGGATTCTCTTTCTTCCTCTCCTTTTGCCCCTCCCCTGCATGCACTCACTCATTCTCTCAGTAAAATAAAATAAAAATAAGTATCTCTTAGAAATGAGAGATCAAGGGACTAATATTATATATATTATATATTATATTATAATATATATTATATACATTATATTAATATTATATATATAATATATTATATATATTATATTATATATATATATATATATAATTTTACCTCAGTTCTTTCTTAGCACATATAATTATGACTTTTACTTCGTATGTATTAGTTACTTAAACAACTCAGAATTTCACCAAAATAAAAGTAACTATTATATCAGATATCTGAAACCCAAAGTAAAACAGATAATATAACTAACCTTCCACAAGGAAGTCTCTCAGTAGTCATATGACGGCCGTGGGTTCAAGGTAGGAATCACTAAGTTTCCTCCTGGAGTAAAGTTTCCATTGAGCACTAAATTATTTTCAAAATGTCCACAATAAGGTGGTTCCAGGCCTGGGCTCATAGTAAGGGTCCTGAGTAAAGTTTGGTGCTGCTGTCTCTCCACAAGAAGTTTTGTATTGCTCTCTGACAGTCTCTCATTAGTCCTGTGAAGATTAAAAAACACAAATACATTTTCTTTTTCCCTAAATCATTCCTAAATGACATACATTTTTTTAAGTTTCCATAATAGTAAATAGCATTTGCCATTGAACAGTGTTTTAGCACTGAACATGTGACAGAGCACACCTACTATCTAAAATTGTACTTTTAAAACTGTTCTAAAGAAATACTTTTGTTTCCAGGGGGATTCCTAACAATTCAAATTAGGGAAGGGAAATAAGTGGCTATCAGTGATGTACATGGCTTAACAAATAATACTTGCTGTCTTCTGGGATGGCTGTACTGACAGGATGCTTCAGGATACCATTATATATACACACTTATATTTAGTAAACCTGTTTACAGATATAAAACTAAACCATCCCTCAAAGACATTTTCAAGCATTTTCTTTCACCACTCTTGTACATTTCACTTATTATCTCAAAGAAACTGAGCATTTGACACTGAGGAATCATGAGACCAACAATCTCTAGGGGAGATAGTAGATGACAGACGTGTGATCAGAAAGAACTAAAACAGCTACAGAGGCAATTAGCTTATAACAGTTACCAAGGCACTGGAGGCAGAATCTGCCCTTTCTGTCTTCAGTCTTCCACATATCTCCCTTCCACCATGGTGCTCTTTTTAGCCATTTTGGGAATTATACTACCCTTCAGCCCTGTGTGAGTCTTTCTGTATTTCACCTGTATGCCTTTATGTAATGTAGAAAAAGCATAAAGGATAGTTTTTCTCAAGGCCCACTCTAGTAATCATACCAAAGATCACAATCAAGAGAATAAATGTACCAAGCTGCCAGGATGAATAGTAGTAGTAGTACTTGACCTTTTAGGTTAAAGATGTAATCTTCCAAAAAGAAACTCATCGACATTTCTATTTAGGGTAATTCTGACAATCAATTTTATACTAATATGCTTCTAAATGAGAAAGCTTCAAACAATGCACTTAAAGACTAGCAGATCCGATCAATGGAAAATATACAGGGCGGGGGGTGTGGGAGGGGGTGGGGGAAGAGGTCTGTAAAACCGAAAAAAAGAGGAGGGATTGAAACTGTCCTGGACTAACATTTCAAAGGTAAGTTCACTTAGAAACATCATTTCTCAAAATGACACGATCTAGTTGGCTTTCACTTCCTACTCATCTCATGATCTTGGCTCCACAGAAATTATGCTTTAGAAGCAAATTAATAAGCTAAATTTCTTGACTATGATTCTGTTTTGACTTACCTGTTCAGCTTATTTCTCAAGGACTTTCTAACTTTTAATTCTTCTAGGTAGAGTTGCCTGTAGGTTTCCAACTCTGTTTTAGTCGAATCTTCTTGAGAAGTCTTCATTGTAGAGACCTGAGATTCCAGATCTCTAATTCTAAGTTCCATTTGACTTCTCGTTGAAGCATGAGCATTTTCTCTTAACTGGTCCAAGTCTTCTTGAGCTGCTGCTTGTGCCTAAAGCAAATTAACAGGATAGTTTTAAAATAGCTATAAACTGAATAACTAATTATACCTGTTTCCTTTAGTTCGGAGTCAATGATTCAGAGAGCAATTTTAAATGAAAAAAAGCTCAAATGTAAAATATTTATCATATCATAAATATCATATCATATTTATCATATGATTTATAAAATTAAAGTTGAATCATTCTTGTATTAGTATTCACACAATCTGATAATTCAAATAGTAGAATCAATGACAAAATTTTAAAAGTCAACAATAAACTTAAGAATAATCCAAGTACAGTGCAATTTTTAAATCATTTTTCTTTTCCTCTTCATAGTGAGACTAGTTGTTTAAATCATCATTTTTTCTTATCCTCTCGATTTAGTAGGAATAATGATGAAAACTGAAATCTTTAAAGGGGGGAACAAATGCCTCCAGAAATCTACAAATTACCATAAAGCAAGTAGAGGAAACCCCTACAATACATCTATCCAAAATGTAATTTGCAGTGAAATGAATTACAGCACATTACAGATCAATCAATTAACCTGTAAAAACAGGTTGACTTCGTGTAATTTTTCTTCTATGTCCAGTCGTGCTCTTTCTTCAATCTCCCGTTTATACTGTTCCACTTGACTGCGTTCTACCATATTCATTTCCATAAATTGTTTCAATTTTACTACTTCTTGCTGTAACTTCTTGTTATTGCTCTCTAGTTTTTCACGTTCTTCTTCGAAAGATTTCATTGATAATAACTCTTGTTGAAGAACTTGATTTTTTGCATCCAGGTGTAGACATTTTGAAGATGTAGTTTCCAGTTCTGTTGTAAGGACATCAGCCTGCATGAATAAAACACTATAGTTTGGAAGGGAGTGAAAAGAGTCTAACTCAAAACTACTATGAAAAAAAAATTTTTTTCAGATTTTAAGTAATCTCTATGCCCAGTGTGATGCTTGAACTCACAATCTCAAGATCAAGAGTAACTGAGCCAGCCAGGCACTCAAATTTTAAATAAACTCATTTGCAATAAAATGTTACCTGTCTTAGAATGTGGAACCTTAAACAACTCAGAAAATCAAGAGCCAAGTTAAAGCCATCAGGTGTTACTGAAATAGATCTTTGCTATCATTCTCTTTACTACACAACATTTGCACTCAATTCTATACTTTTATTTTCTATGATTTTTTCATATCTTTCTTTCATAAGTCCCCTCTTAGGAGAAAGTCTCTTGGCCCTTCCCCCATCTTAACACTCCATAACTTTTAAAGAAGTTTTAGCAATATCATATTGACTTATGTATGCCCACGTCAAAAAATACGTCCCAAGATAAGACTCTGGAAATAAGACTCTAATTCATGAATCTATAAGTAATGACTCTAACACCATGGTCTGTTTCTGAACTGCAAATGTTTTATGCTAATTTGAAGTGCATTCACAGGAGAAATGATTCTCCAGGATGTGTTAAGAAATCACATCTCCCAGTATAAAACATTAATTGGATGATCCACATATTTTTTGAAGCAAAAAAATATTTAATTCAATACTGTTATCTTGTAATCCGTTGTTACTTTCCAGAAAATAAGAGATCATACTAAACAAAAACAACCACAACAACAAAACTGGTGGAGTTTCAGTGATGCTGAGTTGGGAAGGACTTCCATCCATTCTATATGATTGGTAAGACAAGGTGAATGGATGTGGTGGTTTAATAAATTCGTTGATACTTCTGTGAAAATTCCTCCCCTTAAATATATGCTGGCTTCAGTAACTGGTTTCTAGTGAACAGAATATGCAGAACTGCTGGGATTTTTTTAAAATTTTTTTTTTAACATTTATTTATTTTTGGGACAGAGAGAGACAGAGCATGAACGGGGGAGGGGCAGAGAGAGAGGGAAACACAGAATCGGAAGCAGGCTCCAGGCTCTGAGCCATCAGCCCAGAGCCCGATGCGGGGCTCGAACTCGTGGACCGCGAGATCGTGACCTGAGCTGATGTCGGACGCTTAACCGACTGAGCCACCCAGGCGCCCCAACTGCTGTGATTTTTAAGGCCAGTTTAGAAAATGTGATACAGCTTCCATCTGACTTTCTTTCTCTAGGGAAGCTCACCCTTAGAACCCAGCCACCACGTTGTGAGGAATCCTAGGCTACCTAGTGAGTCTTCGTGTAGATACTCCAGCTGAGACTAGCCAACGTCCTAGCCAAAGGCCAGCCTCAACAGCCA
Organism: Neofelis nebulosa; assembly: GCF_028018385.1. Taxonomy (NCBI): domain Eukaryota; kingdom Metazoa; phylum Chordata; class Mammalia; order Carnivora; family Felidae; genus Neofelis; species Neofelis nebulosa. The sequence continues at coordinate 2,489,799 of NC_080796.1, forward strand.
AACACGTGCGTGAACAAGCCTTTAGATGATTCTAGTCTCCAGCTTCCAGTTATGCCAGCTGATGCCAAATGAAGAAGAAATGAGTTGCCCTACTCTGCTTTGCCTAAAATAAGATTGGTGAACAAGAGAAATGCTGTTTTGAACTACTAGGTTTTGAGGTGGCTTATTATGCGGCAGTAAATTGCTACCACAGATACTGATACTAAAAATGGTGTGCTGCTATTCAAAAAACCCTAAAAGTAAACTTCCTTTGAACCAAGAGTAGGTGGAAGTGGAAAGATGTAGAAAAGCGTAAGGATGAGACCCAAAAATGGCCTCCACAAGACTCTTAGTGGAACCCTGAAGGCCTATGAAGAGGCTGACAGCAAGGGTCTCTAAGCAAGTGAAGAAAATGACACTGGAGGAAAGGAAAGTCATGCTACAAAATACCTGAAAGTGAAACGGATAGGAAAGAGAAACTAAAGAAAGACTATGCAACTGAAAGGAACCAGGACTTACAGGGTTCAAGTATCTGTTTCTCCTTTACAGCCTCTCTACATGTTGAACTGTCAAATAATGCTAAAATAAAGAAATGGCTTTTGGGTTAAGAAAAAATCCAGGGTGCTACCAGGAAAACAGGAAGATTTAAGGTATGCCTCCAATTTCTTTAAGGATCTTAAGAGTGTAAGATTTTTTTTTAAAGTAGGTTCCACACCCGACATGGGTGTGGAATTAGCATAAACTCAGCACCCAGAGATCAAGTGTCACATGCTCTACCAACTGAGCCAGCCAGGAGCCCCAAGAGTAGACGAATTTTAAAGGCATTTTCCTATAAGAGCTTCACAGGAAACTGAAGCGAAAAGCTTATCTCAAAAGGACTTGCGAGGGTCGCTTTGCTAAAACACGACATGAAATCCAGTAATATTTACAGAAAACTAAAAAAGGTAAGAGATTTATAGTAGCAAACATACTATTTGCTACCTTGGACTAAAAGGGGCCAAATAGTGTAAAATGAAAAGAGGCCTTTGGGTCTTAGAAGTCCCACAGGGAGGAAGCAGGATGAAAAAACAGCTGCAAATACAAGTCATTCCTTATGAAAAGGAAGGAACCAAGAGTTTAAAGAGTAAAGAAAGGGAAGAGACATGGAGGAAGTATTCCCGTGGTTAGGACTAAGTCCTAACTTAAGAACTGACAGCATGCATCAGGCTATATTTCAAAACTCTTATGGACTATGGTGCTTCCCATCTTCTTTTTCTGAATGGGAGAGTCTTCAGCAGTTGACTAGAATGTTCCATTTGTGAGTGGTAAATAACTGTCTCTTTCGTTCTCAAGTCCTCATATTGAGAACCCTTGCAATCAAGGGGCTATACTTGAGATACCATAACCCAGGCAGCTTATCCCCACTGCACCTGATTAAGATGGTAAGATCTTGGACTCAAGCCCTGAAGCTGATGCCATGATAACTGAGACTTGCAGGAGGTATTCGAGGGGGAGGGGAGTGAATGTATTTTTCAGGTGGGAAGAATACAAACATTTGTGGCCAGCGGGTAAATTATACTACTTTTTAAAGGTGTCCATAGGTTTTAAATATTAATTCCATTAAAAAAAAAGGCCATGGAACAACCTTAGTGACTTGCTCCTAATGAACAGAATATGTGACTATGATCCTGTGTGTATTCCAAGCCTAGATGACAAAAGGCGATACAGCTTCTGCCTTGCTCTGTATCTCAGGCTGCTTACTTGGAATCTAGCTCCCCATCTAGTGAGGAATCCTAGGCCACAAAGAGGGTCTAGGTGTGTCAGTTTGTTTCTGCTGCCTCCTGAAGTCCCAGGCAACAGCCAGCATCAACCACCAGACGTTAGTGAACAAATCTTCAAATGGATCCAGCCCCAAACCTTTCAGTTGCCCCACCTGAAGCTGAGCAGGGCAGAGACTACCTGTCCTGGCCACACTTTTCCTAACAGATTTGTGAACAAAATAAATCTAACCTTTGGGGAGTTTGTTAAGAAAAAAACAAAAATGATAAATTGAAAAGTGGATGAAAAAAAAGATATAAGACACATAAACTTGTATAGGAGAAATTGGTCTCCATTAAAGTAGGATATAATAAATGTTAAGATTAATTTATTAACAACCAATGGTGCTCATGAGAAGCAGATAACTAGAAGCAAGGTCTAAGAAATTTTTCTCTCAGTTTTTCCCCAGCTAGGATCATATTAGCTGTTCATTTTCCATATATGGCCTTTATTATGTTGAGGTATGGTTCCTCTAAGCCTACTTTGTTGAGGTTTGTATCATGAATGGATGTTATAGTTTGTCAAATTCTTTTTCTGCATCTATTGCAATGATATGACTTTATGCTTTTTTGAAAATTAATATGAGATATCACATTCATTGATTTGCAAATATTGAACCACCCCTGCAAACCAGGGATAAATCCCATTTGGTTATAGTGAGTGATTGAATGATTTTTTTATTTTATTTTATTTTATTTTTTTATTTTTTTTATTTTATTTTTTTTATTTATTTTTTAATATATGAAATTTACTGTCAAATTGGTTTCCATACAACACCCAGTGCTCATCCCAAAAGGTGCCCTCCTCAATACCCATCACCCACCCTGCCCTCCCTCCCACCCCCCATCAACCCTCAGTTTGTTCTCAGTTTTTAACAGTCTATTATGCTTTGGCTCTCTCCCACTCTAACCTCTTTTTTTTTTTTTCCCTTCCCCTCCCCCATGGGTTTCTGTTACGTTTCTCAGGATCCACATAAGAGTGAAACCATATGGTATCTGTCTTTCTCTGTATGGCTTATTTCACTTAGCATCACACTCTCCAGTTCCATCCACGTTGCTACAAAAGGCCATATTTCATTTTTTCTCATTGCCACGTAGTATTCCATTGTGTATATAAACCACAATTTCTTTATCCATTCATCAGTTGATGGACATTTAGGCTCTTTCCATAATTTGGCGATTGTTGAGAGTGCTGCTATAAACATTGGGGTACAAGTGCCCAACATGCAGAAGGTTGAAACTAGACCACTTTCTCACACCATTCACAAAAATAAACTCAAAATGGATAAAGGACCTGAATGTGAGACAGGAAACCATCAAAACCTTAGAGGAGAAAGCAGGAAAAGACCTCTCTGACCTCAGCCGTAGCAATCTCTTACTCGGCACATCCCCAAAGGCAAGGGAATTAAAAGCAAAAGTGAATTACTGGGACCTTATGAAGATAAAAAGCTTCTGCACAGCAAAGGAATGATTTTTTTAATGTTTATTTTTGAGAAGGATCACAAGCAGGGGAGGGACAGAGAGAGAGGGAAACACAGAATCTGAAATAGGTTCCGGGGTCCAAGCTGTCAACAGAGCCTGACACTGGGCTCAAACCGATGGACCATGAGATCATAACCTGAGCTGATGTTGGATGCTTACCTGACTAAGCCACCCAGCTGCTTCTGCCCCCGGTGAATGATTTTTTAATGTATTGTTGGATTCAGTTTGCTTATTTTGTTGAAGATTTTTGCATGTTCATCAGAGATGCTGGCCTGTAATTCTCTCTGTGGCGTCTTTATCTGGTTTTGGTATCAGGGTAAAGCTGGCATAGAATGAATTTGGAAGTTTCCCTTCCTTTTATGTTTTTCTGGAACAATTTGAAAAGAACAGGTTAAATTTTTTTTTTTTTTTTTTTGTATTAGCTCTTCTTTACATGTTAAAATTTACGTCTGAAGGCATCTGGTCCTAGACTTGTGTTTGTTGAGAGTTTTTTGATTCTTGATTCAGTTTCCTTGCTGGTTATTGATTTTTTTTTCAAATTTTCTATTTCTTCTTGTCTTACTTTGGTAAGTTATATATTTCCAGGAATTTATTCATTTCTTCTAAGTTGTCCAACTTGTTGGCATACATTTTTTCACAATATTCTCTCATAAATGTTTGTATTTCTGTGGTGTTGGTTCTTATTTCTACTCTCACATTTGTGGTTTTATTTTGGTCTTTTCTATTTTCTTGTTGATTACTCTGGCTAACACCTTATCAGTTTTAATTTTTACAAAGAACCAGCTCTAGGTTTCATTGATCTGTTCTAGTATTTTCTGTTTTCTGTTTGTCTATCATTCATTTCTGCTTTAATCTCTTTTTTTAAATTTTATTTTGAGAGACACCACACATGAGTGGGGGATGGGCAGAGAGAGAGAGAGAGAGAGAGAGAAAGCAAAAGAGACAATCCCAGACAGGTTCCATGCTGCCAGCAGAGAGCCTAACACGGGGCTCGATCTCACAACTGTGAGATCATGGCCTGAGCCAAAATCGAGAGTCAGACACTTAACCAGATAAGCCACCCAAGGGCCCCTGTTCTGATCATTATTACTTGCTTTCTTCTGCTGGCTTCAGGCTTCATTTGTTGTTCTTTTTCTAGCTCCTTTAGGTATAAGGTTAGGTTGGTTGAATTTTTTCTTGCTTCTTGAAGTAGGCTTATATTGCTATGTACTTCCCTCTTAGGACCACGTTTGCAGCATGTCAAAGGTTTCAGACCATTGTTTTTTTTTGTTGTTTTTGTTTTTTTTTTTAATTTCCATTTGTATACACGTAATTTTTTAAGTTTCTTCTTGTATCTCTTGCTTAACCCATTCCAGTGTAGTAGCATGTTATTTAACCTGCATGTATTGTTTTTAATAATTAAGGCCTGTTTTTTGTTTGTGATCCATTCTTGAGAATATTCCATGGACACTTGAAAACAACGTGTATTCTGTTTCAAGATGGAACGTTCTGAAAAAATCTCTTAAGTCCAATCTGGGCCACTCTGTCATTCAAAGCCATTGTTTCTTTTTCTTTTTTTTTTTTTTTTTTATTAAATATATGAAATTTATTGTCAAATTGGTTTCCATACAACACCCAGTGCTCATCTCAACAGGTGCCCTCCTCAATACCCATCACCCGCCCTCCACTCCCTCCCACCCCCCATCAGCCCTCAATTTGTTCTCAGTTTTATTTAAGAGTGTCTTATCCTTTGGCTCTCTTCCACTCTAACCTCTTTTTTTTTCCTTCCCCTCCCCCATGGATTCCTGTTAAGTTTCTCAGGATCCACATAAGAGTGAACACATATGATATCTGTCTTTCTCTGTATGGCTCAAAGCCATTGTTTCTTTGGTTGTTAAGATCTGTTGATGTAAATGGGGTGTTAAAGTACCCTATTACTGTCTTATTATCAATTAGTTCCTTTATGTTGGTTATTGTTTTATGTACTTGAGTGCTCTTGTGGTGGGTGCATAAATGTTTACATTTGTTAGATCTTCTTATTGGATTGTACCCTTTATTATGATATAGTAGCATTCTTTGGCTCTTGCTGCGGTCTTTGTTTTTGGTTGTTTATTTATTTTGAGAGAGACAGAGTTGGGGAAGGACATAGAAAGGGGGAGAGAAAATTTCAAGCAGCCTCCATGCTGTCAGCCTGGAGCCCAACATGGGGCTCAAAGCCACCAGCCATAAGATCATTACCTGAGCCAAGACCTAGTCAGTTGCTCAAATGACTGAGGCACCCAGGTGCCCCACAGTCTTTGTTTTAAGGACTCTTTTGTCTAACAAAAGTATCGCTATTTTTTTTCTTTTAACGTGATAAATTTTTCTTCATCCCCTCGCTTTCATTTTTTTTTAATAGAATTTATTGTCAACTTGGCTAACATACACTGTGTATAGTGTGCTCTTGGTTTTGGGAGTAGATTCCCGTGGTTCATCACTTATAGACAACACCCAGGGCTCATCCCAACAAGTGCCCTCCTCAATGCCCACCACCCACTTTCCCTTCTTACCCACCGCCCCCATCAACCCTCTCTTTGTTCTCTGCATTCAAGAGTCTCCTATGGTTTGCCCCTCTCCTGCTCTGTTTGTAACTGTTTTCCCCTTCCCTTCCCCCACGGTCTTCTGTTAAGTTTCTCAAGTTCCACATAGGAGCAAAAACATATGATATCTGTCTTTCTGTGACTTATTTCATGTAGCATAATACCTTCTAGTTCCATCTATATTGCAAGAGATAGCACGATTTCACTCTTTCTCCTTGCCAGGGAGTATTTCAGTGTATATATAAACCACATCTCTTTATCCATTTATCAGTTGATGGGCATTTAGGCTCTTTCCAGAATTTGGCTATTGTTGACAGCACTGCTATAGACATTGGAGTACATGTGCCCCTATAAATCAGCATTCCTGTATCCTTTGCATAAACTCCCAGTAGTGCTATAGAGGGGTCGTCGGGTAGTTCGATTTTCAATTGTTTTGAGGAACCTACGCACTGTTTTCCAGAGCGGCTGCACCAGTTTGCATTACCACCAACAGTGCAAGCATCCCCTCACTTTCAATCTGCAGGTGTCTTTATGTCTAAAATGAGGTTTTTATAGGCAGCATACAGATGGGTCTTTTTAATCCATCCTGTCACCCTAGGTCTTTTGGTTGGGAGTGTTTATTCCATCTATGTCCAAAGTAATTATTGACAGGTATGTATTTATTGTCATTTTACTACTTGTTTTGTGGTTGTTTCTGGAGATTTTCTCAAATCCTTTATTGTTTTTCTCCCTTTGATGTCTTTCTAATTTGCTTTAATGATATATTTGGATTTCTTTCTCTTTATTCTTTGCATGGTTATTAGTGGGTTTTGGTATATGATAAGCATTAATTTGTATATCACCTCTTCTGCGTGTAGCAGTCTATATTAAGTTGATGGTCACTTAAGTTAGAGCTCATTTTTTTTCTCCTCCCCATGTTTTGATAAGCTATTATATTGTATATCCTTTTGGGGGGCATTCCTTGATATTTTTTTTACAGAAATATACATTTTTACTGCTTTTACATTTCCTTCCTTTATACTGTCACTTTTGATCTCTCCTTTCCACTCAGAGTCCCCGATAATATTTCTTACAGGCTGATTTAGTGGTCACAAACTCCTTCCATTTTTGTTTGAGGAATTCTTTATCTCTCCTTCTATTATGAATGATAGCCTTACTGGATAGAGTATATTTGGCTGCAGATTTTTCTCATTCAGCACTTTGAATATATCATGCCATTTCCTTCTGCCTTGCAAAGTTTCTGTTGAAAAATCTCCTGCTAGCCTTGTGGGTTTTCCCTTGGAAGTGAATGACTTGTTTTGCTGCTTTTAAGATTTGTAGCAGTGGGGCGCCTGCGTGGCTCAGTCGGTGAAGCATGACTTGATCTTAGCTCAAGTCGTGACCTCGCAGTTCGTGGGTTTAAGCCCTCCAGTGGGCTCTTCATTGACAGCACAGAGAGTGCTTGGGATTCTCTGTCTCTACCCCTCCCATGCTTGTGTCTGCGTTCTGTCACGGAAATTAAAAAAAAAAAAAAGCAAAAAACAAAACACTAAAAAAAAAGATGTTAGCAGTATATTTTGCAAATTTAATTACAACATGTCTTGGGTGTTGATTTTGATGGAAGTTCTCTGTGCCTTCTGGATGTGTATGTCTGTTTTCTTCTCCACATTAGGGAATTATTCAGTTATTGTGTCTTCAAATCAATTATCTGTCCCCTTCTTTCTGTCTTCTTCTTCTGGGACTCCTATCATATGAATGTTTTTACATTTGACGGAGTCATCGAGTGTCTTAAGTCTATTCTTGCATTGGATAATTCGTCTTTGTCTTCTTCAGCTTCACTGCTTTCCATTACTTTGTCTTCTAGGTCATTAATTTGTTCCTCTGATTCTTCCAGCTTGCTGTTCATTTTTACTGCCCTCTTCATCTCTGATACTTGAACTCTTTTATGTCTGTGGTAAGGGTCTCTCGGATGTCTTCCATTCTTTCCTCAAGTCCAGTGAATATCCTTATGATCATGGTTTTAAATTCTCCATTAGGCGTGTTATTTACATCTGTCCCATTTAGGTCTCTGGCCATGGCCTTATCCTGTCCTTTCATTTGGGATAAATGCCTCTGTCTTTTCATTTTGTCTAAATATCTGCCAGCTTCTGTGTGTTAGAGAAGCCAGTTATGTCACCTGCTCCCGAAAGTAATGGACTTAGGAAAAAGACGTCATGTAATGCCCAGGGTCTAGCACTTCAGGGAGTGTCACCAGTGTGTGCTGCATGCGGTCTGCTGTTGTGTTCTGGCTATGCTATCCTTCAGGCCAGTCATCTGCAGAGGCTCTCTTTGCCTGGTCTGGTGAGTGTTTGGTCCCTGGCCTGAACATAGCGAGTTTTAACTAGGTGTGCTCTGGTCTGCTTAGGAAATGAGACCTGTCACCACCTCTCCTGGAACTGAGGCCAAGGGAAACTCTCTGGTTGGGAGATGTGGTGTGGGCAGGCATTTGTCCTTGTCTTCTGGGGGAGGGGTAGCTGTGCTGGAACTCAAGCAAGAGTGATTGAGAAAGGTAGTTCCACCAGAGTGCAAGGGGGTGGCGTTTGGTGTAAGCAAGTTAGGTACCCAGTGTTAGCAATGCACTGCTTCTTACAAGTGGCTTTATGTTTGTGGTGAGGGGCAGGAGAAGGAGATGGTGCCAGCCAGCGGCTTTGTTCCTACAGACAGGTCTCTCTGAACTTTGCCTCTGAGGGACGTGCTCTGAGAAGAGCAAATAATCTCCCCACTGTGTGCCCCAGGCACTCTTCAGACCACTCTACCCATGCTATATGCTCCCATGTTGTTTGCCTGCCCTCTGTCCATGAGCAGTGCAGTACCTCAGGGCTCTAAACCAGCTAAACCGGATTCCCTTTAAAACTCCAGACTTTACGCACTACTGGTTGCAAGAACTCACGAAATTTTTCCAAGCCAGTGGCTATGGGGAAATGTTCTCTTTGTGCATTCCCTTGTGCGTTCCTCTCTCTCACCCTTACCCACAACCTCAACTCCCTCCCCTCTGCAGAAGCCAGGATCTGTTTCTCTTCTAGACGACATTTCTGCATCAAGGACCTTCTTTGATGTGGCCTCTTCTCTCCCTTTTGTTGTGGAGTTTGTTCTGTCAGTCTTCAGGTCAATTTCTGGGGTATTTAGGGTGAGCTGATTGTTATCTAGTTGTATTCGTGGGATGAGGCAAGCCTAGAGTCCTCCTACTCCTCTGCCTTCTTCCTATCTCTAAGATCTTTTTCTAAGATTCCCTTCAATTCCAACAATTCTTACAAGTAGGAAGGAATGCCTCTTTAGAATGTCCCCTCAAGTTAAGGTAGAAACACAGAGACATACGATTTGAAGCACAATAGTTGAAAAACTAGAAAGAGTCAATTTGATAACCAAAATTGGGCCTTTGATCTGATTTAAATTAAAGGAAATAGGCAGTTTTGAGTATTTTTTAAACCATTGAATGCTCAATCTTCATTCTCCTTTCCTCAGTGAGGAAATAAAGAGAATATTATGGAATCATTTTTCATCTTTTCAGTAGCAAAACAAATGCACTGTCCTTTAGCACTACTTAAATTAACTGCATATTCTCCTTTACCTTACTCCAACCTTCTTTGTGTGGGGAGGTAAGATCACTTCATCTTTGTGTTGTCCCACAATGCTTCTCCATATCATACAAGTTGGCTTCAAAAGTTTGTTGTCATTCAAATTACCAATCTACTATTTGTCTCTGATAAATCAACTTAATACTACCTCACTTTGTACAGCTGTATTATTTGAATGATGTAATGTTTATTCCATTAATTATACACTGAGCTAAAACATATAGCTATGCATATCTTTCTACTTAAGTGAAAGAAGGGGAAACAGGCTACCGTGTTTTCCAAGAATGTAGGTTCTGTGCCAAGAACAGGATTAACACCAGTGTTACACACAAGAACTAGGTCAAAAGAGGATCTCATTGTGAATTGTAAGATGATGGGTTAGCAAGATTGCTTAACAGGAAAGAGGAATAGCCCAGAGTTAATCTTTTCCTTCCTAGATGGTGAAAACTATGGATGAGTCTATGCATTATAATGAGATAATAAAACATAATGAAGTAAACGGTAGACTGAGTCAAGAGATCCTATGGCCAAGATATGATGGAAATGAAAGTGGGCAGCACTGACTGAGACACTAAAAGTTTGCACAGGCGGGGAACCTGGGTGGCTCAGTCAGTTGAACCTCAACCTCTCAGGTCATGATCCCAGGGTCATGGGATCAAGACCCCTGTCAGCCTCCACACTAAGCGTGAAGCCTGCTAAAAATTCTCTCTCCTCTCTTCTCTCTCTGTCTCTCTCTCTCTTTCCCTACACAGCCCCTCGTCCTGCTTGTGCACGCTCTAAAAAATATATAAATATAAATAAATAAATAAATAAAAGTCTGAACACACTAAAGAAAGAGCATTTTATGTTTTTGAGCCTGACTTCACATCGAGTCATGGGGTCAGCAAGGCATAGGCTGGCGAAAGGGTCCTTCAAGAAACAAAAATCTCTATAGGAGCAAAGTTAAGTTCTACTACATTGACTTTTTATTATTACATAAGTGACTGGTAATTTGCAAGATAACACGGAAAAAGTTTTCATAAAATTTGATATGGTACTGGCATAAGGACAGACATATAGATCAATGTATTAACATTGAGAATCTAAACATAAACTCTCACATTATAGTGAACTGATTTTCCACAAGGGTGCCAGACAATTAAATGGAATAAGACTAGTCTTTGTAACAAACGGTACTGGGACAAATGGATATCCACATGCAAAGCAATAAAATCAGACCTCTACCCCATAGCATATATAGAAAATTAACTTAAAATCTAAGAGCTAAAATGATAAAACTCTTGGAAAAAAGCTTACGTGTATGTGTTTGTGACTGGATTTGACAATGATTTCTTAGACATGACACCAAAAGACAAAAGCAGATTAAGTTTATTTCATCAAAATTAAAAACTACTATGTTTCAAATATCACCATCAAGAAAGTGAAAAGGCAAGTGACTAAATAGGAGAAAATACCTGAAAATCCCATATCTGCTAAGGGATTTGCATGTAGGATATTTAAATAACTCTTCCAATAATGAAAAGACAATCCAATATAATAACGGGCAAAAGAATGGATTAGTTCTTTAAAGACGATACAGAAATGGATAATAATCACGTTAAAAGGGAGATGTTCGGGGTGCCTGGGTGGCTCAGTCAGTTAAGCTTCTGACTTGGGCTCAGGTCACGATCTCACGGTTCATGGGTTTGAGCCCCGCATCGGGCTCTGTGCTGACAGCTGGGAGCCTGGAGCCTGTTTCAGATTCTGTGTCTCCCTCTCTCTGACCCTCCCCTGTTCACGCTCTGTCTCCCCGTCTCAAAAATGAGTAAAACGTTAAAAAAATTAAAAAAAAAAGATGTGATATATATATATATATATATATATATATATATATATATATATATATATATATATATATATTCATTCCATGGAGTATTACTCGGCAATCAAAAAGAAGGAAATCTTGCCATTTGCAACTACATGGATGGAACTGGAGCGTATTATGCTAAGTGAAATTAGTCGGAGAAAGACAAAACTCATAGGACTTCCCTAGTATGAGGACTTTAAGAGACAAAACAGATGAACAAAAGGGAAGGGAAACAAAAATAATATAAAAACAGGGAGGAGGATAAACACAGGAGACTCATAAATATGGAGAAAAAACTGAGGGTTGCTGGAGGGGTTGTGGGATGGGGGATGTGCTAAATGGGCAAGGGGCATTAAGGAATCTACTCCTGAAATCATTGCTTCACTAAATGCTTACTAATTGGGATGCGAATTAAAAAAAAATAAAACTAAAGATACAACAAAAGAGTAACGCCCCCCCCCCCCACACACACACACAATTTTTCAACCCAGGAAGCCTCTGGTTGGGGATTCAGGAGATAAGGACCTTCTAGAGAAGTCAGAGCTATGGACTGAGTTGGCTGAAAGCTATCTAAGTTTTTGTTTCACAGGGAAGACCTTAAAGTGGCAGACAATTTCATGCCATAATCTAAATTCCTTTCTAAAGGGATACACAGAAAATCCCTCGTTATTCTTTAATAAGCTTCACCAGTTTCGGATATTCTTACAAATTTTAGTTTTTGAGACTTTAAAGATTTCTTTAGGACACAGTAGCAGGACAATGCCTAGCACTCTCATTCATAGAAGACTGATCAACAGAGAGTCATGTTACTCGCATGAAAAGTTCCCTATTACTATGTGACTCATTTATAAGACGTCTAGAAAAGAAAATAATTTTCAATGCCTCTTCAGCAACAAAAAGGACCAGTCAAGAGAATGTTCTAATTCCTCTGACGGGTATAGCTGTCTAATGAAACTTGCATGTATATTATATAGCTTTTGCGACTGACAGAAACGAGTTGGTCAGTGTATCTCCCTCATTGCTCCCACTTAGGATTTACAATGAGAATCCTACAAAGGAGGGTGTGTGTTCGAGGACATTAACTGTTCTGCTTGGAAAACAGTTGGGGTTTCACTACATATCAATAAATGAGAATCCTGAATGGCACATTAGTTTTTTCTGAGATTGAATTGTGAAATCTGTGAAAGGCTGATTAACTCAAGTGAGTGGAAAAAGATAATGAGTTTCTGAACTTGCAATGGTAGGAGCACTATGTTACTAGGTAAGGCCCTGACAGAGCAGCCATTTCTCCTTTTTCACTGGCATTTCTTTTCCTTTACAAAATCCAACAAAGAGAAAAGTCCATTCCTTTGAGAAGGACGTTTGCATAACGACCTGCTAGTCATTGTTGATGAAGAGAATAAGTTGCAAACTTGTAATTACAAATTACAACAAATCATCATTAAAATAACCCGTTCTCAAACTCTCACTGAAGGGTTGAGACTACAAGAGAAAGTCAGAATTCAAGATGACATGATCACTCAAAGCGTGCGGAAGTTTGAAACACGCTGAAAAATATTAGCAGGGACTCTCACACATCTGTATGCCAACGTTCACAGCAGCATTATTAACAGTAGCCAAAAGGTGGACTAAACCAAACGCTCACTGTGGTATATATAAAATGTTGCTTTTTTAGACTCACAATGTTTTTATGAAAATGTCACTATAAACATCATTACTTTATGAGTTCAATCAACTTCATCTCTATAGAAAAATTCCATCGCTAATAGCAAGTAGGAACAATATCAACCTAACATTTTGATCAGTGAGATTTTTCCATATGATCCAAAACATTCTTATGTACTACACCTATTGAAATAAGGATTCCTTTTCAGTAGGACAGACATCAAGAGACTGACTTACTAAACTTGTCCTTAACAAGTTGCTCGGAAGATTGTGAATTGGGGCCGCTTGCTGTTTGATGGTTCCTTCTGGCCTGGCATGTTGCACTTCTAGCCTAAAATGCAGATCTTAAGGTAATTATTCTCACAAATAAATTTACAAAAATACCATATAATTTCTGACAAATGAGGGGATTACAGAAATTCTTAAAATTGTATCAAGAGGAAGATTTGGCAATTGAGCCATTTTTCTCATTGTCTTTTGTGGATAAGGTGCAAAATTGAGATATAATGTGCCACAATTCTGCATTTCAAAATAACTAAAAGCTGGAATTTGTATCCAGTTTAACAAGGATATACTGGCATAATGAATACATTTCTCATACTACATTGCTTATCTGTTTTATAAAAATCAAGCTATTTTCTTTGAGGATTAAATTATACTTTTCCATATGATCTTACATCTTCTCAGCATATCTTATGGCCTCTGCATGTTGATCCTTTGCTTCTTGCAACTAAAATAAAGAAAACAATATAATTTTAACTACTGACAATCTAGTAGAAACAATCACCTGTTTCTGTAACTAAATGTTTTTATTTTTTTACTTGAGAGAGAGAGAGAGAACACACACAAGTGGGGAATAGAGGCAGAGGTAGAGACAGAGAAAATCGTAGGCAGGCTCCAAGCTCAGGGTGAAGCCTGATGTGGGGCTCGGTTTCATGACCGCTTTCATGATGTGGGGTTTAGGATCATGACCTGAGTGGAAATTAAGGGTCAGGACACTCAACCACCTAGCCGCCCAAGTGCGCCTGTAATTAAATCTTATTGGACCCAGCCAGGCTCTCCGCTACATGCTGATTGATGGCTACTGTTAGATCGTAACAATAAAGTTGAGCTGCTGCAACAGAGACTATGGCCTACAAAGCTGAAAATGTTTCAATACTCTTCTAGAATAATGTACCAACCTTACTCTGCTACAAAATCAGAACGTTTTTAAATTTATTTAATTATATATGAGCAGATAAATGTACAAATGTATCTACTGGTGAAATGGAGGAAATATAGGAATTAACCTTATGGTAAACATTTCTGTTTTCATATTACAAACACTGCATCAACTATGATTTTACATATTCACATAGGTGAATGACATTTCTATTCTTGTGATGATAAAACTGAACATGCTGTATTCAGTGACAACAAGATATTTCATGGAAGAGTTTCAGAAGCAGCATCCTAGTAGGAGTCAGAAAGCCTGGGTATGAATTCCCAATTCTGCTCGTTATGAGCTGTATGACCTTGAGCACACTACCTAAAACTTCCGTGTCTCAATCTCTGCATCTGTAAAATGAAGTTAATGACAGCACCTACTGGGGCACATGGGTGGCTCAGTTGGTTGAGCGTCTGGCTCTTGATTTCGGCTCAGAACATGATCTCAGGGTCATGTGATTGAGCCCCACATCAGGCTCTGCGTGGACAGCGAGGAGACTGCTTGGGATTCTCTCTCTCTCTCTCTCTCTCTGTCCCTCTCTCTCTCTCTCTCTCCCTATCTGCCCTTCCCACAATCTCGCTCTCTCTCTCAAAATAAAGAACCTTTAAAAAGTTATTTCAAAATAAATAATAATAGTATCTACCCCACTGGGATGTTGGGAAGCTTAAATTAGGAAATAACAGGTGAAAAACTTAGAAGGGTACGTGGCACATAGTGAGCTCTAAGTGTATGCATTTAGCAAGATTACTTTTGCTGTATTTTGCATTCCAATACATTGAGATAGTTAAGGCAGGTGGCATGCCAATACAAGTGGTCCCCTATACAAATTATACTGAAGTCATTCTTCATACCACTGCAAGTGGCAGCAAATGGGGACCATGAGGCCCAGAATCTCTCCTCAGTACTTCACACAACTTTCGCCAATGCCACTAGCAAACAGTACTTTTTTTTCCCCCACTTATAATACTTTTAACTAACTCCCTCTCTATACTACTCAGTGGACAATACTCACGGACTACAGTACAAATAGCACCTCTTAGATTGAGTAATAGATGATTTACATGACCATCAGAGGCAGGGGAAAGCCACTGACATGAATATAATGGAGTCTTGCTAAACCAAAGTTCCTCAATCATTTCATGCCCATACTGTTTATGTTAGGCTGCTTTACTGGGTACTCTGATGAGGAGATTAAGGCTTTGTGGTAACAGCATAACAGAAAAGCTGGCCCCAGAGCTTTACAGTTGGTAAAGTGCTATAAATCTGTAAATCCTAGCACTGGGTGCATAAGGAAAAAAAGATTTCAATTTCTCCTTTTCTAGTAACCATTTGCTTAACTTTTGAAGCTCTGTCCATCTATCACGCTGCTTCTCCCCTTGCAGTGGACTCGAACATTCTTTAATGTATCGTCTCATCCACAGAATCAACTTTTCTTCACTTATTTCCTTCTTTTACACTAAAATCTAACTTTCACTCCTATCATTCCACTAAGACATTTTGAGGGTCATCAAGAACCACTTTTTAAAAAAATTTTATTGGGGCGCCTGGGTGGCGCAGTCGGTTGAGCGTCCGACTTCAGCCAGGTCACGTTCTCGCGGTCCGTGAGTTTGAGCCCCGCGTCAGGCTCTGGGCTGATGGCTCGGAGCCTGGAGCCTGTTTCCGATTCTGTGTCTCCCTCTCTCTCTGCCCCTCCCCCGTTCATGCTCTGTCTCTCTCTGTCCCAAAAATAAATAAATAAACGTTGAAAAAAAAATTTAAAAAATTTTATTAAGGTCTCTATCCTGCTTCACTTTTCAGCAGCAGCTGAGAAAAATGACCATGCCCTCCCTCTGCTCTTTTAACCACACCTTTACCTAGGCCCTTTTACCTAGGCCATGTGTCCTTTTCGCTCTTCCATGTAGGTGCTCATAGACAACATCCTCAACCGCACACTCAAAAATCATTACTTGACATGGAGTACCTTTGTAGACAGCTAATCGTGTACATTTTATTTGGACTCTTTTCTGTGTTACTTTGAGTGTGTTTTTCTTATTGAGTCTTAGGGAGCACCCTTACCCTTAGGATACTGACCAGCATACTTTGTCTCACTTTTCTTTGTAACACGACATTTATCACAAGGGCTGGATGATCACTGGCTTGCCTTTGTTTCCTTTTGAGTAACTTCTTCGTCCATAGAGATTTCAACTTATGGAAGTCTTCTGAAGTTCCTTTCAGATGCATACTTGACTATATTGTTAGGAAGGTTAAGTTGGCTAGAGCTACCTCTTCTTCCCAATCCAGATTCTTCACCTCAAAATTGTGTGCATCAAATGCCTTCACCCAGGTAGCCCCTGGTTTGGGGATTCAGGAGATAAGGACCTTCTGGAGAAGTCAGAGCTATGGACTGAGTTGCCTGAAAGATAACTAAGTTTTTGTTTCACAGGGAAGACCTTAAAGTGGCAGACAATTTCATGCCATAATCTAAATTCCTTTCTTTACGGATCTACACTAAATCCCTCGTTATTCTTTAATAAGCTTCATCAGTTTCAGATATCCTTACAAATTTTAGTTTTTGAGACCTTAATGATTTCTTCAGGACACAGTAGCAGGACAATGCCTTGCACTCTCATTCATAGAAGACTGAAAACAGAGTGTCATGTTACTCGCATGAAAAGTCCCCTATTACTATGTGACTCATTTATAAGACGTCTAGAAAAGAAAATAATTTTCAATGCCTCTTCAGCAACAAAAAGGACCAGTCAAGAGAATGTTCTAATTCCCCTGATGGGTATAGCTGTCTAATGAAACTTGCATGTATATTATATAGCTTTTGCGACTGACAGAAACGAGTTGGTCAGTGTATCTCCCTCATTGCTCCCACTTAGGATTTACAATGAGAATCCTACAAAGGAGGGTGTGTGTTCAAGGACATTAACTGTTCTGCTTGGAAAACAGTTGGGGTTTCACTACATATCAATAAATGAGAATCCTGAATGGCACATTAGTTTTTTCTGAGATTGAATTGTGAAATCTGTGAAAGGCTGATTAACTCAAGTGAGTGGAAAAAGATAATGAGTTTCTGAACTTGCAATGGTAGGAGCACTATGTTACTAGGTAAGGCCCTGACAGAGCAGCCATTTCTCCTTTTTCACTGGCATTTCTTTTCCTTTACAAAATCCAACAAAGAGAAAAGTCCATTCCTTTGAGAAGGACGTTTGCATAACGACCTGCTAGTCATTGTTGATGAAGAGAATAAGTTGCAAACTTGTAATTACAAATTACAACAAATCATCATTAAAATAACCCGTTCTCAAACTCTCACTGAAGGGTTGAGACTACAAGAGAAAGTCAGAATTCAAGATGACATGATCACTCAAAGCGTGCGGAAGTTTGAAACACGCTGAAAAATATTAGCAGGGACTCTCACACATCTGTATGCCAGCGTTTACAGCCGCATTATTAACAGTAGCCAAAAGGTGGACTAAACCAAACGCTCACTGTGGTATATATAAAAATGTTGCTTTTTTAGACTCTCACAAAGTTTTTATGAAAATCTCACTATGAAAGTAATTACTTTATGAGTTCAATCAACTTCATCTCTATTGAAGAATTCCATCGCTAATAGCAAATAGCAACAATATCAACCAAATATTTGGATCAGTGAGCCTTTCCATGTGATCCAAAACATTCTTATGTACTACTACTAGTGAAATACGGATTCCTTTTCAGTAGGACAGACATTAAGAGACCGACTTACCAAACTTGTCTTTAACAAGTTGCTCTGAAGATCTTGAATTTGGGCCGCTTGATGTTTGATGGTTTCTTCCTGTCTGGCATTTTGCACTTCTAGCCTAAAATGCAGATCTTAGGATAATTATTCTTACACATAAATGTAAAACAATACCATATAATATCTGAACAAATGAGGGTCTTACAGAAATTCTTTAAATTGTATCAAGAGGAAGATTTGGGAATTGTGCCATTTTTCTCGTGTTTTGTGGATAAGGTGCAAAATTGAGATATAATATCCACAATTTTGCATTTCAAAATAGCTCAAAGCTGGAATTTGTATCCAGCTTAACAATAATATACTGGCATAACAAGTATATTTCTCGTACTACACTGCTTATCTGCTGTATAAATAATCAAGGTATTTTCTGTGAGGTTTAAATTATACTTTTGCATATGATCTTACGTCTTCTCCGCATATCTTATGGCCTCTGCCTCTCGATCCTTTGCTTCTTGCAACTAGAATAAAGAAAAAAATAATTTTAACTACTGACAATCTAGTAAAACACCATCACCTGTTATTGTAACCAAATGTAATTTTTTTTTGACTTAGTGAGGCAGAGAGAGAGAGAGAGAATGCCCAAATGGGGAAGGGAGTCAAGGGAAGAGACAGAGATACTAGTAAGCAGGCTCCAAGCTCAGGGTGAAGCCTGATGTGGGTCTCAGTCTCATGACCGCTCTCATGATGTGGCGTTTGGGATCATGACATGAGCAGAAATTAAGAGTCAGGACGCTCAACCAACAAAGCCACCCAAGTGCCCTTGTAACTGAAATCTTTTTGGACCCAGCCACACTCTCCCCTACATGCTGATTGATGGCTACTTTTAGGTCAAAACAGCAGGGTGGACCTGCTACAACACAGACTGTGGCCTACAAAGCTGAAAATGTTTCAATATTCTTCCAGAATAGTTTACCAAACTTACTCTCTTACAAAAACATAACGTTGTTAATATTTATAAATTATATATGATCAGATAAACATACAAATGTATCTACTGGTCAAATGGAGGAAATATAGAAAATTACCTTATGGTAAACATTTCTGTTTTCACATTACAAGCACTGCATCAACTATGATTTTAAATATTCACATAGGTGAATGACACTTCTATTCTCGTGATTGAAACTGAACATGCTATTTTCAGTGACAATGAGATATTTCATGGAAGAGTTTGACAAGCAGTATCCTAGTAGGAGCCAGAAAGCTTGGGTCTGAATTCCCAATTCTGCTGGTTATGAGCTGTATGACCTTGAGCACACTACCTAAAACTTCCATGTCTCAGTCTCTGCATCTGTAAAATGAAGGTAATGACAGCACCTACTGGGGCACCTGAGTGGCTCAGTCGGGTCAGCGTGTTGCTCTTGATTTCTGCTCAGGACATGATCTCAGGGTCACGTGATTAAGCCCCACATTGGGCTCTGCGTGGACAGCAAGGAGTCTGCTTGGAATTCTGTCTTTCTCTCTCTCTGCCTCTCTCCCTCTTTCTCACTCTCCCTACCTTCCCTTCCCCACAGTCTGTCTCTCTCTCACTCTATCTCTCTCTCTCTCCCTCTCAAATTAAGGAACCTTAAAAAAGTGATCTCAAAATAAATAATAATAGTATCTACATAACTGGGATCTTGGTAATATAAATTTAGGAAATAATACAGGAACAACTTAGAAGGGTACGTGGCACATAGTCAGCTCTAAGTGTATGCATTTACCATGATTACTGTTGATGTGTTTTGCATTCCAATACAATGATATAGTTTAGGCAGGTGGCATGCCAATACAAGTGGCCCTGTGTACAAATTATACTGAAGTTATTCTTCATATCACCGCAAGTGGCAGCAAATGGGGAGGATGAGGCCCAGAATCTCTCTTCAGTACTTCACACAACTTTCGCCAATGCCACTAGCCAACAGTACTTTTTTTTCCCCTCTTATAATACTTTTAACTTACATCCTCTCTATACTACTCAGAGGACAATGCTCACAGAGTACAGTACAAATAACACCGCCTAGACTGAGAAGTAGATGCTTTATATGACCATCAGAGGCAAGGGAAAGCCACTGATATGGAAATAATGAAGTCTTGCTAAACTAAAGTTCCTCAATCATTTCATGCCCATACTGTTTACGTTAGGCTGCTTTAGCAGGTACTCTGGTGAAGAGATTAGGGCTTTGTTCTAACAGTATATCAGAAAAGCTGTCCCCAGAGCTTTGCAGTTGGTAAAGTGCTACAAATCTGTAAATCCCAGCACTGGCTGCATAAGGAAGAGAGATTTCAATTTCTCCTTTTCTATTAACCATTTGCTTAAGTTTGAAACTTTGTCCATCTATCACGCTGCTTCTCCCCTTGCAGTGGACTCGAAAATTCTTTAATGTATCATCTCATCCACAGATTCAAGTTTTCTTCACTTATTTCCTTCTTTTACACTAAAATCTAACTTTCACTCCAATCATTCCACTAAGAAAATTTGAGGGTCATATAGGACCTTTTTAAAAAAAAAAATATTAAGGTATTTATCCTGCTTCCCTTCTCAGCAGCAGCTGAGAAAAATGCCATGCCCTCCCTCTGCGCTTCTAACCCCACCTTATTTATGAAGGAGGGCAACCCCTGACATTAAATCCTTGCCCCTTGCTCTCTGTGTTTTGAATTGCTCTTAAGGCTTCACAACCAGATTCTCTAATTCACATTTCCAGCTTTGGCCCTTTTACCTAGGCCATGTGTCCTTTTCGCTCTTCCATGTAGGTGCTCATAGACAACATCCTCAACCGCACACTCAAAAATCATTACTTGACATGGAGTACCTTTGTAGACAGCTAATCGTGTACATTTTATTTGGACTCTTTTCGGTGTTACTTTGAGTGTGTTTTTCTTATTGAGTCTTAGGGGGCACCCTTACCCTTAGGATGCTGACCAGCATACTTTGTCTCGCTTTTCTTTATAACACGACATTTATCACAAGGGCTGGATGATCACTGGCTTGCCTTTGTTTCCTTTTGAGTAATTTCTTAGTCCATAGAGATTTCAACTTATGGAAGTCTTCTGAAGTTCCTTTCAGACGCATACTTGACTATATTGTTAGGAAGGTTAAGTTGGCTAGAGCTACCTCTTCTTCCCAATCCAGATTCTTCACCTCAAAATTGTGTGCATCAAATATCTTCACCCAGGTAGCCCCTGGTTTGGGGATTCAGGAGATAAGGACCTTCTAGAGAAGTCAGAGCTATGGACTGAGTTGGCCTAATGCAATCTTAAGTTTTTGATTCGCAGAGAAGACCTTAAAGTGGCAGGTAATTTCATGCCATAACCCTAATTCCTTTCTATAGTGATGTACAGAAAATCGCTCGTTATTCTTTAATAAGCTTCATCAATTTCGGATATCCTTACAAATTTTAGTTTTTGAGACCTTAATGATTTCTTTAGGACACAGTAGCAGGACAATGCCTAGCACTCTCATTCATAGAAGACTGATCAACAGAGTGTCATATTACTCGCATGAAAAGTTCCCTATTACAGTGTGACTCATTAATAAGACGTATAGAAAAGAAAGTAATTTTCAATGTCCCTTCAGTCATAAAAAGGACTAGTCAACAGAATGTTCTAGTTCCCCTGACGTATATAGCTGTCAAATGAAACTTGCATGTATATTATATAGCTTTTGTGACTGACAGAAACGAGTTGGTCAGTGTATCTCCCTCATTGCTCCCACTTAGGATTTACAATGAGAATCCTACAAAGGAGGGTGAGAGTGTGAGGACATTAACTGTTCTGGTTGGAAACAGTTGGGGTTTCACTACATATCTATAAATTATAATCTTGAATGGCACATTAGTCTTTTCTGAAATTGAATTGTGAAGTCTCTGAAAGGCTGATTAACTCAACTGAATGGAAAAAAAAATGAGTTTCTGAACTTGCAATGGTAGGAGCACTATGTTACTAGGTAAGGCCCTGCCCGAGCAGCCATTTCCACTTTTTTACTGGCATTTCTTTTCCTTTACAAAATCCAACAAAGAGAAAACTCTATTCTTTGGGAAGGACGTTTGCATAATGACCTGCTAGTCATTGTTGATGAAGAGAATATGTGGCAAATTTGTAATTTTAAATTACAACATATCATCATTAAAAGAACCTTTCTGAAACTCTCACTAAAGGGTTGGGTTTACAACAGAAAGATAGAATGCAAGATGAAATGATCACTCAAAGACTGGGGACATTTGAAATACACTGGAAAATATTAGCAGGGACTCACACATCTGTATGCCAATGTTCACAGCACCTTTATATACAATAGCCAAAAGGAGGACTAAACCAAATGCTCACTGTGGTATATATAAAATGTTGCTCTTCTTAGATTCTCACAATATTTTTATTTAAATCTCACTACAAACATCATTACTTTATGAATTCAATCAACTTCACCTATATAGAAGAATTACATCACTACTGGCAAGCAGGAACAATATCAACCAAATATTTTGATCAGTGAAATTTTCCATATGGTCCAAAACATTCTTATGTACTTCTACTAGTGACATAAGGATTCCTTTTCAGTAGGACAGTCATTAAGAGATCGACTTACCAAACTTGCCTTTAGCAAGTTGCTCTGAAGACCTTGAATTTGGGCCGCTTGATGTTTGATGGTTTCTTCTTGCCTGGCATTTTTAACCTTTATCCTAAAATGCAGATCTTAAGATAATTATTCTCACACATAATTTTAAAACTGTATCGTGTAATTTCTGAACAAGTGAGGGTATTACAGAAATTCTTAAAATTGTATCAAGAAGATGATTTGGCAATTGTGCCAAGTTTCTAGTTGTGTTTTGTGGTAATGGTGCAAAATTGAGAGATAAGATGCCAAAATTTTGCATTTCAAAATAGCTCAAAGCTGGAATTTGTATCCAGCTTAACAATGATATACTCGCATAACTAATACATTTCTCATAGTACACTGCTTATCTGCTTTATAAATAAACAAGTTATTTTCTGTGAGGTTTAAATTATACTTTAGCATATGATCTTTAATCTTCTCAGCATATCTTACGGCCTCTGCATGTCGTTTCTGTGCTTCTTGTAACTAAAATAAAGAAAAAAAAATAATTTTAAATACTGACAATCTAGTTGAACACCATTACCTGTTTCTGTAACTAAATGTTTTTGTTTCTTGTTTTTTTGTACTTGAAAGAGAGACAGAGAGGGAGAGAGCACACACAAGTGGGAAGGGAGTCAGAGGGAGAGACAGAGAAAAAGGCAAGCAGGCTGCAAGCTCAGGGCGAAGTCTGATGTGGGGCTCGGTCTCATGACCGGTCTCATGATGTGGGGTTTGGGATCATGACCTGAGTGGAAATTAAGAGTCAGGACGCTCAACCAACTAAGCAGCCTAAGCACTCCTGTAACTAAAATCTTATTGGACCCAGCCACACTTTCCTCTACATGCTGATTGATGGCTACTTTTAGGTCATAACAAAAGAGCTCAGCATGTACAACAGAGACTATGGCCTACAAAGCCGAAAACATTTCAATACTGGTACAGAATAGTTTACCAATCTTACTCTCCTACAAAAACATAACGTTGTTAATATTTTTAAATTATATATGATTAGATAAACATACAAATGTATCTAATGGTCAAATGGAGGAAATATAGGAAATTACCTTATAGTAAACATTTCAGTTTTCATATTCCAAGCACCATATCAACTATGATTTTCAATATTCACATAGGTGAATGACATTGCTGTTCTCGTGATTATGAAACTGAACATGCTATTTTCAGTGACATCGAGATATTTCATGGAAGAGTTTGACAAGCAGAATCCTAGTAGGAGCCAGAAAGCCTGGGTCTGAATTCCCAATTCTGCTGGTTATGAGCTGTATGACCTTAAGTACACTACCTAAAACTTCTGTGTCTCAGCCTCTGCATCTGTAAAATGAAGGTAATGACAGCACCTACTGGGGTACCTAGGTGACTCAGTCGGGTCAGCGTCTGGCTCTTGATTTCGGCTCAGGACATGATCTCAGGGTCACGTGATTGAGACCCACATCCAGCTCTGGGTGGGTAGTGAGGAGCCTGCTTGGCATTCTCTCTCTCTCTCCCTCCCTCTCTCTCTCTCCCTACCTGCTCTTCCCACAATCTCTCTCTCTCTCCCTCCCTCTCTCTCTCTCCCTACCTGCTCTTCCCACAATCTCTCTCTCTCTCTCTCTCTCTCTCTCTCTCTCTCTCTCTCTCAAAATGAAGAATCTTATAAAAGTGATCTGAAACATAAATAATAATAGGATTTACTTCACTGGGATCTTGGGAATATAAAATTAGGAAATAATACATGAACATCTTAGAAGGGTACATGGTACATAGTCAGCTCTAAGTGTATGCATTTAGCATGATTACTGTTGCTGTATTTTGCGTTCCAATACAATGAGATAGTTAAGGCAGGTGGCATGCCAATACAAGTGGTCCCCTATACAAATTATACTGAAGTCATTCTTCATACCACCGCAAGTGGGAGCAAATGGGGAGCATGAGGCCCAGAATCTCTCCTCAGTACTTCACACAACTTTCGCCAATGCCACTAGCAAACAGTACTTTTTTTTCCCCCCACTTATAATACTTTTAACTAACTCCCTCTCTATACTACTCAGTGGACAATACTCACAGACCACGGTACAAAAAGCACATCTTAGACTGAGTAAGAGATGCTTTACATCACCATCAGAGGCAAGGGAAAACCACTGACATGGAAATAAACGAGTCTTGCTAAACCAAAGTTCCTCAATCATTTCATGTCCATACTGTTTACATTAGGCTGCTTTAGCAGGTACTCTGATGAAGAGATTAAGGCTTTGTGGTAACAACATATCAGAAAAGCTGGCCTCAGAGCTTTGCAGTTAGTAAAGTGCTACAAATCTGTAAATTCCAGCACTGGCTGCATAAGGAAGAAAGATTTCAATTTCTCCGTTTCTAGTAACCATTTGCTTAACTTTTGAAGATTTGTCCACCTATCACGCTGCTTCTCCCCTTGCAGTGGACTCGAGCATTCTTTAATGTATTGTCTCATCCACAGAATCAACTTTTCTTCACTTATTTCCTTCTTTTACACTAAAATCTAACTTTCACTCCTATCATTCCACTAAGACATTTTGAGGGTCATCAAGAACCTCTTTTTTTTTATTTTATTAAGGTCTCTATCCTGCTTCACTTTTCAGCAGCAGCTGAGAAAAATGACCATGCCCTCCCTCTTCTCTTTTAACCACACTGTAATTCTGAAGGACGGCAACCCCTGACATTAAGTCCTTGCCCCTTGCTATCTGTGTTTTGAATTGCTCTTAAGCCTTCACAACCAGATTCTCTAATTCACATTTCTAGCTTTGGCCCCTTTACCTAGGCCATGTGTACTTTTCACTCTTCCATGTAGGTGCTCATAGACAACATCCTCAACCGCACACTCAAAAATCATTACTTGACATGGAGTACCTTTGTAGACAGCTAATCGTGTACATTTTATTTGGACTCTTTTCTGTGGTACTTTGAGTGTGTTTTTCTTATTGAGTCTTAGGGGGCACCCTTACCCTTAGGATGCTGACCAGCATACTTTGTCTCACTTTTCTTTATAACACGACATTTATCACAAGGGCTGGATGATCACTGGCTTGCCTTTGTTTCCTTTTGAGTAACTTCTTCGTCCATAGAGATTTCAACTTATGGAAGTCTTCTGAAGTTCCTTTCAGACGCATACTTGACTATATTGTTAGGAAGGTTAAGTTGGCTAGAGCTACCTCTTCTTCCCAATCCAGATTCTTCACCTCAAAATTGTGTGCATCAAATATCTTCACCCAGGTAGCCCCTGGTTTGGGGATTCAGGAGATAAGGACCTTCTAGAGAAGTCAGAGCTATGGACTGAGTTGGCTGAAAGCTATCTAAGTTTTTTTTTTTTTTTTCCCACAGGGAACACCTTAAAGTGGCAGGTAATTTCATGCCATAACCCTAATTCCTTCCTATAGGTATCTACACTAAATCCCTCATTATTCTTTAATAAGCTTCACCAGTTTCGGATATTCTTACAAATTTTAGTTTTTGAGACCTTAAAGATTTCTTCAGGACACAGTAGCAAGACAATGCCTAGCACTCTCATTCATAGAAGACTGATCAACTGAGTATCATGTTACTCGCATGAAAAGTTCCCTAATACAATGTGACTCATTAATAAGACGTCTAGAAAAGGAAGTAATTTTCAATGTCTCTTCAGCCACAAAAAGGACCAGTCAACAGAATGTTCTAGTTCCCCTGACGGGTATAGCTGTCTAATGAAACTTGGATGTATATTATATAGCTTTTGTGACTGACAGAAACGAGTTGGTCAGCGTATCTACCTCATTGCTCCCACTTAGGATTTACAATGAGAATCCTACAAAGGAGGGTGAGAGTGTGAGGACATTAACTGTTCTGGTTGGAAAACAGTTGGGGTTTCACTACATATCAATAAATGAGAATCCTGAATGCACATTAGTCTTTTCTGAGATTGAATTGTGAAATCTCTGAAAGTCTGACTAACTGAAGTGAATGGAAAAAAAATTGAGTCTGAACTTGCAATGGTAGGAGCACTATGTTACTAGGTAAGGCCCTGACAGAGCAGCCATTTCTCCTTTTTCACTGGCATTTCTTTTCCTTTACAAAATCCAACAAGGAGAAAAGTCCATTCCTTTGAGAAGGACGTTTGCATAATGATCTGCCGGTCATTGTTAATGAAGATAATAAATTGCAAACTTATAATTACAAATTACAACAAATCATCATTAAAATAACCCGTTCTCAAACTCTCACTGAAGGGATGAGATTACAAGAGAATGTCAGTATTCAAGATCAAATGACCACTCAAAGATTGGGGATGTTTGAATCACGCTGAAAAATATTAGCAGGGACTCACACATCTGTATGCCAATGTTCACAGCATCATTATTAACAGTAGCCAAAGGTGGACTAAAACAGATGCTCAATGTGGTATATATAAAATGTTGCTTTTTTTAGATTCTCACAATGTTTTTTATGAAAATCTCACTATAAAGGTCATTACTTTATGAATTCAATCAACTTCATCTATATAGAAGAATTACATCACTAGTAGCAAGTAGGAACAATATCAACCAAACCTTTGCAGCAGTGAGATTTTCCATATGGTCCAAAACATTCTTATGTACTACTACTAGTGAAATACGGATTCCTTTTCAGTAGGACAGACATTAAGAGACCGACTTACCAAACGTGTCTTTATCACGTTGCTCTCAAGATCTTGAATCTGGGCCACTTGATGTTTGATGGTTGCTTCTTGCATGGCATTTTTAACCTGTAGCCTAAAATGCAGATCTTAAGGTAATTATTCTCACACATAAATTTAAAACAACAACACATACTTTCTGAACAAATGAGGGTATTACAGAAATCCTTAAAATTTTGTCAAGAGGAAGATTTCGGAATTGTGCCATTTTTCTCATCGTGTTTTGTGGATAAGGTGCAAAATTGAGAGATAATATGCCACAATTCTGCATTTAAAAATAGCTCAAAGCTGGAATTTGTATCCAGCTTAACAATGATATACTGGCATAACTAATACATTTCCCATACTACACTGTTTATCTGCTTTATAAATAAACAAGTTATTTTCTGTGAGGCTTAAATTATACTTTTGCACATGATCTTTCATCTCCTCAGCATATCTTACGGCCTCTGCATGTCGTTCCTGTTCTTCTTGCAACTAAAATAGAGAAAAAATAATTTTAACCACTGAAAATCTAGTAGAACACTATCACCTGTTTCTTTAATTTTTTTGACTAGAGAGAGAGAGAGAGAGAGAGAGAGAGCATGCAGAAGTGGGGAAAAGAGACAGAGGGAGAGACAGAGAAAATGGTAAGCAGGCTGCAAGCTCAGGGCGAAGCCTGATGTGGGGCTCTGTCTCATGACTGGTCTCATGATGTGGGATTTGGGATCATGACCTGGGTGGAAATTAAGAGTCAGGACCTCAGCCAACTAACCCGCCCAAGCGCCGCTGTAAGTAAAATATTTTTGGAGCCAGCCACTCTCTCCTCTACATGCTGATTGATGGCTACTTTGAGGTCATAACAAAAGCGTTCAGCTTCTACAACAGAGACTATGGCTTACAAAGATGAAATGTTTCAATACTCTTACAGAATAGTTTACCAACCTTACTCTCCTACAAAAACATAACATTGTTAATCTTTTTAAATTATATATGATCACATAAATGTACAAATGTATCTATTGGTCAAATGGAGGAAATATAAGAATTTACCTCATGGTAAACATTTCTATTTTCATATTCCAAGCACCACATCAACTATGATTTTACATATTCACATAGGTGAATGACGTTTCTATTCTCATGATTATAAAACTGAACATGCTATTTTCAGTGACAACAAGATATTTAATGGAAGAATTTGAGAAATAATATCCTAGTAGGGGCCAGAATGCCTGGGTCTGATTTCCCAGTTCTGCTCATTATGAGCTGTATGACCTTGAGCACACTACCTAAAACTTCCATGTCTCAATCTCTGCATCTGTAAAATGAAGGTAATAATAGCACCTACTGGGGCACCTGACTGGCTCAGTTGGTTCAGTGTCTGGCTCTTGATTTCAGCTCAGGACATGATCACAGGGTCATGTAATTGAGCCCCACATTGAGCTCTGCATGGATAGTGAGGAGCCTGCTTGGGATTCTCTCTCTCTTTCTCTCTCTCTTTCTCTCTCTCTCTCTCTCTCTCTCTCTCCCTTTTCCTCTCTCTCCCTACATGCCCTTCCCCACATTCTCTCTGTCTCTCTCAAAACAAAGGACCTTAAAAAAGTGATCTCAAAATAAATAATAATAGTATCTACCCCACTGGGATGTTGGGAAGATTACATTAGGAAATAATAGATGAACAACTTAGAAGGGTACGTGGCACATAGTCAGCTCTAAGTGTCTGCATGTAGCATGATTACTGTTGCTGTAGTTTGTGTTCCAATACAATGTGATAGTTTAGGCAGGTGGCTTGCCAAAACAAGTTTTCCCCTATACAAATTATACTGAAGTTATTCTTCATTCCACCGCAAGTGGTAGCAAATGGGGAGCATGAGGCCCAGAATCTCTCCTCAGTACTTCAAAAAACTTTGCCAATGCCACTAGCCAACAGTACTTTTTTCCACTTATAATCCTTTTAACTTACTTCCTCTCTATACCACTGAGTGGACAATGCTCACAGACTACGGTACAAATAGCACCTCTTTGACTCAGTAGTAGATCCTTTACATGACCATCAGAGGCAAGGGAAAGCCACTGACATGGAAATAAACGAGACTTGTGAAACTAAAGTTCCTCCATCATTTCATGCCCATACTGTTTACGTTAGGCTGCTTTAGCATGTACTCTGATGAAGAGATTAAGGGTTTGTGGTAAAAGAATATCAGAAAAGCTGTCCCCAGATATTTGCATTGGTAAAGTGATACAAATCTGTAAATCACAGTTCTGGCTGTGTAAGAAAGAAAGACAAATTTAGCGTGCTTTTTCATAGTGAGAGGGAAAAAAAAAACTAAACATTTGATTGAACACTTCTCCTCTATTTGATTAAGTGCTTTCATTAATAGTTTTACTTATATAAGTGTGTGTGTGTGTGTGTATAGAGATATACACACATTTTTTAACGTTTATTTTTTGATACAGAGTACGAGTCTGAGTGGCTCAGAACGTGAGGGACACAACGAATCCAATGCAGGCTCTGCTGACAGCAGAAAGCCCAATTCAGGGCTCCATCTCAAGAACATGGAGATCATGACCTGAGCCAAAGGCAGACTCTAATCCGACTGGAGCCAGCCAGGCACCCCTCAATTTAGTATTTCATTTCTTAGCATACATTTAGAATAAAAGCTTTGCTATACCAATGTTTTCAAGAAGAATTTATTGATACGGTATAAAGTAATTAATTTTATTGGAAAAACTGTTAAGTTAAAGTATTTTCAATTTATACAAGGATAAGTATCACCCGTGTCAAATATTACTATCCCTTAAATTTATACTTAGGAAGATGAAATTACCTGTCATGAAAAAAATAAAAACAATGTCAAATAAAGGACTAAATTGTTCTGCACAGGCTAGATGACAAGTGTCAAGAGAGTTAAAGCTAATGGGAGTTAGAACAGTCAGAGAAAATTCATTGGAAAGGAGACTGTGAGCCAAGTCTGAATAACATAGGTTTACTCAAGAGGAACAGAACTAAAAAGACAGGACAGCATGAGTAACGGCTGAGAGATGGTAAAATCAACCCGATTAACTCAGAGGATAAAATCTGATGGCAGAGACATTAAAAACGGATGTCCACACAAGAACTACGTAAATGTTCATAAGCAGCCATATTAATAGGCAAGAAGTGGACACAACCCAAAGGTCCATCAACTGATGAATGAACAAGGGCCTTAGCCCACAATGGAGTACTGTTTGACAATAAAAAGAAATGAAGCACTGATATAAGCTGTAACCAACACAGATGAACCCAGAAAACATTAAGTAAAGCTAGCTAGTCCCAAGGGACCACACGTTGTGTGACTCCATTTATATGAAATATTCACAAGAGGCAACTCCATTGAGAGACCAAGTAGTAGACTGGTGGTTGCCTGAGGCTGGGGGCAATGGTAAGGGTTTCCTTTCAGGATGAGGAAAACATTCTACTTGATGGCAGTGATGGTTGCACGAGTGTACACAGAGACAGTGAACTGTGCGTGGCAAATGGGTGACTTTTATGGTATGTGTATTGTACCTCAAAATAGCTTTAAAAAAAACCCAATGGCAGGACACAGAGAATGTTCTTAATTCTCGCTTTTGGGCGTCCATACTACACATGATCAGAGTATTTCCGTGCTTTGACAATATGTCTAAAAGGCAAAGAAAATGAAGGAAATGCCGAAGTTCAAGTGGTTTGTTAAGTGATCTTTCTGTACAAGTCATCCTGAAATCAATATACATTCTTCTCAAAAGTGAAGATGAGAACTAAGATAATTATCTGAATCATTCCATTAAACATTATCTTCTGATTTGATCCAGCTTGCCTCATCATGGTAATAGAGATATCATTAAAAAACATTGTTTAGTATGGGACAAAGTCTCTTGGGGCACCTGGGTGGCTACGTCAGTTAAGCGTCCAATTCTTGCTTTCAGCTCAGGTCATGATCTCACGGTTCATGAGACTGAGCCTCACATTGGCTCTAAACTGACAGCATGGAGCCTGCTTGGGATTCTCTCTCTCTCCTCTGTCTGCCCCTCCCCTGTTAACATGCATGCACACACTCTCTCTCACTTTCTCTCTCAAAATAAATAAATAAACTGTCAAAAAAATTTAAATTAAAGAAAGAACGAAAAAAGTCTCTCAATTTCTCTGAGGAAGGATACAAAAGCCTCAACTTTCCTAAAAGTAAGTATTATAAGAAAACAATGTATAACACAAATAGGAGAAGGAGAGGCAGAAGTTTATGAAATAAATGCATTGTAAAGATACTAAAATCATAATAAATTAATTATAATGAAAATACCAAAGAAAGCGGTCCATGGAAATTGGTATCCTAAAACACTTTATATTATTTAACTAGCTATAAGTTAGCTGTTGACAGGTTACATTTACTACATACCTGACTTCTGATTTGACCTAATTTCTTCTTGAGATTCCGTGTTTCATCTTCCAGATGAAGATGTGACATAGACTGTTTCTTCAGAGTATCAGCCAGTTCTTGTTGAAGTTGTCTCACAACTACCTAATAAGACATTTCTGTTACTGATTTTCTAAATCATCTTATTATTAAATTATGTTAATAATAGACAACTCTCACATACGTACTTTGAGAAATATCAACACATACATCAATTCACCGTCTTTTTGTAACACATACACATTCCTGTTCACTGAATTCAGTTAAAGACACTAAAGGTGTTATCTCCCTGTCTACTTCTGATTGTTTATGGTGTCTCTTTCCAGTCTCAGCACGACAATTTTATCCTGCAACATGTGGTTTTTATGCAACCGATCTTGTGTTTTCTCATGATTATCAGAAAGCTAAGTAAAACCAAAAACATTTTCAGATAGCACTCAATAAAATGGCATTATCATGATTTTCTTTTAAATGAAAGCATAATCTATGTTTAAACAATGAAAAGGTTTCAGGGGGTGCCAGGGTGGTTCAGTTGGTTGAGTGTCTGACTCTTGATTTTGGCTCAGGGAATGATCTCACATTCTGTGGGTTTAAGCCCTGCATCAGGCTCTGTGCTGACAGTCAGGAGCCTGCTGAGGATTATCGCTCTCCCTCTCCCTCTCCCTGCCCCTCCCCTGCTTGCATTCTCTCTCTCTCTCTCTGTCTCTCTCTGTCTCTCTCTCTCTCTAATGAATAAAGAAACATAGGAAGGAAGGAAGGAAGGAAGGAAGGAAGGAAGGAAGGAAGGAAGGAAGGAAGGAAGGACGATTACAGTAAGTGAATATCCAACTGGAAAAAAAATAAAGTTGGCTCCAAATCTCAAATTTTATACAAGCGTAAGTTCCAAAAAGTTCAGAACTTTAACTGTAGAAAATGAAGGCATGAAAGTAAAAAAGAATTTGTGAGAAAAGTGTTCAGAATCTCAGAATTGGAAAAGCCTTTCTCTGATTTACAACAAACCAGAAGGCCTAAAATAAAAGATTAATAAACCCGACTACACTTAAAAATTGAATTTACAGTAGATATCGAACACAGAGACCCCACAGTAAAATCCTTAGCTCTGCATATACTCGGACAGATTAAATTTCCTAAAATTCTTCTTTCCTGAGAATATTTCATAGGTATCTACTTTGCTACCATTTCTATAGTCAGTTATAAGAATTATATCTATTGATAACTGAAAAATCTAGGCACTGTACTATAATAGAAACACTTCTACACACATCAATGAACTCATTTGGTTATCACAATTCTAGAATGGAGAGATTAAAATGGTGAGCTGTAGGACTCTCCCCAGGTCTTCTCACTCCACAACAAGTGCTCTTGCACCAACCACTGCCACTTCTCTAGTGTAAATACACAAGTACGAAAGAAGTCTTGTATTTCAAAATACTCATAGGAAATAAGGTGAAATTTATACATCTCTTAGAATACCATGAGATTATTTACTGCTACAATAACTTGTATTGCCTCTTGTTGAAAACAGTAATAAATATAAAAGAGGGGAAATACACTCAGCTATTTTATTAGGAATAAAATACCTATCAATAAATTATCATTAAGTATATACCACAGCATACCATTGTTATCAAAAGTTCCTTGTAATGAAATAGGATGCTTCTTGAAGCAAAACTGTTACTTTTCTCAAAAGTAGGAGACTTGATACCGAAAATATGATCAGTGAACTGGCTACACTTGCCCTCCTGTCCATTAGCGGAAGTGTTCAACTAACCTAGTAATATATCAAGGCAGTGAAGTAACTGTTCAAAACCAAAACACATGTTGCTAGTAGCAATAGTTTTGAGATTAGGGAGAGCTCATCAATTCCTACAGAAAGTAATAAAAGCCTCTCCCTTGGATGAGGACATTATGAATGTCACTATTTGTTGCAGACAAATGCATTTAATCAAGAATATTATTTTATCCAGTGAAGCAAAAATGCCACCATCCCCCATGACCCTCCTCAAAATATATGTGCTTTTAAAATCCTCTATAGTTTCCATGATGAACACAGTTCAGTTTCATATATACATACATATATATGTACACATATATATACATAACACACACACACACACACATATATATAGATATATATATATACATACATACATACATACATATATATATACATACACACACGGAGAAAAAAGTAATAATAACTAAAAAATAGAATATATACAAATACATACACACATGTACTTCAAAATAACTAAAGAAGATACCTTAGAACTAGTTTTCTTATGAGCCATTTCTAGCTCCTTTTGCTTGTAAAGGTGATTGTTTAGACTTCCATCTTGTAAGACTCTGGCCTTCTGATCTGGAGAAAGTTGCCACTGAGTGTCACTGCGCTCTTCTACAACCTGGAGACACATTTCATTGTGATTCTGGTCTCATACCGTTAAAAAAAAAAAAAGGTCAAAAGCTGAAGTGGAGAACTTTAAAAAAATGTTCAAAAGAACATAATCCCATGTTTTAATTTATTTTAAACCTAAATAATATATCTTGAGTCAAAGGGATACTATAAAATATATATGTATAATATTACACTATGTAATATGGATGGAAATACAGTTTTTATCAAAAACTGATTTACCTGATTTTTGGTGGCCTTCAATTCCATGTTTAGCGTTCTAAGAGCGAGTTCAACTTGTTGTTTTGTTTCAACTTCTTTCTTATATTCGTCTTCTTTTCTTCTTAACTTTTCCCTAATATTTTCATATAACATATCAGCATTTCTTCTTTCTTCTTCTTCTTCTTCTTCTTCTTCTTCTTCTTCTTGTTTTAAGGTACATCTGCAATTACATGTGCTTCTTTTAAAATTTGCTTTGTTAGACATAAAAAGTTCATTTGATGATCTGGTTCCACAAATGTTGGCTTATTATCCAAATGAAAAATTTCTATGTTTTCCGATTGTTTTTCTTGTAGGGCTCATGTTTTTAATTTGTCACTTCAATCTCTTCCAAACCATATATACAGTTGAAAAAAAGCCAGGAGAAAGCATTATGCAACTTCGTTAGTTTCAGTCAGTAATAACTCTGGTAGATGTTGTAGGAAAGGAAGTTTGAAATTATTCAGGAAAGTTAGAGTTGAAAATTACCCCCTTTCCCACAGGTATAATTATTCCTCCATAGGACAGATAATTCAGTTTCTCATTAAAAAGAGAAGTTGCTGTTTATAAGCAAGTTTATCAACTCACTGGAAATGAAATCTCCACTTGATGAAACCTTACAGGTACCTCCAAAAATGATGTGCAGTGAAAGAGAGCATCTGTGGATGTTGTTTACACAACATACATGTGCAGATTACTGTCGTCCAAGACTACGCTGACTAGTCTAATATCTGTTGCCTATGCTTTTTGTTTCTTCTTCCACAACACTTGCAACTTACCTTGTTGATGCATACCTACTTTAGGAATCACTTAAACATCCATTCTAGAACACGACAGGATACGTATTAATTAAGTAAACAATAAAGAGTAATATGACCTTTCAGCATACACTTTTGAATTAATTTTATCTACCTATGACAGAGATGTTGAAAAAACTTATCAGTAATCACTTTCTGTATTACTTTTTTTTAGTTTATTCATTTTTGAGAAAGGGAGAGCCCATGCAAACAAAGGAGGGGCATAGAGAGAGAGAGGGAGGCAGAAAATCCAAAGTGGGCTCTGCACTGACAACACACAGCTCGATGTGGGGCTCGAACTCACGAACCCTGAGATCATGACCTGAGCCAAAGTCGGATGCTTGACTGACTGAGCCACCCAGGCGCCCCCATTTTACTTTGTTTAAATTTTTTATTGAGAGAGAGATGACGCAAGTGAGCGAGGGCAGAGAGAGAGAAAGAGAGACAGAATCCCATGACGGGCAGACCGAGAGGGAGAGACAGTGAGAGAAGAGGAGCTCACCTGAAGCGGGGCTCGTGCTCACCCAAAGCCGGGCTCGAGCCCACCCAAAGCAAGGCTCAAACTCACGAGATCATCACCTGAGCCGAAGCCAGATGCTTAACCAACTGAGCCACCCAGGCACCCCCACTTTACCTTTTAACCCCTGCATGTTAAGAAGCAAACGGAATCAATTTTGGGGAATTTTACTGTCTTGAGAAAAATGACCATTTTATACTCTGTTGGTAGGTACAGAAAGTAATATAAACTTTCCTGAGAACAATTTAAAAATATGGATCAGAGACCTTTTTTAAAATCTTTATACCTTATCCAGATAACATTATATTGAAGAATTGATTCCAAGTAAGTAACCAGACATGTAGAAACAGATTTCTATAAAAGACATTCTTGACAGCATTAATTAAAATACAGAAAGATGAAAAACAGGCAGAATTCAATCTCTTAAATAATGATGTTTCTTGGACTATGGTGGACTTTTATATGGCCATTAAAATTGTGATTTGGAATATACATTAAAGTATTAGAAGTATTCACTGTTAAGAACTTGCTGTGTTTTTTCCAAGAATCGCACACCTCACAACACTAAACAAGTATTCTTTCCAGAAAAATCCCATAAGGTAAGTCAGCAATTACAAAACTGCCTCTACACATCTTTGGGAAAAAAGGAAACAGTTGAAATATTTCCTTAAAGCCAAGATGCTGTACCTCAAACTGCAGAATTCACGTTCCCATTCAACTTTTTGATGCTCTAACCGTGATATCATGTCTTTGGTTTCTTGTAGCTCGTTTTGTAGTGCACTAACCATTTTTTCCATTTTTGTCATTTTTCCCATAAGAAGTTTACAGTGATTTTTGTTAAGTTTCCTTAATTTCTCATAGGAAACACGTATATCTTGGATTTTCAAGAAGCCAGCATAATCTGCATCAGAGAAGAAACAGAAATAAAATAGATGAGTACTTTTTGCATATACAGGCCTGTGCATCTTCAATTCACTCATTCAAACATTGAATAAATATATACCTTCATTGGAAGATGTTATACTCAGCTCTACACATACAATAGAGAAGACCCCTGGCTCTTGATTAGCTTAAAGTCTAGTGAAGGAGAAAGACAACTCAAACGGTAATTCTAAATTCAGATAGTTCCTATTAGAAGACAGAGTTCTGTGATCATAACTTGATCTAGATTGGGCCCAAGGAAGATAGATGTCCCTGAGGAAGAGATAACTATACTGAGGAATGAAGGAGGAGCAGGAGGCAATTAAGCAAAGGAGGAAGACAAGCACTCTCGACAGTCTAGAGCATGTGCTGAAGTTCCACTGTAATCTACTTCTGGACAAGATGGGGTAACCCATACTGATTGATCTTCCTATCTTCCTACCTGAAGCAAGCAAAAACAAAACAGACAAAATACAATTTTAACATGATTTTCAAGACACAGATCTTCAGAAAATGAAGGACAATGATCCCTGAAAACAAAACACGTTAGCCTAACACGTATGCCCAAACTCATTCCCTTGAGAGAGTTTTCAGGCTACGACACAGGAGACATAAATTATTTAAGTAGATTTCACCATACTCCTTGTGTCAAGGTGGCAAAACTGAGAGTGTGGTGAAGTCAAGACAGATAGAGACGACAGGTCAGCATCCAGGAGAGGAGAAAGCAGGACACAGAAAGAACCCTGGGCATCTGCACAGGGTCCCCTTTGGCTATTCAGCAGAGTAACAACCAGTGCATACATGGTTGTTACTTCCTAGTCATCAAGGGAAAAAAATCTGAAAAGAGTAGAGGAAACACTGCCTGGTGCTCCCACAGCACGAGGGACAGTGTCTATTCACATTAGCTAAGATAGAAAAACTCATAATTTGCCTTAGGCTGATCACCACTCTGGATTCAGCCAATAATTCGTAAGAGCAAGATTAAAGGATCCAACTGTTTGTAAGTAACTTAACTATATCTCCAAACAAAGCATGAAAAGATAACTAGAGGCATAGAAGCTATAGTTTTAAAAACCAAATAGCACTTACAGAGATGTAAATTATGTTAGCCATGAACAATACGATGGGTAGGAATAAACACATATTAGACATCACAAAACAAAAGACTGAAGTTTAACATTGGAAACCTGGGAGAAAACTTCAACTGGGAAATATACAATTGCCCAAAGAGGCAGGGGAAAGGGACAGGAAAAAAATATGGCCCAAATCTTCCTAAATTTCATGAAAACTATAATCCCACTGACCCAGGAAGGATCTGTCTAGGAAAGAAGAAATGGAAGTCAACTCTTGTAATTTGCCTAAACTATATACGATGTGGTATAACATTACTGGAAGGGAGACTGTGATGCTGAAGCCATAGACTATAAACCCTAAACCAACCACTAAAGCAGCAAAACTGAAAAGTTCTAGCTAGGAAGCCTAAATAAATAAGTGAAAAAATGAATACATGAATAAATGAATACGTGAAAAAATAAATAAATGGATAAAACTGAATCATAAAAATTACTCGATTAAAAGAAAGCAGAAAAAGAAGAGAACGGGAACAAGGAGCAGATAAGACAAATGCAAATCAAACAGCATGATGACAGATTCAAATCAACTATCTCAAAAATCACAGTAAATGGCCCTTTGTAGCAACGTGGATGGAAGTGGAGAGTGTGATGCTAAGTGAAATAAGCCATACAGAGAAAGACAGATACCATATGTTTTCACTCTTATGTGGATCCTGAGAAACTTAACAGAAACCCATGGGGGAGGGGAAGGAAAAAAGAAAAAAAGAGGTTAGAGTGGGAGAGAGCCAAAGCATAACAGACTCTTAAAAACTGAGAACAAACTGAGGGTTGATGGGGGGTGGGAGGGAGGGGAGGGTGGGTGATGGGTATTGAGGAGGGCACCTTTTGGGATGAGCACTGGGTGTTGTATGGAAACTAATTTGACAATAAATTTCATATATTGAAAAAAAATCACAGTAAATGAAAACGGTCTAAAAGCCTCAACTAAAACGCAGACTGTCAAAATGGATAAAAAAGGAAGACTCAACTATATGCCACCTATACAAAATGCACTTTAAATGTCAAGACAGAAATTTGTTCAAAAGATAGAAATATGATATGCCACACTAACACTTGACCAAAGAAGGCTGAGCTAGAGTGGCTATATGAATAGCAGACAAAACAGTTTCAAGCAAAAAAATCATTACCAGCAGTAAACAGGTCATTATATAATCATAAAAGGGTCAATTAAGAGCAATCTTAAATGTTCATGTATCTGTTAATAGCTTCAAAGTACATGAAGTAAAAATTGATAGAACTGAAAATAGAAATAGGCAAATTCACAATTATAGTCTGATATTTCAATAGGCTCAACATCAGCAAGGGCATAGTAGACTTGGCCACCACTATTCTTCTCAAGGATCTATGGAACACTTACCAAAAAAGACTATGTTCTGGGTCAAAAATAAGCCTTAATAAAAGGAAGAAGTCAATAGGCCTGAAGTCATAATAGTGTGTTCCCTGACCACAAAACAATCAAATCAAAAACAAGCACAAAAATATCTCTGGAAAATACTCAACTGTTTGTGAACTACAGAACACTTCGAAATATCCCCTGGGTCAAAGAAGTAATGAAAAAAGAAAAAAAAATAGAAAGGATTCTGAACTGAATGAAAATGAAAACATAGTAGAATTTGTAGTGCTACCCTAGTAGCACTCACATGAAGACTGATAGCACTGAATGTATACATTAAAAAAGAAGAGGGAAGTGCGGTGCTCCTTGCTGCCTTTGTGGCTCCTCCCCCAGCTTCCCAAGTGCCCCGCCCTGCCCCGCCCCACCCTGGCAGTGGCTGGAGAGCAGGTGTTTTGTTCACAGGCTCACAGCAGGCACTTGGCCTTGTGGGGGCGGGGTCCGCCACCTGCCGGGAATTGAAGGTGGGGGAGTAGCTGTAGGAGGCGACCCCCCTAGACTGAGGTGGGCATGGGCCGGGCCCCAGGCTCTGCTGGAGCGGGAGGCGGCGGCAGTGGCAGAGGCATGGCCTTCTGGAAGGGAAATCCCAATGCCTGTGCACCTGTCTCTCCTCCCTTCATCTCCGCCCCTGCTATGAGTTTTGTGTTCTAGCTCCCCACCTTTTTCTCACTACCTACATCATCAGCCTTCTTCTGACTTCGCTTCCCAGCTTCTTGCGACCCTTTCTCTCACTTAAGCTTCAGTTACTCAGGCTCTTTTCACCCTAGTCCTGCCAGAGACTTCATATGCCAGCATTCTCTTTCATGGGATGTCCCCATCCTTCCCCTCTCCCCACATCCTATTCTGGGCTGATGGCAGCCAGAAATCCTTCCTATTGCATTTACCGGCAGTTTCTACCTGGCCCTGAAGCTTGGCGCAGATCAAGTCCACCACACCCACGCTGAGAAGGACCCCTAGGAGAACCACTTGTCCCATGGTGGTATTGGACAATATGTTCTCAATTTTCCTCTGGTTGCTTATTTTAGTCTGAATATTTGTTACCTCCACCGCTATACTTTACAAACGTATGTTTTGGCTGCATGACAAGGAGTTAGAAATGAGCCAGAGACCATTCTCAGGTAAGGAGAAGATTTAGACATTTAGGATTAAAGGAAGAAAGGAGAAACAGAATGTTAAGAAGGTTAGATTCCTCAAAGTATTTTGATATCTTTTGTGATCTGAGGAAGTGGAGATTACTGAGCCTACACAGATTGACATTTTGGGAGAAAATTTCATGATGCTTGATTCGCTCTTGGAGTAACGTGAACACAAGTTCTCAAACCTGCATATCCTCTCAGTTGGAACCAGCTGTATATATGAATGTTCACTTTCATCAGAACTTGTATCAGAGAAAGAATGGGAGTCTGGTTCAATGAAAATGACTACGTCCGGGACCTGAAAAGGGTCATTCTGTTTCCTAATAGTGTATATGGCCATTTTAGTGGGCACAGATCTGGATGTTTACAGTTTACTTGGAGTATCCAGGACTGCAAGCAGTAGAGAGATAAGACAAGCTTTCACGAAGTTGGCATTGAAGCTACATTGTGAAAATGTCGATAATGACCCAAAGCAATCTACACATTCAGTGCAATCCCAATCAACGTTGCACCAGCATTCTTCTCAGAGCTAGAACAAACAATCCTACAATTTGTATGTAACCACAAGATCCCAGATAACCAAAATAATGTTGAAAAAGAAAACCAAAGCTGGAGGCATCACAATCCCAGACGTTAGCCTCTACTACAAAGCTGCGATCATCAAGGGAGTATACTATTGGCACAAAAAGAGACACAAAGGCGAATGGAATAGAATAGAGAATCCAGAAATGGACCCACAAATGTATGGCCAACTAAACCTTGGCAAAGCAGGAAAGAGTATCCAATGGAAAAAAGATAGGCTCTTTAGCAAATGGTGCTGGGAGGGCTGGACAGCAACATGCAGAAGAATGAAACAGGACCAGTTTCTTACACCGTGCATAAACTCAAAATGGATGAAAGACCTCAATGTGAGAGAGGAAACCATCAAAACCCTAGAGAAGAACACAGGCCACAACCTCTTTGACCTTGGCTACAGCAAATTCTACTCAACACATCTCTGAAGGCAAGGGAAATAAAAGCAAAATTGGACTATTGGGACCTCATCAATGTAGAAAGCTTCTGCACTTCAAAGGAAACGATCCACAAAATTAAAAGGTACCAACGGAATGGGAGAAGATATCTGCACATGACATATCGGATAAAGGATTAGTATCCATACTCTAGAAAGAATTGGCCAAACTCAACACCCAAAAAACAAATAATCCAGGGAAGAAATGGGCAGAAGACATGAATAGACACTTTTCCAAAGAAGACATCCAGAAGGCCAACAGGCACATGAAAGAATGTTCAACGTCACTCATCATCAGGGAAATACAAATCAAAACCACATTGAGATACCACCTCACACCGGTCAGGGTAGATAAAATTAACAACACAGGAAACAACAGACATTGGTGAGGATGTGCAGAAATGGGAATTCTCTTGCACTGTCGGTGGGAATGCATGGGTGGTGCCACTGCTCCGGAAAACAGAGTGGAGGTTCCTCAAAAAGTTAAAAATAAAATTATCCAACAACCCAGCAATTGCACTACTAGGCATATATCCAAGGGATACAGGAGTGCTGATTCATAGGGGCACATGTACCCCAACATTTATACTATCAACAATCACCAAATTATGGAAAGAACACAAATGTCCATCAACTGATTTATGGGAAAAGAAAATGTGGTTTATATATACAATGGATATTACTTGGTAATGAGAAAGAATGAAATCTTGCCATTTGCAACAACATGGATGGAACTGGAGGGTAGTATGTGAAGTGAAATAAGTCAGTCAGAGAAAAACAGATATCATATGTTTTCACTCATATGTGGATTTTGAGAAACTTAACAGAAGAACATGGGGGAATAGAAGGAGGAAAATAGTTTCAAACAGAGAGGGAAGCAAACCATAAGAAACTCTTAAATACAGAGAACAAACTGAAGGTTCATGGAGGGGTGGGGGAAGGGGAGAATAGGTGATGGGCATTGAGGAGGGCACTTGTTGTGATGAGCACTGGGTGTGGTATGTAAGTAATGAATCATGGGAATATACTCCCAAAGCCAAGAGCACGATGTATACACTGTACGTTAGCTAACTTGACAATAAATTATATTTAATTAATTAATTAATTAAACTACAGCCATGTGTGTTTGTGGGGGGGGGGAATCTAACAATACGCTAAGGGATAATTTGTTATTACCAAATGGGGTTTATCCCAGAAATGCAGAGTTGGTTTAAGATTCAAAAACCGTATCTATCTCTGTAGATAAAATAAGTTCCTTGTCAAAATTCAACATCCATTCCAGATAAAAACTTTTGGCAATCCTGGAATACAAGGGAACTTCAATATGATTTAAAACAAAACAAAACAAGTCATGATAACTCTATAGCTAACATTATAAACAATGGTGAAAAACTGAATGCATTTCCTATAAGATCAGGAAGAAGACAGGAATGACATTCACTGAATGACTTCTTCTGTTCAGCACTATACTAGCAGGTCTAGCCAATGCAATCAAACAAGATAAAGCAACAAAGGACATCCAGATAGAAAATGAAGTGAAACTGTCTCTACTAGCAAGGACATGGTCACAAAATAGAAGTTGGCAATCTCCAGCCTATGGTCCATGTTACTTGTTTTGGTAAATTAAATTTTATCAAAATACAGCCATGTCCATTAATTTATGCAGTATCTATTGGCTGCTCTTATAGTACAATGGAAAAGCTGATTAGTTGTGACAGAGAATGTATTGGCTACAAGTCTACAATATTTACCATTGTTAGTAAAATATTAGTTAAAAATGAATTTTATGACCTTTGCTTATGTAGAAAATCTGACAGGATTAAGAAAAACGCTACTAGAATTAATAAATGAATGTATTATGGCACATGGATGACTCAGTCGGTTGAATGTCTGTCTCTTGATTTCAGCTCAGGCTATGATCCCAGAGTCATGGGATGGAGCCCTATGTCAGGCTCGCACTGAGCATGGGGACTGCTTAAGATTCTCTCTCTCTCTCTCTCTCTCTCTCTCTCTCTCTCTGCCCCTCTCCCCTGCTCATGTATTCTCTCTAATATTAAATATATCCATACATATAAACTTATCAAGGTTGGAGGATACAGAATCATTACACACAAATCAACTGTATTTCTATATATTAGCTATAAAGAATCAAAAATTAAAATTTCAGGGCATCTGGGTGGCTCAGCTGGTTAAGCACTGGGCTCAGGCTCAGGTCATGATCTCACCGTTGGTGATTTCAAGCCCCACGTCG
This sequence comes from Neofelis nebulosa, assembly GCF_028018385.1. Classification (NCBI taxonomy): domain Eukaryota; kingdom Metazoa; phylum Chordata; class Mammalia; order Carnivora; family Felidae; genus Neofelis; species Neofelis nebulosa. Next base: position 2,533,161 of record NC_080796.1, read on the forward strand.
GGCTCTGTACTGATAGCTTGGAGCCTGGAGCCTGCTTCAGATTCTGTCTACCTCTCTCTCCGCCCCTCCCCAACTCATGCTCTGTCGCTCTCTCAAGAGTAAGCATTAAAAAAAATTAAATTTAAGATGTATTATTTACAATTGCACTTAAAATAAAAAAATAATCACAGTTAATATCATAAAAGACAGAAAGACCTATACATTAAACACTACAAAATATTACTGAGAAAATTTTAAAAGACCTATATCAAGGGAGAGATATATACTCTGTTCAGGGGTTAAAAGATTCAATAGAGTCAAGAAGCCAATTCTCCCCAAATAAATCTGTAGATTCAACATAATCTAAACTTAATTTCCAGAAGACCACCAGAGTTGTTGTTTGTTTGTTTGTTTGTTTGTTTGTTTTAAGAAACAGACAAACTGATTCTAAAATTCACGTGGAAATGCAAAGGATCCAGAGTAGCGGAAGAACACTGAAAAGAACAGAGCAGGACGACAAACACTACCTGATTTCAAAAATCCTTATAAACTGGCAGTGATTTAAACAGCATAATATTGGTACAAAGATGGACAAAGAGATCAATGAGACAGAATAGAGCCCATACATAAAGCCACACATATGTGGCCAACTTATTATGACAAAGGAACAATGGCATAAAGTGGAGAAAACACAGCCTTTTCAATAAATGGTGCTGGAACAACTAGATATCCATATGCAAAAGAATTAACTTGTATCCATACTCTGTTTCACAAATAAAAAAAGAATATAAAATAGGTCATAGATCTAAATGTAAGACCTAAAAACTATAAAACTTCTAAAAGAAAGCATGAGATAAAAGCTTTGTGACCTTGTGCTATGCAAATATTTCTTAGATATGAAAACCAAAAGCAAGAATCATACAAGAACAAATGAATGTGTAAACTGGACTTCACCAAAAAGAAAAACTGCTCTTTAAAAACACTGTTGAGGGGCGCCTGGGTGGCGCAGTCGGTTAAGCGTCCGACTTCAGCCAGGTCACGATCTCGCGGTCCGTGAGTTCGAGCCCCGCGTCAGGCTCTGGGCTGATGGCTCGGAGCCTGGAGCCTGTTTCCGATTCTGTGTTTCCCTCTCTCTCTGCCCCTCCCCCATTCATGCTCTGTCTCTCTCTGTCCCAAAAATAAATAAAAAACGTTGAAAAAAAATTTAAGAACACTGTTGAGACAAGGAAAAGTCACAGAGTGGGAGAAGAAAAACCTTGCAAAAAAAAGAGAGGTGAGAAAGGAACTGTACCTAGCTCTTTCCACCATCTTTCTGTGCCACCATCATGATGCAAGTGAATGTCGTGGCAGATGCTTCCCAAAGCATAACAATACTGAAAAGAGAAGCAAACGCCAGGTTCTTACTAGGCCATGCTCCAAAGACATTGTCCACTTTCTAACTGTGATGATGAAGCATGGTTACACTGGTGAATTTAAAATCATTGATGATCAAAAGAGTTGGGTAAATTGTTGTGAAACTCACAGGCAGGTTAAGCAAGCATGGAGTGACTGGCCCCAGAATTGATGGAAAATGCAAAGATCTAGAAAAATGGCAGAATAATCTGCTCAGTTTGGTTTCATTATACTGACCACCTCAGCTACAGTCATGGACCATGAAGAAGGAAGATGAAAACACACAGAAGGGGAAATCCTGGGATTCTTTTTCTAGGGATGTAATACATATGTGAAAATAAAATGCCTCAGTGGAAACAACAACAACAACAACAACCACAAAAAAAAGAAAACAAAATAAGGAACTGTGTCTAGAATATACAAAGAATTCTGAAAACTCAACAAGTAAGAAAACAAACAAACAAATTTTTAAAACAACCAAAGATTTGGACAATTCAAAGAAGATACACAGATGGCAAACAAGCACATGAAAATATGCTCATCAGTTATTAGGGAAATGTATATTGAAACCATAATGAGATATATACTAAATATCCATCCGAATGGCTAGGATTCAAAAAGCTGACAATACTAAGTGTTCATGAATATGTATGTAGGAATTGGTGCTCTCACAGACTGCTGTTGGGAATGGAAAACCGTACAACTCCTTTAGAAAACAATTTGGCAGCTTCATAATAAGGGAATATGAAGGGACATGAGATTTTTAAGGGTGATGAATATGTTAACTGTCTGGATTATGGTTATCGTTTCATACGTGTAAACATATGTCAAAACTATCAAATGACACACTTCATATATGAACTAAACTTCATATATGAACTAAAAATGTTGGAAACGAAAAGCTCTTTCACAGGAAGAAATGTCTAAAACAGTGGATAAGACACAGACGGAAAGAAGGATGTAAAACAATACAAGATGAAGCCAGAGGACTGTGGCCTTTAACCTAATAGCAATGAGAAGTACTAGCTAAGCTTTAAGCAAGGGGGTACCATGATGAAAGACACATTGTTTTAAAACATATACTAATTATGGTTGCAGTGTAGACCAAGGTCCTGGGAGGTAGAACAGCAGGGAAAACAGTCCTGAAGTTATTTCAGTCATCTAGGAGAAAAATAATGACCTGAACTGGGTGAAGGCACAGAAGAGAAGCAGAGTTAACAAACACATTAGATGTGCCATTCCCTCTAAGAAAGGTACAGTAGAAATGATGACTCTTTGGCTGAGAGGATACAATAGTTCTGCTTTTATTTTAATATAAAACATATTTCTGAGATGAGCAGCTCTATAATACAGCAGTGTTCTATGGTGCAGTAGTAGGCAAGGTGTGCACATATTACTACAGCAATATACGTACCTTTACAATCCATGCCAAGTTGTTCAATCAGCAACATGAAATTCTTAGAGTAAGGCAACTCACAATGCTCTGAAGCTGCTTCAGATGACTGAATGAAGTCGACAAGATCATCCATAGAAGTAATTTGCTTTTTGACCTACCAATGAATAATACCATTTCAAAATGTCCCCCAAATATTTATAAAATATACTAGTTGTAGAGAAGTGATAAATAGCCATCTTTTTATAAAAGCAAAAACAGGGGCACCTGACTGGCTCAATCGGTTGAGCATCCGACTCCATTTTGGCTCAGGTCATGACCTCAGGGTTCCTGAGTTTGAGTCCCACGTTGACCTCCACAATGACAGCATGGAGCCTGCTGGGGATTCTCTCTCCCCCTCTCCCTCAGCCCCTCCCCTACTTGTGCGTGCTCTCTCTCAAAATACATTTTAAAAATAAGTGAATGAACATTTAAAAGCAAAACCATAGAGACTTTTTAAAAGAACGGATTTTTATCAAAAAGACACTGTTATCCATAGCTAGTATTTCTAAATAACTTTTTCACAGCAAATGTCTCTACAACAAAGGAAGATTTTCTATTTTTTCACTACATCTTTCATAAAGTAATTTTTTGCCACTGAACAATATTCCTAACAAATATGTATCAAAATAATATAATAAAATAAAAATAAAACAAATAATAAATAAAATAAAATTACATTGTCTCTTTTGCTTACCTTGTTCTTTTTCTTAGAAATTTTCTTTGCAGGTCTGAAAAAAAAAACAATTCTTTTCAGGCAAATATTAAATACTTAAAATACAAAGCGTATCTAAACCTATTGTTTCTGATATAAAATCTCTGCATTTGAATCTAATTTTCTACAAAGGGGATTAAACAACAGAGTAACATTAAACAACATAGAAAACATACTACTGCTAATATTAACAAGGGATTAGGTGTATCCAGTTGTAGTATATGTGCTGCTGAAGCAAGCACAACAAAGTACTAAAGTTAGGTAATAACTAACAAAAGCAAAGGAAAATCCTAATGCTACTTGCATTATTTGATAGGAATGATACCATTGTTTGTGTTGTTGTCATTTTACTAAAAATAAACTTTTACTGGCACTAAAACCTACTTGGAAAGTGCAAGTTAAGTCCCTATATGAAAGAACCCCTTTTTAACAATCATGATATTAACGTGTTGAAGACTCACTATGCAACTACTCTCTAGGCATTACTATGAGCACTTTACATGTCTTCAAGGTATTTGAAGCCCCACAACAATCCTATGAAGTAGGTTATTATATTAGGTATTTTACACAGGAAGAAAATGAGGCACAGAAAGTCGAAGTGACTTTCCCAAGAAGACCTCGTCGCTGGCCAAGAACAGACCCTGAATTCAAACCCAGGAATGTGCCTTCAAAGCATGTGTTTTATACTATGTGGTTAAAGTAATACTCCAGTGTTTCTAACTAATATGACAGCAAATGAATCTATATTATGATTCGATTTCTAGCTATAGTGATACATAACAATTTCTGAATCTTACACATTTTTTAAGAGACTTTATACTTGGCAAGATGAGAAATCTACTTTCAATAAACTAAAGATTTGCTTCTTCTAGAGAAGTTCCTCAACAGGCATTCATTCATTCATTCATTCATTCCACTGTTTAATTCCACATTTAACACATACTTATTGAGCATACAATCTGTGTCAATGGCACTGTTGGTACAGGAAGCATGGTTTTGGTAATTTAGAGCTCTCTAGTCCAAAAGGAATAATCTGTTATGGATTACTAGTTTCTTTTCCAATTGTAAATAAACAAAATCTTCCCCTTTCCCCAGAACCTAAATAATATTAATTTAATAGAACCAGATACTTTAAAGTCCCTAACACAATCATAGCTATTTGTGATACTATCAAAGGCACTGGATATCTAAAATCATCAAGGAAGGATTAGTTTTATTCAGAATGGCCTCAGTGTTTGCATACATTTATGATAAGGGTGTGTGTGTGTGTGTGTGTGTGTGTGTGTGTGTGTGTATACAAATATATACATATAGAACTTATACACATATACTTATATATACATATATAAGAAATTATACATCTAATTTGAATATTATGCATATACATATACATATGTATATTATACATATAATATACATATAATAAATATACATATACATACATATAAGAAATTATATAGCCATATATATATAAATATATATATAAATATATATATGTAAATATATATATAAACATATATGTAAATATATATATATATATATATATATATATATATATATATATACTTGCATACATACATATATATTTTTAAATCTGCATATTCAATTGTATGAGAATACCCCATTGTGGAACCAATTCAGAATAAACCAACTTCTTGCACAAAATCACATGAATAAGAGTACTAAAGACAATTACTATAATCTTTAAAAGATAATGTAATACAATCAACAAACTTCCTAATGTTTGGAAATGCAAACAATATTAAATTAACTAACCATGTCTATCTCTATTGATCATTTCCAACAGAATACATACTCTAAAAGCTCCCATCTTAAAATAAAAAGAGAAAGAAAATGCCTTTGCAATTCACATTCTTTTTCAGTTATCATCCATTTCTCTATTACCTTTCCCAATTAAAATGCTCTAAGGAGTTGTTTACACTTACTCATCTTCCATGCTTCCATGGTGACTACTGAAACTGCTCCTTGACAAAGTCACTTACCCTCATCACAACTTTTCAAGCAGTGTGTTTGATATGTTGAGTATTTCTTGCTTTAGCTTGGACCTACCTGCACTACAGCATTTTATTTCCACAAAAGGTAATCACTGCTAAAATTCCTTCACAGGCACATAAAGAATTTATAGATTTTACCTGCTTTCATGCTGATCCTTTTCACTGAAATGGCTGCCATCATTCTTTTGTAGTGGACCACCAGTTAGGGAATCTGCCTTCTGCAACACTGGTGTGATCACAGATCCTTTTGATGTCCCTTTTTCATTTTCACCTTTCTTTAACTTCTTCACATGTAAACCAGGTTCCCTCCTTAAAAAAAAAAAACAAAGCCATTAAAAAGCCATAAAAAAGCCAATGTTTTCTAATAATTTTACTGATAAAGAATAAAAAGACCATTTTCATCAAGTTCTGAATTTTACCTATCTGACTTAATTTGATTAATTCAGAGAACAGTGCTGAAGTACCAACCGTACAAAAGGAAATACTCATCTGTTGCTTCAAACACAGGTAAATATACAATTAGAATACAATGTGATTTGTAAGAATTGACATGTGAAAAGCTGTAAGTGAGGACGAGAAAGGCTTTACTGAAGAGGGAAAATAAACAGCAGAGGTCACCAGGGAAAGAAACGGGAGAAAACCATTTTCTTAGAGATTAGAATGTGAGCACAAAGATTACACAGATGGCATCTAGGTGCCTTGAAAGGAAAAAGTATAAGCTTATAGGAACTTGGAAAAAAAACCATAAAATACATGGAAGCAAGTAGTAAGAGATCAGTCAGGAAAGAAATTCTGAAGAACCTTGAAGGTTACACTAAAAAGTTAGAGTTCATTTCCTAAAGGCAGTGACTCTTAGACATGGGAGTGATAACTAGATGTGTGCTCTATTTTTGGCTTTGCTTTTAAATATAAGAATGCTTAATTTCAACAAAGTTTTAAAGTAGCAGGAGGTCCATATAACATGAAAGAAGAAATCAGGGAAATATCTTAGGGGAAAAACTACTTTTAAAATACCCATATGTCAGAGCGATATCAGTATCATAGCTGAACAAGATGTACGTTGTTGCGTCTCCCCACCTACAACAAACTGGCATCTTATCCACCCACGGGCAAAACTGCCTTTGCAGGAGCTGTGGGGATCTAGCACTATATTCCAAGGGACCGAGGAAAAGTCTTGCCTACCCGTGCATCAGGTAACAGGCAGACATACTACAGTCTAATCTGTGGACCTAGCAATAGCCCATAAAGCGCCTCCAGCCCCTCCCTCTCAGCCACATCGGTGAGCCCCTCCCTAGAAAACACTCTCTAAGATAATCACCCGTGGATGAGAGAGCCTTTTTGGAAAACCAGGTGTCCTGCAGAGAATTTCCAGCATCCCACTGGAGCAAAAAAATCAGGTTTGGACACACTGAAGAGGTAGTCATTAAAGATTGGAGGAGGTGACTGCTACTTCAAATGCAAAGACAGCAATGCAAAACTGCAAAGAATATAAAATATCAAGGAAATATTATACCATCAAAGGATCACAATAATATTCCAGTAATCAATCGGAAACACAGGGAGATCTGTAATTTAATCAAAAGAGAATTCAAAAATAGCAGTTTTAAGGAAACTCAGTGAGTTACAAGAAAAACACAAAAAGCCAATTCAATAAAATCAGAAAAACACTCTATGAATAAAATGAGAAGCTTAACGAAGAGCTGGAAATAGTAAAAGCTAACTAAACAAAAATCCTGGAGCTGAAGAGTATAATGAAGGAGATGAAAAAAGCAAGAGTGATCACTGACAGGAAATGGGTCAAGCAAAAAAAAAAATGTGAATTGAAAGACAGGAACTCTCAGATTATCCAGTCAGCAGAGAACAAAGTCAAAAGAATGAAAAAGAGTGAGGAAAGACTATGTGACTACAAGTGAACCCTCATAAGGCTATTAGCAGTTTCTCAGCAGAAACCTTACATTCCAGGAGGCAGTGGGATTACATATTCAAAGTGCTAAGAGAAAAAAGACTACCAATCAAGAATACTTTACTCAGCAAAATTATCCTTCAGAATCAAATCGAATAAATACATTTGATACACCGCATTAACAGAGTAAAAAAAAGTCATATCATCATCCCAGCATGGGAGGAAAAAGCATTTGACCAAATTCAACATCTTTTCAGGATAAAAACTCTCAACAAAGTGGGTACTGAATTATCACACCTGGACATAATGAAGCCCAATATGATAAGCCCATAGCCAACATCATATGCAGTGGTAAAAAACGGAAAGCTTTTACTCTAAGTTCAAGAACAAGGCAAAGTTGCCCACTTGACCACTCCTATTCAACAGGATAGAGGAAGTCCTAGCCAAAGCAGTCAGGCAAGAAAAGGAAATAAAAGGCATCCAAATCAGAAAAGAAGAAATAAAACTGTCTTTTTTTGCAGATGACATATTCTTATATATAGAAAATCCTGAAGATACCACCAAAAAGCTGTTCCAAGGATGAAGGATACAAAATCAACATTAAGATGCAGGGGTGCCTGGGTGGCTCAGTCAGTTAAGCTTCTGACTTCGGCTAAGTTCATGATCTCGTGGTTTGTGGTTCAAGCGCCTTATTGGGCTCTGTGCTGACAGTTCAGAGCCTGGAGCCTGCTTTGGATTCTCTCTCTGTCTCTGTCTCTCTCTCTCTACCCCTCCCCTGTTAACACTCTGTCTCTTTAGCCTCTACTACAAAGCTGTGATCATCAAGACAGTATGGTATTGGCACAAAAACAGACACACAGACCAATGGAATAGAATAGAAACCCCAGAGGTGAACCCACAAATGTATGGCCAACTACTCATTGACAAAGCAGGAAAGAGTATCCCATGGGAAAAAAAGACAGTCTCTTTCTTCTGGGAGAACTGGACAGCAACATGCAGAAGAATGAAACTAGATGACTTTTCTTACACCATACACACAAATAAACTCAAAATGGATGAAGGACCTGAATGTGAGACAGGAAACCATCAAAACCCTAGAGGAGAAAGCAGGAAAAAAAACCTCTTTGACCTCCGCTGCAGCAATTTCCTACTTGGCACATCTCCAAAGGCAAGGGAATGGAAAGCAAAAATGAACTATTGGGACCTCGTCAAGATAAAAAAGCTTCTGCACTGCAAAGGAATCAATCAACAAAACCGAAAGGCAACGGACAGAATAGAGAAGATATTTGCAAATGACATATCGGATAAAGGAAGGGCTAATATCCAGAACCTGTAAAGAGCTCACCAAACTCCACACCCACAAAACAAATAATCCAGGGAAGAAATGGGCAGAAGACATGAATAGATACTTTTCCAAAGAAGACATCCAGATGGACAACAGATACATGGGAAGATGCTCAACGTCACTCCTCATCAGGGAAATACAAATCAAAACCACACTGAGATACCACCTCACACTGGTCAGAGTGGCTAAAATGAAAAAAATCAGGAGACTACAGATGCTGGCGAGGATGTGGAGAAACAGGGACCCTCTTGCACTGTTGGTGGGAATGCAAACTCTGGAAAACAGCGTGGAGCTTCCTCAACTAAGTAAAAATAGAACAACCCTATGACCCAGCAATAACACTGCTGGGAATTTACCCAAGGGATACTGGAGTGCTGATGCATAGGGGCACATGTACTCCAATGTATACAGTAGCACTTTCAACAATCGCCAAATTATGGAAAGAGCCTAAAAGTCCATCACCCGACGAATAGAGAAAGAAGATGTGGTTTATACATACAGTGGAATGATACTTGGCAATGAGAAAGAGTGAAATCTGGCCATTTGCAACAACGTGGATGGAACTGGAGGGTATTATGCAAAGTGAAATAAGTCAGGCATAGAAAGACAGATACCATATGATTTCACTCACATGTGGATCCTGAGAAACTTGACAGGAGACCATGCGTGGGGGGGTCGGGGGAAAAAGTTACAGAGAGGGAGGGAGGCAAACAATAAGAGACTCGTAAACACTGAGAATAAACTAAGGGTTGATAGGAGGTGGGGGAGAGGGGAAAGTGGGTGATGGGCATTGAGAAGTCACCTGTTGGGATGAGCACTGGGTGTTGTATGGAAACCAATTTGACAATAGATTATATGTAGTAAAAAAAAAAATGACAAAATCAGCATCAAGAGATCAGTTGCATTTCTAAACAATAACAATGAAATAGCTGAAAAAGAAATATAAGGAAAAAATCCCCTTCCCCAAAGCATGAAAAAGAGCATAATACTTTGGAATGAATTTAATCAAGGACTTTCTGAAAGATAGGTACAGTAAAAACTACAAGACATTGGTAAAAGAAACAGCAGAGACACAAACAAATGGGAAGATACCCTGTTGTTTATGGATTCGAAAAATTAGTATCATTAAATATCCACATTACCTGAAACCACCTACAGAGTCAATGCAATCCTTGTCAAAATTCCAATGACGTTTTTCACAGAAATAGGAAAAGCATTCCTCAAATGTGCAAGGAACAAGAAAGACCCCAAATAGCCAAAACAATCCTAAGAAAGAAGAACAAATCTGGAAGCATCACACTTGCTGGTGTCAAACTATTACAAAGTTATGGTAATAAAAACCGTATGAAGTTGCACACACACACACACAAAACAAAACACAAAGATGAATGAAACAGAATCAAGAACCCAGAAATAAACCCATGCATAAAGTCAACTAAAAACCCGTGCATAAAGTCTCTTTGTTAAGAGACCCAAGAATACTCAAAAGAGAAAAGGTAATCTCTTCAATACATGATGGTGAGAAAACTGGATATTAACATGCAAAAGAATAAAACTGTGCCTCTACCTTACACCACTCACAAAAGTCAACCCAAACGCAAATAAAGACTTCTATATAAAGTCTTAAATCATAAAACTCGTAGAAGAAAACATAGGATAAAGGCTCCTTGACATAGATCTTACCAATGATTTAGGATAGGACATCCAAAGTACAAGCAATGAAAGCAAAACCAACCAATGCAATCAACAATGTTTCTGCACAGCAAAAGAAACAAGCAACATGACGGAAAGGCAACCTATGGAAAGGATGGAAACATTCGCAAGCTACAAATACGATAAACGTCAATATCTAAAAATGTGTAAGGAATTCGTACAATTCAACAGCTAAAAATAAATATAATTAAAAACTGGGCAAGGCACCTTAAAAGACGTCTCTCCTCAAAACATATTCAAATGGCCAAGGGTACATAAGAAAGTGCTCGATATCACTATTCATCAGGAAAATGCAAATCAAAACTGCAGTATATAGATATCACTTTGACCTATTAAAATGGCTATTGTCAAAAAGACAAGAGATATCGTTGGCAAGGATGTACAGGAAAGGAATTCCTTGTACTCCTGTAGGACTGTAAATTGGGACAGCCACTATGTAAAACAGTATGGTGGCTCCTCAACAAACTAAAAATAGAACCTCCATATGAGCCAATAATCCCATTTCTGGGTATATATCTTAAAGACATGACATCCTTACCTTGGAGAAATATCTGCAGCCCTATGTTTATTGCAGCATTATTTACAATAGTCAAGAAACAACCTAAGCATCCATCAGTGGATCCATCGATTAAAAAATATGGTATACATTTACAATGGAATATTTTCAGCCACAAACAAGAAGGAAATCCTGCCATTTGTGGCAGCATGAGTGAAACTTGAGGGCTTTATGCTTAGTGAAAATAAGTCAGACACAGGAAGTCAAACACTGTATGATCTGACTTATATGTGGAATTAAGAAAAAAATGCGTGAAAAACAGAACAGACTGGTGGTTGCCGGGGTTAGGAGGCTTTGAGAAATGGGTAGATATTGGTCAAAGGGTACAAACTACCTGTTACAAGATTAATACATTCTGGGGATTTAATGTGCAGGATGGTGATTACAGTGAACAATACTGTATCCTATCATTGGAAAGTTGCTACAAGACTAGATCATCACAAACAAGAAATGATATTTATGTGAGATGATGGAAGTATTAACACTATTGTGGTAAGCATTTGACAATATAAAAGTGTATCAAATTAATACAGGTACACCTTACAGTTACACAGATGTGTGTTACTTATATCTCATAAATCTGGAAAAACTTCAAAAATTCAAAAGTACTCATATGTCATTATCTATCGCTCAAAAATAAAAATCATCGGATTAGTTATGCTTTTGTTTAAAAAAAAATGGTTTGCGGCGCCCGGATGGCTCAGTTCATTAAGTGTATGACTTTGGCTCAGTTTGTGATCTAAGGGTTTGTGGCTTCGAGCCCCACATCGGGCTGTGTGCTGACAGCCCAGAGTCTGGAGCCTGATTTGGAATCTTTGTCTCCCCCTCTCTCTGCCCCTCCCCAACTCTCACTTTGTCTCTCTCCAAATGAAGAAACATTAAAAAAATTTTAAAAAATGATTTGTTAACTTTTGTATACTTTTAGCCTAATATCTAATCCTAATAGAAAAAAATGGGGGATTCCCCAAAAAGAAAATTATAATTCTGTTTTCATGGACTAAATGCATGCAACAGAATATTATTACCATACAGCTATGTACATTTCCAAAAAATAATGAAATTTCCCACAGATTATTTAGGACTTAAACATGAGCCCCGAAGAGCACCAAAAACAAAAACAAAACTAACAATTGTTTTTTTTTTTTCAAAAAAAACTGTTATACAGATAACTTTTCTCATGGAAATAACATCCAAGAAAAGAAGAATCTTTCTGAAAGCAATTATCAAACAATTCCTCTTGACTCAAACTTCAAAAATGAATCTGTAATTATAGAATTTGAAATAGCTTTCATTTTGAACCCAGTCAATAGAAGCAACCTTTAAGTAGAAAACATCTGGTGAAAGCCACCTCAAACTTAGAAAAAACAAAACAAAACAAAACAAAAAGAAACCCTAACACGTAGCTGTGGTAACAAGAAGCCACCAGAATCAGTTTTAAATGTGTTAATCAATGTGCACCAGCCCTACTCACCAACCAATCCATTTCAGCTCCTTCCTTCTGAAAGACAGCGAATAAAGGACAAAAATCACTCCAATACACATGCTTCAGCGTGCCAACCAATCCACAACAGTCTCACCCAAATAAGCATGGTGCTTCAGATGATGACAAACCATTTAATTTTCTGAAAGTTCCCCAATCCTTAAACTCCACTCTTCCCCAAACCCTGTATAAGAATAGCAGACTGCTCTGTTAGAAAAGACTACACCTAACCAGCATAGCTCGCTCTTATTTGGAAGTGATCAATTCCAACTTCATCTTTTTATTTCAGATATTGAGGGCTCATAATCCTTTGGCAAGAATTTTTAAAGTCCTATAAAAAATTGCCACCATATTTTAGTTTCCTTAATAAATATAAAGGAAGTTTGCTATTCCTTTGATACATTTCACCATAATGAAAACTAACATAAATACAACTAAAAGAATAAGTAGCAAGTAAACACAATATTGGGTCCCCCAAAATCCAAAAACTGTATATAACTGGCAGGTTTAGTTGTCAGAATGAACCCACGCCAAACTTTGTCAAAGTGGGGACTAGTATTAGGTTAAAAAAATTACACACAAGTTAAACTCCGTTCACTCAGTAAACATTATTGAGTAATGTTTACTAGTACTATATAGTACTAGTACTATACTATAGTTTACTAGTACTATATAGACTAGAACATTTTCTAGGCATTGGGGACATGGCAATGAACAGATAACAATCCTATTCATGAGTGAAGTAAACATACAATAACAATAAGCTACACAGGCAAAATATACAGTATTAGAGGAGAAAAACTAAAGCAGAGAAATCACATTTGATGTGTTATAGGGAAAAGGGTAGTTGAAGTACTAGTCAGGATGGCCAAGAAAGGCCGTGCTGAGAAAGTGACTTTTAAGCAAAAACCTGAAAGGAAAAACAAACAACAAAGGAAAAATCAAGCCATGAGGTATCTGAGGGAAAGCATTCCAGACAGAGTTAACAGCAAGTACAGAAGTATGTCCAAAGTACTTAAAGAGTAGTGAGAAATCGGTATGGCTGGACAGAATGAAAGGGGTAGAAAAGAGTTCAAATCAGAGAGAGAGAAGGAGACACCTGATCATATACAGGCCTTGTCGGCATTAGGAAGAGTTTGGGCATGTACTCTGAGTGAAATGGGAGGCAATTCGGCTTGGAGCAGAGGAAGGACACAATCCGACTTATGTTTTACTAGATCCAATGTGTTTAGAATTAACAGAAATCGGAAAAACAAAAGGAAGAAACAAACAAACAAGAAGACCATTTAGTTACCTATTATACCAATATAAACAACAGATGACAGTCTATTGGTCATGGAAGATGTGTTTGGATTCTGGATATATTTGAAGGAAGACGTGACAAGATTTGCTGACAGATGAGATGTGATGTGTATGAAAAAGAAAAAGAAAATAGAAGGAAAAAGTGAAAGGAAAAGAAAAAAAGACAGGAGTCAAAGATGACACCAAGTTTTTTAGCAGAGCAACTCATAGAACTGTTATTAACTCAATTAGGAAAGACATGAAAGGCAAATATTAAGAAGGAATATCAGGAGTTCAATTTGGGACATGTTAAGTTTGCAATAGCTATCCAGAAAAAGATATCAAGTAGGCAGTTTGATATGCGGGCCTGGAATTATGGAGAGAGATCCGGGATGGAGATATAAACTTGAGGATCATTAGAATATACAAGATAGTAAAAGTCAAGAGAAGGAAAATCAAAGGCAAATTCCTGGAAGACATCAATGGGTTAAAAGGTGGGGGACGAGAAGAAACAAGCAAATCAGGCTGAGGTGTACAGACTAGAAAGGCAGCGGGAAAATCAGGTGAGTGAGTGATATCCTACAAGCAACATGGAGACAGAATTTTGGAGGAGAGAGTTTTCCATTGGGTCAAATATTGCTGAAAGGTTAAGTAAAATGAGATGTATGAAATTATGTTTAGATTTATTAAAGTGAAAATCGGTGGTAACCTTGAAAAAACAATTCTGGAGGAGAGGGAAAATTGCTACAATGAATTCAAGAGTGGATGGGAGGGAGGGAAATCAGGATCAAAGAGTGAAGAAGGCTCTTGAAGGATTTCGTAGCTAAGTGGAATGGTCATGGTTGATCTAATTTTCTATTATTGCTGTAGTTTTCAATTGTTACATAATGATTAGGTAGTATTTTTGTAATATTTGGAAGTCTTAAAAATTGCATATATGTAACAGTAGTTTTTTTTTTTTTTTTTTTTTGCTTTTTTGAAATACCAGACCAAGGTAGTAAATAACTCACAAAATTATACACTGAGAAGACTCCTTAAAAATTTTCTAGATATATGATATTATATAAGCTGATTACCATTTTTCTCATGCTTAGAAAGACCACAGAAAAACTAAGTTTCAAGGGCAGTATTTCATGCTTGATAAAAATTATTGAACTCTAAGGGCACCTGGGTGGCCCAGTCCTCGAAACATCCATCCCTTGATTTTGGCTCAGGTCATGATCTCTATGTTCTCTAGCATCGAGTTCTGCACTGACAGCATGGAGCCTCCTTGGGATTCTCTCTCTCCCTCTCTCTTTGCTCGTCCCCCACTCACGTGTTCATGCTCGCTCTATCTCTCTCTCTCAAAATAAACAAACATTTTTAAAAAGTCACCCAACTCTAGGATATTTTATACTATCCAAAGTAATGAGTCATATTAAAATTTTATACACAGAAGAAAAGGGGTTGGGAATGCAGAAAATAGTCCTACTTTGTAAACTGAATTGTACAAATTGTATAACATGAAGGTACTGTTGAAAAATTTGGTGTGGTTCATGTTGAAATATATTCTCTACAAAGGCAGGATAATGGCATGCAAGCAAGGTACCTTTATAAAAACGATTCATTGCATTACCAGCATCTTGGTTTATAGCACAGGGGTCATGAAATGTTTATATAGAATATGAGACATGTTGCCACATGAATCCTCTTGACAATATTCAGACTAAGTTGAGGGTCCGACGTTGGAGCACTCATGCACTGGGAAACAAAACCAAAAATCTAAGAACTAGGAATTTTGTTGGTAGACTGCCAGTGTAGCAGGGAACTTCTGTTTGCAATTCAGTAGATATTAAAAGTATTCTAACAAAATGTGCATAAGACATGACACCAAACCAAACCAAATGCTTTAAATATACTTTGTTAAACCATCAGTACACATAGACCTAAATTCATTTTTTATTTTTTATTTTTTTTATCGTTTATTTATTTTTGAGACAGAGAGAGACAGAGCATGAACGGGGGAGGGTCAGAGAGAGGAAGACACAGAATCTGAAACAGGTTCCAGGCTCTGAGCTGTCAGCACAGAGCCCAACGCGGGGCTTTAACTCTCGGACCGTGAGATCATGACCTGAGCCGAAGTCGGCCACTTAACCCACTGAGCCACCCAGGCGCCCCTAAATTCATTTTTTAAAATGGTCACATGCCCCATTACTTTATAGAAGTGAAACTTTACTTCCTTATTAATGAATTGATATTTAGCCTATCTCTGGGGCACCTAGGTGGCTCAGTCTGGTGAGCATCTGCCTGTTGATGTTGGTTCAGGTCATGATCTTGTAGTCGTGAGATCGAGCCCTGTGTTGGCCTCTGCACTGTTAACGTGGAGTCTGCTTGGGATTCTCTCTCTGTCCCTCTCTGTCTCTGCTCCCCCTCGATGCTTGGGCTCCCGAGTGTGCACATTCTCCGTCTGTCTCTCAAAATAAGTCAATAAACATTTAGACAATCTCCAAATGTTTGATATGGGAATGCTATAATAAATATCCTTCACATATACATGTAACATATTTATATAAGTAACCTTAATATATCTGTTCTATTTTGTATATGTAATAATATATAATAAATGCCCTTAGAGTGTGGTGTGTGTGTGTGTGTGTGTGTGTGTGTGTGTGTGTGTGTTTGCACGTGCAGGAGCATGTGCTTGCTTATAGAAGTCACGTATTTCAGAAGGACCCAGTCCTGGCAATGAAACCATTAGAATAAACGGATGACCTACCTGAAATATTTTTCTCACGTTATATTATTTATTTCTGACAGTGACAGAGACAGAACACAAGCAGGGGAGGGGCAGAGAAAGAGGGAGACACAGAATCTGAAGCAGGCTCCAGGCTCTGCTCTGTTAGCACAGAACGTGATGCAAGGCTCAAGCTCGTGAAGTGCAAGATAATGACCTGAGCCAAAGTTGGATGTTTACCTATCGGTGCCATCCAGGTGCCCGACATATTTGAAATTTTGAAATACACTGCTAAATCACCTTTCAGAAAGGAGTTACCAATTTCATCCAGCCACAGGGTCTAAGAAGGTCATTTTCCTCACATTTCCTAACTTGGGTTATTTTTTTTTTTAATTTTTTTTTCAACATTTTTTATTTATTTTTGGGACAGAGAGAGACAGAGCATGAACGGGGGAGGGGCAGAGAGAGAGGGAGACACAGAATCGGAAACAGGCTCCAGGCTCCGAGCCATCAGCCCAGAGCCTGACGCGGGGCTCGAACTCACAGACCGCGAGATCGTGACCTGGCTGAAGTCGGACGCTTAACCGACTGCGCCACCCAGGCGCCCCTTTTTTTTTTTAATTTTTTTTTTCAACATTTTTTATTTATTTTTGGGACAGAGAGAGACAGAGCATGAACGGCGGAGGGGCAGAGAGAGAGGGAGACACAGAATCGGAAACAGTAAAATAAAATATTATTACTATGACTGCAAAAATCACTATCTCACTGGTATTTACATTTTTCTCATTAGCACGTAGGATGAAATATCTCCACGAAAAATACAAAATTTGTTCATCATGAACATTAACTCAAACTAGGAAAGTTTGTTGCATAGGAAAATAACAATTACCTACTATTTAAATATTGCTATAGGCTTACCTATCAGAATCTTTATTTTCTGTAATAGGCAATTGATGGTTATCAGTTTTTCCATTCTGTCTTTGTGGAATTAATCCAGCAGCCGCAGCATCATGTATGTTTTCTGATACTTCTATGTCACTTCCTCTGTGCTTCTTTTTTTCTTCAACCTTTAATGGAACTTGATACTAAAGGTAATTGTTACTTTAGTCAATAAAAAGAAATTTTTTTCATTAACTTTATCAGTTGACACTTAGTTTGTCATAAATTCAATGGAGGAAAATATTTTGTGTTTACTTTATCATTACAAGTAATTGTAATTTTTATAAACTCGGCTTCATTTCTGATGGAATTTAAAAAAAGCAGAAGTTACCAAAATTTCTAAAAGGGCTTTCTTAATTTTGTACTCTTATTCATATCCACACGTTGCTACTGAGAATTCCCCACCCACCCCCACCCACCCCATCTGACCAAAAGATACAAAGAAATAAAAAGACAAGAGACAAAATTTGTCCTTTTCTATCCTTACCACCTGGGTTTAACACAACAGCCAGATTTAAAACATGTGACATGGAGGTGCTCCTGTAACAATACCAGGAAGCTTTCCCCTTTCTGCATGGAGCTATTCTTTCCCTGAATGCCTTTTACAATTCTTTTTCTTTTGGAACTTAAGGTTC
This sequence comes from Neofelis nebulosa, assembly GCF_028018385.1. Lineage (NCBI taxonomy): Eukaryota > Metazoa > Chordata > Mammalia > Carnivora > Felidae > Neofelis > Neofelis nebulosa. The sequence goes on from NC_080796.1 coordinate 2,551,259, forward strand.
TCAAAAAAAGTGACAGTGTCCCCTAAATTTATGAACCAAAGTTTGCCACAACACAAAAGGAACAAAGTGAAATGGACGTTAGGGTGGAATTCTGTGAAATTAGTAATGCTCTCCAAATCTCACATTCAATAACCATAAAACTTTATAGGGAGAGGGTATAAAAGTAATGATCACCTTTAATCCCATTTGCTACTGATAATGCGAGTAAAACTCAAAAAAGTTAAACGATTTGTCCCAAGTTCCTAAAGTGTCATTAGCTAGCATTTTATGGCACCAAAAGAGACGATATAATTCTTGAATGCTGAATCAGAGAAATGACCACAAATTCATTAAATTAGTCAGATGCATGAAAAGTGTGACTTTGGCACAGTAAATTAATACCTTGATAAGGGACAAGGAGATTAGCTACTTATTCTTTTTAAAGGAGGGTATCTCTAGGTTTTGTCTAAATAGACAAAGTCCACACATCTCAAAACTCAGTTTTCTCCCTTAGAGTTAAATACTGAAGGTTTGCTGAAGGTTTATGCTACCTACATGGTAAAAATCATACAGGCCAAAAGGTATCATACGCTATTGAACATAAAGTGAAGGTTTGACTCAACAGAAACATCTGAGAATGAGATTAAAAAATGTGAAAAAAGGGGTGATAACACAAATCGCTGTTATTAAGCCTATCTCAAAGGGGTCATGTTGAAATTCTAAGTTCCAAGATTTTGAGTAAAGCAGACAAGACTGCCTATATTTGTGGGCAATAAGCTTAGGAATTCCCTGAGCCTGCACTGATGGGTTAACCAGGCATAGAAAATTACAAAGCCATAGGATGCTCACACCCAAGTTTGGGTAAACAATATTAGGTATCTAGGTATAGAGAGGGCGGGGCAAAGTCTCCAAGACCAAGGTGTGAGAGGTAAACAAGATTAGATATTCAGGAGGACACACTCCCCAATTTAGTACTATGGCAGAAAGCTGCTTTCACAGGAAGGAAGGACCAAATGAGGTAAACAGGTAAGTAGGGCTATAGGCTGTAGGCTGCAGGGTGAAGATGCCCAGAGGGGAGCTAATTAGCAAAAGAAAGGTGCCTTGTGGATCCTGAGGTAGCATCTGTCTTCTCCCCTAGACTAGCTAAGATAAACAGAGAAGCTGCCTCAGGTCAGCTGTTAACAACCATCTACCAGGCACCAGGATTTTGTTTTATATTGACCCTAACACCTAACACCCTATATCTTGAAACCCCCTTTCCCTCATGCCCATGAGTTCATGTTCACAGATTGATTTTCTCTTTGTGCACGTCCATCACCATGTTTGGAAGCCTTCTGATCCTATTAAAAACAGAGCAAGGACCCTTAATCCGGGCTCGTGTGTGCTCTGGGACATTAGCTGTCTCTCCCATTGTAATCCTGCATCCCACTGCTGTCTTGCTAGACAAGCAAGAACCCTAGACCCAGAGTCTACAGACACATACTGAAGCAATACATAGATTGCTTTAGCTGGGAATGTGTTTGTATTCCTTCTCTTAGTTATTGCTTCTTTCTCATTTTATTGTTTATGGAAAGGCAATTTATATTTAAGCCAATATATTAAAAAAAACAACAACCTGGAGATAATTATGTTTTTTAAGCAGTTTCTTTATGGTTATTCTGGTTCGTGAGGTCACATGGTACTTATATAGCTAAGTTAATTTCCCAGTTCTTATACTACTTGGAAGACTGACACAGAAACTTTAAGGTAAGCAAATCACAAGAATGTTTCCCTGAACTCCTATTTGTTAGATAGCAGAAATAATCTATTTCCAGACACAATTACTTATTTAGACAATTCCATTGTATGCACACTCTTGTTCTCTTGAGTGGAAAATCAGAATCGATCAGATAATTGCTAAAGAGAAAAAAAAAAAAAACAAGAGTAACAGCAAGGCGGACCTCCTTCTCTTTTGGAGGTTGAACTTTCTCTCTTTCCAAAGACAGGAACTCTACTTGAGACATGCCTATCTCATTCTTAAACCTTTGCATATCTTGATGTGATTCTTCACTTAGATGTACTTCAGATGCTGGAAAACTAGATGCTGAAAAAGAACTCACAATTTCTAATTCAGAATCAGTACTTTTACAGTTATGATTACTGTCATTCTCTGCATATAATGGCTTCTGGAAAAAAGTCTTGTACTGGTTTTGTTTTCTCGTGTTTGTGACATCACAAATATCATGCTTTTTTGTCTGAACCATGTGCTTCATCACATCGCAGCAGGCAAGCCACAAATGAAAAAGGCTCTCTGAATCACTAGACTGAGGTCTAATTTACAATCGGTGGTATTTTGGTCCATATTTTTTGCCATTTGCATGTCAAACTCTCTTGGCCTTCTTTCACTTTAAATGTAACTAGTGGGTTCCTTGCTTTTTTATTTTCTATATCATTTTAAAAATCCTCATTGTTGTTAAAAAGGTGCTCAATGTCTGGTTTGTTCTCATTTCCATAGTCTGATTTACTTACTTTCTTTCTTTCTTTTATTTGAAATTTATTGTCAAATTGGTTTCCATATAACACCCAGTGTTCATCCCAACAGGTGCCCTCCTCAATGCCCATCACCCAGCCTCCCCTCCTTCCCATCCCCCATCAATCCTCAATTTATTCTCAGTTTGTAAGAGTCTCTTATGGTTTGGCTCTCTCCCTCTTTAAGGTTGTTTTTTTTTTTTCACTTCCCCTCCCCCATGGTCTTCTGTTAAGTTTCTCAGGATCCACAAAAGAGTGAAAACGTATGGTATCTATCTTTCTCTGTATGACTTATTTCACCTAGCATCACACTCTCCAGTTCCATCCATGTTGCTACAAAAGGCCATATTTCATTCTTTCTCATGGCCAAGTAGTATTCCATTGTGTATATAAAGCACAATTTCTTTATCCATTCGTCGGGTGATGGACATTTAGACTCTTTCCATAAATTTGGTGATTGTTGAAAGTGCTGCTATAAACATTGGGGTACAAGTGCCCCTACGCATCAGCACTCCTGTATCCCTTGGGTAAATTCCTAGCAGTGCTATTGCTGGGTCATAGGTTAGGTCTATTTTTCATTTGTTGAGGAACCTTCACACTGTTTTCCAGAGTGGCTGCACCAGTTTGCATTCCCACCAACAATGCAAGAGGGTTCTTGTTTCTCCACATCCTCCCCAGCATCCATAGTCTCCTGATTTGATCATTTAGCCACTCTTGACTGGTGTGAGGTGGTATCTCAGTGTGGTTTTGATTTATATGTCCCGGATGATTTGCTTTCATTTAAAGAAAGCTTAGAAGAGGGGCGCCTGGGTGGCGCAGTCGGTTAAGCGTCCGACTTCAGCCAGGTCACGATCTCGCGGTCCGTGAGTTCGAGCCCCGCGTCAAGCTCTGGGCTGATGGCTCGGAGCCTGGAGCCTGTTTCCGATTCTGTGTCTCCCTCTCTCTCTGACCCTCCCCTGTTCATGCTCTGTCTCTCTCTGTCCCTCTCTGTCCCAAAAATAAATTAAAAAAAAAAAAAAAGAAAAAAGAAAGCTTAGAAGATGACTGGAAAGCATATTCTGGGGACGCAGAGTATGAATGAGAGAGAATGACATTTTCAAGACTAGGCTCTTTTTGTTCAGGAAATGCCTGAAATACTACCGAGACAGACACTCCAAATGCATCTTATTCCTCACAATCAAGTACAGTATTTGTCCAATTCGAAGGTATTTCCTTTCAGTTGGATCCTCCTTAGAGTGACCCCGTGGTGGTTCTTCTTCAAGATGAGTAGGAATGCTGTATTGTTAACAAATTTCACCAAACTTCAGCTTTCACTCACTGGTGATGAGTTTTAAGCTATTTTTCCAGTCTAATTTGCCTCATTTGATCCACATTTCCTCAAAGTTTTGCATAGAAGCATGTCTTAAATATAGACATATATCATGCTCCCTATCACATTCCTTATTCATTTCTGGTCCTTGAGTCATTCTCTGCAGTTGCAAAAACGGATGGTAATTTCCTTGTTTTGATTTTCACATGTCTTTTCTGCCAGGATACATGTTTGTAAAAACACCTTGTCCTTAAGTAATCAAGTACGGACAAAGAAAAATGAGAAAATAATTACAATTGTACTGTTAACTTTCTTCATCTATGTTTAGCTGTTCCCAAGTCACTGGATTGTAACTTCCTGTAAGAAGTGAAAACTAACTTGCCTTAGCCTAAGACAGAAGAAAAATATGAACTCATAAACTTAAGCTTGTCAGTTTTTGGAACTAAACAATTCATTACGTGTTAAATCAACCAAAAAATAAGTTAGATGATTTTTACTGTTACAAATCTTAAAAACTATTTAGCTTACCATCCCTTATAACGAGCACTAAAGTGTATTTGAGTGCTTTTTAAAGATTAATAGCTAGAGAATTAGAAAACTTTAAATTATTAGCAGCCAAATCAATATCAAAGAGAAAGAAATATGCTGGCAGTGTGAATCAGCTTAAGATTCTCTCTCTCACCCTGCCCTCACTTACCCACGTGCTCTGTCCTCACTCTCTCTCTCAAAAGTAAAAATTAATAGAAAAAGAAACCATAAGCAACAGAAAATACATTTACATGATGGTACTCTATTTATTGAAAAAATTTGTGTGTAAGTTGATTCCCACAGTACAAACCCACATGGTTCAAGGGTCAACTGTATACCTATATGATGTCTCCTCTAAGAGATTACCAGAACTTAACATAGTGTCAAATTAGAAAATCAAAAACCCATTCCTACTTTCCCATTCTTTTCTGGACCCTACGACCATTTTATTGGCCTTCAGACATCTTCACATTTAAAACAAATATTCTTGGGGGGTCTGGGTGACTTAGTCGATTAGGTGCCCAACTTTGGCTCAGCACATGTTCTCACGGTTCATGAGTTCAAGTCCTGCATTGGGCTCTTTGCTCTCAGTGCAGAGCCTACTTCGGATCTTCTGTCCCCCCACCCCACTCTCAACAATAAACAAACATTCACCAAACAAAGTATCCTCAATATTTAGTAAGTCACTAAAAGCCACTGTGATCATTTTGTCTTCTATTTCTATACCACCCTTTACAGGTTACAAAACGTTGCCACATTTGTTCATTACGCATAACCAAGAGGTGGGTATTGGTGCCATTTTTAGGAAGGAGGTCATTGACCTTGAGGCAAGTTTTTCCAAGATCCCACAGCTAGGAAGTGACGGAACCAAGATGCTACCATGTCTTTGATTTCAAATACAGTGCTTGTAGCATTATGCATCAGCAGCCTGGGCCTAAGAGATCAGGACTTTTTTACCTCCTTCCCTAGTTGTCATCTTAGAACAGGTCATCATTACTTTACTTATATCACTACAAGTATGACTGCGATGTTATTTTAATCATTCAAAAGTCAAAGTCAAAGCATCTCTTGGATGTTTTAACATCGCTCCATGACTATACTTAAAAATAAGCAGAAGAGGGCGCCTGGGTGGCGCAGTCGGTTAAGCGTCCGACTTCAGCCAGGTCACGATCTCGCGGTCCGTGAGTTCGAGCCCCGCGTCAGGCTCTGGGCTGATGGCTCGGAGCCTGGAGCCTGTTTCCGATTCTGTGTCTCCCTCTCTCTCTGCCCCTCCCCCGTTCATGCTCTGTCTCTCTCTGTCTCAAAAATAAATAAAAAACGTTGAAAAAAAAAAATTAAAAAAAAAAAAAATAAGCAGAAGAAAGTACCTCAGGAAGAGAAGGTGATTCTACATCTTCCTCTTCTCCTAATTCTAATGCTGACATGATATCTACAGAATAGGGTCACAGATAAATTAATGAAAACATGTGTTACTATGAATTATAAACACATACACAAGTCTATCTCCATTCATGAATATTTCAATAAAATAAAAGGAATAGCAGAAAAGATGTTCAGGGGGTTCAAGATTTTCTGGAAGTAAAAGGGGGTAGTACTTGGGATACTTCTAAAGAAAGATAGCAACAGAAAAATACCTTCACTAAAAAAGGATAATATATTTGGAACTACATACTTTCATATTTTTTTCAACTAGAATTTAATCATAGGAAAACAACTCACAGAGATTCACTAGCTTACCACTTCTGTCATTTTTATGCACTCCACCAGCAGAAGTCAAACTGCCATTAACTGTTTGCTCTGGTGGCACATTTTCAATAATACCAACACCATCTTCCTTTGCTTCCGTTGCTGACTTTGCTGTTCCTTCCTAGAAAAACAGCACAAAACAAAAACCCAACTTCAGAAAAATATCACATTAATTCATTTGGTCACACACTCACCCACTCAGAAAGACAGGCACATCCTGTATCTGTCAAGTAATAGCCACGATCCGGGGCAGAGCTGGAAACAGAAATAAAACAAGGAGTCTGTTCTATATGCTAGTAGCGGTAGAGATGCATGAAAACAGGTAAGGACAGAAAAATACCATCCACTAGTTCTGCAAGGGAAGTGAATAACGTACAGTGAAGGCACAAAGGAGGAAACACTTACATTTGGGAAGCTCAGCAAACACTGGGAAGATAGGGCTGTATCTTAAAAGACACACAAAGTGCACAGGGAGGGTGTGAAGGGCATTCTAGAAGGAGCAAAAGGATCAAGTATGAAATAACATAGTAAGTGAAAACACCTATGCGATATGGCAAAACTGGAACAGAGTTCTTGGCAATGGGATAGATAGAGATTACTGGAACATGAGGACGAAACAAAAAAAAAAGGGGGGGAGCAGTGTTATGCTAGAACATGAATTTTCTCCTTCAGATAATGGGGATCCATTGAATAAGCAGAAGAATGACACTGTCACAAGTATATTTTAGAAAGGTCACTCTGGAAGCAATGTAGGAGGAATGTCAAGGAAGCAAAACCAGAAGAGTACTGCAAAATTATAGGTGAGAGACTGAATTACAGGACTAACATATGAAAAATGGTAAGCAGGTACAAACTATCGAATGTGGTGAGTGACAGCATGCGGTCATTTCAGGGAAGTTCGGAGTCCAGGACTTTTCCTGTTTCAGGGATGCTATTTATCAGACTAGGGAACACAAATGACAGAGCAGATTACAAAGAGTCAGGAAAGAGGAAAGGGAAAGCATCAGAAACAATGTCTTTAAACTAGGGCGTATTAAATTTAAAGTACCCAGGGGACGTAGGAAGAACATGTTAGGGCCGCCTGAATGCCTCAGTCAGTTAGCACCTGACTCTTGATTTTGGCTCCGGGCATGATCTCACAGTTCATGGGTTCAAGCCCCCCATCTGGTTCTGCGCTGACAGTGCAGGGTCTGCTTGGGATTTTCTCTCTCTCCCTCTGTCTCTCTGCCCCTCCCCACTGGTGCTCTCTCTGTCTCTCTCTCCAATTAATAAATGAATAAACTTTAAGAAAAGAAAAAGACAGAAAATTCAGATCAATACAGTCCAAGTAAGAAAAAAGCCCATCATAAATATCTATAAAACATATTAAACTGATATAATGCAAACCTACACAGAACTCTGAAGTTGTGAAAAGGAAAGTAAAAGGAGGCGGGAGGAGTTAAGATGGCAGAGGAGGGGGATCAGAATTTCCCTTGTCCCTCAAACACAGCAGTATTGAGGTCACAACACTCGGAATACCAGGAGTACAGGCTGCAGAGGGACAGAAAAATCTCCACAGGTGCAAACAGACAGCTTGGCGGGAGGACAGAAGGGTGTGTATGCGAATTGGGAGACATAAAATGGGCAGCACAGGCATGGAGTGGGGGAAGCCCTTTGGTGGAGAAACCAAAGGAAGATAGAGAGAGGGGCTGCGGGAAGTGCATTTGGATATGAGAAAGCCTGTCTGGACCACAGACCAAGGAGAGGTCCAGAGAGCCAGTTTCTACTTTGGAAAACAGCCTTAGAGGCTAAAAAACAGGATTTTCAAGGTTGCCAGACTTTCTCTAGAAAAGAGCTACCACCTCCCATGCCTGGTGGGGAGGGAGCCGCCCCTAGGCTTGGTAGCAATCTCAGGGCTACCCTGGGAGAGAACACCTTGAGTATGGTGGAAAGGGGAGGTATTGCCCTGCCCAAGGGAAAAAGACCCTGCAGGCACGAGCCAGAGGCCCTCTGTCCACTGCACAGAGTGGCGCTACTCCAGAACCAGGTCCGAGCAAAGCGGGATCCTACAGGGTTTTGAATCCCAACTCAGTGCTCAGGGAGCACAGGAGACTGTGCAGCAAGGCAAGCCGGCCCCCCAGGCTATTCCGTGAGGACGGCCTGAACAGTGAGTTTTGAGACACCTCGTGTGGGCAGGAGAGATTGGGGTGTCGCCATTTCTCTCCCCATGACCTACATCGTGGGGCTTCAGGGAACGGACAGTGAGCCTCAGTGGAGGCAGGCCCATTACACCAAACCCTGCCTCTCTGTGCCTGGTAACTGCTTCTCTATGGGAGTGACACTGACACTGATGGGACCAGACAGCCCCTCCCCTACACCAGCACAGCCACCAGTCCCAGGCACCAACAGACAACTCTCCTCTGGTTTCGTATCTGAGTTTGTTTGTTTTCATTTGAATTATTGTTCTTTTCATCTTTTCTTTTTTAATGTTTATTTCTGTATTTTGAGAGAGAGAGTGAGTGATCAAGCAGGAGAGGTACAGAGAGAGGGAGAGAGAGACAGAATCCGAGCAGGATCCATGCTCTCACTGCAGAGGCTGGTGGGGGTATCGAACCCACCAACAGCGACAACATGACCTGAGCCAAATTCAAGAGTCGGACACTTCATCAAATGAGCCGCCCAGGCGCCCATCTTTTCTTTCCTTTTCTGTCCCTTTCTCCTCTTTTTCCCTTTTTTGTCTTTCTACTCTCCTCTTTCCTCTTCTCCCGTTGGAATCAGCCTAGTAGTCTCGAGTTGATTTTCAGTCAAAGCTAATTATATATATATATTTTTTTCTCTTTGTTCCTCTGTTCTGATTGTTTGTTTGTTTGATCGGGCATTTTCTCCATACCTTTCCAGATCTCCTTCTTCCTTTTCCTCCTTCTCTTTCTGCATGAAGCCCTAGAGCTCCTTTGAGTCACTGCCTGGTCTTTTTTTCCACTCCTGTCATTTCTCGCTTTGTTTGGGCTAAGGATTCTTCACCACCCTCTTCTCCTTTTTCCCAAGATTACATCAACAAACAAATCAAAGCACACTGGGTGGAAGGCCCAAACTACCACTCCAAGTAGTGTGAGAAGCAAGCAAAGGTGCACCAAAAGAGTGCACACAACACACTCCAAAAACACTCGTTCGACCGCCAGGCCCTGGACAGTGTATGACCCCTTTTTATTATAGTAGTACTCACAGGTGTGGGACACAGAACAAGCTATTACAACACATAAAGGACAAGAAACTAGCCAAAACGACAAAACGGAAGAATTCTCCTCAAAAACAATTCCAGGAAGAAAGGACAGCCAGAGAAGGGCTCAAAAGAGACAGAAACAATATATCTGATCAAGTTTTTGGAACTGTCACGTTGAATGCTGAAAACGAAATGTTGTCAAGGAGATACAAAATAAACGGGATGCAGTGACAGCAAGGATGGGAGAAGCAGAAGAGAGAATCGGTGAAACAGAAGATACAATTGTGGACAAAGATGAAGCAGAGAAAGAAAGAAAGGAAATTACTAGACCACGAGGCAGGTACTAGAGATCTAATTGACTCGGTGAGATGAAATAACAGCCACATCATAGGGGTCCCAGAAGAAGAAGAGTGAGAGAAAGGGGCAAAGGTTTATTTGAACAACTTGTAGCTGAGAGCTTCCCTCATCTGGGGAAGGAAACAGGCATCCAAGTCCTGGCGGCACAGAGAATTCCCTTCCAAATCAACAAAACCCGGTCAACACCATGACATGTCATAGCGAAACTGGAAAAATACAAAGATCAAGAGAGAATTCTGAAAGCAGCTAGGGACAAACGGGGCTTAATCTGCAAGGGAAGACACATAAGGGTAGCAGCAGACCTGTCCAATGAAACTTGGCAGGGCAGAAGGGAGGGGTAGGAAACAGTCAATGTGTTGAACGGGAACATATGCAGCGAAGAACGCTTTCCCCAGCAAGGCTGTCATATGAATAGAAAGAGAGAGAAAGGCTTCCCCAGACAAACAACACCTCATGGAGTTCATGACCACTAAACCAGCCCTGCAGGAGATCCTAAGGGGCGACTCTGTGAGTGGAAAGCAGCAGAGACGACAAAGGACCAGAGGCCTCACCAAAAGCATGAAACCTTCAGATAACACAATGACACGAAATCCATATCTTTCACTAATCACTCTGAATGTCAATGGACTCAATGCCCCAATCAAAAGACACAGGGAATCAGAATGGATAAGACACAAAACAAAACCAAAGAATAAGATCCATCTATATGCTGTCAACAAGACACTGATTTTAGACCCCAGGACACCTCCAGATTCAAAGTGAAGGTGTGGGGAACAACCTATCATGCTACTAGAAGTCAAAAGAAAGCTGGAGTCGCCATACTTCCACCAGACAGACTAGATTTTAAACCAAAGACGGTAGTAACAGATTCAGAAGGGCGTTTTATCATAATTAAGGGGTCTATCCATCAAGAGGACCTAACAATTGCAAACGTTTATGCCCCCAAAGTGAAACGCCCACATATATGAATCGATGAATCACAAACATGAATAAATGTATACATACAAATACCATGATTGTAGACGACTTTAAGACTCCACGCATGGCAATAGGCGGATCGTCAAGGCAGAATATCAGTAAGGAAACACAGATCCTATGTGTCACTGGACCAGATGTATTCAGATATACATACATATATATTGGCCTTAAGATATACATTTACATACACGGATATCAACACCGATATATTGAGATCTTTTCATCCAACAGCAGTAGAATGCACATTCTTCTTTTTTTTTTTTTAATTTTTTTTTCAACGTTTTTTATTTATTTTTGGGACAGAGAGAGACAGAGCATGAACGGGGGAGGGGCAGAGAGAGAGGGAGACACAGAATCGGAAACAGGCTCCAGGCTCCGAGCCATCAGCCCAGAGCCTGACGCGGGGCTCGAACTCATGGACCGCGAGATCGTGACCTGGCTGAAGTCGGACGCTTAACCGACTGCGCCATCCAGGCGCCCCAGAATGCACATTCTTCTTAAGTGCACATAGAACATTCTCCAGTATAAGTGACATCCTGGGTCACAAAACAGCCCTCCACAAATATAAAAGGACTGAGATCGTACCTTGCATATTTTCAGATCACAACAACGAGCACTTGCTCATTCTTTCTCTCTCGCCCTCCCTTTCCAAGAGAAATACAAACATTACAAAAACATTTAGCTCACCTTCTTTCAAGAAAGAGAAGAAAAGAATAAACCTTGTGGGGCAATGAGTCATGGATGAAAACCACACACAGAGAGAATTCCATAACCAATATGTTGACAACAGAGTTGACAGAAAGTGATGTACTAAGAGAACAGACACTAAAGAAATGTTTTCTGCAAGGAAATATTAGGGTAGGGGTAAACCATTAAAAAAGAGCATGGTGGGGGGGGGGGACACGTCGGTGGCTCAGTCAGTTCAGCTTCCAACTTCAGCTCATGAGTCATGATCTCACGGTTTGTGGGTGTGAGACCTTCATTGAGCTCTGTGTTGACAGCTCGGAGCCTGGAGCCTGCTTTGGATTCTGTGTCTCCCTCTGTCTCTGCCCCTACCCCACTTGCTCTCTCTCTCTCTCTCTCCCCAATATAAATAAACTTTTAAAAAATAAAAATTACATTAAAAAGTATGGGGGGATAAGAGGAAAAAAGGAAACAATAGAAGACACGACCAATCAATCAAGCATGAGCTTAAGACAAGGAAGAAAAGGAGAAATGTGAGTAAAATAAGGTAAGTGGAAACAACATACATTTTTCAGCAGGTACATAAGTAGGATTGGGAATATACTATGAACAATAGACTCTTTGAAAGCTTTTCAAGGTATATATATATATAATCTATACGTAAAACAGAGGCTTTGATTCACAGTATATCCCTAATAATACTGACTTTTATCACTCTACAGTTATCTGGTTATAAATACTTTAATATTTAAGTTCTGTCATTATAAAATAAATTGTTCAATTACTGGTATCTATTGCTTCCTAAAAGCTATAAATTATTACTAGACTAATGAAAAAACAGAAAAAGAAAGGTTTCTAACACATCAACTGTCACTATGGAGAAAGAATTGGGAATGAGAATTCTAGAAAGAAATGTGAACCTTCAAAAGATGTATGTAATGGGACACAGATGGGGTTAAAAAAAAACAAAGGCTGAGGAATTTTTATTTGCAATTCTAAGCTCACAATGGGAGGATACTAAAAATATACGGTAATCTTCTTTCGTATGTAACTCCTGATTTCCTCAATAGAATTCATTTGCGTTTATACGTATGAAACACCAAAACGGAATATAAACTGACCTTACTTTTTAAATTCACATATCTAATTGTGACATATCATGCGTATTTCATTACTTTTCAAATTCCATTCTACGGAATTCCATTTCCCTACTCCTTTATTCACATTCAACAACTATGACATTGCTTCTTACAAGCAAGACTTCATTCTAGGAGCTCCAGGAGTCAAACAAGTGTGTTTCCTAACCTCCAGTAGCTTATAATGATTTAGGGGCTTTGAAATGAATATTTAACTAAATATCAGGTGTCTGAAACTTAAATTTTAGAATCTGACACAACGATTAGGAGGAGATATTTTTAAAAGCTAGAATATCAAAGATTTCTGAAATTAGAAATTTGACAACTTGGCTAAGAAGAGCCTCTGCTCATAGAGCTACTCTTCTCAGCAAAATACGTATTCTTCAGGGAGATGCACAATTTTAACTTACTCTTCATGGAGTTATTTCAAAAATACAGGGAAACACCTTTGTAAGGTAAATGTTGAGAAATAATGTAAACATCTAAGTTTTTACATTTTCTAATATTATTTTAGTCTAAATGTAGAACAAAGGATACAGACAAAGGAAAATCCTGTATCTCTCTCTCAAAATAAAAATTGCCCGGGGCAGGGGCAACCTACAATAGATAATTAGATCCAATAAGATTTCATTAGGCTTCAGTATTATCAGTCATGTTAGTATCACAGTAAGAATCCTTATCCTTAACCAAATGTCATATTTCCTCCATTATGGGAAAGCTTTTCCCAATATAATTTGACAGTCATTATATATTTTCCAGCCCATTCTTTTCTCAGCCTCCACCTCTAGGAATTACCAAAGTAAAACAAAACAAAACAAAAAATTCAACGTGTCATGTATCTGTCAAGGGGTTTGTTCTTGCTAAATTTCCATTACACACATAAAATGATGATGCACAGGCTACTCTTAAATTTTCAGAGTAAATAAGGGAGAAAACTAAATTCAGAGCAGGAAAGTGAGTTTCACAGGAGGGTACTTTACCTTGGTACCGAAATCTAAGTCTTGGCTAGCTGATGTAGGCCATGAATCATCAGGACCAGGTTTGTCAGAAAGCCTTTAGAGCAAAAATATACAACAAAAACATGTTCATTTTTTTAAAAACGAAATTTTCAAAAATTATGGGAAAGGTCAGCTATCTGTTTATTCAACGAAGTTTCTTGTTATAATTAGAAGTTGGCCTCTGTTTTTTCTACTAAGTTTTATTTTAATTCCAGTAATAGTAACATCCAGTATTATATTAGTTTAAGTTGTACAATACAGCGATTCATCAACTCCATACTCACCCCGTGCTCATCATGACAAGGACACTCACTCCATCATCCCCATCACATCCTTCACCCCGCCCACCACTCACCTCCTCTCTGGGAACCATCTGTTTGTTCTCGGCAGTTAAGAGCCTGTTTCTTGGTTTGTGCCCCCCTTTTTTCTCCCTTTGCTCATTCGTTGTTTCTTAAGTGCTACATGAGTAAAATCATATGGTATTTGTCTTTCCCTGACTTTGCTTAACATACTACTCTCAGGCTCCATCCAGGTGATTTCAAAAGGCAAGATTTCATCGTTTTATGGTTGAGTAATATTCCAGTGTGTGTGTGTGTGTGTGTGTGTGTGTGTGTGTGTGTGTGTGTGTATGGATATACATATACACACACGCACATACATATAGGACTTCTTTTTCGTTCACTCATTTGTCAATGGACCCTTGTGCTGGCTATTGGAAATAATGCTGCAATAAACACAGGGGTGCGTGTGTCCCGTGGAATTCGTGTTTTTGTATTCTCTTGGGTAGTATCCAGTAGTGCAATTACTGGATCATAGGAGAGTTCTGTTTTTAATTTTTTGAGGAACCTCCATACTGTTTTCCACAGGGGCCGCACCCATTTGCATTTCCACCAACGGTGCAAGAGGTTTCCTTTGTCTCCACATCCTCGCGAACACTAGCTTCTTGTGTCTTGGAGTGTAGCCATTCTGACAGGTGTGACGTGGTATCTCGTTGTAGTTTGGGGAGCATCTTTTCATGTGTCTGTTGACCATCTGTATGTTGTCTTTGGAAAAGGGTCTGGTTATGTGTACTGCTCATTTGTAAACTGGGCTTTTTTGGAGGGGGGTGATGTTGACATGTGTCAAGTTTTTAGACATTGTGGATACTAACCCTTTACTGGATTTGCCAAATATTTCCAAATTTGTTCTCCCATTCCAGAGGTTGCCTTTCAGTTTTGACGGTTTCCTTCCCTGTGCAAAAGCTTCGTAGGTTGGTATAGTCCCCATACTTTATTCTTGCTTTATTTCCCTTGGCTCAAGAGGCATAACTAGTAAAATGTTGCTACAGCCAAAGTCAGAGAAATGACGGCCTGCGCTCTATTCAAGGATTTTTTATGGTTTCAGGTCTCACACTTAGGTCTTTAATTCATTTTGAGTTTATTTGTGTGTATGGTAAAGAAATTGGTCCAGGTTCATTCTTTGGCATGTGACCTGTCCAGTTTTTCCAACACCATTTGGTGAAGAGACTGCCTTTTCCCCGCTGGATAGTCTTTCCTGTTTGTGGAAGATTAACTGACCATGCACTTGTGGATTTATTTCTAGGTTTTCGGTTCTATTCCATTGAGCTATGTGGCTATTTTGTACGCCAGTACCCACCATACTGTTAGGATTACTACAGCTTTGGAATAAAATTGAAAGCTGAGATTGCGATACCTCCAGTTTTCCTCTTTTGCAATATTGCTTTGGCCATTCAAGGTCTTTTGTGGTTCTATACAATGTATAGGATTGTTTGTCTAGCTCTGTGGCAAATGCTGTTGGTATGTTGACAGGGATTGCATTACATCTGTAGATTGCTTTTGGGAAAAATATGTATTCTTCCCATCTATGAGCATTGGATATCTTTCTCATTCTTTCCGTCACCTTCAATTTCTTTCATCTGTGTTTTACGGTTTCCAGAGTACAGGTCTTTCAAAATTTGCACCCTGTTTTAAGAAAGCTTCCAGTTCTCTATTTTGCCTCCACCTCTCCTAACCTGTGAAATCTCCAGGAAAGACCCAGTCTGAGTTTCCATAACCAAGGGTGACAGGCAGGGAATTCTCTGAAATGGTTGAAAATTAAATCTATAAACGTTACCACAATGACGTCTCACCTCACATCTGTCAGATTGGCTCAGTTTCACCATACAGGAAACAACAAGGGTTGCTCAGGGTGTGGAGAAAAAACAACCCTTGCGCACTGGTCGAGATGTAAATTGGTATCGCCACAGTGAAAGCCAGTACGGAGGGGCTTCAACAAATTAAAAATACAAATACCATAGGATCCAGTAATTCCACTACTGGGTATTTCGTTACCCAAGGGAAATGGAATGCTAATTTGAAAAGATATATGCACCCCTATCTTTATTATAGCATTATTTACAATAGACAAGATATGGAAGCAACCCAATTGTCCATCAATACATGAACAGACCACGCACAGACACACCCATACACACACACACACACACACACACACACACACACACACACTGGAATATTACACAGCTATAAAACAGAATGAGATCTTGCCATCTGCAACATCATGGATATACCTAGACGGTATGAGGCTAAGTGAAATAAGTCAGAGAAAGACAAATCCTATGATTTCACTTCTATGTAGAATCTAAAAAAGGGAACAAATGAGCAAATAGAGAAAAAGCAGAAACAGACCCATAAATGCAGAGAATTGGCTGTTGCCAGAAGAGAGGGCTGGTGGGGGGTTGGACAAAGTGGGTGAAGGGGAGAGGGAAGTTCAGGATTCCAGTTATAGAATGAATAAATCACAAGGCTCAAAGGTACAGCATAGGGAATCTAGTCAGTGGTATCGTAATAGCATCGTACATTAACAGATGGGAGCTACGCTTATGGCGAGCATCGTGGAACATCCAGAGTTGTTGCATCACATATTACATTGTGTGTCAGGTAGACCTCCGTTTAAGTAAATATACCAAAGTTAATGTTTCTATGATATGAGTGGAAGTACTAACTAGAGATTAAAAGACAAAAACTTACCAAGGCCAACTCTTTTCCTCCACTGGTCTTGCCTTATTTAGGTCCATAATAACTAGCAAGACCTTCCAAGCCTTCAGGGGCATTCAGCTACCCAAGGAGAGAGACTGCGAACAAAATGGTCCTGGTAGTTGTGCCTCTATTTCTCTATATGCTGCCTGAATATTTTCTTCCCGATGAGCTCCCACTCCTACATCACTCTTCGACACGGTTCAGTGGCATTCTCCAACCTTTCAATCTTTAGCCTATGAAGGCACACACTCCTACAACAAGGATGGGCTCAAATGACCGAGGGTAGGAGCCATGTCCTGCTCCTGGAAAACAAGCTAATTGGGAGTCTCAGTCATCCGCACAGTCACCTCAACATAGGCATGTTATCACCTATCCAGATGAAGCTCCCTTACTGGTTTGACAAGTCAGTCCTACCCCTGCCCAGCCCTACAGGTACATGGGAAAGGCATCACAGATTTAGGAAAAGAGGTGGAGTGAGGAGACAGCTTGCCTTGGGCCATACATCTCTGTTGTTCAGAATCTCCACCACCCACCCCCAATTCCTTGAGAGGATCTAAGCCATCCTCCCTAAGTTGGGGTGGAAGTCGATGATATCATACTTCTATTTGCTGTAAACAGACTGTCCCAGCAGCGCAAATGATTTTTAATCTCTCTCATCAGAAAATCTGAGGTATGCTCACACCTTCAATGAAACCAACACACACAGGAGCAGAAACCTGGTCAGGACCCTCTTGAACTCTCTATTTGAATATGCCTTTCTAAACAACTCCCCGAATCCTGGGTCCTTCATTTCTGTCATTTACCTATATCTCACTGGGCAAAAACCCCCATATTCTGACATCTCTTCTAAAACTCTTATTCCCACCTAACTCAGTGTTGTTCTTCTTGAAACCCGGTCTCCTCTGCTAATTCGATGCTTACCCTCCTTCACTGTATTCATTAGACCCACTCCCCAGCTTTCTATTATTTAAATTTTGCCTGCAAGGTGAAGAAAAAAAAACAAAGAAAAGAAAGAAAGAAAGAAAGAAAGAAAGAAAGAAAGAAAGAAAGAAAGAAAGAAAGAAAGAAAGAAAAGAACCCAAATTGAAATCTCATTTCTGTCACTTATCATATCCAAATAGGTCACTTCAATCTCTTTTGAGTTTCAAATTCTCCATGGAAACAACCATTGGTCAAGGAGGTTAAATGTAGGTTGACGTACCAGAGGGTATTTTGATGAATCAATCTCTGAGGTTCCTTAAATCATGAGATTCTAAGAGCTTTTGCTTTGACCTCTGGAAAAATGGAGAGTCCTTCGCTGGCAGAAGTGGAAAAATTAATGGAAAAAAAAAAGGAATACCAAGAAAATCAGAGAGAAAGTAAAAAGGCAAAAACACAGTACAGAAAAGTCATGGGAAAAACATCTCCAAAAAAAATAAAAGCTTCCTAGAACTAGTCAAGGGTACTAGCCCAAAGGGAAACCAGACTGGGAACTTAGGCAACAGAGAATCATATAGCAATATCCTCGAAAGAGAGGCTGAATTTAATTAACATAACATGGCCTACAACTAGATATCCTTCCCTTACAGAAAAATGATTTGTCTCAGAAGAGGAGATATCACCATATCTAAGGCGCTGCCTGAAGAGACCTTGCTTATTATGTGAAAGCTGTGACACCATGGCCACAGCTGACATCCACCCTAAAATCTCTGATGGCAAAAACATGGCAGTAGTTACCACTGCACTAATTATTTTGTTAGCACTAGTAGTCAAATATATAAGGGCAAATGCTTGGACTAACCTGGGTTCTTAAGAAAACCCTAAATTAGAGTTCCGACACCATTACCTTTGACATTCTGAGTTGATCTGCCCTAGGATCCGGATCTTCATCTCAGTGCTGCTGAGGAACCAAGGAATGGATGTGGAAGCTTCACGGGCTGATGGGCAAAGCCCCTCAGCTACCCATTAACTATGGAATCATGGGGCGAGTAATCAACTTCCCTAAACCACACTTGCCAAAGAAATAAAAAGTAGGCTACAATAACACAGCTACTTTGCAAAGCTATGCAATGACTATACAACTGAACGGATGTTACGCATAGGATATAGTGTCTAGTCCAGGGTAGAACACTCAACAACTGCTTTTGTTCTCTGCATTCCCTTAAGAAACACATCATTTTCAGTTCATTCATTTCCTTTCCTTTCCTTTCCTTTTCCTTTTCGTTTCATTTCATTCCTTTATACTTTCAGAGTGAGTGCACACAGAAAGAGGGAAAGATATCCCACGGAGCCTGTCCACGCAAAACCCGACGTGGGGCTTGAACTCACAAACCTGAGGTGAAATCAAGAGTCACACCCTTAACCGACTGAGCCACCCAGGTGCCCCAACAAATGTCATTTTTACAAATCCATACAAATCCTACCTGGTTATAGAGTCTTCCTCAGCATTCTTATCTGTTCCTAAAGAAGAAAGCAAAATACATGTTAAATCAACAGAATTCCCCAGCCTTCAGTAGAGACTGTTCAGTTTTAGGATGAAACACCCCCTCACAAAGTGGGCTCTATAGCTATTGTCCTTTGCAGCATGTCCAAACCACAGCAAACAGACTCTCCCTGGCCTTATTTCCAATGGCAAACTAAGAAGGAAAGATTGCCATTCCAGTTAGGTAAAGTTCTAACCTCTTGAGACTGTCTCTTTCCATTGCTATAGAGTCTATCTCCACCCACCGCACATCACAGAGGAGGATGCTCCCAATGTGAGTGCTATGTAGTGGTTCATGATGTCATTTTTCTCAACCCTCCCCATTAGGTGACACACATCTAGAGCAATCATGCTTTTTTTCATGGAAGGCATAGGTCATCAGATCCTCTCCTGGTGAGCAACAAAACAAAACAAAGGGCAAAGAATGTCTTGAATGCCTACCTTCAATTACCAGGGAATTTTAACTTTCTAAACATTCAAAGATATCCACTGTATGATTCTAACTATATGACACTCTGGAAAGAGCAAGGCTATGGAGGTAAGGGTTGGGGTGAATGGAGGGATAAAGGGGCACAGCACAGAGGACTTTTAAGACAGTGAAACTCTTTCACACGATACCACAAAGGTGGATTCACATCATTACACATTTGTTAAAACTCACAGAATGTGTAACACCAAGGATGACCACTAATGCAAATTAGAGATTTTGCCTGAAAATGATGAGTTAGTGTCCATATAAAATGCACGACTGTTCTCAGGGTGCCTGGGTGGCTCAGTTCGTTCAGCATCCAAGTCTGGATCTGAGCTCAGGTCATGATCTCACAGTTCATGGGATCAAGGCCTGCATCAGGCTCTGTGCTGACACCACAGGATTCTTTCTCCCCTCTCCCTCTGCCCTTTTGCTGCTCACACACATGCATGCTCTCTCGCTCAAAACTAAACCAAGGAACTGAAAAAAATATACTACGAAAAATGGACCACTGTCGTGCAAGATGTTGACAACAGGGGAGGCTAGGTGTGTACGGGGGTATGGTATATGGAGACTCTCTGTACTTTCTATTATATTTTGCTGTGAACTTAAAACTTGTGTAAAAAGTAAGGCTTATTAAATGTATAGAACAACACCAACAACAAGACATGGTATCCACTGAAGCTACTCTTAGCATATATTAACGCATGATACAGTCACCTTGAAAATGAAGATAGAGATCAAAGTAACACAGTAGGGGGACTGTCTCCCATATGGAAGTATATGAAAATACATAAAGCAAAATGCAAAAATACAAAAGTTATTTGTATACTTAGGCAAGAAAACATTTGGTGAATATGATCAAATATCTTATAACTATAAACAGGGATTCAGCATATAGGAATCAAACCTGGGTTTTCCATATAATTACGAGATTTCATTCTAATTTTAAATCAAAAATCATTATGTTGATCATATCTAAGAATCATAATGAAAGCTTAGCCACATAAAAAGATTATAATGAACTAATATTGCCCTAGTAATTTTTGTGCAAATACCTACCTCATATGGATGATGAAACTGAAACCAGTACCATGGTAACCATCATATTACTTGCTAGCAAAATAAAATCTTAAGACAGCACCAAAAATTAAGTCAGGGCTATAATTCCTATGCAGAACAGGTTTCATCCAGCGGGCCAAAGATGGCTACCTTCCGAACATCCTACTTGAATGACTGGCCCTTGGTGGTTCCCTGGGATCTTGGATCTCAGGAGGGTTCCCACCATTCCCTAGCTGGTTAAGAGTCGCTCACTCTGCCTAAGTGCTGGTACAATCAATGTGCTTCAGGCCGTACACTTGATTTCCTTCTGGAAACCTGGAATTTGGGGACATGCTAAGGAGAAGATGCCTATGTGATCAGCATTTGATGAAACCTCGGGCACTGAGTATCCATAAGCCTCGTACTGGCAGACAACATTTCACTTGTGCTGCCCTAATTGCATGCTGGAGGAATTCACATCCTGCTAACTCCATAGAGAAAGGGTTCCTGGAAGCCTGCGCTTGGTCTCCTCTGGCCTTCACCCCATGCACCTTTCCTCTGTGGTGATTGGCCTTTCAGCCTGTCCCCGTACCAAACCACAGGCACGAGTACAAGTATATGCTGAGTCCTGTGAGCTCTTCTAGTCAATAATCAAATCTGGGTGTCGTTAGGGTGCTTCCAACACAACTGTGTTATATGAAATTTTTATTATTTGGGTTGATGTCTTACACGTGGTTACAGTCAGAAGGTTATGTCACAGAACACTTTTCCCGGAAACTCTTTTTCTTGGGATTTGTTGAAAATTCCTACATTCCTATATACCCATTTGAAGAAAGGTTTAAAAGGAATAGATGAAATCATGTCAGAAAGTGTGAAACAAGCAACAATCCTATTTTACTCAGAAAAAAAAACAAAAGAGAATCCTGGTGGTTGCCACTATGTTCTACCATATACAAGTTCCTCTCAAATATGAAAAATCAGTTAATCTTCTCCCACTAACTAGGTCTTAGTTCATTTTTTCTGGCAGATAGGAATCAAGAGAAGTAACAGGGATTGTTCTAGAAAAAAAACAGAACTATCAGACCCAGTATAACAACATACTATTGATTATAGTGTTTTGCTTGTTTGTGTCTTTTCCTTAATTTCTTAGAAAATTAAAAATATAGTTCACCTATTAAAGGCAGTTATTGCCAAGATAATCAAAAAGTCATAATTACTGTGTCCTCATTCCTGCTGCTCTCCTCTGTTCATCTGATAAAGTCCTACTCATTCTTCACGCCCAATTTAAATGCCTGCACACCACCTGGAAACCTCTGAATCTTCTGAGAGTTCTCTCTCACCCCCTAACTTTTGATATTCAGGAATCACAAATTCATATTAACTATACTGTTTCGGTCTCTGCTTTATCTTTCCCGTGCCAGTGCCGTAGTCAAACATGAGTTCTTAACTGATAATTTTCGCAGGGAAAAAAAAAGCCACCAAATATTATTGGTATTTCTTAAATGATTAAAAAAAGTTAACCAAAACAAATGAGAAAGACACAAGGCCCAGAAACAAAAATTAACGGAGTAAATTGAACCCCCTGACGTTTTCAATCTACACAGCTGAAAGTTTCATAATGGACTAATACTAGGCTAAGAAAACAGGAGCTTCCTCTGCCTCCCAGTCTCTATATGTGGTTTCCTATAAGCGATCCTCCATATGAGGCTTCAGCAAACTACGGCCACAGGCCAAATCCAACCTGCCATCTGGTTCTGTAAACAGTGTTTTCTTGGGGCATAGTCCCATGTCTTCACTTACATATTGCTATGGCTGCTTTCACACTACAAGGGCAGAGCTGAGAGACCACATCACCTAAAATGTTCACTGGCTCTTTAGGAAAAAGGCTTGGTGATCTGTATTTTATGCATCAACCAGAGTGTCCTAACTCAAATCTAATCTTATTAGTCTTCTGCTTCAAATTCTCCAAAATCCCTGCATCAAATACTGCTGGCTCCCTCCTTCTAAGAGCCATTCCGTATTCTTCATTCTTGCTAGAGAATCACAACTTTATTTGGATATTTATTGTCTCCATACACAGAGAAGGTGGCCTCACCCTGGCTTCAAAAAGAGAAAGGATTATTCTAAGCTAATCACAGTACCTGATTTACCAGGGACCCGTTGAGGAATGAGTGTGTGACCTAACCTAGTCTTTAAAATGTTAGAGGAAGTCTACTGCAAGCCTCTTCCTAGTGAAAAGAAACACCTAAAGAAAAGCAGTCTTTCCCACCCACTGGGTGTTCCCATGAGAATATGATACCTGGAACCGTTGCTAATTAGCCACCCCAGAAAGGAGAAATAAAAATACCACCAACTCCAAAACTGAACAAGAGACGACTGGCATCCTGATGACATCACTGAACCATCAAAACATTTCTGTTTCCTACTGCTTTAGTCACTGATAGAAGTCACCTATTATTTGCCGCTAAAAGCATTCTACCAAAGAAATTTCCCAAGGCCTATCGGGTAAGATCTACTCCTTTCTATAGCACTAACAAACTTCCATAAGCTTGTCTTACCTAGGTACTCACCTCATTCCCAACCATTGCCATAGCACACGTTTTCTACCAGCAAAACCCAGCTGCTCCTAAATCCTGCTAAGTTCACTCGTACACCTTCGCCTCTGCACTGCTGTGTACTCCACCAAACACGTAATCGTGATAGTTTACAAACACTGTCAAACACACCAATGTTGGTCCTTCTGCCTCTCTACCTGGCAAACTGAACTACTCACTCTGCACGCTTACCGTAGGTTCTACCCAGTCTTTGAAAACTCGGATTCCTCACCGGGAACTTACGGTAACTGGAACAAATGCCAATACAAAATAACAATGATAATTATAAGCTCTACGAGACTCTGGCACCTAGAAAGCACTAAACAGAGTAAATAATACAAAGGACAGTGGTAACAACAAACTCCTGGGGTGCAGAGACTGGTTTTGGAACGTTTGTATTCTACAACAGGATAACACTTAGTAGCTAACAGGCACTTAAGAGTTACTTGTGAAGTGAACAAATGGCCATGAATAAAAATGAATTCCTTTGAAAATTATTTTTAAAAACTACAGAAAGTTTCCTGTTTCAAAAACCCCAGGGACAGCTCTATTCTGTTATGAGCACCTTAATGATCCAAACACTGTCTGCTCGATCTCTGTCTTTCCTGTAACTTCCAAAACTAACTTACAGAAGGTCTTTGGTAACAGCCTACCAAGTTAAAGCTTTCTTCCTACTTTTCAGATGGTACAGTGCACTAGTGTCCGGCTTCGGCTCAGGTCATGATCTCACGGTTTCTGGGTTTGAGCCCCACATCGGGCTCTGTGCTGACAGCTTAGAGCCTGGAGCCTGCTTCGAATTCGGGGTCTCCCTCTCTCTCTGCTCCTCCCCCACTCCTGCTCTGTCTCTCCTTCTCCTTCAAAAATAAATAAAAACAGTACAACATTTTTTAAATAGAAAAAAATTAAAAAGCAACTGACTGTTACGCCAACAGTTCCAGAAAGAAGGGTGGGAGGTGTCTCTGGGAAAGGCTGTGACAGGCAGGGATGTGGCTCCTCTGAACCCAGAAAATGGGAGAAGGAAGAGTTGACTTGACTCCCGATCCTCTAGGCAAAGAGCTTCCCTATGCCACTCCACTGGAGCCTGGCTCTCTGATACTGGGGGGGAGATGTTCCCCAAAGAGGTGGGCAGAGAAAGGGAAGGAGAGAGGAAGTCGGCTTTGGTGGGACATGGGCTTGTGGCCATGCTCTCAGGGGGCACCCGGGCTGAACAAAGGGCTGACAAACAGAAGACCTGAACTTGTCCTTTACTTGTTCTCTGCCCTTGGGACATCATTTATTCTCTCTGGGCCAGTTTTCACATCCGTGCGATGGACATCATCCACCACCCGTGCTGACATTGCAGTGCTGCGGACACGTGGATGGACACGTTTGGGTTATGAGAGGTAAAAACCTGGCTCTGTGCCAGACAGACCTGGGGGTGAAGTCCCTGGCTCCGCACCCTGTCGGCCATATGCTCTTGAGCAACTCACGCCTCCCCTCCAAGCTCGGTTTCTCTGTCTCTAAAGTGGGGACAGTTGCACTCACCTCAGAAAGTTACCTGTCCACACAAGGTACGGCACAGAGTAGCCTCCAGTAAATGGAAGTTCTGATTCCTGAAACGATGTGCCCCAAGAAAGACAGAATTCAGAATCAGCCACCAACTCACTACTGTAAGCCGTGCCTTCTGACTGCAGATCCGGAGTGAATGGGCGCTAGAGGCCTTTTGCCCAAATCTGCGAGGTTCTGTCCCTGCCCCCCTGAGGCACCAAGGGGGATGCCACACAGTCTCTCTGATCAGGCGATGGCCTTGGCCTCCTGTCAGGCAGAAAGCTCATTCCATGCCCCAAACTCGGCTGCTCCCAGGAGGCAGGATGCACGCCCACACCTCTGGTCACCAGGGGCAAAGTATACCCACCCCACCACCCCACCCCCCCTCCCCGCGGCCAATAATCCAAACTAGACTGACATGGGTGGGACCTCCAAGGACGCTCCTTCTCCACGTGTGGAAACTGAGTCCTTGAGAGGGGAAAGGACTTGTCCAGGGCATCGAGGGAGCTGCTGGCAGAGCTGGGACCAGGGTCCCAGCTGGAGCCCTGCCCAGAGGCAGATGCCTTGTTCACACATTCTTCTGCCTGTGGCCCCCACTCCCAGTTGAACAGCCAACCATTTCCTTGAAAACACAGCAATTCCAGTTGCAAACATCTGGAGAGCACATATTACAACCAGGTTTGGTTAAACAATGAGCAAAGAGTCTGCAGGTTTTTAACCTGAAGGCTTTTCGGGGAGGTGCTAGAGACACCCTCCCCTAACATAGTCATCAGAATATTGTAGGTCTGTATGTTTTGTTGGAAGGTGGTCTATCTACACAGAGCTTTCTTCAGGTCCCCACAGGGCCTCTAAGAGGGCTAAACTGGAAACATCTGGGCCTTTCTGAGGAATTCCACACATCCCACCTTATTCCGAAATGCGAGAATGAGGGGTGCCTGGGTGGCTCAGTCGGTTAAGCGTCCGACTTCGGCTCAGGTCATGATCTCGCGGTCTGTGAGTTCCAGCCCCGCGTCGGGCTCTGTGCTGACAGCTCACAGCCTGGAGCCTGCTTGGGATTCTGTGTCTCCCTCTCTCTCTGACCCTCCCCCATTCATGCTCTCTCTCTGTCTCAAAAATACATACACGTTAAAAAAACAAAACAAAAAAAAAAGAAGAAGAAACGCTATAATGTACAGTCAGCCCTGGAGCTGATTCTTTCAACAACGCGGGACGCGCCACACCTAGAGACCTACACGCAGACACATATGCCCGAGCTTTCTGCGCAGGGAGGGGCAGCAACCGGTCCCGGCTTCAAGGCTGTCCTTTGGTGGCTGTCTGCCACCAGGAGGGGAGGGGCTTCTTGGTGCTCAGTGATGACACCAGAGGCGGACACCCTCAACACACATCCACAGGCGCAGAAATGAGGCCAGCCCCCAAGGGCTGCGGGCATTTGTGGTCTCAGGCTGAGGACTCAGGATACAGGGCTGGGGCAGCTCAGCAGTGGCAGGGTCCCAGGATGTGAAGTCACGTAAGGAAGGCAACAGACTCACACACAATCACACGTACACGGTCACGGCCTCTCCCATGTACACAGAGACTCATGCATCACACAGATGCACCTCATACTCGCGGAAACACATAAACACACAGACCCGTGTACACGCGATAAGAAGATGTACTTGGATATCTCCAGACCGATGCACAGACATTCTCAGAGGCACACACTCACAGCCACATGTCCTCGCCCACAGAGGCGTGTGCATGCTTTACACACACGCACACACACGGTCCAAGCATCTAAATGCTTCCCAGGAACCAACCACTACGGATTCTCCCCTCTGCGGGCAGTCCAGGGCTAGAAGCTAAAGGCTGGACTGGGTTCCCAGTTGGCCCCAAGGAGAGGGAAGGGGCAGAGGGACAGCTGAACCTTGCTTGCTTCTCACTCTACTGCATGTGGGGGTGGGGTAGGGGCTAAGGGACACCCAGCTGCCAAAACAGCAGGGGACGAGCCCACAAATGGAGTAACCCACTTGCCAGGGGCTTTCAGGGATGGGGGCGGGGGGAGTCTCTTGGCTCCTGGGGGTGGCTCCAAGCATTGAGAATTTGCGGGAAAGGGCAGATCTGGGATGAGGGGCATTTTTCCAGTGAACCTTTCCCCCCTTCCGAAGTCTGGTCTCCCTTCTGCAGCTCCATTCAGCCCCCCACCACCCAATACGCCCAGTCAGCACCCCCAGGCGCTGGCCTCACCTGACTGAGACCCAACCACAAGAGGAGGTCCTACCCACACATATCCAGGGGTGCCCCACACGCGGGGGGCCCTCCCGCTGCACCCGCCCCTGCACGCAGCATAAAAACATCCAGAGTCCCCCTATACCCCCACCCCCAAACTCGGCCGCCTTCAGTTCCGCGGGAGGTACATACCCAGCCAGGTGAGCCCCAAACCGGAAATGGCCGTCCCGCCGCCGAAACCGGCTACCTCTCCTTCCAGACCCTTCCCCGGGGGGGCTTGGAAGCCCCCTCCCCCAGGATCGCGCCCCGAGCCCCCGCCCCCGCCCCCGGCACCCACCTCCTTCTTGACGGTGCGCAGCAGCCTCCGTCGAGTGTCGGCCTGTGGGACGAGACGAGGGGGCACACGGTCAGCCAAGCGCTGGGGACGGGGCCGGGGCTGCCGTCCCGCCGCCCGCTCGCCCTGCGCCCGCTTAGCTGCGGCGCCGGAGGCCATGGCCGCTCGCGCTGCGTTCCAAGCCCAGGCGGCGGCGGTGCCGGCTCTCTGGCTGCGAGGCTTCAGCCGCGTTGGGGCGGGGCCGAGCGCCCGGTTACGTCAGGCCGCGCCGCGCCGCCGCCCGCGCGGAGGGGGGAGGAGGAGGGGGGAGGGGGGAGGAGGAGGGGGGGAGGAGGGGGGAGGAGGAGGGGGCAGGAGGAGGGGGGAGGAGGGGGGAGGAGGAGGGGGGAGGAGGAGCCGCCGCCTGCCCTGCCGCCGCGCAGCCTGGCCCCTGGCGGGAAGGTCCTCGGGGCGACGCACGCTCTGGGCCCCTACCACCCGCAGCCCCGCCTCCGCGGGAAGCCCCGCCTCCCACGCCCGGCGGCCCAGCTACCACTCCCCCTCCTTTGGGCAGGGCGGAAATGTATCCTTCATTCCTGGAGCAGCTCCTGGCCGGGCTGCAGGGAAGTGGCCTGAGGCGGTGGAGCCTGTTACGGACACGCTCCAAGCCCCATGGTTCCCATCTTTAAGATGGATGTAATAGGGGCGCCTGGGTGGCTCAGTCGGTTGAGTGTCCGACTTCGGCTCAGGTCATGATCTCATGGTTCGCGGGTTCGAGCCCCGCGTCGGGCTCTGTGCTGACTGCTGAGAGCCTGGAGCCTGTTTCCGATTCTGTCTCCCTCTGCCTCTGCCCCGACTCCGCTCGTGCTTTGTCTGTCTCTAAAATAAACAAACATTAAAATATATGTGTACGTATAAAATGGATGTAATAGGACCGCCTCTTCGGAACGATACCAGACATAAACGAGATAGTGAATATAAAGCACTTAACAGAGACCTAGGAAAAAACACCAGCAACCATAAAAGCTGCCATCATCATCATCATCATCATCATCATCATCATTGGGTCTTCCAAGATACAGTGGCTCTCCACCCAGACTGGCCAGGCCTTACGTGGCTCCCTCCCCCACACGCAGGTCACTGCGAGAGTGGCAGAGAGGGATCCTTCCAGGACCCCAATAGGGCACTTGTCTGCCAGGAGTGAGTCAGCCAAGACCCTTTGCGACCAACGCTCGTTCCACCAAGTTCCTGACCGCGTCCACCCAGACGGCAACTCGGGTTTACAAACGTTTATTGACACCTACCACATGCCAGGTTACTGTACTGAGGATACGGAAGTGAGCAAGATGGGCAAAAGCCTGCCCTCACAGGGCGTGGGAGGTAGACAGAAAAATAAATAAGCAGATGATGTGGTATGTTGGAAGTTTCTGGAGAAAACTGAAGTAGGCGAAGGAGACAGGTGTATTTTTGAAGTAGGGTGCTTGAGGCAGGCCCCGTGAGGAGATGCCATTGAGCAAAGAAGAGAAGAGTAGATTGGGGGATTTCTGGAGGAAGAGCATTCCAGGCAAAGGGAACAGCAAGTGCAAAGGCCCTGAGGTAGGAGGGTGCCACTGGGTGGGACAAATAGCTAGGAGGCCAGTGGGGCTGGAGTGGCATGAACAAGAAGGACTGGCAGTCTTCCAAGGTCCTGTTAAGGCCTTGAAGTCCACTTAAAGGACTTGCATCCTGCCCTCAAGAGCCCCCCGGGTTTCAGCCCTCCGGTCACTAGGACTGGGGACAGCTCAGAGCAGCCCTCTTGCTGAGGAGATTCAGAGTCCCTTGTCTCCATTTGTCAGTGCCATAAGCCAGAGAAGATGATTTTCACTAGCCTAGGGAAAAGAAAAGAAGCTGGAAGGATAATGGGCCTTCCCAGAGTCCAAGGGGGGCCTGGAGGACTGGGCTGAAAGCAAGGTAGCTCCAGAAAGAGAGACCCTTGGGAATAGTCGCCTGGCAAGGACGGAGTGGTTAGGGTGCCACCACTCAGGTGGAAGGAGCTCCAGGGGTTGGAGGTTCCCGTTCCAAGGAGGGAGCATCCTACTGGCCTGGCCTGAGACCTACGCCTGCTTCTTGCTGGGCAAGGGGAGTCTCAGCCACAATCCCACCACCCCACTATCTCCAGTGAGAGTCCCTGGGGAGCCCAGAGAATGTGAAATGGTTGCTTGGTAGCCAACACCCCCCCCCCATATACTAGAACCATATATTGAGGACCCGCTGTGTGCCAGCCACTGCATTAAGGGGCTTTAGAGTTTGGGTTGCCTGCTTTCAACACAACACGGACATGAGCCCAAGCTTCACTTTTGGCCTCTTAATACTATCTTCTTCAATATATTACATTGTGAAAGGTGAAATGAAAGAGTCACTTATGTCAACAGGTTTTCAAATGGAGCCAGAGGCCAGTAAGGAGATGGGCCTTATGCACATCCTCACCGGTAGGAGAACCACAAGTGTTGGAACCGGGCCAAACTGCATGTCTTCCAGGGCCTCTGCCCAAACACCCGCAGCTTGCTATAGTGAGAGACCCCGCTTAGTGATAGCCTTAGAAACCAGGTACGGTCACCAAGTTTACTCTCCTGCCACCAACACCAATCTTGGTCATCAGAATTCTTAGTAAATGACATATACAAGCATTCCCTTTTGTCTTCAAAAACCTCTTACTTTTCTTCCCTGGATGGGGGTGGGGAGGGTAGAGGCACTCTTTTGGTTGCTGCCCACATGTGTCTTTCCCAAACTGCAATTCTGAGACCCCAGATAAATAACTTTGTTTTTATTTCAGCTCTGCCTCTTCTCTCAGTTGACAGATTACATCCTGCATCGCTAAGTAGGAATGCACAAATCCTTTCTTCACAGCTTCTAGGCCTCTTAATTTTGATACAGTTTGAAACCTGTGGGGGTGGTGGGCGGAGGAATTCAAGCCCCGCACAAAGCATCTTGATATATTGATCAACCGAATTCATCAGTTGTTAACTGCGATTCATCAACTGTTAACATTTGCTGCCTTAACTTTATGTTCTCTGTCTCCCTCTCTTTACAACAAATTGCACACATTCATTGTATACATCTCGATGACTTTTCTCCTATGCACTCCCCTGTAACACCATCACTATAACCAAGGTACTAAACATACCCATCACCTCCAGAAATGGATGTGTGTTCTTTCGTGGTTATTTATTTCTTTGGGTAGGAACGTGTAGCATGTGATCTATCTCCTGGCAGGAGAGGCGTGGGAACAAGGTGTGGGAGGGAAACATGAAGGAAGCAGAGAGGGAGCAATTGATGTGATTTTATGCAAGGTGGTGTAGACAGCCATCCCTTTTACCCAGGTTTCTCCATTACTTTGCAGAGGCCTGCTAATTATTCCTCTTCTCCTTTCCCTCTCTGTGATCATTTCTTCTCCAGAGTGATCCAATGTATACAGTGTAATTCTGGATAACACCCAAAGGATAAAAGTAAATGTGTGTTTGGGGGCCACAAATTGTTGGAACTCTCATATTCTTAAGGTCTCTCTTGGACAACTCTTTATGTGAATGAAGGAACACATCTCCCCAAATACTGAACCCAGTACCCATTTTTGGTATAAAGCTTATAGGGAAAGCATGTTAAAAACAATGATGGATACCTTCCATATCAACCATTCTGGATTCACTCTACATTTCTGTAATGAATAATTTGAATACATACTTTTGGAGTTTTAAAAGATCCTACATTACAATAGACATTGCCATATGTTTTCTCCTAGGAATACCTAGTGGTGACAAGAAAGGGGTGCAGGATATAGGCCACTTTTCTCAATGAAGAAAAAATATCAAGAGAGCTATCTTGATAGAATAACCGAAAATCAAGAGATAAAACAAAACTATAAAACATATTCATAACTCCGAACGACCAGATAGAGGAGATTTTAAACCATGGAAAAATATTTTGAGCAACAGATAACTGTCCAGTTAGTAGCAGACAGTGTTAAGAAGATCTTTATGAACATACCACGGCAGCAACAAATCAGATTGCCCATCTTCGAAGACGCTAGGTATAGATCTGAGAACTCACTCGCTATCAGATTTGAAGTGCTCAGCTCAGAGACTGGCAGTTGGAAAAACGGGCATCTTACATCATTTCATCGCCATGGCAACAGAGCTTTCATGGGGAATGCAGGTGCACACCGTCCAACGTCTGCTGTGTGGACAGGTGCGGCTCTACAGACACAGGGACACCATTGGAGATTAAGTGCTTGTGTTTCAAAAGCTGAATCCTGGTCTCACACATTGTCATTCTCTGTTTTGAAAATAAATTACATGAAGGGAAATGACCTGACCCCTCCAACACCAATTATAATAACTAGTCAAAATTGCAGGGTGAAGAGGGAAAAAGAGAATATTTTGAGAATAAAGAGAGGTCCCATTTTTTTATTTGCAACACAATCCATACCCATTTCTACCAACCTCAGTCCCAGGACACCTCTAGAACAAAGTTTAAATTTTGTCCCAGATGAAATATTAGAAGTAATCATTATATCTTAAAGTAATTTAGTCAGGTTATAGACCCATTAATTATAAACACAATTTGATGTAGAGTAATTACACAGAAGGCATATTTATTTTCTTAGCAAAGGTGTGGGACAAGGAGTTTACCTTTAGCTCTTCACTGAAACACACATGCCTGTGTTTTTGATAAAACACTAACAGCTACATTAATTACATGTCTTTTCTCTACCAAATTAGTCTAGGAGTTTAGAATCAGGGATGGTACATATAGAAAAAGTCATAAAATGAAAAATAGTAATTAAAATAATATTTACATTAAGAAAAGATAATAAAAAGAAAATTTTCAGCTAAAACTAAGGGAAAATTTTCTTGTGTCAATATGGGAAAGGTGAACAGAAATGTTATCGTGTTCTTTTTGAATGGTAGAATGAGACTTCTATTAATTTTATATGTTCTAAATCTTAAGATTTTCTACTCTGCCATTGTATGTATGTTTTCATCAGAAAAACAATAGGAAAGGTATTAAATTAATATAGATTTTATAAAGGTATAAAATTAAGTAATAAAGATATGTATTTACATTGCAAAAAAAGAAAAAAAATGTCCAGGGCTTTGAGCTGAGATGCAAGGAGGACCCAGACTTAGCAGGATCCCCCGTTCTGTCTGCATGTACTACCTGGCCTAGACATGAACCCAGGACAAGGGTGACTTTCAGGATTCCAACAGGGCACAATTCTCCACCTTCCAGGTCACTGTTCTCTGATAAAAATTATGCAAAGCACATACATAGTTTTGGCTTTGCCAGTAAACACACTGGAAAAAGGAAAATCAAAAACAGTAAAACAGTGAAGCTAATGTGAGTAATATATTTTTGATCCGATCCATCCAAAATGTTAAGATTTCCACTGTGACACATGAAACGTGACCACATTTCAAGGGCTCGAGAGCCGCTCAGAGCTGGTTGCTACCGTAGAGGAGAGTGGAGATGGAGATCATTCACAGCACAGCAATAGAGTGGACGGTACTGTTCAGGATCTCCTAGGCTATACTTTAGGAACATAATGAAATAATCCACTTTGTCAGACTGAGTACTGAGAATCACATCTCTGCCTGGAATCTCCAGACCCAGAGTCAGTGTGTGACAAAACCACATCCGTGTTGCCAGGCATGGATTGGATGGTCGGCACTCAGTAATGGTTTAATCATCTAAATTCTCCATCTTGCTATCTCCTTAGCCATCTTCTTTAAAATGTGAGAAACCAATTAATTTAATGAATGTATAGGAATCATTTGAATTACCTAAAAGAATTCAGCGCTCCCCTCACCTCCCCTTGAATCCTGGCCTCCAGACTTACATTGGAGTTTCTACGAAACTTCCCTCTCTACCTCTGGTGACGTCCTTTGTTTCCAACTCCGCTGTATCTGATGTGAATTAGAGCTTCTCCGGCCTTCTGATGCTGTTTGCATACCTTTTTCTGTTCACTCACTTCTTACCTCTCTGTGTCTTTCTATTTAAAAGAAAGGAAATTCCTGTAGACCCCGTATACTTGGATCTCACACTTTTCTCTGTTCTGGCCCTGCTACTTAGTTATTTATGTCCTTATCACTTACAGATTTTTTTTTAGTTTTTAATTTCATTTATTTGTTTTTTCATTTACGCCCAAATTCGTTCGCATATCGTGCAACAATGATTTCAGGAGTAGATTCCTTAGTGCCCCTCCCCCATTTACCCCATCTCCCCCCCCCAACCCCTCCCGTAACCCTCGGTTTGTTCTCCATATTTATGAGTCTCTTCTGTTTTGTCCCCCTCCCTGTTTTTATATTATTTTTGTTTCCCTTCCCTTATGTTCATCTGTTTTGTCTCAAAAGTCCTCATGTGAGTGAAGTCATACGATTTTTGTCTTTCTCTGACTAGTTTCGCTTAGCATAATACCTTCCAGTTCCATCCACGTAGTTGCAAATGGCAAGATTTCATTCTTTTTGATTGCCGAGTAATACTCCATTGTGTGTGTGTGTGTGTGTGTGTGTGTGTGTGTGTGTGTGTGTATGCACACCACATCTTTATCCGTTCATCCATCAGTGGACATTCGGGCTCTTTCCATACTTTGGCTCTTGTCGATAGTGCTGCTATAAACATGGGGGTGCATGCATCCCTTCGAAACAGCACACCTGTATCCCTTGGATAAATGCCTAGTAGTGCAATTGCTGGGTCGTAGCGTAGTTCTCTTTTTAGTTTTTTGAGGAACCTCCATCCTGTCTTCCGGAGTGGCTGCACCAGCCTGCATTCCCAGACAGATTTTTAAAAAATAATCTCTATACCCCACATGAGGTTCAAACTCACGACCCCAAGATCAAGAGTTGCATGCTCCACCGACTGAACCAGCCTGATGCCCTAGGCTGAGCCTTTTTTGTGTGTTTATTAACACTAGATGTGATTATTGGTATAGTTCGATTTGGGTGTATCATTTTATTCTATTTTTTAAAAATGTTTGTTTACCTTTGAGTGAGAGAGCACAAGCCGGGAGGGACAGAGAGGGGGGGACAGAGGATCCTGATGGTGGAGCTCGAACCCATGCACCGCCAGATCATGACCTGAGCCGAAGTCTGATGTTCAACTGACTGAGCCCCCCGGGTGTCCCTCAGTTTATCATTTTCTTGTTTTCTGTTTGGCTTAGTTTTTTATTTTAGAATTGCATTTTAACTTACTGGCTTTTTAGCTGTACTGTCTTCACATAATTTTTTTAGCGGAGGCTCTAGAAGTCACAATATACATTCTCAGGTTTTCAGTCTACCTAGAGTTAATGTATCACTTCCCATAAAATGTGGAAATCTTGAGAAGTGCCTGGGGGGCTCAGTCAGTTTGGGTGTCCGACTTCGGCTCAGGTCACGATCTCACGGTTCGTGGGTTCGAGCCCCGCGTCGGGCTCTGTGCCGACAGCTCGGAGCCTGGAGCCTCCTTTGGAATCTGTGTCTCCCTCTCTCTCTGCCCTTCCCCTGCTCACGCTCTGTCTCTGTCTCTCAAATACAAGTATTAAAAAATTTTTTTTTTATGTGGAAATCTTGCAACTGTATAGGTCTGTTTACCATCTCTGTCTTTTATGGTCTTGTTATGTATTTCAAATTAAGAGGAAAAGTCTTTTATATTTATGCACATATTTACCATTTCTGATGCTTTTCATTCCTACTTAGAGACCTGGTATCATTTCCCTTTGGCCTGAAGAATTTTTTTTTTTTAATTTTTCTAATGTTTGTTTATTTTTGAGAGAGACAGAATGAGAGGGGCAGGGGCAGAGAGAGAGGGAGACCCTGAATCCAAAGCAGATTCCGGGCTCTGAGCTGTCGGCACAGAGCCCGACGCGGGGCTCGAACTCACGGACCGTGAGATCATGACCTGAGCCGGACGCTTAACTGACTGAGCCACCCAGGCGCCCCTTTGGATCTGTAAACTTAATACCATTAATCAGATTTGGGAAAATTGTGGCCATTGTTTTTTCAGATTGTTTTTCTGTCCTATGTTTTCTCTTCTCTCCTTCAGAGACCTTGCCTACAAGGGCGCCAGCAGGCCTCTGTGTGGTCCCTTCCGTGCCTGAGTGTTCTGTACCCCGTTCCCACGCACACGTGCCTATCAACTTCTGCTGTGTAGAAGGTTCTCTGATGATCTCCTTTCCGTTCTGCTAAGCCCGTATAAGGAACTGACTGGATTTTGTGATTTTATATTTTTCAGTTCTACAATTTCCATTTTATGGATTTTTTTTTTTTTTAAGTTTCTGTCTCTCTGCTGGCACCTCCTGCCTTCACATTACCCGCATGATTTCCGGCACATCCCTAAGCACGGTTAGGACAGCTGAGTCCTCCCCTAACGATCGCGGACTCCCTTGTTTGCTCAGCCTGACACTGGATTATCTCGGCGTCAGTCTTGGTGGCCTCTCTTGAGAAGGGGTCTCATTCTCCCAATTCCTCACCCATGAGACGGCTTCAGATTCAGTCTTGGATGCGGTAAATGATGCGGAGAATCGGTTCTATCCTGTGCCTCCCAGATTTCCTCGGTGTGCGAGTCCCCGGGGACGGTGCCCAGGGGTGGGGCCAAAGCTGTAAGAGTAGGAGACTTCCCTAGAGCCCTTGCCTCTTCTAAGTGTCAGCGCCCCTCTGGTCTCTGCCTGCTCCTGGTTTTCGGCAGTGTATTCAGCTGGGTTTTTATATCCCGTCCAGGGTCTATAGTTCATAGTCACGGGAGGGCCGGTCGGCGTACCAGAAGCCGACCCTCTGCTATCGCACTACGGATGCGTGTGCGCCTGCATCGGTCTGCAAACTCCCAAGAGATGCGTAGATTTTGAGATCCGAAGGGGTCATTTGAACTTGGCGGAACCGTTCGGACACACCCGTTCTGAGTCTTAACTCAGTGGGATGAGACGGTGTGCCTGGTTTCGCGCGGACGCGCTCTCGTCCCGGGGAGAGCGACGCCTCTTAGTGTCGCGGTTGAGAGTGTGGATTCTGGAGACCCTGTGGTCCTGGCTCTCGCGCGGCTTCACTCGCCGTGTGGCTTTGGACACGTGAACTGGCCTCTCTTGGAATCAGGCCAGCCCCCTGTAAAAGGAGTAGGGGTAGGGTTGTGGTAGAGGGTACACAAGGTATAAATGTCCAGCGCTAAACCCTGCACAGCACTTAGAAGACACTCTCTAAGCTGTTGGTGTTATCTGATTTTTCTTTCTTTCTTTTTTTTTTTAAATTTTTTTTTAACGTTTATTTATTTTTGAGACAGAGAGACAGAGCATGAATGGGGGAGGGGCAGAGAGAGAGGGAGACACAGAATCAGAAGCAGGCTCCAGGCTCTGAGCCATCAGCCCAGAGCCCGACGCAGGGCTCGAACTCGCGGACTGTGAGATCGTGACCTGAGCTGAAGTCGGATGCTTAACCGACCAAGCCACCCAGGCGCCCCAACTTTCTTTCTTTTTTTAAATTTATTTTGAGAGAGAGACAGAGAGTAGGGGACAGAGCGGGGGAGGGGCAGCGGGAGGGGGACAGAGGATCCCTAGCAGGCTCGGAGCCCGACCCCGGGCTCGAAATCACGAACCAGGATCATGACCCGAGCCGCCCATGCGCCCTACGTGATCTGATTTTGCAGACGATTTTCCTGAACGAAAGTCACTGCCACGATGCCCTGCACAGAGGGGGCAGGAATTCTTGGTTGGCATTCCGCGACATGGTTGGGCAAAACGGGACAGCAGATGGCCCCGAATCAGATGACTTCAGAGGGATCACGGGGCTTCAAGTTTCAGAGAAAGAAAAACCCATTTCTGCGATCCCCTGTGATCTGTAGATTCCCCCTGGGGCAGGTGAGAGTCTGCAAGGGGGAGTGAGGTGCAGACGTACGTCCAGCATCTGGCCCGACGTTTCCGAGGCCGAAACAAATCTTGGGATTGAGCTCAGGTGTCTACAGAGGGAATCGACTGAAGTTTCAAAAGGAAGTGCGTTTTTTGGTATTTCCAAGCATGTCTTGAGTATTCGTTTCATGGTGATAGAAAACAACCTTCCAGAGGTTTTACTATGTTTTTCCTGGTTTCCGTTAATTGCTTTTAATTAATTAATTAATTAATTAATTTATTATTATTTTTACTATATCTGAACTCCCCTCCCTTCCCTTTTTTGTAATGGCTCGGGTTTTTATTTGGGCCCAAATGAGTGTTCATCGTTTGGCTGCCTGAAGTCTGGCCAGGTCTTTAATTCTTTATTTTTGTCTTTGGTCCTCTGGTATTCCTAATTTATTTTTCTTTTTTAATATCAACAGTATGTGAGTGGTGCATTTTCTGAACCCTCACATGGCCGGCATTCTGTTGGTTCGCACAGGCAAGGCCTTGACTGGGGCATCCAAACCTTGGCTTTCAAACGCCCAGATGTTTGCTATTGTTTTTCGGTGTCAGGGAAGAGGAAGAAGCTTTATGCCTGTTTCTGAGTGTCATTTCTGTTTCATTACATACGGTGTGAGTTTTTCTCCTTAGACACTTCTATATTTTCTTTCTCCTTCAATCAAAAAAGGTCACCAGGTGGGGCGCCTGGGTGGCTCGGTCGGTTAAGCGTCAGGCCAACTTCGGCTCAGGTCACCATTTCGCGGTTCGTGGGTTCGAGCCCCGCGTCGGGCTCTGTGCCGACAGCTCGGAGCCTGGAGCCTGCTTCGGATTCTGTGTCTTCCTCTCTCTCTGCCCCTCCCCTACTTGCGCTCTGTCTCTCAAAAATGAAAAAAACATTAAAAAGTCGCCAGGTTATTTCTAGGCGTGGTCTCTTCCTTAATAGTTCTTAGTATCGGGTGACCCTTTTGAGGTTTCAAGACTGGCCTTATTTTAGACCATTTTTTTCCTACTACTCAATTGTTGCTTTTTTCTCTGCTCTGTTCCCACGGAACCTGAGTTTTCTGTCGCATCCAGTCTGCCGTTTACCACTCTTCATGTCCTTGTCGATTCAACAGTTAGATTTTTCCCGTAGAAAATCTTTCTCCCTCCAGATCGGACCTGGTCACGCTGGCTTTGGTCTTATAAATGTGCACGTACACGCTGGGCTTGGCGAATCTCTTTTTTTATTTCTTTCTTCTTTCTTTCTTTCTTTCTTTCTTTCAATTTTTAAATGTTTATTTAAAATTTTAAATGTTTTTATTTATTTTTGAGAGAGAGAGAGACAGAATGTGAGTGGGGAAGGGGCAGAGAGAGGGAGACCCAGAATCCGAAGCAGGCTCCAGGCTGTCAGCACAGAGCCCGACGCGGGGCAAGAACACACGAACGGCGAGATCATGCCCTGAGCCGAAGTTGGTCAGACGCTTAACCAGATCTTGTTTCTTTCATGGGGACACGTTTCCTCTCATCCCTCAAGTTGATCTCTTTGCAAATACTCTTTTTTTTTTGTTTAACATGTCCACCTGTCCATGAATGGAGGTCTTTTAGGAGGAGATAGACGTCCAGGAGATCCTCTGGGGGCCTGTGCGGAAGTGGGCAGGAAGGGTCCAGAC
Organism: Neofelis nebulosa; assembly: GCF_028018385.1. Taxonomy (NCBI): domain Eukaryota; kingdom Metazoa; phylum Chordata; class Mammalia; order Carnivora; family Felidae; genus Neofelis; species Neofelis nebulosa. Next base: position 2,589,843 of record NC_080796.1, read on the forward strand.
GCAGGACTCCCATGGAAGGCGAGGGAAGAAGGGAGGCCAGTGTAGGAGGAGTCCCAGACTGCAGCGCATTTCCCAGGAAGGTTCGGCCAAACCGACGAAGGAGCCTCCAGCTAAAGTGACCTGTCAGAAGGGGCATCTTGCCGGCTGGGGCTGCCTCAGTGCTGCCGCCGTGCTGACTGGCCAGAAAGCGTCGGCCCAAAGTGTGGCCCTGGTGGACCAAATCCTGCCTTTCCCACCTTGTAGTAGCGTTTTCTCAAACGAGCTACGTAAACTTTCCGAGCATCCGGTCCCTAAACCTGCCACGAAATGGGGATCCTATCCGTTCTCGGCTCCCGAGGCTTAAATAAGATTGTAGGTAAATGCTTGACAGCTTGTGGGTGCTCAATAAACAGAAGGTGCCGGAGTATTCTGGGGACCACCGTCGTCCGATAGAAAAGCTGCGTGAGCCGCACACGTAATCTGAAATTTTCCCACAGTCACATTAAAGAGTATAGGGGCGCTGGTTAATTAAGCATCCGACTGCGGCTCAGGTCGTGATCTTGTGGTCTGTGGGTTCGAGCCCCACATAGGGCTCTGGGCTGACGCTCGGAGCCTGGAGCCTGCTTGGGATTCTGGGTCTCCCTCTCTGTCTGCCCCTCCCCTGCTCATGCTCTCTCTCTCTCTCTCAAAAATAAACAAACATTAAAAAAAATTAAAAAAGGAAAACGAACATTTTATTGAACCCAATACATTCAAAATATCATTTCAACATGTAATCAATATAAGACAATAATAAGATAGTTCGCTTTTTTTGTTTGTTTGTTTTGTTTTGGTAATAAGTCTTTGAAATCTGGTGTGTTTCACTCGGTCCGGACTAGCCGCTGCCCTTTCCCATCTGCCAATGCTCCCTACTAGTTATTTTACTTATCAAATATCCCTCTCCCCCCACGGAGAATAAGCTCCATTCATGGCAGAGATTTTTGCCTGCTTCGTTCATGCCGGGTAATAGTTATTGAACGAGGGAACGTACTGTTGGACTAATGTGATGTATCCTATAAGGCGATAATAGAATTCCAAATATTCTCCCCGTTCATCAGTGGGTCACACGGCCCATCCACGGGGTGTGTTTGAAACCTGCGCCTGCCGACATGGGATGCCTTGGACGGCTGTTAAGGAAAATGACCGGAACTGAATGGTTTACCGAAAGCAAATCCGAGAGCAGCCCAAGCGCCCGTGTGAGAGGCTGTCTGTCCTACATGCAGCAAGGGGTCTCCATTCGCCGCCCAGCTCTGCGAGGAAGGCAGGCCCTTGTTGCCAGCAGGGGGAGCTGGGCGCCTACAAACGGGATCGGCAAGCGAGGAGGGGCTGGCGGCGGGGAGGGTCCCTCAGACCCTCAGACCCACCGTCCCCCACACAGAATAAGGGACAGCTTACGGTTAGAGGCGGCCGGCCTGGACTGGACCAGACTCAGTCCTTCCTGGCTCTTGGATTCTCCCAGTTCCCCTCTGCCTCCGCGCCGCAGCCGTGAACCCATCATTTACAGTCCCCCCCAAACCTCTGCTTCTCCATAAATGCTTCCTTCCTACTCACTCTTGTTTTCTGCTGGAGGAATTTGCATATTTGACAACCGCTTCCTTTTTGTGTTATAAAACATATTGGGGGGCGGGGCACCTGGGGGGGTGGTGCTCAGTGGGTGAAACTTCCGACTGCGGCTCAGGTCATGATCTCCCGGTGGTTCGTGCGTTCGAGCCCCGCGGAGGGCGCTGTGCCGACAGCTCAGAGCCTGGGGCCTGCCTCGGATTCCGTGTCTCCCTCTCTCTCTGCCCCTCCCCCACTGGTGCTCCCGCATGCGCAGGCCTGCTCTCAAAAACAAAAGTAAAATATAAAGAAATAGGGTTTGTTGATAAAAACAATTTTGAAAGCATTTGGGCATTCATTCTTTATGGAAACATGGGTTTTGGAAAAACGGAGAGTCCCAAACTGGGTAAAGGGGAAAGAACGGGTGAAAATGATGGCAAGATGTACGAACGGAATATCGCACCTGGGGTACAGGTAAGAGCGGCCACATATAAAAATCGTGCGTAGAGAACGCAAGATCATTATGCGAAAACAAAGATTATACCTCGGGAAGACGTCCCAGGACATACAGGGGAAGGTTCGCCGGAATTATCACTGGGGGTGTGAAACGGATTATTTCCCCTCCCCGCCCCGATCTCCACGTTCCCTACCTAATCTGTGACTTGGGGGTCGAAAGCTACTCTCCCGCCCCTGACACAACATGGCTGTCAAGCTGGGGGGGGGGGGTTCCGCGTGCCACCCCGAGGTCTCCCGTACGCAGCTAGTGCCCGGAGCTGAGCGGGGAGGCTTGGCGGCCACCCTTGACCCTGAAGCCCCCAGCAGACCTCCCCCCGCCGGGCCTCCCCAGATAAACACAGCATCTGAGCGCCAGCGCTGTGCAAACACTTTCTATCTTGCTTCTCACAACCGCCCTTCAAAGCAGACCCTGTTTCCACCCCGTTTTACAGACAAAACACTGAGGCTGACCAGTACTGACCCAGGCACATGACGCAGAGAGGCCGAGGACTTGGGGCTCTGAGGCGCTGCTGTTTCCATCACCTTCCGGCCTCCTCGTCCGCCCAGCCTCCCCGAGCCCGGCCTGGTCGGCCGGCCTCTCCCTCCGCAGAATGGCCCCAGAGCACCCCTCGGGGAGGCCGGGCTCAGCCTCCAGCCCGCGGGGCCCAGCCCGCGGCCCAGAGGGGAAGGTGCCAGAAAGGCCTCTGAGGACCTCTGCGTCGCCCTCTGCCCCTGTGGGGCCCCTAGGGTTTCTGGGTGAGGGTCTGAGTGTCTCCCGAGGAGAATCCACCTCGTCCCCACCCCGGCCCGGCTGGCTGACCATTCGACCTCCGTGAGCCTTACGTCCTCACTTGTGAAATAGGGGCCAGCGTCCCTGCCTCCTAGGTGGCCTCAGGATTCAACGAGGCACTTCCCTAAAGCACCCCTCTTGGGCCCAGTGCCTTCTAGTGCTGGGGGGCTGGAGCTACGACCCTGTGCGGTCAGACAAAGCCCAGGAGTCGGGAGTGAGTGGGGCTCTTGGACCAGACCCTGCTGGAATGAGAGCCCTTATGGATGCGAGTTCCAGGCCAGCGTCCTGTGCCCTGACACGTGCCGGGCTTGGAGACTTGCAGTGGCCCGACATGTGGGCTTTTATTGGTTGATTTAAAAAAAATTTTTTTTAATGTTTATTTTTTTTTATTTTTTATTTAAAAAAATTTTTTTAAATTTTTTTTTAACGTTTATTTATTTTTCAGACAGAGAGAGACACAGCATGAACGGGGGAGGGGCAGAGAGAGAGGGAAACACAGAATCGGAAGCAGGCTCCAGGCTCCAAGCCATCAGCCCAGAGCCCGACGCGGGGCTCGAACCCGCAGACCGCGAGATCGTGACCTGAGCCGAAGTCGGACGCTCAACCGACTGAGCCACCCAGGCGCCCCTAAAAAAATTTTTTTTAATGTTTATTTATTTTTGAGACAGAGACAGAGCATGAACGGGGGAGGGTCAGAGAGAGAGGGAGACACAGAATCCGAAGCAGGCTCCAGGCTCTGAGCCGTCAGCACAGAGCCCGACGCGGGGCTCGAACTCACGGACCGCGAGATCATGACCTGAGCCAAAGTCGGACACTTAACCGATTGAGCCACCCAGGCGCCCCTTAATGTTTATTTTTGAGAGAGAGACAGAGCATGAGCAGGGCAGGGGCAGAGAGAGAGGGAGGCACAGAATCCGAAGCAGGCCCCAGGCTCCAAGCCATCAGCACAGAGCCCGACGCGGGGCTCGAACCCACGGGCTGTGAGATCGTGACCGGAGCCGAAGTCGGGCACCCAACCGACTGAGCCACCCAGGCGGCCCACGTGTGACTCTTGATCTCAGGGTCAAAAGTTTGACCCCATGGTGGGGGTAGAGATTACGTAATAGATAAAAGTTTAAAACATAAAATGCAAATCAGATCGTGTCACTTTTCTTGGCCTAGAACTCCTAGCGGCTTCCCAGGGCTCTGAGTCAGAGCCCTCCCATGGCCGGAGACCCCCTCCTCCTCCAGCCCCTGCCCCTTGCCTCTGTCTGCAGCCGCATGGGCCACTTCCTGGAACACACACCTCGCCTTTTCTGGGCCCCACACCCCTGCTGCCTCCCTGGATCGGCCCTCTCCACCCCCCTTCATGCTGGCCCTTTCCATCCCAGACGACCCCCCGCCCCTCTCGGGGAGGCCACCGCTGTCACTCTCTCTTTCATGACCCTGTTTACTTCCTCTCCCTTATCTGGTTTCTCTGGCGTCTTCTTTATTGTCTGTCTCCCCTCCTGGAAGGGGGGCCGTCCAGGCCCAGGCCGCGTCTGGGTCACAGCTGCCAGGCTTGGGGAGGATGTGCTCACGGGCGCCTGGCTGAACCCGTGGCTTGTGACTGTCCTACAAGCTCATCTACAACAGCAGTACTGGAGGCGGCGGTCGGCCTGGGAAGGGGCCGACCTAGACCGATCGGGGTCCCGGCTCCCACCCGTCCCCGCGCCCGTACCCCCGGATCACTCAGCGGGACAGGGTCAGGTCCCCCCACCTCACACCGAGGGAGGGGACCCCACCCCAGGCTCTTCTCCTTCCTTTCACAGGATGTAGGAGACAGAGACTCTGACAACATTGGGGGAAAAATAAAGAGCTTGAGAAAAGAGCCTGTCGAATCGTTTAACCACAGGGAAGAAAGAAACCCAGGGCAACATAAGAAACTTCTTTGAAAATTTTCCCCAGAGAAAGAGCCCAAGTTCCACTCATCTGCATTCAGAAGTTCGTACTGGGGGGAAATCGATCCAATATACGCAAAAAGGAACTTAGTTTCCAATCACGCGTGTCTGCAGAAACACGTAAACTTACGTGGTGAGAGAAAGACGACCAGGCCCTGGTTTCGAGGGCGGGCAAGCCTCGGTGATGTTCTAGGGAAGTATTGCTTCCTGCTCTCAACTCGTCCTTTCATTAAGGGGCCTTTTCTTTTCTTTTTTCTTTTCTTTTCTTTTTTAACGTTTATTTAGTTTTGAGACAGAGAGGATGAACGGGGGAGGGGTGGAGAGAGAGAGGGAGACACAGAATCCAAAGCAGGCTCCAGGCTCCGAGCTGTCAACACAGAGTCCAACGCGGGGCTCGAACCCATGGACCCCGAGATCGTGATCGGAGCCAAAGTCGGACGCTCAACTGACTGAGCCACCCTGGTGCCCACAAAACAAATGGAAATGAACAAACTGACTGAGCCACCCAGGCGCCCCAATGGGGCCTTTCAATAAATGTACCGCTGAATGTCACTTACAGAGAACCCGTGACTAAGCCGCAGTGCACAGGGTGGCTTGTTTACAACGGAACTGTGTGACCAGCACGCGCAGTGAGAATCTGATCGTCACCAGCACCGGCAAAGCCCCTTGAGGCCTGCTCCTGGGCCACGCCTCCCAAGGGCACATGCCATCCTGGCTTCCGGAAACCGAACGCGAAGTCAGTTCTGTTGTGCGCATGTCCGTGTGGGATTCCGCATACCGCTCGGGCTAGTTGTCCATTCACATTTGTTGCCCTGCCGCGTCCGTTCTACGACCGACGGACTTTTGCATGGTTTCCGGTGTGGGAGCATCACCGACGGCCAGCTATGAACGTCCTAGCACATGCTTTTGAGGAACGCGTGACCCTTTTCTGTCGGGTACACGCCTACGCCGGTCATAGGAACGGATGCGCTCGGCTTTGGGAGACACAGAGAAATGTCAACCCTTTCTGTCCTTCCTGACAGCGGATTGTGGCCCGATGACCAGCGAGGCTGGGGTTTGTCGGCCACGTGGACGTCCCCTCTCTAGTCTGCAAGACCATTTCGCAAACGCTCTACATCTGAGGGCTTGGAAGGAAGTTCCTTTGACTTTGTGGGTTAAGGAGTGTAGCTCAGCCTGTGCGGCCAAGAAGCACTTGAACGTTTTCCCAAAGTGTAAGGGCAGCAAACAGCCAATCCATAAACAGCCTGGTTGAGTCTGACGTCCCTGGGGTGGGCACGACTCTTCCCCCGCGGCATCCCCTCTGGCACAAAGCGTGGCGAAGGGACGAGTCAGGGAATGGGCGCTTTCTGCCAGGCCGCCGCATCTGGCATTCTTTTCGCCCCTCGTTGTGCCTAACCAGACCCAGTGTCACTGGTTACGTCACTCACCCAAGGTTCTAAGCGGGCAGGTTATTGTAACGCCGTCTGTTGTGACGAGTTATCTGTTGTAACACCAGCATCGGTGCATTCAAAACAGCCAAAAAAAAAAAAAAAAAAAAAAAAAAAAAAAACCACCCCAAAAAACCCCTCATTTTTCTGATTCTGGAACAAAAGCTTGCAAGAATTCTGGAAAACACAGAGAGTATAAAGATGACATTAAGGGGTGCCTGGGTGGCTCCGTTGGTGAAGCGCCCGACTTCGGCTCAGGTCATGGTCTCGAGGTTTGTGGGTTCGAGCCCCGCGTCGGGCTCTGCGCTGACAGTGTGGAGCCTGCTTGGGATTCTCTCTCTGCCCCTCCCCCACTTACACTTTCTCTCTCAAAATAAATAAACTTGGGAAAAAAAAAAGGCGGCTCCTGTAAACACACCTGCTGACCGCCAGCTCTTCACAAGGGGTCCTCACTGACCACCTGCCTGCGTGATGTTCCCTTCCTGCCGCCCAGGCTGTGCTGTTCCATCCCTGCTCTGTGGATGGGTCCTGTCTGAGGGCCCTGGGGTCAGTTAAACAGCCTCTGGGATCCTTTCTTTTCGTTTTTTTATTTTATAAAGCACTTACCTGGGGCTTTCCGTGTTCTGGCAACCGTTTTAAGTGCTTCATAAGTACTGATTTAACAACCCTGCAAAGGCTGGGCCTTCTCCTTGTTCTGAGGATGGGGACGATGGCTCAGGGGCCAGCTGGGCCTGACCAGAGGGTGACACTGCCTGGCAGGAGGCACTGGGGCCACTCAGAAGCAGGGAGGGGGGGGTCTCTGCTGGGGGAAGAGGCCAGCCGGTCTGGCCTGGGTCTCAGGCACACATTTCCTGATTCATCACTCTATTTCTTTTCCTTTCCTTTCCTTTCCTTTTCTCTTTCCTTTTTATTAATATTTAGTTTTGAGAGAGAGAGAGAGAGGCAGAGAGAGAGGGAGACACAGAACCCAAGCAGGCTCCAGGCTCCAAGCTGTCAGCACAGAGCCCGACGCAAGGCTCGAACTCGCGAACCTCGAAATCATGACCTGAGCCGAAGTCAGACACTCAACCGACTGAGCCCCCTACCCAGAAGTGGCCCATCCACTGGGATCAGGGGCTTGTTCCCCATGAGATTAAGGAGCCGTGGGGCAGTCTGGCTGCTCAGGGGCCCTGGGTTCAAATCCCGGTGGGGCCCCTGACAGGCTGCGTGGCCTTGACATGGAATTAGTTTGGGCACTTTGGCCTCGGTTTCCCTTCCCAGCCTCCACTGTTTTGAGGGTAGAGACACGTGAGGGCCTGGAGCCCCGGACAGACACACACCGTGGGCGCCACGCCATGGGGGTAAGGGCAGGCAGCCACGGGGCCCCAGCCTGCCCCTGCTCTTGGTCCTGCTGAAGAAAGGGGACATGGGACACCATTTGGGGTCCCTGCCTGGACTTACCTCTTCTCCTCACAAGGGGCTCTGCCCTTAGACGGGCTTCAGCCAACCCCCGGGGAAGAAACTGACGTGAGGGCAAAGGCCACTGGGGGGTCTGCCCGGAGACGTCCCACAGAGGCTGAGGCTGGCCTCTAGAAAGTTCTAAGCTTTCCTCCCACCTTTCCCACATTCGGGAGCAAGCCTGGTGATGTGGCCACAGCGGAGGGGGGCACAGGGAGCCGGAGGGGCGAGGGCCTGTCTCCACCGAGCCTCCTCCCCTCCTGCCCCCTCCTCATCCCCTCTCCCACGACGGCTGGGACCAGAGGGGGGGTCAGTGACGCACTCAGCTTGCACGCGACATTCAGGAGGCTCCGGAAACTCAGGAGTCAAGATAAATACTGTCTTAGTTGAGAATTTCAAAAAATCAAAATGAATGCCAAAGTGTCACATTTGAAACTAAAACCAGAATGGGTCTCAGACTTTGGCTTCTGCGACATCCCGTTCGACTTCCATCTAGACAATTCCCAGGTTTCTACTTCCAGCCCTGACCTCCTCCCTCCAGCTGCGTCCTGGAGCTTCTGGAGAGTTCCACCTGGGGTCGCTGCCTTGGGTCCACGAGGGGTGAGCGAGCCCAGCTGGAGGCCGCCCTGCGGCCCTGACTGTGGTCCTGACCGCAACCCCCAGGGACCCTGGGCCAGAACCATCTAGCAAAGCCGTTCCTGGCCCCGTGGCCCGGCCTCCGTGAGATGGTACGTACGTGTTTGGTGTTTCGGCCACGAGCCTCAACACCAGGCACCTGTCCCTGGAGAGACTTGGGCAGACCCCTTGTCTTCCCGCGTGTCTTCCCAGGTGGCAGCTGTCCCCCGGGCTGCGAGCACCGGCTCGGCACGGGTGACCCCAGAGCAGACGCAGGACCCCTGCATTTATCTGGCGACACAACAGACCGTCTGCGGCCCCGGGGCCGAGGCGCCAGGCTTGCGTGTGCTGTTTACACGTTTGCAAAGCGACAGAGGGACCAAGTCACCCACGGGATTGTTGAAACTCTGAGGGGAGGATGGACTGCCGAGCGGGGGAGGGGCTGCACCTGGGGTTTTTGAGCGGGGCGTCCACCGGGTCGTGTAAGTTAACACACACACACACACACACACACACACACACACATCATGCGCACGCACGCACACCCCCCCCCCCAACTCGTCTCTTTATTTTTTTTCAACGTTTTTTTTTTTTTTTTTTTTTTATTTATTTTTGGGACAGAGAGAGACAGAGCATGAACGGGGGAGGGGCAGAGAGAGAGGGAGACACAGAATCGGAAACAGGCTCCAGGCTCCGAGCCATCAGCCCAGAGCCCGACGCGGGGCTCGAACTCACGGACCGCGAGATCGTGACCTGGCTGAAGTCGGACGCTTAACCGACTGCGCCATCCAGGCGCCCCCCAACTCGTCTCTTTAGAAACCCCACCAGCTCCCACCAGGAACCTCTTGGAGCCAAATGCTCAAGGGGCAGCAAGAGCCACGCAGGAAGCAACAGGTGTTCCCAGGAGGTGCGGGGGCTGCGCGGTGGCCCCGGTGTCACACTCCCTAATGAAGAGTGGGGAGTGGGGGAAGCAGGCCGGAGGGGACAAAAGGGCCAAAGCTCGTTTCCTTCCCCAGACAGCTCCTGACAAAAGGCTGCGGCCTCCCGGGGGCCCCCTGTGCCCTTAGCCCACCTGCCCCGTCCCCCCCGGAGAGCCCACACATCCTTCCTCCCCGCTATCAGCCGCCCTGCCGAGAGAGCCTCCCTGCTGCTGCTCCCGGGCTCTGGCTCCACATGACCGACTCGGTACCTGCCGCCTGGAAAATGTGACTGCCCGTCTAGGGGCGCCTGGGGGGCTCAGTCCGTTAAGCGTCCGACTTCGGCTCAGGTCACGATCTCGCGGTCTGGGGGTTCGAGCCCCCCATCGGGCTCTGCGCTGACAGCACAGAAACTTCCTGGGATTCTCTCTCCCTCTCTCTGCCCCTCCCCTGCTCATGCTCTCCTTCTCTCTCCCCAAATAAACAAATAAAGATTAAAAAAAAGAACTCGCCCACCCATGTATTCTCTCGTCCCTTCCTCCCTCCCCCTGCCCCCCATCCCCACCCCACCAACCCTGAGTGCCAGCTGTTTGCCAGGCACCGGGCTGGGCAGGATTACTGGTTCCAACCAGAGGCTGTCCGTCCCCGGCCAAGCTGATAACTCTGTCTGGCACCAGATTGCCAAGAGGGAGTGTCACCCGGTGTTCCCATGAGGGGTCAAGGGCATCCAGGGAACAGAGGGAGGACCGGGCAGGGAGAGAGGCGGTGGTCAGAGCACCAGCGAGGGGTTTTCATGAAGGAAGTGAACTTTATGTTACACCTGCCAGTGGAGACTGTCTCCAAGGCAAAGAAGAAACGGAGGGCCAGCCAGTAGCTGACCTTCCCCGGGCTGTTCTGTGAGAGGCCAGGGTGCTGCTGGTGGCAGGGGTGGGGGGGTGCGGGGAGCTGGGCTGGGCCTCGGGAGAGCCTCCAGGGGTGCTCGGGAGGAGGAACCTGGGTCTGTGTCACAGAAGTGACAGGCTGGGGGTCCCCCAGGCAGAGGCGCCATGGTTCAGACTTAGCACTGGCCTCCTGCTCCTGGGCCAGGGCTCTGGAAAGTGAAGATAGCCAGAAAGACAGAAAAGAGTTTTTTCGCAGGAGAGGGTGGTGGTGGAGAATACTTATTTATTTATGTTCTAAATGTGTATTCGTTTTTGAGACAGGGGCAGGGGCAGGGGGGACAGAGAGAGGGAGACACAGAATCCGAAGCAGGCTCCAGGCTCCGAGCTGTCAGCCCAGAGCCCGACGCGGGGCTCGAACTCACGAACCGCAAGATCATGACCTGAGCTGAAGTCAGTCACTTAACCGACTGAGCACCGCCCCCACCCCCCGCGCCCCGAGAATTAACAGAGATTTAGAGGGAAATGTTGACCCACAAGGTGTGAACTCCAGAGTGTTGAATAGGAACCTCCGTTTGCATAGATCGTGATTTTGTTTGGAGCGTTTAGAGAGAGAAACCCCTTTCTGTCCCTCTCTTCTTACTCTCGAACGCTCAGGTAAAGCCCAGAAAAGACCTCACGACAAAAATTCTTTTCCTTTTTTTTTTTTTCCTGAGCCCTTTCTTTCTTCTCTCAGGCAATCAGGAAGCCAAGGAATTGTCTGGAACGGGCCAGGTTACCATGCCCTTAATGGCAGAACAGATGTCGTCTCCCTCACAGGCCTGCTCTCACAGTCCCAGCCAGCCTCCCCCCTGCGTCTGTCGGATTCCTGGACCCTGTAGCCCAGCGAGGCACACTCAGGAGGCCTGGGGTCCAGCCGTCCATGATTTTGCAGCTTCCTGGGTGATTCCGGGCAGAAATCACCGCACCCCGGGGCTCGCCCACGGAATAAACCTGACCTGGGAGGGAAGGTGCCAGAACGGGGCAGGTGCGGGGCGGGGAGCCCTCCTGCAAAGCTCAGGGTGGCCCGCGCTGTGGCTCTACCACGGCCAAGCCGTGCAGAAAGACTGGGCCGGGCAGCACCGGGTCAGGGAGAGCCACCGCAGGAACCAAGGAGTCCCCGACGCAGAGGTCGGAGCCAGCCGGAAGGCTGGGCTGTGCACCGGCCACCCGAGGAGGAGGGAGGGGACTTGGGTCGTGTGCTGAGCCCGAGTGTGCATGCATAGGGGTGCGGAGTACTGCCTACCCTTGAACGATGTGGGGGGGGTCGGGGCGCCAACCCCTGTGCAGTCAAAATCTGCGTGGAACTTTCAACTTCCCCCCAGTTTAACCACCAATAAACAGCCTGCCGTGGACCAGAGCTTACGGACAGCATAGCTGGTGAACGTGTAGGTTGCATGTTCTGTGTGTTATATACCGTATTCTTTTTTTTTTTTTCAACGTTTTTTATTTATTTTTGGGACAGAGAGAGACAGAGCATGAATGGGGGAGGGGCAGAGAGAGAGGGAGACACAGAATCGGAAACAGGCTCCAGGCTCCGAGCCATCAGCCCAGAGCCCGACGCGGGGCTCGAACTCATGAGCCGAAGTCGGACGCTTAACCGACTGCGCCACCCAGGCGCCCCAATATACCGTATTCTTACAAGGAAGTAAGGCAGAGAAAGGAAAGTCACGAGAAAGGGGCACCGGGATCCTCAGTTGGTTAAGCATCTGACGTCGGCTCAGGTCATGATCTCATGGTTCGTGGGTTCGAGCCCCTGCGTCGGGCTCTGTGCTCATAGCTCGAAGCCTGGAGCCTGCTTCCGATTCTGTGCCTCCCTCTCTCTCTGCCCCTCCCCCGCTCAAGCTCGCGCTCTCTCTCTCTCACTCTCACTCTTTCATAAACAAACACACAAACCTGAAAAAAAAGGTCTTTACAGAACTGGAAACCTACAGTACAGGGTGGTAAGTGGCTTGGCCTTCTGCCTTACAAAGCCCCGGGGGAGCGAGGGCTGATTTCGACAGCTTTGTAAGTCTTCCTCCCACGAGGTCAGAAGAGGTGATTTCGTAGTTCTCCCCCTTTTCGAGCCCACTCTGACCCCACAGGCTGCCAGACCAGACTGTCCACAGGTCACAGTGTTTGCAGGGTGGGCCTGCTTCCCGGCTCCGCATGACAAAGGCCACCACCCTCCCTCCTGCTGGCTGATGAGTCCCTCGGAAAAAGCGTCCCAATCCACATTCGTGTTTTTTCTTTTTGGCCACTGGCTAATTGCCCAATTACTTTATTTCCCCAGCAGAACTTCAGTCGGCCTGGAATCCACATTCGGGACCAAAAGCCTGTGCCCAGGAAACCTCAGGAGTCAGGGGGGCTGCCTGTCTGTCTGCTTTTCTGTGGCCCCCGTCCAGTCCAAGCCCGACCCGGACTGACCGAGTCCCCAGCTCACTGGGGCCGCCGGGTGTGCCCTGCCGGCCTCAGCGTGAGGCAGGAGCTCTCAGCCTGGGAACTGGATGGCCTGGCTTCAACTGTCAGCCATCCGTGACTGTGCGAGTTTGGCCAAGTGGTCGCCTCTCTGAGCCTCGGTTTTCTTGGCTTTGAAAACGGGAGGTGGGGGTGGGGGAGAGGGGCGCCTGGAGGGGCTGCGTCGGGTAAGCTTGATCTGGGCTCAGGCTAGGATCTCCGGTTCATGAGATCGAACCCCGCATTGGGCTCTGTGCTGACAGTGCGGAGCCTGCTTGGGATTCTCTCTCTCCCCCTCTCTCTGCCTCTCCCTCTCTCTCTTTCAAAATAATAAACAAGTAAACATAAAAAATAAATAAAGTAAAACCGGGGGGCGGGCAGAATGGCCTGGACGGTGCATTTCAGCTCTCAGATCCCTGAGGCTACAGAGTACGGGGTGCGGGGGGAGAATTAGGGGCACCTTGTGGGGCAGTCCCTCTGGGGTGGGAGCTGAGGGCCCCCAGGCTCTCCCCTGAGGGAGGTCCCCACAATCCTGGAGAGCCACCTGCCCAGGTGCCCACGGCCCCCTGAGCACCCGGGCCCAGAAGCCCATTCCTCAGTCAGAGGTGCTGGGTGTTGACTCGCAGTCCAGTTCGCACTCAGGACTCGGCTCTAGAGTCTTCTCCGTGCTGGGAGGCCAGGCCAGTAGCACGGTGACAGGCCTGGGGGAGGCAGAGATTCCAGCAGAGGAAGGTCTGCAGGTCTTTCTGCTTGACTTTCTTCTTGGGAAAGTGAAGTTTCAGGGTAACCGGTCAGTTACCCCTGGTGCAAAAGGGACTTGGGGCACAGGGGGCTCCCAGAGGTGTCGGCGGGGGGGAGCATCCTGTCCGCTCACAGCAGCCTGTGACACCTCGTCCTTGCTGGAACCAGCACAGGGGCCCATCGGCCTCACCGCGAGGCTCCAGCCCCAGGGAGCTCCTGGGGCCGGGATGTTGGGGGCCCGGGGAGGGGTTCCCTGGCATGCAAGAGGCAGCCCAGGTGTTACTTCCTTGGCACCTACTGGCCAGTGATAAGCCACCGGGCTTCCGCTCACCCCGCGGCAAGGGTGATGGACCGTTGCATATTTATGGGACACCAGCTCAGAATAGCTGCCAGGACTAAGGGACACGGTCCCGCTTGCCTGGGAATGTGACACTTCTGCACCTTTTGGCCCAAATGTTTGCATCAAGTAAGTCCCTGCTAATCACTCACCAAGAAAAGTGACAGCTTCCCTTCTGCGGGAGAATGCACTTGGCCCAGAGCGAGCGGGAGGCCTGTGGGGCCGCTGGGGGGGGGGGGGGCGGGGAGGGAGGGGTGGCGCCTCGCCATGCAGGGGCGTTCAGACTATGGGAGACGTGAGCTCTGACATGGGCTCCTGCCTGTGAATTACACTAATTCTGCAGATGCGAGGCGGGTGGGGACGGGCGGGGGCGGTGGAGAAGGAGCTGAGGCCCCGATTCTCCTCTGGTCCGGCTGCTGCCGGGTTTCTGTCTTACCCTTCCACGTACCGGGGACATATGTGCCAAAACCCGTTTCCTTCCCTTCGGACGACCTCGGGCAAGCCAGGGAGCAGTGTCGTGGCTCAGTTTCTTTCCAAAACGGGGACAATAGGGCATCTGGGTGGCTCAGTCTCTTAAGGGTCCGACTTCAGCTCAGGTCACAATCTCGCAGTTCATGAGTTCAAGCCCTCTGTCGGGCTCTGTGCTGACAGCTCGGAGCCCGGAGCCTGCTTCGGATTCTGGGTCTCCCTCTCTCTCTGTCCCCTCCGTTCACGCTCTCTCTCTCTCAAAAGTGAATAATAACCATTAAAATTTTTTTTCGGTACTATCTTAAAGCTCTCGGCATAAGGAGAACAATTCTGTAACTACGTGTGGTGACCCATGTGAACCAGACTTACTGTGGGGAGCAGGTGGCCCAGTAAACAAATCAAGTCATTACTTTGTATACGTGAAACTAACAATGTTACATGTGGATTACACCGGAGTGTAAACAAAAGAGTTAATATGTGCAAAGCACTCAGAACGTGTGTAAGCCGCAGGCACTGTTACCATGAGGTTCACGATCAGTGTTATTATTCCTCCAGTTCTAAGCACCGCCCCCTCCCACCATTATTACAGGTTATTACATATTTCATATGCATACGCCCATGGTGGCAATTCCGCCCTTGAGCATGAGAAGTTTCTCTCTTCCTCTGCCTGGGATGTGTGGGAGCACAGAGGCAGGGGGGTGGCGTGGGAGACCTGTCAGTGACGCAGCGAACCTCAGAGGAGGCGGGGGGCTTCCTGGCTGCGGGGCCCCTTGGCGCTCAGGCACAGGCCGTGTCAGAACACTGGGCTATGAGGCCCACATGTTTCCTGCACCTCCCCAAATCCCCTGCGCCACACAGGGGCTTCTGGGGACAGATTTGGGCACTGGCCTCCTGGCCTCCAATGGCTGAGTGAGCCGGGACACCTTCCTTCCCTGGGCAGAGCTCTGGCTGCGTGTCGGGAGGGTACGCCTGCCGCCTCCGGCTGCTGTGAATCGTGTTCAGAGCTTAGAAGGCTTCCTGGCACACAGGGGGCACTCGAGAAACGATTGTTCTCGTTACTGGCATTTTTAGGAAAGCCGTGCCCTGGAGGTGCACTGGGTGGACAGGTGATCAGGGTGGCAAACCCTTATCGTGCACCCACTACTTGCCAGCGGCCGGGCTGAACATCCTCTGCGTGTTAATCCGTTTGATCTCCGGACCAGCCCTGTGAAGTAGACCGGATTGTTACCCATCCTTCAGATGAGGAAACTGAGGCACCGAGGCGTAAGGAACTTGCTGGCTATTAGACCCGCCCCATATTTGAACCCAGCCAGTCTCAACTGTGCGCTTTGTGGCACTGGGGGCTCCCACCCCCGTGGGCGCCATACCTGAGGCTGTGGGCAGGACGAGACTCTGGGCAGCTGTGGCCTCTGTTTTAGGGCATGGAGGGCCCCCAGAATGAAGTTCCTGCCTAAAGAGCTTCGAGTCTGTCATGTGACAGCAAACACTTGCAAAACTGCTCTTCCTGGGACCCCTGGAGAGCCGGTCCTGATGGTCCTGACTGCAGGGGCCTCCTCTGTCATGGACGGGACACAGTCTTCCCAGGGCCTGTGGAGGGGAGCCGGGGTGGGGGGGTGGGGGGCTGGCAGGGACAGAGAAAGGGGCAACATGGGTCCAGGGGCTTCTGGGGAAGCTCGCTGCAGGAACCCAGAGTCCTTCCTGCCTGATGACCAAACGGAGACCCACACTAGCCTCCAGGAGAGACTTAAACGGTCTCCTAATAGGACTCTCGTTCTCCCAGAATAGGCCCCCTTTTTCGCAGACTAGGACTGGGGCAGGGCCAGGGAAGTTCAACAGACACTAAAGTTATCACTGAGCTGCCCAGACAGCAATAGCCAGAGGCCCCGGGCTGGTGCGGCATCCAGACGGGCCTCTGTGCCCTTTCCAGACGGCCCCCTCCTCGAGGCCCAAGGACCGTCTGGCTGCTGAGCTCCCAGGAGGTCCGAGGGGTGTGACCTCCCCCCTCCGCCCGGGCCCAGCTCAGGGCTGCCTATAAAGCTGGCCCGGGCCCGGTCCTCCGCACACCGGGCTGGGACCCTCGCCGAGCCTCCTCGGGGGACGCGTGCGCTCTGACCCCCGCCCCCCCATCCCCGGGCGGCACCATGAGGCCCCTGTGGCTGTGCTGGGCGCTCTGGGCGCTGCCCCTGACGGGCCCCGGGGCCGCCCTGACCGGCGAGCAGGTGCGGGCCAGCCTGCTGCGGCAGCTGGGCCTCCGCGAGGCGCCCGTCCTGGACCAGCGCGACGTGGAGGGGCTGGTCACCCCGGCCCACGTGAGGGCCCAGTACGTGGCCCTGTTGCGGCGCAGTCACGGCGCCCACTCCCGCGGGAAGAGGTTCAGCCAGAGGGTCCGAGGTGAGGTCCCCCTCCCACCGCAGCCCGGTGCTCGTTGGGAGCGGGGAGGCTGAGGCCAGCGGGCCTGTCCCGGGGTGGCCGTCGTGGGGGTGGGGAGCTCCACGGGACTGTGAGCGTGGCTGCATCTGGGGCCCTGGGCTCCGTCTGCACCAGGGGCCCCACTGGCAGAGGCGAGGCAGGAACGACACCCTCGTGGGTGCAGAAGCCCCGTGGGAGGAGGGGAGACAGAGAAAGGGGACTTGGGGCTAGTGACAGGGAGGATGGCCTTGGCCGGTCAGGCGCCTGGAGGCCTGGGGACGAGGAGGCTGGTCCTGAACGCTCTGCAGAGCTGACCGCTGGCGGCCACGTGGCCCGTGGTCAGGTGGCCCCACCGTCAGCCCGGAGCCTCAGGCGTTGGGGACATGGGGCCTGGTGCCTCTGGGGAACAGGAGCTGGCAACAGGCCCCAGGTGCCTCTTCCTCCGGTTGGGGACATTTCACTGGGCAGGAGCCCCTCAGGCAGGGAGTGGAGAGGAAGTCGGGGCTCTTGCCCTCCCTCCTGGAAAGGCCACTCTCAGCTGGTGACCACAGATATCCACGGTGGCTCTCTGCCTCCCTCTCTCCGCTGGCCCTCCCACTTTAGCTGAGCGCCTTCCCCTAAAGAAGGCTGCGTGTCGGGGCGCCTGGGGGGCTCAGTCGGTGAAGCGTCTGACTCTCGGTTTTGGCTCAGGTCGTGATCTCGGGGTTCGTGGGATCGAGTCCCACGTCAGGCTCTGCGCTGTCAGCACGGAGCCTGCTTGGGAGTCCCTCTCTCCCTCGCTCTCTGCCCCTCTCCCTCTTGGACTCGCTCTCTCTGTCTCTCTATGAAAATAAATAAATAAACTTTAAAAAAAAAAAAAAGGCGGCTGTGCAGGTGAGGCCCCGCCCCCACCTCTCCCTGCCTTCCTGGGGGATTCTGCTCACTGGCTCTGGGCCCCGCGCCCTCCCAGCGGGCCTGACCTGCCTGCTGACCCTGCTCCCGTCCCCAGAGGTGGCGGGCAGGTTGCTGGCGGCCGAGGCCTCCACGCACGTGCTGGTGTTCGGCATGGAGGGGCGCCTGCCGCCCAACAGCGAGCTGGTGCAGGCCGTGCTGCGCCTCTTCCAGGAGCCGGTCCCCAAAGCGGCGCTGCGCAGGCTCGAGCGGCTGTCCCCGCACGGCGCCCGCGCCCGCGTCACCGTCGAGTGGCTGCGCATCCACGAGGACAGCTCGAACCGCACCTACCTGGTGGACTCCAGGTGGGGAGGCCGTGGCCGGGCTGCCAGTGGGGAGGGGAGGGGAAGGGGGCGCAGGTGGGCCCAGCAAGGCAGGGTGGGTGGGGGTTGGCGGGGAGTGGGGGGGGGAGGGGGACTGTTGGAGTGGGGACGGGGTGGGTGGGCCCCGTGGGGGGGAAGGGGGAGGTGGAGGGGGCTGGAGGGGGAGAAGGGGAGGGTGGCATGTGGCCTAGTGTGGGGGAGGGGGGGAGAGAAGAGGGGGAGGGGAGGGGGAGGGGGCAGGTGGGCCCAGTGTGTGGGGGGGGGCAGGCTCCCCCCAGGGGGTGTCCCCAGCCCCAGCTCAGGCCCCCGTCTCCACGGGTGTCGCAGGCTGGTGTCCCTCCAGGGGAGTGGTTGGAAGGCCTTCGACGTGACCGAGGCCGTGAACTTCTGGCGCCAGCTGGGCCGGTCTGGGCAGCCGCTGCTGCTGCAGGTGTCCGTGCAGAGGGCGCACCTGGGCCCGCGGGCCTCGGGCGCCCACACGCTGCTCCGCTTCGCGTCCCAGGGCCAGGAGGGCACGGGGCAGGGCGAGCCCCAGCTGGAGCTGCACACCCTGGGCCTCGGGGCCTACGGGTAGGCGCCTGGGCCCTCGGGGGCCCCCACGAACGGGCGGGTTGGCGTGCGGTCTCCCAGGGGCGCCGTGGGAATCAACGGACGCGGGGTTCCCCCCCCCCCCCCCCCCCCCCCGTCCCGGGACTAAGGCCACGTACTGCGCAGGGTCTGGTTATTGGTGGTTCCCCGTCCGCGGCGCAAACCCCAGCCTGTGCAACGTGACGAGAGCTGGCGGTAAATCTCCCTCCCGGGTGCCCTCCCAGGCCCGTGACCTCAGCTGACCTGCGCCCCTCCCGTCCCCGCAGAGCTCAGGGCGACTGCGACCCTGAGGCGACGGAGGGCGCCCGCTGCTGCCGCCAGGAGACCTACGTTGACCTGCGGGGCATGCGGTGGGCCGAGAACTGGGTCCTGGAGCCCCCGGGCTTCCTGGCCTACGAGTGTGTGGGCGCGTGCCAGCAGCCCCCGGAGCCCCCGACCTTCAGGCGGCCGTTCCCGGGGCCAAGACAGTGCGTCGCCTCGGAGACGACCTCGCTGCCCCTGATCGTGGGCGTCAAGGAGGGCGGCAGGCCCAGGCCCCAGGTGGTCAGCCTGCCCAACATGAGGGTGGAGAAGTGCAGCTGCGCGTGGGACGGGGCGCCCGTGCCCAGGAGGCTGGGGCCTTAGGGCTGGCCGTGGCCACCGAGGTCTCCGATGGACCCGTGCACCGCCCGGGGCCTTGGTGCAGATCTTCCAATTTAGCACCATAGCCCTGGCCCCTGCGGTAACTTTCCTGCCTACGTGCCCCTCCCCCTGTCCTCCTGTCCCTCCGTCACCCCAAGCACTTACAGGAGTAACTAATGCAGCGGGATTGCCAAATTCCAGAAGGAATCCCAGACTGCTCTGTAGAGGATGTAGCCAAGCACGGACAGATGGTCAGCCGGGACCTTCTCTGGCAAATTCGCAACGAAGCTTGGGGACAACACACCCCAATGATGAGAATGGGAGAAACAGACTGATTTACTCTATGGCAGGAGGGATTAAAACACAACCAAAAACTTCCCGTTTCCCCTACAACCGTTTCCCCAACACGTTGACCCATTCTGGACTTTTGTAAACGCCCTTGGGTCCCCCGCTCCCTGGGAGATGGCTGGGAGGGAGGACGAGGGGCGTCCGGCTGGGGGCAGTGGGCAGGGACCCAGGACACCTGGTTTCTGGAGCCAGCAGGGCCACACCTGTGACCTCAGGCAGATGGGGCAGCCTTTGGGCCACCGGGTTCCTCTGAAAAAGGAGGAGGTGGGAATGAGCTGTAAGAGTCATTACCCTCTGGGGCAGGGAGCCCTGCCCTCACCCGCACCTCCCCAGACCCGGCTTTGCCTGTGCAAAGTTAGCTTCTTTCCCCACCCCCGTTTTAGAGATTTTACCACCAGAACCCACGCGTGTTTCCTTTTTTAAAACAAATGTAGCAAAAACAATGGAGTGTCCACCCAAAGAAAATAAAGTGATGTTTCACTGGGTCTCTGCGGTTCGTTGTTTCTAGCACTCTTTACACAAGACGAACGGGGGCGGTAACAGGGAACCAGGTCACGTGATGACATGAAGAGAGGGGGTGACAGACCCCCAACCTCTGGGGTGCCGAAGACAGAAATCGCCAAGTTTGGACTACATTTTGTTTGTGTGTCCTCCCCGGAGTCTCATTCCAAAACTAGTAAACTAGATCGCTCACATGTGCCTCCGCTTTAGAAAGCACGTCTGGGGGGCTCAGTCGGTTAAGCGTCCGACTTCAGCTCAGAGCACGATCTCGTGGTTCGTGGGTTCGAGCCCCGCGTCGGGCTCGCTGCTGTCAGAGCAGAGCCTGCTTGGGATCCTCCGTTCCCCTCGGTCTCTGCCCCTCCCCACTTGTGCTCTCTCTCTCAAAAATAAATAAACATAAAAAAAAGAAAGAATTTAACTCTTATGGGGACACGGCACGGGGTGACAGTGGTGGGGCAGGCAAGCTAACACGTCCTGAGCGCTCCCCATAAACCAGGCCACCTTGTATACGTGACAGCACTTAATTCCTGCAACGGATTCCTTGAGGTAGGTATTATTAGTCCCATTTTTCAGGTGAAGAAATCAAGACCGAGGCGATGCAGATCTGTGGAGAATGCGTTATAAAGCTCCTTCCCGCTGCAAGCCCCAGGAAGCGTGCCGGGCTGACGACCCGGGCATTAGTCACCGGGTCATTTGGAAGCTGCCACATCGGGCAGTCCCCCTGCATTCACCTTTCCCAGTCAGCTGGAGTCCCTTCTGCATGGCTGTTGAAGATCTGGGACTCAGTTTACCCGCAGAGCTAACGAAGAACAACTGGACGGTGGAGGGGAAGGTGGCGTTAGTCTCTGGACAGCCAGGGTCTGAGGACGTGGCAGGCATACCGTTGGAGGTGGGGAGGGAGGCCGTGGCTCTGACCCAGAGATGGCTAGGTCACCTCCAGAAGACAGCCTTCCGCGTGGGATGCTGTGGGCACCAGGCACAGCTGTTTTCTCTACAGGAAGGATATCATACCCTTCTAAAGAATCCTACCAGCTACTCCGTGACCTCTCCGTGGCTCTAAATGACCTGTGGACCCCCAGCCAGTCACACTCCATCAGGGGCAGGGACGAGTCTGTTCGCATCATCCGATGTGAGCTAAAAAACAAATCCAGGAGATTGACTCTGTTTCAAAATGTAAGGACGTGTTCATCAGCGCAGGGAGACAGTGCGGGAGACAGAATATTCTCCCCGAGTACATCCAACCCCCCCAGTCCTTGGAGCCCGTTAGGTTACATGTCAAATGGGATTTTGAAGATGGGATTAAGGTTACAGACCTCACAATGAGGAGGTGATCTTGGATGACCCAAGTATATCTGATCTTATCACATGAGTCCTTCAAAGCAGAGAACTTTCTCTGGCTGGAGGCACAGAGATGAGGCTACTTGGGAAGGTCAATGAGAGGACGTGACTGCCAGTTGACCTGTGAGCTGGACCCGGGCAATGGAGGCGCCTCACCTCCTCTCCTGTCCTTGCAATGTGGCCCCGGGACCCCTCTCCGGGAAGCTGCCCCAAGGACGGCCTTGAGACAGAGATGTGGCGCCGGGACCATCTGGAGGGTATGGGTGACCGAACCCCGTTGCGGCCGCTCTGTGACCTGTTAGGACGTGGCGGGCAGGTGCGGGGGTCCAGCGTCCTGCAGCCCCAAGACAGGCCTCATAGGTCAGTTCCCTGTGTTCACAGCACCTGCCCCCTGCCCCCTGCCCACCTGGAGCGGCCTCTTTCCTCTGTCCCTCCCTGTCCTCCGTGTTGGGGGGCCGGACTCAGATCACAGCCGGGAGCTGCCAGCAGGGTGGGAACCAATAGAGGCAGAAGAGGAAGTCCCAAAGACTTGAAGTGGGGAGCCTGGGTGGCATCCGATTCCTAACTTTGGCTCGGGTCACGATCCCATGTCAAGCCCTGCATCGGGGTCTGCGCAGACAGCATGGAGCCTGCCTGGGACTCTCTCTCTCTCTCTGTGCCCCTCTCCCGCTCACACCCCCACTCTCTCTCAACATAAATAAACACTAAAAAAAAAAAAGAAATCAGACGCAGATGTAATACGTGCCCGATTTGTCAGCCAAAGAGGCGTCGAGCTATACTCCGAAGAGTCACGTGGGATCTCTTTAGGTGGTGGGATTAAAAGCAATGATCGTTTTTCCCTTTGATCACACTACATTTTTCTTTCTACAGCCAACACGAATTGCTGGATTGCTGGAAGAACTGCACGCACAGTGTGCTTTCCTGGAGAACCTCCTCAGTCAGGAAGGGTTGGGGGCAAGGGCTCTGCCACAGGGTTAGCGGGAAGCAGTTCAGAATCCTCCCTGGGTCATGTGTGGGTCACGTCCATTCCTAGAACATGGGAGCCTGCTCATGAGGCCAGGAAGGAGGGCCCCTGGGATAAGCACCTGGACAAGTGGGGGCACTTTGTCAGGGAAGGGGGGCGGGCGCTGTGGGGAGGGAGGAGGGGGGAGGGGCCTCAGCAGCTGAAACCCCCTGAATGGAGGAGGAGGTAGGGGTGAGGGAGGGAGGAGGGGAGGGTGGCCGTCACGGGGAGCCTTTAAAGCCACTACCATGTTACGGCGCCTGGGTGGCTCAGTCGGTTAAGCGTCCGACTTGGGCTCAGGTCATGATCTTACGGTTCGTGGGTTCGAGCCCCACGTCAGGTTCTGTGCTGACAGCTCGGAGGCTGGAGCCTGGAGCCTGCTTGGGATTCTGTGTCTCCCTCTCTCTGCCCCTCCCCTGCCCATACTCTGTCTGTCTGTCTCTCTCTCAAAAATAAATATTAAAAAACATGGGGTGCCTGGGTGGCTCAGTCGGTTGAGCGTCCGGCTTTGGCTCAGGTCATGATCTTGCAGCTTGTGAGTTCGAGCCCCGCGTCAGGCTCTGTGCTGGCAGCTCAGAGCCTGGAGCCTGTTTCAGATTCTGTATCTCCCTCTCTCTCTGCCCCTCCCCTGCTCATGCTCTGTCTCTCTCTGTCTCAAAAATAAATAAACGTTAAAATAAAAAAAATTTTTTTAAATATTAAAAAACAAAAGCCACTAACCACATGTAACTAAGGAAATAACCAAAGAGTTAGGCAAAGGTTTCCTCACAGTAGTGTGAATAATTTTAAAAACCGATGTAAGTTTGTGAGGACAGGGACTTGGCTTTGCCAATGGCTGTTCCCCAGAACCTGGCTTGGTAGGCATCTGTGCAATGAATGGACCTCACTCTGACCTTTGGGACAGCGGTTACATCTGTGTGGCGCGTCCACATAATGGAATGCCAAGTAGTCACTAAGATCTTGTTTCAAATAACTTTTCAGTGGCATTGGGAAATGCTTACTACGTATCTAGTATAGAAATTTCAAGACTGTTACGTTTATCATTTATTTCCAAAGATGGAAAAGTCTATACGCCTGTAAAATAAAACGTTAAGGAAATACACCAACAATGTTTCCAAAAAACTATCCCTAGGAAGTGTGATTGTAGGTGATTTTGACCCTTTTTAACTTTTACTGTTTTTGTATTTCCCGTATTTTCCTCAATATGCATGTATTCCTTTCTTTTTTGAGAGAGAGAGAGAGAGAGAGAGAGAGAGCGCGCGCGCCGGAGCAGGGGAGGGGCAGAAGGAGAAAGAGAAATCTTGAGGTTTCAGGCCCAGCGAGGAGCTCCATCTCAAGAGGTGGTGAGATCATGACCAGAGCGGAAATCAAGAGTCTGATTGACCTGAACCCCCCAGGCACCCCTGCCTGTATTCCTTTTCTAATCAGAAAAAGTTATGGGGCACCTGGGGGCACTCAGTCTGGTTAAGCATCCGACATCACTCAGGTCATGATCTCACCGTTCTGGGTTCAAGCCCCAAGTTGGGCTCTGTGCTGACAGCTCAGAGCCTGAAGCCTGCTTCAGATTCTGTGTCTCCCTCTCCCTCTGCCCCTCCCCTGCCCAGGCTCTGTCCCTCTCAACCTCAAAAATAAGTAAACATTAAAAAAAATAAAAACAAATAAAAACTTTTAATATAAAAATAGTGAACATTTGGCCTGCACCTTTAAGGGTGCAAGAACTGAGAGGGTGGGGCCTGCTCAGGGGGAGCAGGTAGAGGAAGCTCCCAGCCCAGGGAGGGGTGCAGGGAGGGGGCAGGGGCGGGGCTGCGGAACCGCCGGCAGACCGGGGCTGGGGAGGCCACGGTCTCTCCCGCTCCTGCGAACCCTTCAGGGATGCTGCGTTCTTCCTCCGTATTTTTTGTCACCCGGTCCCCGAGGCCCCTTACTTACACCTTTACTGCGGATGGAAGTGGAAACCGCCGGTGTGTGGGGCGTATACACCGAGTGGTGGGGTGGCAGAGGCATAGACCTCCCTGTACTTGGCGGGGCCCTACCTGTACCCAGGGCGCAGGGGGCGAGAGTACCCGGCCCTGGGGGTCCCAGACAGACCAGATTCGGCTGCTGGCCACGCACAAAATCAAAGGCAGAGAGAGACGGATGGTGGGGAAACAGGAAAGGAATTTATTTCGGTGAGACCACCACCCGGAGACTGCAGACTAGGGTCTCAAAGACCGTCTCCAAAGTGCTCAAAGCATGTCCAGGTTCATATAAAGAAAGTGTGGGACACAGGTCGTGGGTCCGAGCAGGTGGGCAGTGAAGGTCAGGTCACCACGGTCTTGGGGTCGGACACCAGGCTCAGGGCGGTCCCTGCGCTCCAGGGGGAAGTCTCGGTTCCCACGGGGGACGCTCTGCCCGCAGGTGGGTGCCTGGGTGATCAACCGGGAAGGGCGAATTAGGAAGCACAGACGGCGGTCGACCGGCAGGGGGCTGGCCGCCTCCCTACTTCAGGAGTCCATCCTCCCAAGCACCGGAAAGGAGCCTATCCACCACGCCTCGGGACCAGTTCCTGGGAGCCCTGCAGGTTCCAGCCGAGGACCGGCTGCTCGGCCACCACGCCCGCGGGCCGGGAGCGAGCGGGCAGCTGGAGCTTCCAGCGGCAGCCCCGCTCAGCCGGGTGCGCGCCGCCGCTAGCCGGCCCGATCCCCGCCCCATTCATCCCTGCAACCCGGTGACGCCTCCCGCCCACAGTCGGCGGCGCCGGTCCGCCCCAGGCACAACTCTGGCCACACTTCCGCCTGACCCGCGCCCGGAACCCCCGGACGCCTGGAGGAGCCCCCAGACGAACACGCCAGCTGGGGACGCGACTTCCGGCCTCCGCTCCGGAGGTTCCGACCGCCCAATCCCGGACGCAAGGGGCGGGCACACGGCCCGAGCTCCCAGCCGCGGACTGGTCCGTCCGAGGTTCTGGCCGCGGACTGGTCCGTCGAGCTTCTGGCCGCGGATTGGCCGCCCTCGCGGCGCCGTCTGCCGCGGAGGCAGTGGGGAGGGGTCCCGAAGCCGCCGGAAGCCCCGCGGGTCTGGCTTCCGGGGCGCGCGCGGGCCTCTGGGGCTCTGTCGGCCCAGCGTCGTGCAGCTCCCGGGTGGCGCCGAGCCCCTTCCCGCGGTCATGAGCGTGGGCTTCATCGGCGCGGGCCAGCTGGCCTGTGCGCTGGCGCGGGGCTTCACGGCCGCAGGTGAGCGCGCGGGGGCGGACGGGCCGCAGCCC
This sequence comes from Neofelis nebulosa, assembly GCF_028018385.1. Taxonomy (NCBI): domain Eukaryota; kingdom Metazoa; phylum Chordata; class Mammalia; order Carnivora; family Felidae; genus Neofelis; species Neofelis nebulosa. The sequence goes on from NC_080796.1 coordinate 2,615,204, forward strand.
AGTCCGGGACTCCCGGGGGCGCCGGCTGACGGGTCCCGTTCTCCGCAGGCATCCTGTCGGCCCACAGGATCATAGCCAGCTCCCCGGAAATGGACCTGCCCACCGTGTCCTCGCTCCGGGTAGGCGGGGCCGGGGAGGCCGGGGCCGAGGGGCGGGCGAGGGGGCGGACGGCGCGGGGTGGGCCCGACACTGATGGAGGCCGAGGTGTGCTAAGCGCCCGGCACACTGATGCGCGGCGAACAAACTGCCTAATTCACCTGCTGGCAGTGCGACGCTAAGGTGCTCAACCACGCTGAGCCTCAGTTTCCTCTTTTGCAAAGCGGAGCCCACGGTAGCCCCTTTTCGGAGTTATTCTGAGGCACGAGTGATCGCTGGGAAAGCTGGCTGAGTTAGTTCTTCACCCTAAATCTGGGCAGCTCCCAGAACTGGAGGGCCCCGGTTTTCAGTTCGGAGTCCAAAGCGGAGGGGTGACCTCCGGGTCGCCCCTGGACCACGCGGAGACCGCGCGGCCTGGCGAACAGGTGTCCATTCATGGTCCAAGGCTGGACCCAACTCCTCTGTCTCCCACTGGCGCTCCCGGTTCACCTTTCCCTTTGCCTGCGCCTCTTTCCATGCGAACCCCTGGATGGGAGACAGCTGTTTCCTGGCTGCCTCGGAGAAGCTGGTCCGTATCTGGTATTTAGCTCGCCCGCCTAGTAGTGGAACCGGGGACTTCGGGCCCCTGGGGGGAGGGGCAGACTCCCCAAGGGACAGGAATTCCAGGCTGCAGGGGCAGAGTGGGTTTGGCAGGGGCTCGCTTGCTCCCGGAGAGGACCTGGGCCCAGCGAGGCCGCCCCGCGCCCTGAGCCTGGACCATCTCCTCCTGCAGAAGATGGGCGTGAACCTGACCCGGAGCAACAAGGAGACGGTGAGGCACAGTGACGTCCTGTTCCTGGCCGTGAAGCCGCACATCATCCCCTTCATCCTGGACGAGATCGGGGCGGACGTGCAGGCCAGGCACATCGTGGTCTCCTGTGCTGCCGGTGTCACCATCAGCTCTGTGGAGAAGGTGCCCCCTCTCTTCCCCGGGGTGCTCCTGTGGGAGGGGGCGGGGTGCCGGTGGAAGCTGCGCCGCAGAGACTCACTTGGGCATCTTCCGCGTCCCAGAAGCTGATGGCGTTCCAGCCGGCCCCCAAGGTGATTCGCTGCATGACCAACACGCCCGTGGTGGTGCGGGAGGGCGCCACGGTGTACGCCACGGGCACCCACGCCCTGGTGGAGGACGGGCAGCTTCTGGAACAGCTCATGAGCAGCGTGGGCTTCTGCACCGAGGTGGAGGAGGACCTGATCGACGCTGTCACCGGGCTCAGCGGCAGCGGGCCTGCCTACGTGAGGCCCTCTGGGGACGGAGGGTGGCAGGCGGGCTGTAGGCAGACTGGGGCTGGGGGCGTGGCCAGCTAGCGGAGGAGGTCAGCCTCTGCGGCCAGTTCTGGTCGCCAGTTCCGGTCACCCGGAGAGTGGGCCCTAGGGAATGCCCCGAGTGCCTGCTGCCCTGGGGCTCAGCGAGTGTCCCCGCAGGCATTCATGGCCCTGGACGTGCTGGCTGATGGCGGGGTGAAGATGGGCCTGCCCCGGCGCCTGGCCGTCCGACTGGGGGCCCAGGCCCTGCTGGTTGGTATCTACACGCTGCACGTTCTGGACCGGGGTGTGGGATGGGGGTTCCGTGGGTCCCTGAACTGGGGGTGGGGCACGGTGGGGAAGCCGGGGTAAGGCTGGGGAAGGGCGGGGCTGGTGTGGGGAAGGGTGGAAGTTCCGAAGGCCCACCGGCCGCTCCCGCCCCCCCTCCTTCCCTCCCGCCCCAGGGCGCTGCCAAGATGCTGCTGGCGTCAGAGCAGCACCCTGGCCAGCTCAAGGACAACGTGTGCTCGCCCGGGGTGCCACCATCCACGCCCTGCACTTCCTAGAGAGCGGGGGCTTCCGCTCCCTGCTCATCAACGCCGTGGAGGCCTCCTATATCCGAACACGGTGGGTTAATCTCCCCGTGGCCCGTGGGCCAGCCCCGTCGGGCAGATCCTGCCGTCCCTGGTCCATTAGCGGCGTCAGAGTCTGTGCTCCGGTCAGAGCCACGGTTCATTAGACTTGATTCAGCTGAGAGTTTGCAGGCCTTACTTCGCTAATGCCCACCGTGGCCGTGGTGGTGGGGTGGCTGTGATCTATCAGGGTGAGGAAGGTGGGGCTCAGAGACGACGTCCCCAAGCTCAGGCGGCCAGTACGTGGTGGAGGCAGGGCCGGGGAAGCGTTGACTCCAAACCCGGGGCTTTTCCATGCCGACTCCTCCTGTGACCGCAGGCACCGTGGGGAGCTGCACACCTGGTGGTGACTCACACGTAGCTAAAGAGCACTTCTGAGAAGCTTCCGGGCGTGTTTGATCTGGGGGCTTGTGGTTTGGGGCGGGCTCGGGTTCTTGGGGGCCCGGGGTCGTGCGCACCGGGTGGCCTCGTGAAGCTCGGGCTCCCGTAACCCCCGCGGGGTTCTGTCCATAGGGAGTTGCAGTCCATGGCCGACCAGGAGAAGATCTCCCCGGCCGCACTCAAGAAGACCCTCCTGGACAGAGTGAAGCTGGAGTCCCCCACGGTGTCCACGCTGACCCATTCCAACTCCGGGAAGCTCCTGACGAGAAACCCGGCCCCTGGAGGCAAGAAGGAGTGAGGCCACCAGGCCTCCGATCCCCGAGGGGCTGTGCAGGACCGGGTTCGGCTCCCTAGTGTGCAGGGCCTTGTGACGAATCCTCCTCAGACGTTTTCAGGCCGGGCCACGCTGGTTTCCCATCCCGTCTGTGGGACGCTGCTCCGGGGGTTGATGCCGGCGGTGGGTGGGGGCGGTCCCGAGTCCCACTCGGCAAGAAGGTCTGCAGACCTGCAGCCGACGGCTCCTTCGGTCACGTCCTCCAGCCGGAGCCTGAGGCAGGGTTGGCCTGCTGCCGGGTTGAGGACACAGAGGTACAAACGTGAGCGGGGCTGTTCGCTTTGAGTTACAGACGGGAAAGGTACGAGCAACTTAAAATTGTTCCAATTAGAAAAGTGCGCAGATATTTAACTCGCCTGCCCTAGGTGTCCCATGGAACAAAGTGTTCTCTGGTTTGCTGTTTAGTTGCTTGAATAAAGTTTTATTTTGTATTTCCCTGCTTTTTTTTTTTTTTTTTTACACGAGCTCTACCCTCCACGTGGGGCTTGAACTCTCGACCCCAAAGTCAGTAGTTGTGCACGTCCTAGCAGCCGGGCCAGCCAGGCGCCCCTCTTCTCTTGTTTTTTTATGCTTAATATTAATTTCTTCTAGGGAACTCCAGGACCTTACTGGGTGCCCCCACCCTTCTGTGGGGAGCACTGTCTAAAGACAAGAAATTGTGGGCTAGACCCTGAGAGCTGGAAAGATACTCTGCTCCGTCCCGGCCCCTGGGAGCAGGTCAGGAGATTGTTCTAGAATGGACCAGAGCTCATGGCAGAGAAGAGCCTAGTGGCTGGGGTGCAGGAAGGGAGGGCAGGAGCCCAGACACAAAGGTGGAAGCTGCCAGCTCTGTCGGGCCTCTTACCTGCTGAACGCTGGGTCCAGACAAGCGCTCTCTGTGGGGGGAATGATTTTTCTCTCACCTTACACAAGATGCCGAGGCCCAGGGGCAGCTCTCATGGAGCCGCTGGTCGCTGGTGGGGCCGAGGCTGGGTGTGCCGTCCACACAGCCGGACTGAACTGCGGTTTCCCCATGCAGGCCAGTGTCCCTCGCGCGTGTCCCCAGGGGCTGGCCGCCTGTGGCATTGGCATCAGCGTCGCTGGGTTCAAGTCTTGGTTTTTGCCAATCCCCCCCCCCCGCCACTGCCAATTTGCTGGTAGTTTATTTTTACTTTAATTCCATCTAGTTGACCTACAGTCGTATTCGTTTCAAGTGTACGACGTAGGGATTTGGCACGTCCATCCGTCGCCGGGTGCCCATCGCGACAAGTGCACTAGTCCTCCCACTTTCAGCTGGGCAACCGGGAGATGTTAGCGAGTCCGGTGTGCAGGTCTCATCCTGTAAATAGGGGATCACGCTTCACCGAAAGGTTCCGGCGGGTGTGCAGTGAGACCTTGCGGAGTGGTCCAGCACGCGGTCTAGAACATGGTGGGCCCCTCGCGTGAGTCAGACCGCCGGGCTTCGACTCCAGACCCGAGAGCCTGTGGGCCAGGTTCGTCCCTGTGGGGCCAGAGTGATAGGCTCAACCCTGCTAAAAACCTGGGGCGCCTGGGGGGCTCAGTCGATAAAGTGTCCAACTTGGGCTCAGGTCACGATCTCACAGTTTGTAGGTTCGAGCCCCGCGTCGGGCTCTGTGCCGACCACTCAGATCCTGGAGCCTGTTTCACATCCTGTGTCTCCCTCTCTCTTTGCCCCTTCCCCCACTCACACTCTGTCTTTCTCTCTCTCTCAGAAATAAATGTTAGAAAAATTCTTTTTAAATTAAAAAAATGTGAAGTGAGTCACCCAAGTGTCATTGGCTGGAGAGTAGGCCCAGGACTCACACCCATGTCTGACACTCGATCCCGGCCTCTGGGCGCTGTGCCCGCTGGCGAACTGGCCTAGGTGACGGGTGACCCTCATCTTTCCTTCACCCCCCCCCAGGCCACCCCCTCCCGGGCCTAAATCCACCAACACGCACTTACCCAGGACCTGCAACTGCCGAGCCCTGGCTCGTCCCTGGTGCGCGGGGCCCACCCGGCACAGGGGGACCTCACCTGCTAAGGGCGCCTGCCCTTCGCTTCGGCCCTTTGACCCGGTCAGGGCAGGGCTGGATTCGACCTCCAGGGAGAGGGAGGAGGGCGTCACCCCCCGGAGGACACTTGCGTCCAGCTTCCCACAGAGCTGAGGGGCCCTGGGCTGGGGGGGGGGGGGGCCGGAGCTGCAGGCAGACAGAACCGGAGGCTGGGAGCTCCCGGGGGGGTCACGGGGCCCCCCGAGAGTCAGGCCTGCGCAGGTTTCGAGCTCGGGCCCGAGTGCCCCCTGCAAGGCTTTTAGGAGTAAGAGCTGGTGCTGGAGGCCCGCGCAGCCTCGCCGGGAAGTGCGTGCCAAGGACTCCCCTGCCCGGCGCCCTTGCGGCCTGGCGGCGCCCCGGTCCCCGGTCAGTAAGACCGTCCTTGTTTGGGGTGGCCCGGGACCAGGGACACGTGTGGACACGGGACGTGGAGAATGTGGCAGGCAGAGGAAAAGGCGGTGCGGAGAGGGCTGGGGGTGTAAGGAAGGCGTGTGTATAACTGCCTGTCCTGTCCCCCTCCCCCCTCCCCACTGCCCCCTGCTCTCTGCCCTCTGCCCCCTGCCTCCAGCACCCCCACCCCCCACCCCAGCCCCTGCCCCCTGCTCTTCCCCACCCCCGTCCCCTGCCCCCGCCCCCATCAGGACCAGAGCAGGCCTCAATCCCCATTCCACAGCTGGCTTCTCTCCAGACCCCCCAAACTTCCTTCTCTGCTGCCCCAGTTTTGCTCTCCTGGGAAATGGTACAAATCTCGGCCCCGCTGTTACCAGTAGTTACTTCCGGAAAGTGGCATCGAGGCGGTCTTCTCACCTGATTTTCTTTCTCTCTTTCCCTTGAGGTCGTGGCAGCCAGCATGCAGACCCGGCCTCCCCAGTTAGAAGTGGGGGACGTGGACTTGCCTCTGTGTGCCCGGGTAGCCCTTACCAGGCGGCACACCCTGTCGCTGTTCCTGGTCAACAGCTCCTCCTGTGTGACCTAAAACACGCGAAGTGCCTGAACCGACCGAGCGCCAGGCGCAATGTTACATGTGCGAGATGCACGACCTCATTTCACCTTTAAGTTGAGAATTATTATTATTATTATTTTGAGAGAGAGAGAGAGAGAGGGAGAGAGAATGAGTGGGGGAGGGGCAGAGAGAGAGGGAGACAGACCGAATCCCCAAGCAGGCTCCCCGCTGTCAGCGCAGAGCCTGTCGTGGGACTCGAGTCCACAAACCGTGAGATCATGACCTGAGCTGAAACCCAGAGTTGGACACTTACCCGACTGAGCCCCCAGGCGCCCCTAATTTGAGAATTATGGTGGAATTAGTATTTCCCCATTTTACTGATGGACACTGGAGCTGGGAGAAGTTAGGAACGCAGCCAGTGAGGAGGAAAGCCCGTGGCCTAAACCTAAGACCCGTTTTCCGGAGCCCTGAGCTGTCCTCGCCCCTCCGACGGGCCCTCCGCGGGAGGAAGGGCGGGAAGGCCCGGCTGGTGAGGAGCTGGGGTGGAGGCAGGGGTCCCTGGCAGGGGCCTGGGAAGGAGACCCAGAAAGCCGACAGGGTCGGGACTGGCCTCCTCACAGCCTACTCTGGAGGGTAGGTTCTGACGGTATTAAGCCTCTGGCAAACGTGCTTCAAGAAGTAGACGTTTTAGTTTTTTCTGTTTCATAGAAGCAAATATTCCTACTTCCCTTTTTTTTTTTTAATGGGAAAAACTTCAAATTCCTAGTTGCTGACATTCTGAGTCAGTAAAGTCTTTTATTGATTTTTGAGAGAGAGAAAGAGACAGCAGAAGCAGGGGAGGGGCAGAGAGGGAGGGAGACACAGAATCTGAAGCGGGCTCCAGGCTCCCAGCTGTCGGCACAGAGCCCGACGCGGGGCTCGAACCCACGAACCGCGAGATCATGAGCTGAAGTCGGATACGCAACCGACTGAGCCACCCCGGCGCCCTAAATTATACTTCAAAAAAAAAATACAAGTTATTCAATTCATTTAAACTAAACAAGAAAAACACTTCACCCATCTCATCTACCCCACAGCCACTGCCTCTGGCAAATACCAATATCCTCTGTATCTATGATCCTGGTTTTGGTTTTTGGTTTTTTAAGATTCCACATGTAAGAGAGATCGTATCATATAGTCTTTGTCTTTCTCTATCTGACGAATTTCACTTAGGATAATGCCCTTGAGATGCGTCCTTGTCGCAAATGGCAAAGTTCCACTCTTTTTTATGGCCTAGTAATATTCCCCCATATTTATGCTGCATTTTCTTTGTCCGTTCACCTGTCGATGGATGGCTGTTCCCGTGTCTTGGCAATTGTGAATAATGCTGCAGCGAACGTGGGAGGACAGACACCCTTCCGAGTCAGCGTTTTCATTTCCTTCAGATGAAAACCCAGAAGTGGAGTAGTATTTCTGTTTTTAATTTTTTGAGGAACCCCCGCGCCGTTTTCCGCGGTGGCTGCACCAGTCTGCATTCCCACCAACGGTGCCCGAGGGTTCCCCTTTCTCCGCATCCTCGCCCACGCCGGTTGTTTTCTTGTCTTTACGATTTTAGCCATTCTGACAGGCGTAAGGTGGTATCTCATTGTCTCGATTTGCATTTTCCTGATGGTGAGTGATGTTCAGCATCTTTTCACGTGTCTGTTGGCTGTTGTCTGTCTTCTTTGGAGAAACGCCTCTTCCGATCTTCTGCCCATTTTCTGATGAAATGATTGTTACTGTTGTTGAGCTGTGTGGGTTCTTTATCTATTTCTGCTATAACCCCCTAATCGGATATGCTGTGTTCCCCTAGTCGGTAGGCCACCTTCTCATTTTGTTGATTGCTTCCTGAGCTGTGCAGAAGCTTTTTCGTACGATGTGGTCCTACTTGTCGATTTTCACTTCTGTTCCTTCTCCTTTTGGTGTCAAATTAAAAAAATCATCAGGGGGCGCCTGGGTAGCTCAGTCATTTAAGCGTCCGACTTCGGCTCAGGTCACGATCTCAAGGTCTGTGAGTTCGAGCCCCGCGTCGGGCTCTGTGGTGACAGCTCAGAGCCTGGAGCCTGCTTCGGATTCTGTGTCTCCCTCTCTCTCTGCCCCTCCACTACGCTCTCTGTCTCTCAAAAATAAATAAACATTGGGGCGCCTGGGTGGCGCAGTCGGTTGAGCGTCCGACTTCAGCCAGGTCACGATCTCGCGGTCCGTGAGTTCGAGCCCCGCGTCAGGCTCTGGGCTGATGGCTGGGAGCCTGGAGCCTGTTTCCGATTCTGTGTCTCCCTCTCTCTCTGCCCCTCCCCCGTTCATGCTCTGTCTCTCTCTGTCCCAAAAATAAATTAAAAACGTTGAAAAAAAAATTTTTTTTAAATAAATAAACATTTAAAAAATTAAAAAAAAAATCATCACCAAGACCAATGTCTAGTAGTTTACCACGTATGTTTTCTTCTGGGAGTTTTATGGTTTCAGGCCTTAACCTTCAGATCTTTAATCCATTTTGAGTTAGTTCCTGTGTGTGGTGTGAGAAAACGGTCCAGTTTTATTCTGTTGCATGCAGCTGTCCAGTTTTCCTGCCATTTATTGAAGAGACTGTCTTTCCCCGGTTGTATACTCTTGCCTCCTTTGTCGTAATTGCCTGCCCGTATGCGTGTGGGTTTATTTGGGGGCTCTCTGTTCTGTTCCCTCGATCAACGTGTCTGTCTTCCCGCTGACACCATACTGTTTGTGTTATTGTAACTTTGTAACATAGTTTGGCGCCTCCAGCTTTGCTTTGGCCGTGCAGGATCTTTTGTGCGTCCACACGAATTTCAGGATGGTTTGTTCTATTTCGGTGAAAAATGCCCCTGGAATTTTGATAGGCAGAGCATCGAGTCTGTAGATCGGGTTGGGCAGTACGGACCTACCTGCCTTTTGGATTAAGAGAAAGGGACAGGAAGTGAGCATTTCCAACCCCATGGCCTGGCTCTCCCCGGAGGCTCACTTCACCCTGCACGGACGTGTCTGTCTCTGCTGACGCCCTTCCCCGCCGCCCTCCCCAGCGGCACTTACACCGTTGCCTCTGCGGGGGATGCCTTCTCCTCCTTGGCTCCCCTGCCCCAGCCCCTTCCCCCACACCAGCCCTCCATCCATCCTTGGCATCCGGGACCTGCGCTGTCACTGTTTTCTCATGAGCACAATAGTTTGCTCTTCAGCAATGCTTTTGACCTGGCAAGGAGCTGTCACCTGTCTCTCCAGGGTCCCCGAGGCAGGCGGGGGTGGGTGGGCGTGGGCATCCCTTCGCTTACATGAAGAACCCAAGGCACTTATTTAAAGCAGCTGGGGCCGGAATCCCAGTCTTCAGACCCCACTTCCTCTTTCCAGTGTCCCCCATTGTCCCCCAGAGAGCGCTCAGGGACAGCAGGTGGCTCCCATACGTGCCCCTGACAAAGGGGACAGGCCCGGGAGGACGTTGTGCTCTGGCTGCCGGTGCCCCACTGCCCAGCTGCGCCACTAGAGGGCACCAGCCGCTAACCGCTGAGGCCCAGGTCGCCGGACACGTGAGGAGACCCTGCAGGGACACCGGAGCCATCTCATTGCCTCTGCCAGCTGTGACAGGTGATTTCACGTATTCCCCGCGACACAGTGACAAAGCGGCTTAGTATCCCTTAGAAGGAAGCTCTTGAATCTTCCTCCTCCTCCGAGCCTCTGCCCCTGCCCCCAGCATCACCGTCCCCGGTGTGCAGGCAGGTGACCTCTCGGCCGCCCTCACCCCTCGCTGCCTCCTGGGTGGCCCGGCTGAGGGAGGGCCTTGTGGAGCGGCCCCCCGTGTCCAGGCTTCTCCTTGGTCTCACCAAGAGGTCTGGAGAGTCACATCCCTTGGTAGCCATGTGACCTGAGGCAAGTTGCTTTGTCCTCCGGGAACTCACCTGCTGGGCTCGGTCCGACAGGACGGACGCTGCTCCAATAACCAGGAGTTGCTCTTGTTCTCATGGGGATCGGAAAGGAATCTGGGGCTCAGGGAACATAACAGCTAGGAAGGCAGGTCCCAGATCCAGAGCTCTGGTGGGGGGCGGGGGGGAGGGGGCAGCCACGGCCCCTGTTCCCGGCACCACTGGCTCCAGACTGGTTCTCAAACCAAGTGATCGCCTGCCCTTATTTTTAAAGTCATCTCTACGCTCAACGTGGGGCTCACCCTCACGACCCGGAGATCAAGAGTCATGCTGCACCGAGCAAGCCAGCCAGTGCCCCCGGTCGCCTGCCTTTCTTTTTTCTTAAGTTTGTTTACTTATTTTGAGAGAAGGAGAGAGAGTAAGCGAGCAAGGGAGGGGCGGAGAGAGGGAGAGAGAATCCCAAGCAGGCTCCGTGCTGTCAGCACAAAGCCCGATGCGGGGGCTCGAACCCATGAACCGTGAGATCGTGACCTGAGCCGACACCGAGAGTCGGATGCTGAACCGGCAGAGCCCCCCGGGCGCCCCAATCGCCTGCCTTTTTTTTTTTTTTAATTTTTTTAACGTTTATTTATTTTTGAGACAGAGAGAGACAGAGCGTGAACAGGAGAGGAGCAGAGAGAGAGAGGGAGACACAGAATCTGAAACAGGCTCCAGGCCCTGAGCAGTCAGCACAGAGCCCCACGTGGGGCTCGAACTCACGGACCACGAGATCATGACCTGAGCCAAAGTCGGACGCTCAACCGACCAAGCCACCCAGGCGCCCCTCGCCTGCCTTTTTTAATGGAGGCCAGTGGAGAGGAAAGCAGCCTTGAGTCCCGTTTCCACTCTTACTGCCCTCTGCTCTCCAAGATGCTCCCTGAGCCCAGACCCCAGACCCAGCCTCGCCCGCACGCGCCCGGCCTTGTCTTGGTCGCCTGTCTGAATTGGCGGGTCGTCGTCTCCCACCCCAAACCTCAGAGTCCTCGGGTGGTCGGGGGGGCCGCCTCCTGGCACGTCCTGTGAGTCTGAGAGATGCTGTTGGACGGAGTTGAGCTGTGGCCACAGCCAACACGCCTGGGCGTCGGAGGAGTCACGCCAGAAAGGAGCCGAAGACGGAGAAAAGACGTGGCCGTTACCGTCAGGAGGCGTTTATTTACGGCTTATCTGGAATGAGCTACAAAGTATTTGCATACCGAGACCCTCGCTGAGCTGCTGTCAGTATCCTGAGATGTCCAGGGCAGCCCTAGGGGTCGGACACCCCGGGGACCGCGGGGTCAAGGGACAGGCAAGGCAGAGATGGAAGGTGGCCTTGAAGCCACCTTGTCCTTCCCCGGCCGCGGGGGGTGACATGGGCGGAGGCGGAGGCAGCGCCCGGTTCGGTGGGAGACTCACGTGAGGTCAGTGATTTACTCGATCTGCACGCCCGGAGCCCCACGGCGTGCGGGACACCAGAGCGGCGGATGTGACCCAGTCTCTTCCTCCCCAAAGGGCCTTCTGATCTGGTGGGGGAAGGAGACGTGGAAGGATGACCGTAAGTCCGTCCCTCCGGGCGGTCAACGCTCGACAGGCGGTAAGAGCGCCGGGAGCGGACAGCAGGTGCTTGCGAGGAGCCCGCAGAGGCGGTGACGCTGCGATTGGGCCTGAAAGATAAGGGGACCTTCCAGAGGGAAGAGGTGCCTGTGCCAGGCGGGGACTGCCCGCCAGCACTCGACGTCGGTAGCGTCTTCCGCATGGCAGGCGTCCAGAGCTGGTGTGGCACGGCTGTGGGACCCCACGATCGAAGGTGGGAGCACCCACGGGGGTTTTAAGCAGGGGGTGGAGGGCGGGCCTATTTCCACTTAAGAAAGGAGACTGCAGGGGCGCCTGGGGGACTCCGTCGGTGGGATGTCCGACTTCGGCTCAGGTCACGATCTCACGGTTCGTGGGTTCGAGCCCCGCGTCGGGCTCTGTGCTGACAGCTCGGAGCCCGGAGCCTGCTTCGGATCCTGGGTCTCCCTCTCTCTCTGCCCCTCCCCCACGCTTGCTCGTTCTCTCTCCCTCTCAAAAAATAAATAAGCATAAAAAAAACTGCAAAAACTGAATTTAAGAGGCGCCGGGGTGGCTCAGTCGGTTATGCATCTGACTCTTGATTGCAGCTCAGGTCTTGATCTCAGGGTCATGAGTTCAAGCCCCGTGTCGGGCTCTGTACTGGACGTGAAACCTACTTTAAAAAAAAGAGTTTGTGTGATCACTGTGCACATAAGCTGCCCCCACCCCCCCCCAACAGGCTTCACCCTGTGTGCTCAGTAAACACCCTCACTCGCTGAGAAGGGGCTCGGTGGGGACCGTGGGCAGGTGAGGGAAAGCAGGGGCCGAGGCCTCCCGCTCGGCGACTCCCTTCACTGACCTGCCAGATCCTGCAAGGAGGTCAGGCTTGTGAGAAATGACCGAACAGCGGCTGCAGTCCTTGAGCGCCGAGTACAGGTTGCAGCCCGGCCCGGGCCCTTCACGCCGGCCGCCCCGAGCCTCACAAGCCCAGGCCTCGTCTTGGTCGCCTGTCTGAATTGGTCGCCCCGTCAAGTGGGCGTCTCGATCCCCACTTTTACAAGCCAGGAGAACGAGGCTCCGGGTCGCCCAGGGCTGTGGTGAGCCGCAGTAACTTAGAGCCCGAGAGCACCCATTCTGCCGGGGGACCCCATCTCCGAACAACACGTGGGGGCAGAGGCCGAGGCCCCGGGTGTGGACGCACTAGCCTCAGCGTAACTTAGAGCCGGGTAGTTAGGACTCTGTGCACATACGAGTGAGGACATCAGAATATCCGTTTCCTTGGACTGTATAGAGAAGTCCCCCAGCCCGGGGGGTTTCAGCAACGAAAATCCCCTGTGGGCACCTACGCGACCTTGTTTTGCCTCAGTCACCTCCTTAGAGGCCGTACCTCTGAGTACAGTCACGTTCTGAGATCTGAGGCTTAGAGCGTCCGCCCATGAATTCTGGGGGACAGCATTCAGCCCATAACACGCAGAGTCTGGGGAACAGGGACGTCATAGGGAGAAGGGGAAGAGAAGGACCAGAGAGCAAAGGGCAGGCAGTCTGGGCAGGGGCGCGGGGGTGCGGGGAGCTCGCAGGACGAGGCGGAGGAGAGGCCTGGCCGGCGACAGAGGCCACAAGTGATCCGGGTGGAGGGAGCTGGGCTCTGGAACCAGAACCCGGGGGAGTGGGGAGGCTCACGGCAGGCGAAGGTCGTGGCTGGAGCGGCTGCCTCCACCTTGCAGAGTCAGTCATCCGTCCCACCAGTGCGGTCATGGGGGTCACCTCCGGCCGCCGCCGGTCGGGGCTGTGGTGTCTCCCGTTCTGTTCCTTTGCTGTCCCCAGGCTCCCCATATCTGGAGTCTCCCTACAGCTGTCCCCGCTCCGGAGACACCAGAACATCTCCTGGGACCACCCCTAGCCTGCTCATGTCCCCTCGGTCCCCAGTGCTGCAGGGAAGGGATTGCACCATCACGCACACACGCACACACACGCACATGCACGCACCCCAGCGGATGCTTCTGTTTCACTCAACTGCTGCTCACACAGAGCGGACGCCTCTCGCGGAAACCTCCAGTGTAAAAAGGGACTCAGAATGAAACAGAGACACGTCTTGGATGATTCCCGACCAGGGGAGACGGCCGTGGTCTCGAACTGGCGTCTCTGGAGGGATGTGAGCACACGCAGGTCGAATCCCTCTTGTCCCGAGAGGCCCCTGGGCTGCCCAAGGTCACACAGCTCACTGGTCCCGCCCGTGCCCCCTCGAGGCTCCCTCAGCCACCCCAGGGGCTGTGTCACACCAGCCCGCAGGTGCCCGAGACTTTTCCCCCTGCCTCCCACCTCCCCTGCAGCCTCCTTCCCTTCTAGGGCTCAGGGCAGGACACTGGAGCCCTGCACGGGGAACACGGAGCCCTGGGGACCGGCCCTCCCTCACTTGCCGTGTCTCTCCAGTTTTAACTGCAGGGGTGAGGCTTTCTAACTGGAGTTTTGTTCTCCCACAGGAAAGCCCCGTGGGCCCACTGCACAGAGCATGGGGGGCGCGTGGGGCTCCGGGGGCCTAGGGTTGGAGACGTGGGGGGGGCGGCGTCCCATGACCGAGACATTTGACTCCAGCCTTGCCGCTCCGTTAGCAAGGACCTCAGCAGGCCTCAGTTTCCCCGTCTGTAGAACAAGGAAGCTTGCCCTCAGAGCCTTTCTGGCAGCTCTGAGCCTTTCCATACCTGCCTGCCCGTGACCGTGACCACAGCCCCCGCCTGTGGCGCTCTGCACTGTGCCGGGCTGGGGTCTGGGTGTTTCCTGCTGTTCTGATTCTTCCCTGTCCTGTGGGGCTTCCCTCTCCCCACCCCGTCCCCACCAGTGTGACCCCCACTCGATGCACAAGGTGTCCTCCTGTTAGGAGATGCCCTGGGACGGGGCGGGGGTGGGGGTGGGGGAGGGCCCCTGTGGGCTCCCGGGGGGTGGGGGCAGAGCCTCTCCTGGGCCTGGGGAGACCGCACACCTCAGAGCTATTTTCCGGAGAAGGAAATGAAGTCGGGCTCACCTCCTCAGTAAGGCTCAGGGTCAGCCCCGCAGCACAGAACCAACTGGGGCCCCTGTGCGGACCTGGGGTCCCGCTCCTTGCTGGGACCGGGGTCCCAGGCGGGTACAGAGACTTCCCGGTCCACAGCAGAGCTCGCTGCATGAGGAACGGCCCTGCCCTCATGAGCCTGGTGCTCCCGGGGCTCCGGGGCAGGTGGGCCACAGCTGGGGAGCTGACGACCCTTCCCGGTCCCCGGGAGGCCATCCTTGGCGGGAACCTGCAGCCTCTTAGGCGGACGAGGGTTTGTGCAGGGAGAAGCCCCCCACCCTTCGCTCTTTCCTAGTGCTTTGGAGCTGGATGAAAAATCGAGTTTACGAAGAGACGGAGATCCTGAGACGTTCCCCAAGTTCACACAGAGCTAAGACTCCATCTTGCCATTCGTTACTTCATTTATGCAATCAACAAATATTGATCGACTATCCAGCACAGGGGGCTGGCAGCCGTTCTCCCACAGGGACACAGCCGTGAATGGGCCGGACAAAGTCACCGAGCCGTGGTGTCTACATTCTAATGGGGAGTCGGTCCACAAGCAGTTAAACAAACAGATAAAGAAGGTGATTTCAGATAGCACCAAGCAGCAGGAAGAAAATAAAGCTGGATGATAAGAGAGACCTTGATGGGTGGGGGCAGGAAGGGACGCACAGATTTTATGCATGGGCAAGAGAGGGCTTTCTGAGGACGTGACGTCTGATCTGAGTTCTGGATGATAGGAATTAGCTAACCCTGCCAAGGTCAGGGCTCAGCACCTTGCAGCCAGAGGGGACGGCTAGTGCGAAGGCCCTGGGGTAGGACCGGCATGGCAGGTGTGCAGACGGTAAGAAGGCCCACGTGACTGGCTGTCGGGGAGCAAGTGGGGAACCGTGGGCTCAGAGGCAGGGGGGTGAGCCTGGCCCAGGTCAGCCTGGGCTTTAAGATATTTGAGTTCCATCCAAAAGTACAGCAGGAAGTCATTGGAGGGTTTTTGCTTGGTGGTGGTTGTGTTTTAATTGACTTGATTTTTTTTTTTTAACGTATGTTTATTTTTGAGAGAGACAGACAGAATGGGAGTGGGTTAGGGGCAGAGAGAGAGGGAGACACAGAAACAGAAGCAGGCTCCAGGCTCGGAGCTGTCAGCACAGAGCCCGACGCGGGGCTAGAACTCATGAACTGTGAGATCATGACCCGAGCCGAAATCAAGAGTCGGATGCTTGGACCTCCCAGGCGCCCGCATATATTTTTAAAAGTAAACTCTACCCCCGATGTGGGGCTCTTACTCACGACCCCCAGATCAAGAATCATTTGCTCCACTGATGGAACCAGCCAGACACCTCTGTGGCTTTGCATTTTGGACTTAGATCTGTGATCCGTTTTGAGTTAATTCGGGAGGGTTTTAATTAATAGAGTACCTCTGATTAAAGTTTGTCTGGGATTCCTGTGGACTGTGGGGGCAGGGAAGGCAGAGGGAGGTGGCAGTCACAGCCTCCAGGACGAGGGATGGATGGTTGGTCCCAGATGGTCACCCCCCAGTGTGGGGGGTCGGGCCAGACGCCCCTGCAGCCGGGAGGAAAGAGAAGCCGGTTCATTCCCTGGCCTCCTGCCGTGTGCGGCTCAAGGGGGCCCTTCTGGCCCGGGGTCAGAGACACGGTGAGTTGCCTTCAATACAGCAGGCTGAGTGTGGACCCAGCACGGGGACCAGTGGAGACAGAGGGCCACTCTCCCAGACCTGTTAGCCCTCTGCAAACACAGCCCCTCTCCCGGATGTGGATTCCACTTGGGCTCAAGAGTTTTGCTGGGGACGTAAAACAACGGGGCAATCAAACAGAAGAAAGCCACTGTGGACAGGGACATTGGTCACGGGGGGGTCGGCCCCCACGTTTGTCATGCACGGAGAGGGGCCCTGCCCCCCAGGCTGTGGGTCTGGGCAGAGCCAGGCCTTCTGTGGGGTCTGCTGGGCGGGGAAGTCATCTCAAAGCCAGACCTGCTGTCCCTGAGGGGAGGAGGGGGCGTTGGGGTGGGGAGAACGAGGAGACCCTCGACAGCTCTGACCGAGGGCCTGCAGTTGAGGACATTTGGGGACTTGGGGCGGTGAAGGCTGGAGCCCAGGAGTGGCTTCACATCGGCATCACCCTGTCCCCTCCTTTTCAGGGCCGGCACCGCTGTGGGTGCCCCAGAGACGGCCCGAGGCCCGGCCCCAGGTGCCCTGGGCTGTCCCAACAATGCCGCCCTCAGCCTCCCAGACCCCGGGTCTGGGGCCCACGTGGCCCCTTGGGGTCCTTCCAGGATGGCCGGGGTCCACAGGGCCGCCCTTGCCCGGGGCTCCCTCTGCAGGAATGGAGACCCACGTTTCAGTTCGTCCAGCCCCTTCCTGGCAGGAGTGAGTCCTGGGCTCTCCTCGTTGTGCCGTCCACGAGCTGCGTGTCGTCCGGCGAGTTTTCTACCCTCTTCAATATGTCTCCACCTGTAAACTGGGAATTATGTCCTTTTTTTTTTGGCAAGGAACGTCTTGGGGTTAATCGAGATGTCAACAGAGTGCCCATCATATACATACAGTAGGTGCTTAATAAACAGGAGGAGTCTTTCACAGTGCTAATGTTCACAATGTTTTACTTTAAGAAAGTTAAGTTTGGGGCGCCTGGGTGGCTCAGCCAGATGAGATGAGAGAGAGGCAGAGCCCCACAACTACGGGGTGGGGTGGCCCCCCGAGTCTGGAGGCTTCCTTGGGCCAGAAGCTGTCTCGGAGGGGGCACCGCGATCTGGGGGGCACGTCTGGGGACAGGGGTGGGGTGGCCCGGGTCGTGCCCAAGAGCGGTGGCTGGAGGAAGGAGGCCTCCCGCAGCTGCGGAGCCCCCTTTGGCCCTTTTCTCTCCCTGGGGACAGTTTGGGACAGTGTCACTTAGTTGTCTGAGGCTGGAAGTACCTGAGGGGATGGGGGGGAGGAGGGACCGGACTGGAGGTGGGGGACATCAGGTCAATGTGGGGGCCCCCATGTCCCCATATTCAGAGCCCACCAGAGTCCCAGGGAGGCTGGCTTTCCTGTCCCTGAGCTGTCCCACCCACACCGTCCTCCTGCCCGTGTGACCCAGGCAGGCTCGGGGCTCCCACGCCACCAATGCGGCCAGCGGCTGATCTCTGGGGGGTGACATGGGGCCTGCAGGGCTCCCGGCGCCCTGGACTGGGACTACTGGTGTGTGGGGAGGACCTCCCCCCCCCCAAGTGCTTGTCCTCTGTGCCCCCCCGGAGGGCCGCATGGGGACCCGCACCAGCCTCCGCGCAGCGGTGCACGGTGGGCGCATGCGTGGTTGCACGGGGACCTCCCTCCCCACCCCTGCATCTTCCTCTGGTGCTGGGGCAGGGGGAGCCGCTGGAGGGGGCAGGGCGGCTGGGCCCCAGAGGGCTTGGAGCTGGTTCCTCGCCAGCTCCCACGGGGCCCCCTTCCCCGCAACTTCCACGACGTATCTGACGAGCCTGTCTTTTGCTCTCTGTGTCGCGGGCCTCACTCCGCCCAGAACAAAAGCACGGAAACTCTGGTAGGACCTGGGATGGGTGACACAGGTAGGACAGGTAGGTCACCAGCGAAGGAGCCCCGGGACAGGCAGCGATCCCGGCGGGTGGATGGGCTCCCTCCCAGTCGGTGAACCACGGCCCCGGGGTCGAGAAAACACCCAGGTGGTCCTCTGGAGGACGAGCATCGGTTCCGGCCCATCTCCAGGCTGTGCTCCCGATGGTCGATGGTCGCTGTCGCCTGCCGCCTGCTGGTCTCTGTCCACAGCGCTCTGGCCTGCCCTCCTCCCCATCCACACCTCCTCAGTGCAGACGCTGCCCTCCCTCTCCCTTCTAATGACCCAGAGGCCCAGGGCTCAGAAACTCCAAACAGAACGATCACTGTTAGGCGGTAGGCCAGCGCAGACGGCTCCCTTCCTTCCTTCCTTCCTTCCTTCCTTCCTTCCTTCCTTCCTTCCTTCCCTCCCTCCCTCCCTCCCTCCCTCCCTCCCTCCTTCCTTCCTTCCTTCCTTCCTTCCTTCCTTCCTTCCCTTGTTTCCTTCCTTCCTTCCCTTGTTTCCTTCCTTCCTTCCTTCCTTCCTTCCTTCCTTCCTTCCTTCCTTTCCTTCCTTCCTTCCTTCCTTCCTTCCTTCCTTCCTCCCTTTTCTCTTTCTTTCTCTCTTGGGGAGAGTTGTCAGCAATAATACTCTCTTTTTTGACTACCCAGTAAAAAACGTTCAAAAACAAAAATGCCCACAGAAGCCAGTCTCTTTCCCCAAATCTTGCCCTGAAGAAGGATCTTCTGGAAGCCATGCATCTCCATAACCCTCTCTTCCTCCCTCCCTTTCTCTTCAATTAATTAAGCAAATATTTATTGATGACTTGGCTCCTTCTCTGTGTCCTGGGGACACCTGTGGGGACAAAGAGGCAGCTGACAGGAAAGGAAGCCCAAGTGCAGTGTGGGGGCCCAGGGGACCGGAGGCACTCCCTGCAAAGCTGTGTTTAGGAGCCAAAGGGTGCCCCACTGCCCATTTTGGGGGATGCACAGTGGGCACTCTCACCCCTGCAGAGCCTGGTGCCTCCCTTCCCTTTGGGGACCTCACGGTTCTCCTTCGCCCTCCCCACACCCTGGGTGGAAAACAATGTGGACATTTCACAGAGGCTCAGAGCAGTTGAGGCCTTTGCCCAAGGTCGTAGACTGTTAATGAGAGCACTGAGGGGTGCCCGGCCTGGCCCCTGACCTTGGACAAGTTCATCACCTGCCTGTGTGTGCTCTCCTTATCTGTCAGATGGGGGCATTAACAATGTGTATCCTGTGAGCTCATGGGAAGGGGCTTAGGAGCCCGGATCCACATCAGCTCTCCTTGTCTGAATGCAAAGGCGTCCTTCCAGAAAGGCTCTACTGGCCTCACCCAGCTGACTAGCAGATAGCTGTCAGGAGGGAGGTTTAGTGACTCAAGAGGCCACACAGCTCGTGGGTGGCACAGCGAGGAGAGCCCAGGACTCACTCCTGCCGGGAAGGGGCTGGACGAACTGAAACGTGGGTCCCCATTCCTGTGGAGGGAGCCCTGGGCAAGGGCGGCCCCATGGACCCCGGCCGTCCTGGGAGGGCCCCACGGGGCCATGTGGGCCCCAGACCTGGGGTCTGGGAGGCTGAGGGCGGCATTGTTGGGACAGCCCAGGGCACCTGGGGCCGGGCCTCGGGCCATCTCTGGGACACCCATAGCAGAGTCGGCCCTGAAAAGGAGGGGACAGGGTGATGCCGACGTGAAGCCGCTCCTGGGCTCCAGCCTTCACTGCCCTGAGTCCCCTCTGCTTCTGAGCCCAGGTCCGGTCAGGCTCGTCCCCCAGCATGGAGGCTGAAGGTGACCTCCGAGCCCACGTTTTCCCGTGGCCCTCACGTGGCAGCCTGGACTCTGGCTGGGGTCAAATCCTGGCCCGAAGGGGCAGAGGGAGGTGGTGGCTCCCACCTCCTGCCCAGCCCGGCCCCCACCACCCATCTCTCCGGGACGAGCTGGGTGCCAGGTTCGCTGCCCACATCTCAGGCCGGTCCGGTGTCCCCCACAGTGCCCTTGACTGGGTCCAAACAGGCCCTCAGGCAGTGGCACTGATCCCTCATTCCCTCACCCCCCTCTCCTCCCTCAGGACACAGGATCTGGCCCCAGGGCCGTTGAGGATCTCTGGCCCAAGGGACCCTGTGCAGGTGGAAGCCAGACTCCCACCTCCGCATCACCATGGATGGGGCTGCCACGGCCCATTGTAACAAATGTCCCAATCCACACTGGCTTTCTGGCTGCCAGATTTAGCAAATCAAAGTATAGGACTCCCACTGAAATCCGGACTTCAGATAAACGGCAACTAATTAGTGAGTCTGAGTATGTCACCCCTCGGTTTCTGGCTCAGAAGTCGGAAGGGGCCATGGATTGGTTTCCCCCCTCTAATGTCTGAATCCATGAACAGCCAAGAAGAGGGGGAGGGAGGGTCCTTATTGGACACCCACCCATCGGTGCTAAATGATCATAGGTTCCCTGGCCTGGGAAGGGTCCCCGGAGCAGGAATTTCCAACCGGGGACAGCCCAGGATCTCAGCAGTCCCCACCGCCCTGCGAACACCAGGCTGGAGGCTCATCCCTGCACCAGAACTGGTCCTTGATCCAAGAGCCCTGGTGGCGGGCAGGCACTCTACCTGCGGCCAGCAACTGGACGCCAGGGCCACACTCCGGTCGGTTCTGTGACTGGGGAGACTGGGAACGTGGCACAGAGGAGACGCCTGCTTCTTCTCCAGGAGACACATCTGTGAGGTTAACAGGGCAGGCGGCGCGAAGCAAGGCAGGGCCTCCCGGCCACCGTGCAGATAGCAACAGCCAGCTGTCCACAGTCCAGACGGGCCTCTGTGCCCTTTCCAGACGGCCCCCTCCTCGAGGCCCAAGGACCGTCTGGCTGCTGAGCTCCCAGGAGGTCCGAGGGGTGTGACCTCCCCCCTCCGCCCGGGCCCAGCTCAGGGCTGCCTATAAAGCTGGCCCGGGCCCGGTCCTCCGCACACCGGGCTGGGACCCTCGCCGAGCCTCCTCGGGGGACGCGTGCGCTCTGACCCCCGCCCCCCCATCCCCGGGCGGCACCATGAGGCCCCTGTGGCTGTGCTGGGCGCTCTGGGCGCTGCCCCTGACGGGCCCCGGGGCCGCCCTGACCGGCGAGCAGGTGCGGGCCAGCCTGCTGCGGCAGCTGGGCCTCCGCGAGGCGCCCGTCCTGGACCAGCGCGACGTGGAGGGGCTGGTCACCCCGGCCCACGTGAGGGCCCAGTACGTGGCCCTGTTGCGGCGCAGTCACGGCGCCCACTCCCGCGGGAAGAGGTTCAGCCAGAGGGTCCGAGGTGAGGTCCCCCTCCCACCGCAGCCCGGTGCTCGTTGGGAGCGGGGAGGCTGAGGCCAGCGGGCCTGTCCCGGGGTGGCCGTCGTGGGGGTGGGGAGCTCCACGGGACTGTGAGCGTGGCTGCATCCGGGGCCCTGGGCTCCGTCTGCACCAGGGGCCCCACTGGCAGAGGCGAGGCAGGAACGACACCCTCGTGGGTGCAGAAGCCCCGTGGGAGGAGGGGAGACAGAGAAAGGGGACTTGGGGCTAGTGACAGGGAGGATGGCCTTGGCCGGTCAGGCGCCTGGAGGCCTGGGGACGAGGAGGCTGGTCCTGAACGCTCTGCAGAGCTGACCGCTGGCGGCCACGTGGCCCGTGGTCAGGTGGTCCCACCGTCAGCCCGGAGCCTCAGGCGTTGGGGACACGGGGCCTGGTGCCTCTGGGGAACAGGAGCTGGCAACAGGCCCCAGGTGCCTCTTCCTCCGGTTGGGGACATTTCACTGGGCAGGAGCCCCTCAGGCAGGGAGTGGAGAGGAAGTCGGGGCTCTTGCCCTCCCTCCTGGAAAGGCCACTCTCAGCTGGTGACCACAGATATCCACGGTGGCTCTCTGCCTCCCTCTCTCCGCTGGCCCTCCCACTTTAGCTGAGCGCCTTCCCCTAAAGAAGGCTGCGTGTCAGGGTGCCTGGGGGGCTCAGTCGGTGAAGCGTCTGACTCTCGGTTTTGGCTCAGGTCGTGATCTCGGGGTTCGTGGGATCGAGTCCCACGTCAGGCTCTGCGCTGTCAGCACGGAGCCTGCTTGGGAGTCCCTCTCTCCCTCGCTCTCTGCCCCTCTCCCTCTTGGACTCGCTCTCTCTGTCTCTCTATGAAAATAAATAAATAAACTTTAAAAAAAAAAAAAAAGGCGGCTGTGCAGGTGAGGCCCCGCCCCCACCTCTCCCTGCCTTCCTGGGGGATTCTGCTCACTGGCTCTGGGCCCCGCGCCCTCCCAGCGGGCCTGACCTGCCTGCTGACCCTGCTCCCGTCCCCAGAGGTGGCGGGCAGGTTGCTGGCGGCCGAGGCCTCCACGCACGTGCTGGTGTTCGGCATGGAGGGGCGCCTGCCGCCCAACAGCGAGCTGGTGCAGGCCGTGCTGCGCCTCTTCCAGGAGCCGGTCCCCAAAGCGGCGCTGCGCAGGCTCGAGCGGCTGTCCCCGCACGGCGCCCGCGCCCGCGTCACCGTCGAGTGGCTGCGCATCCACGAGGACAGCTCGAACCGCACCTACCTGGTGGACTCCAGGTGGGGAGGCCGTGGCCGGGCTGCCAGTGGGGAGGGGAGGGGAAGGGGGCGCAGGTGGGCCCAGCAAGGCAGGGTGGGTGGGGGTTGGCGGGGAGTGGGGGGGGGAGGGGGACTGTTGGAGTGGGGACGGGGTGGGTGGGCCCCGAGGGGGGGAAGGGGGAGGTGGAGGGGGCTGGAGGGGGAGAAGGGGAGGGTGGCATGTGGCCTAGTGTGGGGGAGGGGGGGAGAGAAGAGGGGGAGGGGAGGGGGAGGGGGCAGGTGGGCCCAGTGTGTGGGGGGGGGCAGGCTCCCCCCAGGGGGTGTCCCCAGCCCCAGCTCAGGCCCCCGTCTCCACGGGTGTCGCAGGCTGGTGTCCCTCCAGGGGAGTGGCTGGAAGGCCTTCGACGTGACCGAGGCCGTGAACTTCTGGCGCCAGCTGGGCCGGTCTGGGCAGCCGCTGCTGCTGCAGGTGTCCGTGCAGAGGGCGCACCTGGGCCCGCGGGCCTCGGGCGCCCACACGCTGCTCCGCTTCGCGTCCCAGGGCCAGGAGGGCACGGGGCAGGGCGAGCCCCAGCTGGAGCTGCACACCCTGGACCTCGGGGCCTACGGGTAGGCGCCTGGGCCCTCGGGGGCCCCCACGAACGGGCGGGTTGGCGTGGGGTCTCCCAGGGGCGCCGTGGGAATCAACGGACGCGGGGTTTCCCCCCCCCCCCCCCCCCGTCCCGGGACTAAGGCCACGTACTGCGCAGGGTCTGGTTATTGGTGGTTCCCCGTCCGCGGCGCAAACCCCAGCCTGTGCAACGTGACGAGAGCTGGCGGTAAATCTCCCTCCCGGGTGCCCTCCCAGGCCCGTGACCTCAGCTGACCTGCGCCCCTCCTGTCCCCGCAGAGCTCAGGGCGACTGCGACCCCCCGAGGCGATGGAGGGCGCCCGCTGCTGCCGCCAGGAGACCTACGTTGACCTGCGGGGCATGCGGTGGGCCGAGAACTGGGTCTTGGAGCCCCCGGGCTTCCTGGCCTACGAGTGTGTGGGCGCGTGCCAGCAGCCCCCGGAGCCCCCAACCTTCAGGCGGCCGTTCCCGGGGCCGCGACAGTGCGTCGCCTCGGAGATGACCTCGCTGCCCCTGATCGTGGGCGTCAAGGAGGGCAGCAGGCCCAGGCCCCAGGTGGTCAGCCTGCCCAACATGAGGGTGGAGAAGTGCAGCTGCGCGTGGGACGGGGCGCCTGTGCCCAGGAGGCTGGGGCCTTAGGGCTGGCTGTGGCCTCCAATGGACTTGCCTCTGTGTGCATCCAGGCATCGGGACAGCTGGGGACTAAGGACTGCTGATGGCTAACGCTGGGCCATCTACTGAGCTCAGAATTTGCTTCCTGTGTCCATTCAGCTCACCTCCTAATTTTTCTGCCCAGGGTCACGACTCCCGTGCTTTGCTCTGGTCATTCACTGCACATCCCAAGCACTTACCTCTGTCAGTTCCCAAACTGTCACTGTCTCCTCGTCCCCTCACTGGGTCTGGGCTAAGCTCTGTGGAAAGGGCCTACGTGGTCCGGTCAAGTACGGGTTATGCATTTCCAACCCGGATTGTAAGGGCATTATCTAATAAACAAATGAAACACGTTTTATTCTGTATTTCTCTATTTTCCCCAGAACCCCAAGGGAACAGAAAGTTCTATAGAGATTAGGTCAACCTGCTTAGAAAATCAAGGAAGGAGCCGAGCAACACAGGAAGCTAGGATTGAAACACATTGAGCCCTGTGTGTCTGTCCTCTTACAATCGAAACAGACATCTTTTTGTCGTGGTGGACGCCTTACGGTTCTGGGCACAGCAAGCCGGCTTTGTTTCAATTCTACTTTCTACAAAATAAAAAAGTCTGTGATGAAAATCATCAGTCACACAAGCCTGTAGGTCACTCCTTTAGATTTAGGGGCACATGAGGGGAGCAACTGTGGAAAACGCTGGCTATGACAATTTATTTTTATTATTTTTTAATGTTTATTTTTCAGAAAGACAGAGACAGAGCGTGAGCAGGGGAGGGGCAGAGAGAGAGGGAGACCCAGAATCCGAAGCAGGCTCCGGGCTCTGAGCTGTCCGCACAGAGCCCCAAGCAGGGCTGGGACTCAAGGACTGTGAGATCATGACCTGAGCCAAAGTCGGATGCTTCACCGACTGAGCCACCTGGGGGCCCCAGACAATTTAGAATGCCCAGATTATAGGGGCTGTTAAGTTGTGACTGTGTCGCAGGATCCCAGCCAGGACTCCTTAATTCCTAGCCGGTCTGCACAGCGTTAATTAGCTCTGAATTCCACACTCTGAAAACCCCTATTTCCTTCCCCATCAAACAGAACGATTCCTGACTCCCATATACTTACTGGAGATTTAAGGAAACCGTGTTTTCCCAAGCACCCCTCATACTGTCTGATCCATAACAGGGGCTGTGGTTAGTTACCTCAACACACCGTCTCACCCATTTGGCCTTCTCTTGATTTTGAAATAAACTTAACCTACTGAAAATAAAATTTAGAAATCCCTTCGCTGTGAAGTCAAAGACCCTGACGTTTCTTCTTTTCTTTTTTTGGTCAGTGGGTGGCTTCACCATTCTAATTACAGAGATTAGTTAGAACCAGGCACTTGCTGGGGCACCTGGGGGGCTCAGTGGGTTAAGCATCAGGTTCTTGATCTCAGCTCAGGTCATGACCTCACAGTTCTTGGGTTTGAGCCCGGCCTGGGGCTCTGCGCTGACAGTGCAGGGCCTGCTTGGGATTCTCTCTTGGTCTTTCTCTGCCCCTCCCTGTCTTGTGCACGTGTGCCCTCTCTCTCTCTCTCTCTCTCTCTCTCTCTCAAAATAGATAAACTTAGAACCAGGCATTTCCCTGGACCCTTCAGCACAGACCAGGCAGGTGCTGGTGGCATTAATTGAGGCAGGGAGGCAGTGGGGACATGCAGGAGAGGGGTGTGAGAGGAGGTCTGATAAGTCTGGGGAGGTGGGGGGGCAGACATCCAGCCAACACCCCCCACCCCCATCACCTTGGGGGGGATCAAGTGTGAGGCTCTGGGCAGCGGAGGTAAGAGCAGGAAAGGATAGATGTCCACACACTTGCAGGGTGGAGCGTAGGGGCTGAGCGGACCGGGCTAAGTGGATCAGGGTTGAGTGGACCAGGGCTGAGCGCAGAGGCTGAGCAGGCCAGGCCGAGCAGGCCAGGGCCAAGCACATGGGCCGAGTGCAAGGGCTAAGTTGACCGGCCGAGCAAACCGGGGCTGAGCGGGCCAGGGCTGAGCGCAGGAGTAAGGGGACCCGGCGGAGGGGACCAGGGCCCAGCGGACCGGGGCCAAGCGCAGGGGTGAGTGGACCAGGCCGAGCAGACCAGGGCCAAGAGCAGGGGCAGAGCGCAGGGACTAAGTCGAAGGGGGCCGAGCTCAGGGGCCCTCTGCAAACTCCAGGAAATAACTAGTGGGGGCGGGAGCGGGGTGGGGAGAAGGAGGAGGCCAGATGGGACGGAAAAAACCCCTCAGGGAAGCAACAGGAGACACCCGGACCCCAGCCCAGCGCAGGGAGCCACAGGCCGGGGCTCAGGTCAGGGTCACGGTGATGAGTAGGGAGATAAGAGAGCGCCTTTATCGCTGCAACCACAGGAGGCCGGGGCTGCAAGGGCACATGCCATCCAGGTCTCTCTCCCCAGCGGGACCCCTAGAAGGGCCCCAGGAACAGCCGCCCCCGCGCCCCGGGACCCCTGGACCTGCGCCCCCTCCCCCCGCGGCGCGGCCCCGGGTGCGCAGGGGCGGGGTCAGGTTCCGGGCGTAAGTCCCCGGGCGGCGCGCGGTCGGGCGGGGGCGGGGGCGGGATCCGAAAACTGGGCTCGCGGTGCGCATGTGCGGGAGGCGCCCGGAGTTTCACTTTGAAACTTTTCGGGGGCGGGACCCGCCGGTCAGGTGCAGCCGCCGCGCGGGCGCCGCAGGTACGGTGGGCAGGGGCGCCGGGTCGGGGTCGCCCGCAGCCCTCCCGGGGCCGAGTCCAGGGTCCCGGCCCGCGCGGACCCCCTCTCTCCGGGCAGGGCGGGGACGTGCTTCTCTAGCTTCCCCGCAGCCGTCTTGGACCGCCCCCCCCTCCCCTCCCCCCCCCCCGCCTTCGCTGGGGGGCTGACCCGGCCGGCCGGGGAGCAGGAGCGCAGCCGGGGGGGGGGGGGGGGGGCTCTTCCTTCTCAGACGCCCCCCCCCCCGGGGGGTGCAGGTGGGAGCCACTGGGCCCTTTCCTCGGTGACCCCTGCCCGCGGCCCTGCTGGAGTCCAGGGGGGCCGGGGTGTGGGGGGAGGGGGCCTTGCAGGGAGGGGAGGAGGAGGAGATCTCCACCTGGAAACCCAAACCGTCGGGTTCGGGGACCTGATAAGACGACGGGCTACCTGAGACTCCGGGGCGGCCTGCACGTCCCAGCCCCGGGTGGGGCGGCCGCTGGCGCAGGACTTGCCCGGGGTGATTGACCAGACGACCTCGAGCTTCCTTCCAGGCCCAGGAGTGCCTGCGCGCCACCCCCGCGGTGTCCAGGCTTCGCGGTTAAGCCAGGGGGCTGTGCCCACCAGTGCAGCCCCGGGCACAAGGGGGCAGGGGAGGGAGACCCGCCTTTCTGAGTCCCTGGCTCCTGCTCAGACAGGGCTGAGGCCGTGGGGGATGGGGACAGACTCCAGATCATCCCGAACCCGACCCGAGAAACAACCCGTATTGTTTCTCCTTTCCCCTCCGGCCCGCATCACTGTCTTCCTCCCTCCTCCCCTCCCGGCGGGACACCTGTCACAGCCCTGAGTCGCTTCTGCCTCCACGTGGACGTGAGCAGAAGCAGAAACCTCTCTTCACACCACTTCTTTGTTCAGTGTTGGGGCAAAGGTCTCCCTGGCTGTTCCCTGGGCTCTAACAGGGGAAAAACCTGGACCGGCTGCTGACCTTGTGTTTCCCATTGGCTGGAGAAGTGACTTAAAATAAAAGCCAGGAGCCTTTTGGGTGCTCACGGACCAGGTGCTGGGCTGAGTGCTTCATGCACACGGTCTCAGGCGTGTGCCTCCCAACAGCCCGGGTTGAGAGAAATACCACCGCCCCGCTTCACAGGGGAGGAAGTCAAGGCACTGAGCGTGTAAGCCGCTGTCTGAGCCCAAACTCCAGGGCTGCTCAGGTATCTGCTGGGCGCGCTGCCTCCCACTGTAGCCAAAGGCTGGGCCGTTTTCTTGACGCTCCAGGGCTGACATCTCTGGAGGTGGACAGCTCTCCAGGTTCCTGGGGAACCCCCCCCCCCCCCGTTGTGTTTCCTTCACAACCTTCTTCTGCGTCTGGGAGCTCCGAGTCCGCTCCTCCCGTGGTGGAGGGACCCGGGCTGCTTGTGGTCTTGTAACAAAACCGGAAGATCTGCGATGATAAAAATACCCTGAATTTGTGTGGGGCCTTTTTGTAAGAACTGATGATGCTCACGCACCTGGTGCTACGTTCTGGCGTTTCCGGAAGGAAGGGGGAGGTGGTCAGGTGTGCTGCGTGGGCCGGTCCTTGCTGGACACACGTGGGCCGTGAGTTAGCACTGTGGCAAGTGGGAGACCAGCTGCTGGACCCAGCCCTCCCTCCCGACGGCCACGGCCAGGCTCTGGGGTGCACCTGGGCTGAACTTTGAGCTGGGGACCCGAGTCACCTGCTGCTCCAGGGGCTGCGGGGCCTCCACGGTGACTGTGGCTTTCCTGCCCTCACGTTGGTAGTGGAGAACCCTCTGGAAGGCATAGATACGTGCTAGGCACTCACATAGGTCTGTCGACGCACACAGGGAGGACTGCGCATCCATGAAGGAGGGCCTCCTCCCCAGCCCGCGAGGCTGCCCTGTGCTGGCTGTGTCCCCAGCGGCCTGTTGGGGAAAGTGCAGGGGAGCTGGCCCTGGAGGGAGCGCGACCTTTCAGCAGAGTTTGGACGCCATGTGTGTCCAGCGCAGGGACAGTCCGCGATCGAGCTGAAAGGTCTGAGAGAGACCACCACCCCCCAAAGCTGTGCCCTCCCCCGGAAGGGGGCTGGCTCTGGGGAGCCCGGAGCCCCCCCCCCACCAGGCTGGCAGTCCTTGCTGGCCGACCTGGCCAGTTCTTATCGGACTGTGTAAAACCAGCCAGGGAGCCAGTTTGGCAGGAGGGAAGGGACCCAGAGGTGTGCCCGGGGTGGAAGGGGGTACAAGGAAGACGAGGAGCCTCGGGGGGCTTCCTCCCACGGGACCTCTGCTCTGCTCAGCCTCAAGCAGCATCGGCCAGGGCCGCCCGCCCCCAGCAGCCACTCCTCAGGGACAGTGCTCCCTCTGTGAGCATTTTATGGGCGTGATTTTTCCTTTCCTCTTTACCTTTCAAGCCTTCCCTGTTCTGCTGTGTCCCTTTTCCTGATTCTGGCCCTCGGGTAGCAGCTGCCCTTGGGGAGGCCCTTACCGGGGGCCCACAGCCACCCATGCTTCTGTGGAGTGGACCCTCCCTGGGCCCAGCGAGGCCTCGAGCCAGAGGTCAGGCTGCTGAGGCTGGAGGAGGAGGAGAGGGGCAGGCAGCACAGAGGAGCGCCCAGAACCAGTTTGGGTGGTGGTGGGGGATTGGGGGGGGGAGCTGGGCGGGGGAAGCAGGGTGGAAACACCAAAGGCTGCATGTGAGGCCCTGAGTTCAGAGGCTTGGGGCGGGCGTGAGCCAAAGCGGAAAAGGCAGCTCCTGGTGACTCTGCGTTCCTTCAGGGAGGCCTGGAAAGGCCGTGCGGCCCAGTCCTGGGGTCGGGAGAGCCCAGCAGGAAGTGAGTGGCAGGCCTGAGGCAGCTTGGGAGGCGGCCGGGACTGTTCCTGTCTCTGCCGGCACTGGCTGAGGACCTCGCCCAGGGACTCGCCCGCAGTCCTTCCTTCCCTGGGCGTCTGGTATGTGTGAGGCAGGACAGGGGTTTTGGGGGGGGGGCGGCAGGCGCTGGCCTCACAGCGTCAGGCCGGGCGCTCTGTCGGGGGTGGTGCTGCTGGGCGACCCTTAAAGCAGGGAAACCAAGATCTGCCTCCCAGAGGTAGTCTTTGTGACTCTGTTGAGGGCCACCAGCTCCGTGGCTCTGGCGTCACATCGTCTGGCCATTGGCAAGCCTCTCATAAGGGGTGAGAGAGTGACTCAGGCTCCTGGGTCATCCTCCCATGTCCTTGGAGCTGCCTCTAACCGCTTCCTGCAGTCCATCCTTTGTGTGTGTGTGTGTGTGTGTGTGTGTGTGTGTGTGTGTGTGAGAGAGAGAGAGAGAGAGAGAGAGAGAGAGAGTGTGTGTGTGTATGAGACATTGTCCCCAGCCAGCCCGTCCTGGGGGTCGAAGTGGCAGTCACCACCCCAGCCACATCGCCAGGCAGTCCAAATACCTCCGTCCCTTTTCTTCTGGTCCCCAAGATTTTTGTCCCTGTGGCAGGTTAGAGATAGCAGACCTCGCAGAAGTTCCCTGACAGACGAGTCAGAGCTTGAGGAAGGGTTGCTGAGTTATCGCTCCCGGCTCTCCAGCCACAGACGGTGTGAGGGGGCGCTAATTCGGGGGCCTTCGGGGGCCTTCGATGACAGGGACAAACACTGGTGGTTTCCTAGCTTCCTGGGGCTCCCAGAAGCCTCAGAGAGGAAAGGTCTACGAGCAGCCTGGAGTAACCTGGAGTCGTATTTGCTTTGAAAAGGCCGGGCCTTCCTGTTAGACTGGGGAGGTGGGGGGGGGGTTTCCCCGGGAGGGTGGGGGTGTGCCCCTCTTTCCCACCTGCTTCCACCACCCCCCTTGCCCTTTCTGGCTGCCCCTTCAGGGCCTTCCTGGAGCTGACATGTGTGTGCGTACTTGGATGGACGTTCCTGATTTGTTTCTTCCTGCGT
This sequence comes from Neofelis nebulosa, assembly GCF_028018385.1. Classification (NCBI taxonomy): domain Eukaryota; kingdom Metazoa; phylum Chordata; class Mammalia; order Carnivora; family Felidae; genus Neofelis; species Neofelis nebulosa. The sequence goes on from NC_080796.1 coordinate 2,645,315, forward strand.
TTTCGTCTTTCCCACCTTTATCTCCTTCGTTTCTGTCCCCCGACTGTCCCCCCAAGCCCCCAGGGGCTCCCCGGGGAGGACTTTCCTGGCAGGAGCTCAGGCACCTCTTAGGAGGCAGGCCCCTGTCCCCCCACCTCCCTCCCTGCTGTGTCCTGATGAGCTGTCCACCGGGCCATCTGACCCTTGGGACTGTTCCCACAATGGGGCTATTCTCCTGGGCTCTGCCAGGCACGCGGGGCCCGGTGCCCGCCTCTCCCTGATTGCTTGCTGCTGGCTGCGCCTAGCGGCCCCTGGGCCCACCTCGGGCCCTGCCAGTGCGGGTGGGGGACCCTCCGGGGACCCCTGGTCCTGACTGTCTGCCCGGTTTGCTCTCCAGGGAGGAGGGGCACGATGAACAACTCCCTGATCCTGGAGCTGTGGCGGTCCAAGGCGGTGTCTGTGCGTGAGCGGCTGGGCATCGGGGACCAGCCCAACGACTCGTACTGCTACAACACGGCCAAAAACAGCACCGTGCTCCAGGGGGTCACCTTCGGGGGCGTCCCCACTGTCCTGCTCATAGACGTCAGTTGCTTCCTGGTGAGTCCCCTCCTGAATCGTGTCCCCCCCTCTCCTCCCGGGCCTTCTGGAAAACTCAGGTATGGGATCAGGCGTGCCCGAGTTCACACGTCACCTCTGCCCCTCACCTGCTGTACCCCGGGGAGCCGCGCTCTGCGGGTGACGCAGCTGTCCCCCTGGTCACAGAGTCAGCCTGTTGCGTGGTGAGGCCCGTGGAAGGGGTCAGTCCACAGGGACCAGAGGCATGGGCTGGAATAGAGTGGCCGCACCTCCCAGCTTAGAAATGTCACCTCCTGTCCCCCGCTGGGTCCTGGGCCTTTTAGGGGATCAGTCGCAGAGCAGAGGACACAGCTGGGGAAAGGCCCACCTTCGTGGCCTTCAGTGGCCCAGACCTGCCTGTTCCCAGGGGGTCCCCCGGTTTGCAGTATGCTGTTCTTCTCCCCCACGGGTGGTTGGGTGGGATTCCCCGGGGGCCACGGGGCCCCTTCTTGTGTTCCTGCCTGTGGGGTGGCCATACCTCTCGCTGAGGGTATAAATGAGTAGCTTGTGCTGGGGAGGGGGTGTCCCCAGGACTCAGATCTGCCCTGTTGCCCCAGGATTTGCCTCACAGTGGCACCTTAGGGGCTGGCATGGGAACCCACCTGCCACTCACGTCGCTTTCACGAGAAAGGGCTCTGTGGGGCGCCCAGGGGGCTCAGTCGGTCAACCGTCCGACGCCTGATCTCGGCTCAGGTCCTGATTTCACGGTTCGTGGGTTCGAGCCCCACAGTGGGCTCTGTGCCGATGGGGAGGAGCCTGCCTGGGATTCTGTCTCCCTTTCTCTCTGTTCCTCCCTGGCTCGTGCGCTGTCTCTGTCTCTCTCTCTCTCTCTCTCTCTCTCTCTCTCTCAAATAAATAAACTTTAAAAACATTTATGAGAAGGGCTTTTAGGTGCCAGACAACCTGTTTCTTGGAGTCCACGTGTAGGTTGAGAACACCAGCCTCGGGTGACAGGGGTGGGGGGTCCCGGGGGTGCGCCGGTGACGCTGAGGGCTGGTGGGAATAACGAGAAGGGGCGCTGGAGAGCGAGGGTGGACACGGCTGCAGGGGCGCCGGCGAGGGGAGCTGGGTGTTTATCAGGGGATGTGATGGGTGCACACGTGAGCCAGAGCGGCTGGGAGAACATGGGCGCATGAGACACACACCCCAAGAAGGCAGCAGAGGGGGCGGCGGGGTTGGGGGGGGCACTTGCCGGACGGCCTTCAGCTTTGTCCTGAGACGTGACTCACCTGCCTCCGGGAATAGTCACCAGCTTCCCCGTCCACCTGGAGACGGTCCCGAAAGGGACGCGGCCCCTGTGGGGTTCTGGCCTCTGGATTCCCTTTAGGGAGACAAACCCACATTTAAAAGGTCAGTTCTGGGCGCCTGAGTGGCCCAGTCGGTTAAGCATCTGACTCCTGATTTCGGCTCAGGTCATGATCTCCGAGTTCGTGGGTTTGGGCCCCACATTGGGGGAGCCTGTTTGGGATTCTCTCTCTCTCTCTCTCTCTCTCTCTCTCTCTCTCTCTGCCCTTCCCCTGGTTGCTCTCTCTGTCTCTCTCTGAAAATAAATAAATAAACCTTAAAAAAAAAAAGCTTAGTTCCTAAAAAAAATAAGTAAATGAAATAAAATGAAAATAAAAAATAAAATGAAATAAAATAGAATGAAATGAAATAGAATGAAATGAAATAGAATGAAATGAAATAGAATGAAATGAATGAAATGAAATAAATGAAATGAATGAAATGAAATAAATGAAATGAAATGAAATAAATGAAATGAAATGAAAAGAAAATGAAATGAAATGAAAAGAAAATGAAATGAAATGAACGCCTGGTTTGTGACCGAGGCCGGCAGGGGTAGGTGAATTGAAAACGGCTCTGTGTCACCCTCCCTGAACCTTGAAGGGCGGTGGTCTGTCCAGGCAAGACCGGGTCTGAGGACCGCCAAGGTGAACGCGGAGGAGGTGGTGTGGAGCTTACAGATTTTACAGCTGGACGGGGTTTAGAGCGATTGGCTGAGGGCCCCAGGCTGTGGAGACCGAGCTGCCAGAGCCCAGGCTCCTCGGTGGGCACTGTCCCCCGTCCAGGCCCCATGCTGGCGTCCTCGGGGCTTGCCTGGGGGAGCACCCGGCTCGGCCTGGGGGAGCTCTGCTTCCTCGCCCTGTAATTAAGTGCAGTTCTGTGTAAGAGGAAGGAAGCGGGTCCTGGGCGGCTGTGAGGCCTGGTCTCGCCTTCCTGCTCAGGAGCACTGAGGGCTGATCAGCGCAGGGTCGGTGGGGTGGGGGTCCTGGCTGTTGCTGCCCTGAGAGCAAAGAGCGGGGCCGATGCTCATGGTGAGGAGGGCGCCGGGGCCAGCTCAGGGACGGGCTCGTGGCCTCTGTGCCCTGGCATCGGCGACAGGCGCTCGTGAAGACGGTGGGCAAAGGGTCGGATGGTTGAGCTGTGTGGCCTCGGGCGGCTCGGTGCCCTCTCTGGGCCCTTGTAGCCCCGCTGGGTTCAGGCTGGTGGGCTTTGCCCCTAAGGCAGGTGTCTCTAATGAGAAGTCCCTTTACTTGGTTTCTTCTCTCCTGTCAGTGTTTGATCTTGGTGTTTTCCATCATAAGAAGGAGATTCTGGGATTATGGCCGTATCGCCCTGGTGTCAGAAGCGGACAGGTAAGCAGGACGTGTCACCTCGAGAGCGTGAGTGTGTGTGTGTGTGTGTGTGTGTGTGTGTGTGTGTGTCACTGGGACGGGGCTGGGGGCCCACGCGTGTTGCTGACACTACGTTGTGTCCACTGAGCACATCCGTCCGCCAGGCCTGGGTCAGAAGCCGTCTCTCCTCACCACAGGTGCCTCTCCCACGGCCGTGGCCTGGCCGTGAACCTTGCTGGAGGAAGTTTAGTTCCTTTACACACTCGGGGCTTTCGTTATCAGCTGAGACGGATGCCACTCTTCTTCCTCACCCTGAATGTTGAAAGAGTGTCCCTTCTCTGACATGAGTTAGCTGGGGGCTGGGGGCGAGGCGAGCCCCCGGGGAGCTGCTCCTGTCCCCGCTCAGGGTCAGCGTGGGCCGGTGGCCCTCACTCAGCCAGCGTCGGGTGAGTCTGGTGCAGCAGGGACCCCCTTGGCTGGACGTCACCTGGGCTCTGCTGGCTGCTCACGACTCCTCAAGGGGGGACCGTCCTCTAGGTCCGCACCCTGGCGTCTCCAGCCCCGGCTGGCTGTCACACGGCCTGGGACCTGGTGTCAGATGCAGGACAGGAAGCAGTGGGGGGAGACACCCCTGTGGCCAGGCTCCCCCCACCGGGCCGCTCGGCTTCCCCAGGCCGACCTCCACCCTTGCTGCACAGGCGTTGGACTGTGGTCTCTGTGCGAGGCACGGGCCGCGTCGCTGCGAAAGCTCCGTGCCGCTTCCTGCCTCCTGGGTCCTGGCGTTTGCGAAAGCCCGAGGGTGTTCACCTTGCCCCGAGGGCTTCTTGGGAGCCTTAGACAGTTTTGGGGGGACTCTGGGGACGTGATGTGTTTGTGGCACCCCGAGTCCCAGGAGGGGCCGTGCACTGGAAAGGTACTGAGCCTGTGAACCCCAGGAGGCCCTGCTTCCTCCTTGGCTGCAAGGCCGTGGTCAAGTCCCCACCTTCTGGGGTTTCTCTCCTCCTGTCCCCTGTCCCCCGCAGGGCACCCAGAAGGTCAAATGAGAGAGCTGCCTGTGAAGGCTTTGAAAGTCAAGGTTCTTCCTGTCTTCTGCCCCTGCGAGTGAGGTTTTGGAATCGGTTCTAGAAAACTGGAAGTGATAATGAACATAATTCACACACCTCAAGCGACCCCCCACACACAGGGCAGGGGAGGGGAGCCCCCCCCAGCATCCAGACGCCCACGCTCCCATTTTCTTGTCCCTGAAAGTGGGGTGCCGCTTGTCATCAATGGCGGTCACACTTCAGTCTTTCTCATCGGTTCATAAGATTATTATGTCCCTGGCAGCCAGTGGTGGTGTCGATTTGATAAAACGAGGTTAATCTGACGTGCCGGGAGACGTATCGCAAACGTCAACAGTCTGAAGTCCCCTTGGGTGGGCCCGGAGCCGAGGCCCCAGGGTGCGGGGTGCGGGGACGGCCTGCCAGTGCCCTGACCCCTTGTCACCCGGCCCATGTAACGCGGGGGTTTCGCGTCTTGCACGCCCAGGTGCGGTCGCCGCCCTGGTGGGTGTGTTTCACGGGCTGAGTTAGATCTTGTCCCAGACTTGGAGGAAGGCCACAGCTTTGGTCCCGGGCTCTAAGGGATGGCGGGATACCGGACGGAGGTTTTCAGACTTCGAAAAAGGATTTCCTGGCATTTTTTTCCTTTTGTGTTCCCAGCGATTCCAGGTTCCAGAGACTGTCATCGTCGTCCTCTTTTGGGCAACAAGATTTTGAAAGCGAGCTGGTTGGTATCGACGGGACAGGCGTGGCTGTGGCCGTGGTGGGGGCGGGGCAGGGCAGCCGGGTACTGGTTCGGGGGCCGACTTGGCCCCCCGCGTCCTGAGTGGCAGGTGCTGGTGGTGAGCCCCCTGGACTTGGGACGGACCGCGGGGAGGGTGCAGCGGGGAGGCCCAGGGGGTGACACGGGGTTAACTCTGAGGCAGGAGCTCCCGAGTCCCCTGTGGTCCCAGCGCTCGGCTCTCATCACACGCAGGGATCTGTGTGACGGTTCATTGCTGACGTGCCTGCTGGCGGCGAGTCAGAGGTGGGCGGCCCAGCCGGGTTCCCCGGCACCTGACCCTGAGGAGGTGCCCAGCGGGCCGGGGTCCAGCCCAGCTTTGGGGGTGGAGGGGTTACGATCAAGAGAGGCGATGGACAGTCAGCCGACGGACCCTCTTCCCTCCAGAGTCCCACCTGGGGGGGGGGCCTGTCCCATCCGTGAGGCTTGTTTCCTTGTGTCTGTCCTGCGTCTCGGTCAGCACTGCGGGCCATCCAGCAGAACAGTTCCAGAACCGCTCTGAGCTCTCACCGGCTCTCGGGTCAAGTTCAGGCCTCGGCCCTGGAGCAAACTGTCAAAACTTGAGGGGTTTTTACGAGAATTCCAGGCACAGGGTGCGTGTCCCAGAGGACTGGGGGCCGGCAGACTCTGTCGCCTTGGGGACAAGCCGTGGCCTTTGCTGGATTTGGGACAAAAGCGCTGCTTCTATATAACGGGGGGTTAGATGGTTAGTGACCGTCAGAGGCGGTGATTCCATCCGCCTCCCGGGGACAGAGATGCTCAAAGCTAATCCCTGATCTCTCCGTTCCCAGGGATGCTGTCCCTGGCTGACTGCCATCTTTCGCCTGCAGTGAGTACAGCGGGTGTGTGCGTGAACGTGGGTGGGTGTGTTAGTGGGTGGGCGCGCGTGTCTGCCTGTCTTTCCTCGGGTGGCTTTGCCTCTGCGCTTGGCCGGCGAGGAGGAAAGGAGCCGGGATGCCTGACGCCGAGATGGGTCCCTAGATGCTTCTGGGTTCGAGGCGGAGCCTCGTGTGGGGGCCGGGCATGCAGGTGGCCCACACGGCCCGCACAAGCCACTTTCCCCCTCGCTTTGGGCAGGAACGCTTTGCACCTTCAACTCCTCCGCTTCCAAGTTTCCTTGTTTCTAACGTTTGGGGCCCGTGGGGAGAAATCCTGTGAAGCTGGGAGCGGCTGGGAGCGGAGGAGGTGCGGTTTCGGAGGTGGTGAAAGAGGAGGGCCTCTTAGAATTGATGAAATGCGGTGGTTGCGGGACGTCGGGTACGTCCCTCTCCCTGGGCCTCAGTTTCCACGACTGTAAGAGGGGCCCAGGCGACACAGCGGGAGAGGTGGGTCGGCCGGCCCCTGCCTGCCCACCACCGCGAAATCACGTCACTGGGACGCGTTTCCTCCTGACGTGGCAGGTCACTCCGAGCGTGGGTCCGGCGCACACAGAGAGGATTTTAGGTGTCCTAGACCCTCCCCTGACACGTGCCCACGGCGGGTGCCCCTTGGGGGACTGCGGCCTGTGGCCACTGCTGGGTGGGGCTCAGGCTGCTCCCCTGTCCCGGCGGTGGGGACCCCACTCAGCCTGGGTTGGGTGGGGCGGCGTGAGACACGCTGCGTCGTCATTTCATGGTAACCCGCAAAGGCTGTTGGCAGATCTGCTCTGTACCCCTCCTCCCTCCACCCCTCCTCCCCATACCCCCTCCTCCACCCACACTTGCTCCTCCCCACACCCCCCTCCTCCCCATAGACCCTCCTCCCCATACCCCTCTTCCCCTCCCCCAACCCTCCTTCTCCTCCCATACCCCCCTTCCCCTCCCCATACACCCCTCCCCTCCCCATACCCCCTTCCCCTCCTCCCAACCCCCTCTTCTCCCCCATACCCCTTCCCTCTCCCCATACCCCCCTTCTCCCCCATACCCCCTCCCTCTCCCCATACCCCCCTTCTCCCCCATACCCCCTCCCTCTCCCCATACACCCCTTCTCCCCCATACCCCCTCCCTCTCCCCATACACCCCTTCTCCCCCCATACCCCCTCCCTCTCCCCATACCCCCCTTGTCCCCCCATACCCCTTCCCCTCCCCATACCCCCTTTCCCTCCCCCCAACCCCCTTCTCCCCCCCATGCCCTCCTTCCCCTCCCCATACCCCCTCTCTTCCCTCATACCCCCCTTCCCCTCCCCATACCCCCCTTCCCTTCCCCATATCCCCCCTTCTCCCCATACCCCCTTTCTCCCCTCCATACCCCACCCTGTTCCGTGCTCCTCCCCCCCGCTCAGTTCCCTCTGCTGGCACAGGCATTTCTCTGGAGGGGGGCTGTCACTGGTACTCTGAGTGTCCCCACTCTGTCCCTGTAACACTGTATCAGACACTGGGATGCCGCGTGTCCCCCGGCTTTGTCCCTGTAACACTGTATCAGACACTGGGACGCCGCGTGTCCCCCGGCTTTGTCCCTGTAACACTGTATCAGACACTGGGACGCCGCGTGTCCCCCGGCTTTGTCCCTGTAACACTGTATCAGACACTGGGACGCCGCGTGTCCCCCGGCTTTGTCCCTGTAACACTGTATCAGACACTGGGACTCCCTGTGTCCCTGTAACACTGTATTAGATATGTTTTCAGTGTCTACTCCTTCCTGTTGCAAAAAGGATACTTTGACTGTTTTAAGGCCACAGTTGCATTCTAACAGCTGCTCGCGGCCAGTGTTGCAGGTGACATTCAAAGCATCCCCTCAGTTTCCTTGGCTTTGCCTTCCTGGCAAGATAGGGAGTCGGTCAGAGGTGTGTCTCCAGAAAACCTGTTGAGGAAAGAAAGTCGGAAGTCGCCGCCGGGTTAGGTTTGGGCCCCCATCCTGTTTGTTCAGTGCGCACGGTTGGGGGCAGGGCAGGTACTTTCTGGCAGGTGATTGGGAAGTGCAGCCAGTGTGGTCAGGTGCAAAGCTCTGTCCTCCAGGTAAACAGCACGCAGGGTAGCGTCCATCCCCAGGCTGGCTTCTGAGCATCTGCCCGGTACCCGGCCGGCCTGGCGTGCCCACCTCACCGCCTCACGTGTGGCCCGTGGCTCCCGCCGGTCTCCCACCTCTCGGATCTGCTTTGGTGCCGTGACACCCGCTTCTCTTACCACTGCCCGCGCAGAATTTTCCTGCTTTTCTGGAAGCCGGACCCTCAGGGAGACCCCCCTTTTCCCTCTGTGGCATTCTGGCTGTCAGCGCCTGGAATTTTCCAGGTCCCCAAGGGGGCCGGAGCGTCCAAATAGGGCAAGGAGGAAAGGGCGGAGCCCCCATGAGGCCAGCAGGACACAGGGAGGGGGCCGGACGGCAGGGTGGGGAGCCCGGAACAATTGACATGTTGACAGAAGCAGGAGGGGCTGCGGGACCTCCCCCTGCACACGTGTCTGCAGGGATGCGGGCAGCAGGTGCCTGGGGGTGTGGTGTGGGGGGTGTGGTGCAGGGCGCTGGGAAGGAGGCTCCTCCGGGCTTGTCCTGCCTCCGCCCTCCCGAGCTGCGCGACTGAAAGCTCGGTGTCCTGGGATGTGAGGAGACGGGACAGCCCGGCCCGGCCCTGCCGCTCACCCGGGTCCCCTGTGCGTGTCTTGGGCAGCGATGACCAGATTCTGGAGCGGTGTGGGGAGGACGCCATCCACTACCTGTCCTTCCAGAGACATGTCATCTTCCTACTAGTGGTCGTCAGCTGCTTGTCCCTGTGCGTCATCCTGCCCGTCAACCTCTCGGGTGATTTGCTGGGTAATGTTCCCTCGTCTTGTGTGACTCACGGCCCGGGGTGGGGTTGGGGGGGGCTCGTGGGGCTGGGGTGGGCCCAGGTGTCAGGAGGCCTCGGGGTGACTCCGGAACGTTCCCCTCTGCCTGGCCGTGCCTCTCAAGAGGCACCCCCCACCCCCGGACCTGAGCCTGGGCCAGGAGCTTGGCCCCCGGTGTGAGCTTCGGTTCTAAGTAAGGGGAATAAAACCCCAAGACTCGTAGGATCGGGGGCCTTCGGAGAGCGTTTCATACTTTCCTGCCCCCACGTGATCACAATCGGGAGGCCACAGTGAGTGGGTGTGGGAGATGTTCGTGACGCTCAAAGTCACAGCCTGGAACCGTGTGTCCTGCCAGTGCGGGAGGCTGGCTTCCAAAATGCCAAAGAATCCGCTTCCTCCTCCCTCCCTCCCTTCCTTCTTCTCTCCCTCCTCCCTTCCCTCCTCCCTCCCTCCCCACCTTCCTCCCTCCCCACCTTCCTCCCTCCCTCCCTCCCTCCCTTCTCTTCCTCCCTCTCCTCTCTTCCTTCCTCCCTCCCTTCTTTCCTCCCTCCTCCCTCCCTCCCTTCCTTCCTTCCTTCCTTCCTCTCCTTTCCTTTCCTCTTCCTTCCTTCCTTCCTTCCTTCCTTCCTTCCTTCCTTCCTTCCCCTTTCTCCTTTCTCCTTTCTCTCTTTTTCTCTTTCTCTCTTTCTCTCCACCCAACACGGGGCTGGAGCTCACGACCCCGAGATCCAGAGTCACACACTCTGCTGACTGAGCCAGCCAGGGGCCCCACGAATCCACTTCTCATGCCCAGGGATTCCCAGCTCGGTTTTGGGACCCGTTCAGGAGGATTTCAGATTCTCAAGGAATGTCACAAGAATCTCAAAGCAAGAGAAATTCCGATTGTGACTTACCCACGCGGCGGGTCGGGAAGAGGTTGTCGGGTAAAGTGGGGCCTTGGGTTGGTGCAGTTCTGAAAAGACCGGACGGCCGGTCCCTGTCCTCTGACGGGCCTGGCCGTCTCGTGCTTCCTCAGAGACCCACGGACCGAGGCGGGCCGCCCCCATCCCCCTTCCCTAGTGTGACCCTAAGACTAAGTGTCTTGCTTGTCTGCAGACAAAGACCCTTATAGCTTTGGGAGGACGACCATCGCAAACCTGCAGACGGAGTGAGTATGGGGCGGGGGCCAGGGCTTTGCGGGCACTGCCTGCCCCGGGCAGTGCTGCTGTGCGGGGTGGGGGTGGGGGGTGGTTAGGAGACGTGGAGGGCCCGCCCCCCCGCAAACCCCGCCCTGTGTGGGAGCCGGGCCCTGATGGCAGGTGTCCCCGCTCAGCGATGACCTCCTTTGGCTGCACACTGTCTTTGCCGTCATCTATCTCCTCCTCACCGTGGGCTTCATGAGACACCACACCCGGTCCATCCAGTACCAGGAGGAGAACTCGGTGAGCGAGGCGGGGAGGGTCACGGGTGGGGCCAGAGCGGAGCCTTGACCCGGCCTGTTGCCAGGACACGGGAGCCGTGCGCTTAAAGAGGCCTCTGTGGGACCTGGCTGGCATGTTTGTGCTCACGGTTGACTTCAGCTTTTCGTTCATTCGTTTGTTAATTTTTTTTTTATTTCATAAATTTCTTTTTGTTTCATGTTTGTTTTTGAGAGAGACAGAGACAGAATGCGAGTGGGTTAGGGGCAGAGAGAGGGGGAGACACAGAATCCGAGGCAGGCTCCAGGCTCCGAGCCGTCGGCACAGAGCCCGACGTGGGGCTCGAACCCACGAACGGTGAGATTGTGACCCGAGCTGAAGTCGGACGCTCAACCGGCTGAGCCACCCAGGCGCCCCAATTCACTTGTTATTTTTAAGGTTTTTATGTGTTTATTTTTTGAGAGAGAGAGAAGGAGAGATAGCACGAGCAGGGGAGGAGCAAAGAGAGAGGGAGAGAGGACCCCAAGCAGGCCTTGCCCTGTCAGCACAGAGCCCGATACGGGGCTCGATCCCACGAACCGTGAGATCGTGACCTGAGCCGAAATCAGTGGTCGGACGCTTAACTGACTGAGCCACCCAGATGCCTGACATTAGCTTCTAAAATTTTTCTGATTAGGGGCATCTGGGGGGCGGGGGTCAGTCAGTAAAGCATGTGAAGGACCCCCTCCGGGCTCTCCCAGGGGAGCACTGGTCCCTCCGAGCTCTCACTGTGTTCCGTGGGGAGGGGCGGGGCTGGGTGGGCTTGAATAGGGCGGAAACCCTGGGCCCACCTGGGGACTGGCGTGCCTTGGGGTGACATCCCCCGCCCCCATGTGTGTCTCTGGCAGGTGAGGTGGACCTTGTTCATCACGGGACTCCCCCGAGACAGCAAGAAGGAGACAGTGGAGACCCACTTCCGGTGAGCAGGGCTGTGGCCCCTCCAGGCGGGGCAGATGCCTCAGGCGGGCCGCTCTGTCTTCTCTTTGGGCGCCCAGAGACTTGGCGAAGGGCCTGGCCCTGCCATGCGAGCATCCATGGCCGCCGTGTGCCAGCCTGCTGTGGAAGGCTTCTAGAAGTCTGGGGTCTAGAAGGCCTGTCCGCTGCAGGCCGCCCCGGGGGACCACAGCAGCTGGAGCACAGGCCAGGCTGTAGGTGCAGAGAAATAGCTCGAGGGCACGAGCAGGTCTCCGGGGGGTGGGGGGGGCCTGCGCTGGCACAGGCGTCCGCCCACGGGTGTCTCTGGAGGGAGCACCTGCACCAAGGAGTCCTGCGGTGGAGGAGGAGGCAGGGCTCCTCTGGGGGAGGCCGTGTGTGTGTGTGTGTGTGTGTGTGTGTGTGTGGTACCAGGGATGCAGGGGAGGGGGGTGTGGAGCAGGAGAGGGGAGGGCAGGTGCAGAGGCCCCGGGACCCCGGCTGGAGGGCTTGCCCCAGGCGGCGAGCTGAGGATTCAGTCCGAACGCACCCCTCCCAGTCCCGCAGCCACTAACTTGCCGCGGGGACTCGGGGTGACCACGGTGTAACTCAGCACTATTTGCGGACGACGGCGATTCGTAGAAACAGAGAGCGAGTGCCTGATTTTGTGTGTCTGGTGGGCAGGGAGCATCGTTTAGCGGCCACTGGTGCCCGGCTGCCTGGATTCACATCTGGGCTCCAACAGCCACTCGCGGTGTGACCTTGGGCACAAGTCACTTAACTTCTCCGGCCCTTATTTTCCTCATCTGTAAAATGGGGACAGAACCTCCCAGGCTATGGTGAGGACGGCATAGTGAATACCGTGGGAGCACCCGGCCGGTGTGAGTCCACACACAGCACACTTGTGAGGGTCGTACTACGGTTGTTAATGCGGGTGTAGACGTTTGCTGGGCTGCGAGCCCCCTGCGTTCATTGAACCTGAAAGGTCTGTGATCTTCAAAAAGGGGCCACACGCTGGGTAGGATTTCCGCACGGTCCAAGGTAGGCGTGAGCCAGAGCAGACGATAGTGCTCTTCCTCCGGGTGGGTGAAGGAGGTCACGAACCGGATTCATCTGGCCCCACACGCGCCCGCTGACGTACAGCCAAGCGGGCACGAGCCTTTCAGTTTCAGGCGATTGCTTTCGTGCTGTTAAAAAAAAAAAAGCCCTCTTTGTGTTGAATTTCAAAATTTCACCCTTTGTAAAAAGACGAAAGGAAAGAGGTTTCTGTGGTACCCCGAGTACCCTCGGGGACTTGGGGGGGATCTCTCCTGCCGGGTGGGGAGGGTTCTCTTTTCCGACGGCCTGCCTTGCGCACAGGGACGCGTATCCCACGTGTGAAGTGGTGGACGTACAGTTGTGCTACGACGTGGCCAGGCTGATTCACCTGTGAAGGGAGAGGTGAGCGGGGCTGGTCGGTGGCCGGAAGCCTGTCCCTCCCTCCTGGGCCGCCCACCCTGCTGCCTCGCTGCTGGTGGGGGGTCTAGGCGGAGCCCCCAGGGGGGAAGGCAGGAGGGGGGGCTCTGCCCCTTTCTTGTTTGGAAAGCTGACCCCCTGGGGTGCCAGGGGGGCACAGTCGGTTAAGCCTCCGACCCTTGGTTTCGGATCGGTTCGTGAGTTCGAGACCCGCATCGGGCTCCGCTTGGGCAGTGCGGATCCTGCTTGGGATTCTCTCTCCCCTGCTCTCCGCCCCTCCCCGGCTTGCGCTCGCTCTCTCTCTCTCTCTCTCTCAAAATAAACTTTAAAAAAGAAAGCTGAGCTCCTGGGCCTGGCAGTTGGACAGTGGGCGTGGGGTCTGTGCCGCAGGGTTATGGTGACTCTGACGTGTGTCCCCCTACCCCCACCCCTGCAGGAAGAAGACAGAAAAGAGCCTGATCTATTACATGAACCTGCGGGCGAAGACAGGCCAGTGGACCCTCATCAACCCCAGGCCCTGCGGCCAGTTCTGCTGTTGCAAAGTGCCGGGGTGCGAGTGGGTGAGGGCCCGGCCCCCCGCGGGAGTGCCACGGGGTCCCCGCCGCCCGCGCAGGGCCCGTGGTCACGAGGGGGTGCGTGTCCTTAGGAGGATGCCGTCTCCTACTACGCGCGCATGAGGGACAGGCTGCTGGAGAGGATCGCGGATGAGGAACGCCGGGTGCAGGAACAGCCCCTGGGCATGGCCTTCGTCACTTTCCAGGAGAAGTCCATGGCCACCTAGTGAGTAGGGCGTGTCCGGAGCCCTTTGTCTCCTCCAGGTGACTTATGACCCGCCCCTGGGACGGGTTGGGGCTGGGGCAGGCCACAATCCCCCCATCATCCCAACCCAGGTGCGTGTGACACGTGTGGGGTGATCCTCGCGCGAGGTGAGTCCCTCGTGGGTTGACGTGGCCTCACCCCCGGGCCGAGCTCCCACCAGCCATGCCAGGGAAGGCGTCCAGCATTCTGCCACCCCCCTTCAGATGTCCACTCTGGACCGCAGATGATCTTCTGTGCTGGGTTTTCCGTCGCACAGATGCACAGACCCCAGGCACTGCACAGACCCCCAGCTCTGCAGCAGGGAGACCCCGGGGCCAGGCTGCGGAGCACACGTGGGCCCCAGCACGGGGCTCTGGCTCCTGGAGTGGCGTCACGCCTGGGGTGGGGGACGCAGGTGGCCACACAAGTGCCCCTTCCCAGCCCTCTCTGCGGGCACCGCACACCCGGGAAAAGTCCCCTGCAGCCAGGCCAGAGCCAGGAGGGGCTCGTGGAAAGGGGGGGCGTGCTGAGGCAGGAGTGAGGGGCATGGAGACGGCGGGGGTCCAGGTGGCAGTCCGGGGGGGCCCTGGGCGTCAGGGTGGGAAGAAGTGAGGACAGCTAGGCCCTGGCCCGGCCGCGCAGTGCGTCCGCGGCCCCGACTTCCTGGGCGGCCGAGGGTGATGATGGCGCAGGGAGCAGCCGTGGTCCAGGGGTGCAGCGGCCAGACGGGGTGCGCACCTGAGCCGGAGAGCCTCGGGATCCTGACGCGGAGGCAGGAGTGACCCCCGGCTCGCCGCGTGGTCCTGAGGATGAGGCCAAGTCCTCCCCGTGAGCTGTAGTAACGGCTAACCTAGCAACCCGCTGATAGAGCAACGGCCCCGGGGCCCCGCGGCATCTGCCCTCACTCTGCGCGTGTGCGCGGTGCCCCGGGTGTCTGGGCCACGGCCACGTCTGCTCTTCCTTCCTGGCAGCATCCTCAAAGACTTCAATGCCTGCAAGTGTCAGAGCCTCCAGTGCAAAGGCGAGCCCCAGCCGTCCTCCTGCAGCGCGGAGCTCCGTATCTCCAAGTGGACGGTCTCCTTTGCCACGTACCCCGAGGACATCTGCTGGTGAGGCCCCGGCCCTGGACTGGGGAGGGGGGAGGGGCCCCAGGCCGGGCATCACAGGTGCGAGCTGGCCTTCAGGGCCCCCCCACCATAGCTCCTGGCTCCGCTCTGGGCCTGGGGCGGGCGTGGGGGGATGCGTCAGGTGGGGGGGGGCATCCACACCCGGCACTGCGCTCCAGTGATGCCCCCCGGCATCCGGGGTGTCCGGGAGCCACGTCTATAATTTCCAGTTTCCTTTCGGCCGCGTTGAGAAAGTAGAAGGAAACTGTTCAACTTAATTGCATAATCTCTCTCTCCTTATATATCCGAAATATTATCACTCTAACGTGATCAGTTACCTTCTAGTGGAGATGCGTCTCTTTTTCATACTTAGTAGCTTTGAAATCCGGCGTGTATGTTCTTTTGAGTCGGACCAGCCCCGGTTCAGGGCTCGGTAGCCCCTGGCTGCTGTGTCGTGTGGCGTTAGGTCTAGCCTGGGGACACGCTGCTGAGCTCGGCCGCGTCCACGGGGGCCGTTGGTGAGCCTTGAGCACAGTGCCGCGGGTGAGGGCAGCCCCAGCAGAGCCCCCAGCGTGGCTGGCTTCAGCTCCCTGCCCAGAGCGAGCTTTGGGAGCGTCTCCGTGGCTCCAAGCTGATCTCTGATGGTTCACAGGGCTTCCCAAACGTGGGGGCAGCGTGCTGCTGTGTTCTCGGTGGGGTGAGAGGCCAGCATGACCGCCGTGGGGCCTGGGCACTGCTGTCCCCTGCCTCCCTCCCTCTGCGTGCACCCAGCCCCCGGCCCTGTGTCGCTGGTCACCAGGCATTTTAGATGTGGCCGTGTCGTAGCCTCGTTCTGTCTGTCTGGGTGACCGTGGAGTCCCTTTGGTGGGTTCTGGCCCCCGGGCTGTGGCCGGGGAGCCGTGTGAGTGGTGGATAACCTGTTTTCTCTCTGAACTCAAGGGGACCCCGCATTTGACCTTGCTGGAGCTGAAGGTCGGTACAGAGGGCTCACCTGTACTCCTGGGGTCCAAGTGCCTCAGTCTGGTCTCTCGCCGGGCCTCGATGTGACCCGCTGACCCACCTGAGGGCACCGGGGGCGTGGTCGGCAGCCCGGCCTGGGGGGGGTCTCAGCCTCCAAGCCTGTGTCCCCTCCTGCAGGAAGAACCTCTCCGTCCAGGGTTTCTGCTGGTGGCTCCAGTGGCTGGGCATCAACTTCACTCTGTTCGTGGGGCTCTTCTTCCTGACCACCCCCGCCATCATCCTGTCCACCATAGACAAGTTCAATGTCACCAAACCCATCCGTGAGCTCAACGTGAGTGACTATGCTACAAGCCCGTCCTGCAAGGCTGGGGACAAGAAGGCGTGGGGGGGGGGCGGTGGCTGGAGCCCAGGGACGTGGGGGCTGAACCAGGAGCCGTGCCTCTCAGCTCACGTCCGTGCCTTTAGGCCTTGAGCAGGTGTGGCCACATTTACGACACTGGTTTACGACACGCGCGCGCCCGTGCGTGTTTTCGAAATCAATCTGAACGTTCAACGGTAGGGTCGTGTGAGCTGAAGGGCATGTACTGATGGAAAGTTAAGTATCTGTTACATAATCGTCAACTCATTGATTCTAGATAGGCAACAAATGATTATTTAAAATCTTAGACAAATCGAGACAACGAAACGCTTCCTGAAGTGGCCTCTGCTTGAAAACAATATTGGTTTCCCCAGGGCACCTGGGGGCTCAGGTGTCCACCTCTTGGTTTTGGCTCAGGTCGTGATCTCACAGTTCGTGAGATCGAGCCCCTGTGTCGGGCTCTGAGCTGATAGCGTGCAGCCTGCTTGGGATTCTCTCTCTCCTGCTCTCTCTCTGTCCCTCACCTGCTCGCTCTTTCAAAATAAGTAAACGTAAAAAAATTAAAAAGATACTGATTTCCCATAATTGGCTCTGTTGAAATATCCCCCTAAATCTTTTTTTTTTTTTCTCCAGTTCCACTTGGCATTCAGTCAGTCACGCTCAGGGCAAGCACGCGGGGCTAGAAGGCGTGAGGGCCTCGCTGTGCCGTCCCCCAGCTGACGAATTCCGAACGCTGGGTTTTCATCCCAAAGCTGGGGCGAAGGCACCTGCCGGATGATCCTTGCGGGGTTCTGGTGATGGTGACCACATAAGCTGCTGTGTGGCCCAGGCCTTCTTACCCGAAAATAACCCCTTGCGCACATTAAGAATTTTGTTTATCTTTAAAAGCGTGTCAGTGTTCACGCCTTTGCGCATCTTTGGATGTATGGCCAAGTCTGTTCTTTTGAGGGTGGAATCGGCCGAGTGGAACCCTCTTTGTCGATTCTCCCTAAACCAGTTTCGGTTTCTTATGGTAAAGCAAGAATCTACAGATATTTGCAACACTGTTCTAAGAACAGGACCCTCCTGGCTCTCATTCCATCCGTTTTCTACAGTTCATTTACTCTCGTCTCATTCAATAGCATTAAAAAAATTTTTTTTATATTTATTTTATTTTTGAGAGAGAGAGAGAGAGACAGAGTGCGAGCAGGGGAGGGGCAGAGAGAGAGGGAGACAGAGTCCGAAGCCGGCTCCAGGCCCTGAGCTGTCCGCACAGAGCCCGACGCGGGTTTTAAACCCACAAACCGCGAGATTGTGACAAAGTCGGATGTTTAACCAACTGAACAACCCAGGCGCCCCTCAATAGCATTTTTTAAATTTTTTGTTTGAGAGTGTGCATGGGTGGGGGGGGGGGGCAGAGGGCAAGAGAGAGAGAGAGAGAGAGGGAGAATCTCGAGACTCCAGGCTTAGTGCAGAGCCTGACGTGGGGCTCGATCCCACGGCCCTGGGATCATGACCTGAGCCGAAGTCGGACACCCAACCGACTGAGCCACCCAGGCGCCCCAGTACGCAGCTTTTTAAAGATGCCTGTTTTATCAGGGAAAGTAGGCAGCTCCTGTGATTGCAATAGTGAGCATATCAGGCACAGGCAGTTAGGTCACTGCTGGGCAGGAGGGAGCTGAGCGGGCAGGCCTCCTGGGGAGGCCCTGGCTTCCGTGTTCCCACTTGCCCTTGGTTGCGCAGAGGGGAGCCGGCAGTGGGGGTCGGGGGGGCGCGGTCGCTCTGGGCAGTCAGACAGGTGGAGATCGGTTGTATGTGAAGTTACTTTCTCTGCTCATCCAGCCCTACTAACACCAAGTGCAGTTCTGGTCTGTTCGGCCAACGGCACGGGACACCTGCTCTGTATGGGGCACAGCGTCAGCCCTGGGGGGCAAGGCAAGGGCGACCGGGAGTTCCCGGAGTCGCCGTGACAGCAGGTCGTGGCCTCCAAGCCCCCATGGCCACAGCCTCTCCACCTGTGTCTTCTGTGGGCCGTGTTTTGCAGGACCCGGTCATCAGTCAGTTTTTCCCGACCCTCCTCCTGTGGTCCTTCTCGGCCCTGCTCCCCACCATCGTCTACTACTCCACGCTGCTGGAGTCTCACTGGACCAAGTGAGTGAGGACGCTCGCCTGACGGCGTCCGTGGGTGCCCAGCAGGGGTCTTGGGGGGAGCACCGGGCAGGGCTCACCTCTGACTTCCTGCAGGTCAGGAGAAAACGAGATCATGATGTCCAAGGTCTATATATTCTTGATCTTCATGGTGCTGATCCTGCCGTCCCTCGGCCTCACCAGGTACGCGTCGTCACCTCCTGCCCTGAGTTCACAGTCAGGATCTGGACAGCTCCGTCCCCAAGTGGTTTTAGAGGATGCAGATCCCTGACGACACTTAAGCCGGTCCCTCCCACTTGGGGTGCCGTTGCGCGGCAGGCTCACGGATTGTTCCGGAGATCCGGTCTCTCTTCCTTAAAAAGAAGCTTGAAGACAACATTTCCGCCCAGGGGGAGGGTAGAGTCACGGCTGTGTTGATTTTAAGGGAGGGGGCCGCCGTTGGAGCAGCCCCTCATAGGCTGCTCTGGAGTGGGGGCACCTTAGACGACAGATGGGGGTCCCGATGTCCTGCCTGCTGGTGAGAGCAGGGAAGAATGAAAACGGGTCGCGATCACCTGGAGGGCTGGACATAAATTCTTACGGGATTCATTTTTCTTCCAGTCTGGATTTTTTCTTCCGGTGGCTCTTTGACAAAACTTCCTCCGAAGCCTCTATCAGGTTGGAGTAAGTATCGGCCACGTTGCGTTTTGGAGCCGTGGTCCCGGGGAGAGGTCCCACGGGGGCTCAGCCGTGGCTGCGCTGGGGCTGGGGGCGCGGTGGCCTGTGCCCGGCACAGACGTCTCCTCCTGAGGCCATCGGGGCCGGGGAAGCCCACGGCCCCTGGCAGGGCTGAGGCCGCCCTATGGGGGCTGACCCACTTTGTGCCAGGTGTGCAGAAGTGTGGTTAATCTTTTAGGCTGAAACTCCATCAGGGGCAGTCTTGTTCATTCTTGGAAACTCACTTACTTACTGAGAATGGAGCCGCTCAGGGAGAAGGAACCCGTGGGTCCCAGTGGTGCCGGGGAGGCCGGGGTGGGGACGGCCACGCGGCTGTGCGGTTGGGCCCGGGCCCCGTTTACCCCCGGAGAACAGAATAAACCTGTCTCTGGGGTGTGTCCCCCTGACAGGGCGTTGCGGGCTAAATGCTTTATTCTTTTTCTCGTTGAACCTTTACGACAAGCTGTGGGGGTAGGCGCCATTGTTTCTCCATTTTATGGATGGGGAGACTGAGGCTCAGAGATGTTGGAATAGCTTGCCCTGGGCTACCCAGCCCGTTAACTCGGCCTGAGCCCCGACTGCCCTACCCTTTGGGCCCTAATACTGGCCCCCCGCCTTGGCATTGACTCATCCAACCCAGTGTTGGTAGGAAGGCTGGCCACGTTTCCTGGGAAGATTAGACCGAATTATTCCACGTGGGTTCTTGCTGGTCAGGCTGAGGGCTCGGGGGCTGGCGGCCACAGGCGGGCACCCACACACCCAGCCAGCTCCCGTCTGGGTGGACTGTGGCTTCCAGATGGCCAGATCTGGCGCTCGGGGCTGGGCCCTCACCTTCATGAACCGTCAGCCACGTCTGACACATCGTCACGCCTTCGTCCGCGAAGGCTCCAGGATGGCCCTGTCCCGGTTCTCTTCCCATCGCGGGTTCTCCTGCGTCTCCCCGATGCCTGTGGCCCTGCTCCCAGTCACCTCAGCTGGACCCCGGCCTCCGTGGCCCCGTGCTCCCGAGTTGGAGCCTGCAGGCCCCGTGCACCCGCGGCCCTGCGCCCAGGGCTGCCCACGAGTGTCTGGCTGCCCCAGCCGAGGGGCCCTGGGGCACCTGTCCCCTCTGTGCCCTCCCCCGCCGCACCTGGTCCGCCAGCACCCCTCCGGTCGCCCCGCCTCACCGATGCCAGCGGCCACCCCTGTGCAGCCCCAGCCCTCCCTGCACGCATGCCCTGCCTCTCCCTGGCCCGCGGCCCCCCTGCCCTGTGGGTGCGCGCGCCCCGCACCCGCCGAGAGCCGCTCTCTGCCCGGTCCCTGGACGCTTGTCCTTGCCCTCCTGCTCCGCGAGCACGGGTCTCACCTCCTTAGGCCTCTCTGGCGGCCCGTGTAACAGGGGGCACGTCGTCCCTCCTCTGCTCCGGTTCCCCCGAGCACACGTCACATCTGGCATGCTGTGTGTCCCCTTCGCTGGGATGCAGGCTCTCGCAGAGCAGGGCAGGGGCGGGGGTAGGGCAGAGGCAGGGGCAGGGCCCCCCTTTCATCTCTGAGCCCGGAACACGGAGCGAGCATCCGCACCAAATGCAGGGGCTCCGCTCCCGCCCTGCCGAGTGCCCCTCCCCGGGACGGGAAAGAGGCTCACAGCCCGGCCGCCCCCCAGGTGCGTCTTCCTGCCCGACCAGGGCGCCTTCTTTGTGAACTACGTCATCGCCTCGGCCTTCATTGGCAACGGCATGGAGCTGCTGCGGCTGCCGGGCCTGGTCCTCTACACCTGCCGCATGGTCGTGGCCAAGACGGCCGCCGACCACAGGAACATCAAGCAGGTACACCCCGCCCCCCTCCACGGGGCCGGTGATCACCCAGGAGGCGCGTCCTGGGGGGGGACGCACTCTGCACCTGTCCTCTGCGTAGACGCGGGACTCTCGGGCCTGCTGCGTAGACCCGATTGGAGCAAGGGAAACACTGAGAGAACGAGACTCCTTTACCCCTGGCGGCCTGGGTGTGAAGCGAGCAGGGCCGGAGAGGTCCGTGCAGACGGCACCCGGGGCGGGCCGGAGAGGTCCGTGGGGCAGGGGGCAGCCGTGAGCCTCCCGTCTCCAAAGTCCTCCCCTTACGGCCCCCGTGGCGTGGGCGGGTGGCATCTGGAGCAAACCCTGCGCTCTGCCCTCTTGGCACAGAACCAGGCCTTCCAGTACGAGTTCGGAGCCATGTACGCGTGGATGCTGTGCGTCTTCACCGTCATCATGGCCTACAGCATCACCTGCCCCATCATCGCGCCCTTCGGTGAGTGTGGCCCCGGGGGCGGTGGCTGACCCCTCGGGGCACCCTAGGGGTGCCCCCCGCACACTGAGGACTTCTGCAGCGCCCGGGAGCCACAGGGACATCCCTGGTCCTGCTGGCCATCCCTGGTGGCGCCCTGATCCCAGCGTCCGGCAGCTACCGCCTGGCTCGCGGGTGACCGCGCCGCGCGGCAGACGTGCTCTGAATGTGTGCGCTCCGTGGGTTGTCACTCGTACCGCTCGACGCATCTCGTTTGTGGCCCCTTTCACACTCAGTGTGACACGAGTGAGGAGTAGACCCAGGATCTGAGCTGAGGACTGTTTGACTTTAAAGACCGAGGTCTTGCAGCTAAAATAAACGTGAGGAACTGCAGACAGGTGGAAGATTCTAGAAGGAAGTAGAACACCCAGCACACTGTTGGCACTGCAGCTGAGGTTTAGGGGCGGGAGGAGGTTTTAGTTTTCCGTTTACTCTTGAACTATTTAAAAAATCAACAGGTTTACTTTTTTTTTTTAGTGTCTGTTTTTGAGAGAGACAGAGCGCAGGTGGGGGAGGGGGGAGAGAGAGAGGGAGACACAGAATCTGAAGCAGCTCCAGGCTCCGAGCTGTCAGCACAGAGCCCAACGCAGGGCTCGAACTCATGTACTGTGAGATCATGACCTGAGCTGAAGTCAGACGCTCAACTGACTGAACCCCCAGGTGCCCCAAAAGTTTTACTTTTTGAAAACAAAACAGGAACACCCAGCTGGCTCTGTCAGTGGAATGTGCGACTCTTGGATCTCAGGTTGTGAGTTCAAGCCCTGTGTTGGGTGTAGCGATTACTTAACAATAAAACCTTTAAAAAAATAAAAAATAAAAAAACAAAATTTTAAAGATCCTGACATAACAGAAGCACATCCACCCTGTGTGCTGCCCCTGGGGCAGGACCCTCTGGCACCTGCCGCCTGATGAGTGCGGAGGGCCAGCTGGAGCCGGGAAGGGACAGAGAGAGGGAGCCCGGAAGGACGGTGGGGGGCTCGCGGGGGAGGGCCCGGGCAGAGGTCGGGCCAGGCATTCGGTACAAAGTAACTTCTTTCTGCAAAATGATCCTAGAATTTCTGTCTTCCCTAGGGACAGAATGACAGCTGCCTTTTACTCCTTGGGGTCAGGGGGAAACTGGGAGAGGGCGGGGGAGAGAGCGAGCGAGCGCGAGAGCGCTCCCGAGCTGCCGGGATCTGCTTTGAGCCCCACTTTGCCTTCGTGTAGTCAGATGGCAGACCAGCCCGGCCCCGTGGACAGATCGATGCCCCGGGAGGGAGGGGGCACGGGGGCCCCTGGGGCCCCACCAGGCTTGCTGCTCACGGCCCCGTGTCCGCAGGCCTCACCTACATCCTGCTCAAGCACCTGGTGGACCGTCACAACCTGTACTTTGCCTACCTCCCGGCCAAGCTGGAGAAAAGGATCCACTTAGCGGCCGTCAACCAGGCCTTGGCCGCCCCCATCTTGTGCCTCTTCTGGCTCTATTTCTTCTCCTTCCTGCGCCTGGGTGAGGGGCCCTCTGACCAGGGCGGGGTGGGGGCGGGTGGCGGCCCTCGGCCTCCTCTTTCCGCATCCACGCCAGCCCGACAGCATCCAAACCGGTGTCCAGTCGGAACGCGGTACCCGGGCTGAGGGCTGGCTGGGGACAGCGCCGACGCCCCGGTTCCCGAGCTGGCCTGAGCCCGGGGAACCCTGGAGGAGGCCGCGTCGCTCAAGAAGCCTTAGAAGGCAGTCCCTCTGTGAGCTCCGCAGGGGCTGAACCAGAGGGGACGGGCAAGGGGGCCGGATTGCTCTTTGGGGGGCGGGGGTGGAGAAGGGAAAACGGACACTCTCGGGGAAAAGAAAAAGGCAGACAGGACGTGACCGTGCCCCAGCCAGGTGGGGGAGCTTCCGTCCCGCCTGGCCCAGGACGCTGGAGCCTGGAGGGGGCTGACCGTTGGCACAGGCCATCGACTCGGTGTCCCAGTTCCTGCAATCCAACCGGGGGCGAGGCCAGTGGGTCCCTCTGTCTGTCCAAGCGATGAAGACACCACCCCAGCTGCTGGAGGGCGGGGGGCGGACGCTCTTTTCTTCCCTTTCTGCCCGAGGCAGAGGTCACGCACGGCTCCTGCCCCAGACGTGGCCCCTCTCCCCCCACTGAGGCTGGCATCCCTGTGTCCCCAGGTCTGAAGGCCCCCCTCACCCTGTTCACCTTCCTGGCCGTCCTGCTCACCATCCTGGTCTGCCTGGTCTATACCTGCTTCGGATGCTTCAAGCACCTCAGCCCTCTGAACTACAGGGTAAGGGGCACCTCATCCCAGCGCGTGCAGATTCTCCGTGGGCAGGCCTGGGGCTGGGGTGCGCCCTGCGCTCCCCGCCCCTTGTCCTGCCCTGTGCCGCCCGCCCCGGCCCCTGCTGCCAGGAGCCTGGCACCAGCTGGTGCTCTTATCCCGAGCGGTGCCGGTCTGTGTGCTGGGAGGATGTTCATCTGGGAAGGGCCTTTGGTCTCTCATCGCGAGTTTCTGTTGTGTCTGCAGATGGAAGAATCGGCCAGCGACAAAGGGAGCGAGGCCGAGGCCCACAGGCCACCGCCGTTCACGGTGAGTGTCCCCGGGCAACGTGCCGAGCATCTCCTGTCCAGACAGAAGGGCCCCGACCGCGTGGCACCCACGTTCCTACGTTGAGGTCACGGGAGAGGGCATCCTGGTCCCGCGGGCTGGATGTTTCACCGGGCGCCCTCCTCCCTTCCCGGCGTGGCTAATGCCCGCTACGGCCTGCTGCGTGAAGCCCCCGGCGTCCTGCTCCGGGTCCCTGACAGGAGCCAGGGCTGCGACAGAGACCCCGTCAGCAGCAGCCTTCTCTCCAGCCGCTTCAGGCACTCTGATGGGTGTCAGTCCTTGGACCAGCCCCAGGGAGACGGTTCTCAGATTCACTACCCAGGGGTGCACCTGCCTCCGCGGACGAGGAGACGGGCAGGCGGGTGGCGGAAATGCCTTTCTTAGCCAGGGTCTGGGGGAGGGGCCGGCGGGGGGAGTGGGGAGGAATCTCGTGCCCAGCCCCCGCTCCAGGTGCTCATGCCCCCGTATGTTGGCAGCCCTACGTGCCCCGGATTCTGAGCGGCTTGTCCTCGGAGAGAACGGCCCTGTCCCCACAGCATCAGCAGACTTATGGAGCCGTCTGTGACATCAGTGGGACCGTCCTGGGGCAGTGTCCCGCCCAGGGCCCTGCGGACAGCGACAGCAGGCCGGCTGCCTACCAGGAGGCCTGAGGGCGGCCGGGCCAGGCTCCGAGGACGGAGAGGAGGAGACCCAGGTGGAAAAGCGGCTTGACTCGGGCCCCAACCAGGCCCAGGACTACTCTGACCTGTGTGAAGCACACCTGCTCTGGGAAGACGGACCCAGAAAGGTTCCCCAGGCCCTTGGCCGAGGAAGACAGGGCGGGGCCACCACGCAGGGAATGGCGGCCTTTCTGGTCACAGCAGCGGGGAGGGGGGCCGGTGCGTGCCGGGGACTCTGTGCGTCTCCAGGTCCCCCTTCTGCATAAATGTCCCAGCTCTGTAGCTGGGACACATCCCTGGTGATTCCGCAGGACCACATGTGGGAACGGTGCCCCAGCAGCCCCTGCAGCTGTCCCAGGTACCCGGGAGGACACAGCGAAGGACTGCTCTTCTGTGAGGATGGACTGCCCACCACCTCTGGGCACACACCCAGCGATAACCAAAGAGCCTGCGTGTAGCTCTGGGCGGGGCCGCGATGCTGGGCGGGGTTTCTTCCGGCCCCCCCAGACCCCCCCCATCACCGCATCCAGCCATCTCCCACCCATCGGGGCTGCGCCGCGGGAGCAGGAAGGGACCAGGCTCCTTGTTTCTGTGTCACATTGCCAGTGACAGTGGCTGGGTCAGGTCACCCTGCAGCAGGCAAGGGCAGGAGGACCACGAATAAAGCGCTCATTCGGCCAGACTGGTGAGGTCAGGGCCCCATCTACCTGCTCCCTCCCAGGCTGGGGCTAGTGCTCCCAGTGCCCTGGAGCCAGGGGGAAACCTGAGTGGGGCAGGGGGGAGGAGGAGAGGGTGTCTGCCCCTAGCTGGGCCAGGCACCATCCTTAAACTGTGAGGACAGGTGGCCCCTTGCCTAAATTTTTCTCCCCATGGGACAGGGACTCCGTTCTGGGCACCTGCCAGAGAAGCAGCCTCCCACTGCTATCAGGGGGCGCCAGAGGCCCAGGGGGGCCCTTGTGCACGGGGTAGGTGGGTGGGGGCGGGGGGTGGCTCCATCCTGCAGGGGCGAGGCTGGGGCTGGGGCTCCATCCGGCAGGGGTGGGGTGGGGCTGGGGGGGGTGGGCTCCATCCTTCAGGGAAGGGGGTAGGGGTGGGGCTCCATCCTGCAGGGGCAGGGCGTGGCCCAGGCCTCCTGAGACCCCACCCCTGCACCGCCCAGCCTCAGGTCCTGCTGGGTGTTCTAGGTGCCCAGGACACCCGGTGGGCACACGTCGAGTGGGGCCTCCTTCCCCAGCCCAGACCGTATGCCTGCCAGCTCTCCTGGGAGGGGACCCTATGTGGGGCCGGGACAAGCAGAGGTCACCTGGTTCCAGCCGCTCTGAGGACTAAAATCATTTATCGGCATCCACCTGCGTGTGGGAGGGTGCGTGCAGCGCGCTTGGGGCCCAGGACGGGCAGGGGAGGGGGCGGGGGTGGGGATACACCTTCGCCAAGAGAAGCCGGGGGGGTGGGGGGGGGAGGGAGAGGGAGGGGGATGGGGGGGCCGCACTGGGAGGGGGTGGCTGATGGGGAGGGAGACTCGGCCCCGGGGGCCACCCCCGTGGCATCAGGGCAGCTCAACCAGCCCCACGAACTTGCGGATGTCCTGGGCCAGCAGCTCCGGCTCCTCGAGGGCGGCAAAGTGGCCCCCGCGGGGCATGTAGGAGTAGGACACGAGCCTCGGGTACTTGCCCTTCACCCACCTCTCCGGTACGTGCATCAGCTCACACGGGAAGGCGGCCAGGCCGGTGGGCACCGACACCTTGACCCTGGAAGGGACAGAGATCCCCTGAGAGGCAACGTCGCATCCTGGTCCCCTTCTGTCCCCACAGCGGGGGCTCAGGGACGGGGCGGAGGGGACAGGAGGTCAGAGCCAGGGTTGTGACCGCGCCCTCAACTCCAACCCACCCAGGGCCTTTCTGGAAGGGCTGGCCAGGTTGGGGAACAGGGCCAGGTGGGACAGGTGTCCCCTGTCCCTCCGCTGCCACCTGAGGGTCTCCGTGTGAAGGTCCAAGGGGCCCCGGAAGCAGGGGTGGCACAGCGGGCCGGCCCCGCGTTCCCTTCCTGAGCTAACTCTAGACGCACAAGATTTCTCCCAGCACCTCCGGCCTGCCCACAAATTCGTTCTCAGGCTGGGCGTCTGCCCTCGGGTTCAAGGCCGGCTTGTCTTGCGGCTCCCTGCCCTGGAGGCCTCTGGGCTGGGCCAGGCTTACCGATCCTGCTTGAAGAGCTGCCCCCTGTTCTCCTTGTAGAAGCGCTGGGAGGAGGTGATGGCGCCAGTTGTCCAGTAGAGCATGACGTTGGTCAGCAGGTCGTCCAGGGAGAACTTTCTGCGGAAGCAGAACCAGACGGCCGCTGAGCCCCGGGTGCACCAGAGGGCAGCCTCCAGGCCTGCCTGCTTTCCCCCCCCTCAGACATCACTGCGACCGGGGCACAGGCAGGCTCCGCCCAGGGTCACCAGCCACCATGATGGCAGGTGACGCGGCATGCGGACCGTGCATGAGGCAGGTTCCGCTGGCCCTCACGGCCGCCCGCACCCCCGACCACCCCCAGAGCGGTCCCACCTGGGCAGGAAACAGCAGGTGAGGACAACCGAACCCAGAGGCTTTGGGCTGGTCACCACCGGGTGCCTGGAGGTGGCTGCCCACCTCTGGCCCTCGAGGACCATCCCCAGGTGGGCTCGCCCCTGCCGGGGCCTGGGCAGGACGGGGTTTCCAGGCAGCGTTTGGAGCCCCTGGACGCGCCTGGCATTACCCACAAGCTTCCCGCCAAGTGAGTCACCCTAGGAGTCATGGGGCCCTGTGCAGACCCCCCCCAACACACACACACTCAGGCTGGGACTGCTGAGCAGGGGGACCCCACCCAGGCTGCGGGGCTCCACCCTTGGGGAGGAAAGAGCCATTTGGTCCTCTTGACCCTAGAAACCCCACATCCACTGCGCACAGACCCGCCAGCTTCCCACCCTGTCCCCTCTCATTCCCACAACGCCCTGCCAGTGCCCTCGGCCACCCAGACCCACCTGCTGGTGCGCAGACCCCAGGGGACTCCAGCTCTGGGGACGGGTCCCAACCCTCGGTGCGTCCCGATGGCCACGTGCCACCCACAGCCCCCACCCCGCCAGCCTCCCTGAGGGAACCCAAGTCTGCACAGAGCTCCCCTCGGGCCTTCCCTGCTCCATTCCAGTCCTGGGGGCTTAGGAGATCTAAGCTTCCTTGTCGGGGGGCCCGATCCCTCCATCCGCCTCCAAGTCTCCCTCCCCTGCCCACGGTCTGCCGTCCGATGCCACCCGGGCCTGCCTTCTGCCTCCCCTCCCCTGCCCCACCCATCCCCCATGCCTCGGCAACCCCCCCCCACCGACGCTGCAACTCTCCATCCACACTCGCCCTTCTCACTATGTTCTGTCTTCCCAGACCTCCCTCCGTCCCCCTCCCAGTAAGCAGCCAGTAAGCCAGGGGTCCCCCCAGCACCCCCCGATGCTGCCCCACCTGCACTGATGCCAACTGCTAATTTCCCCGAGCACAGAGAGGGTCATTTCCTCCCATTGGACCCCTCCCCAGGCTCAGATGTCAGTCCTGTTCCCCAGTGGGCACCTGGCACCCAGCACGTCCGGGACAGAAGTGTGCTCTGTGCCCAGCCCCTCTCGGACACACGCTCACGGATGCAAGTGCATGCGCACATGCATACTTCGAGGCACCCCTCCTCCGCCCCCCCTGCCACCTCCCTCACACCGACCCCACGACGCCCTGCTTGCCCCCCTCGCGGGGGGAGGCCCCGCAGCGTCACTGCGCCTGCCCAGCTCTCCGCCTCCAGGGCAGTGACTTTGACGAACCGAAGCCAATTTGCCGAATTTACTTGTTTGTGTCGGCTCTTGGGAGGCCGTCGGCCAAATATGCTTTTGTCCTCGGCACCACGATTCACCCCTGCCCTGCTCCCCACCGGTGCAGCTTGAGATAGTGACGGGGGAAGGGAGAGCATTAACATTAATATGAAAATACGAAGGATTTGGGAGAAAAGAGGCTTCTCCAGAATGATGAACACGTTCATCAGGAATCTTCGTTTCCACATTCTTAGTCTCCAGCAACAGCGGCCCGGAGCGGGAACAGAGACAAGGGAACCTCCAAATGGAGAGCAGTTGATGGGAACAGAATGGTTAGAATCGGCTCTCAAACCCTGTGAACTGGGCTTTCAGCGAGGTGGCTAAGGGCTCCCGTATTCCCTCGGCTCCGGTCCCGGCTTGGAAACTACCACCACACCCGTCTCCGGCCTACCGCAGTGATCTTTCTAGAACACAGAGCTGATGGCGCCTGCCCCCTGCTCCAGGCTCTGGTGCCCCCGGGGGCCAGGCAGCAGCTACAGTGGGTGGTCAGCCCGGGGGGGGGGGCGGTCTGGTGGGGATCCTCACCTGGCTGCAGGTACTGTTGGGCAAGGAACAGGGCCAGCCCTGCCTAGGAGCTCCTGGTGGAAGCCCATCCCCCCGGGGTCCTCTCCAATGTGGGATGGGGAACAGATCCCAAGGTGAGGGCTGTGCACGGGTTCATGGCCCGGCCCCTGCGTCCCTGCCCTCTGCCCTGGCCTCTGCCGAGCCAGCCTTTCCAGGAGCACCTGGTGTTTTCTCTTCGCCTAAATTCCCTTCTTCCACCCTGTCCGCCGGCAAACTCCTCATCCCTCAAAGCCCAAGTCCAGTAGATTCTCCCAGTCATTTCCGCCCCGCCCCTCAGACAAGGCAAGGCCTCCTTTCTCTGGACGGTCTCTCAGAGCTCATCCGTCCACTACAGATTTGTCGATTGTGTGAGTCGTTCAGAGCGCAGCCTGGCGAGGGGAGAGGCGGGGAGTGACAGAGGCCTGGGACCCGCGAGCTGGCCGTCAGGACACGGGTTGCTGCGGGCCCCACAGGGCGGCGCCCAGGTCGGAGCACGGCTCTGCCCTAACTCTTGGGGTGCTCTGCACCCCGTCTACTTAACCCTTGGCCTTGGAATCCTGATCTGAGTAAAAGGGGGACACCCTCACGGCTTCTTGGGGGCCCACCCACTACGCGGGCAGCGTCCTGTGTTCGGGGAGGTCCACAAGCGAGATCTGTATGAATGCTGTTTTTTAAAAGGTGGGGTCTCAGAGGCACCCGGTCGGCTCATTTGGTGGAACGTGCGACTCTGGATTTCGGGGTCGTGAGCTGGAGCCCCTTTTGGGTGTAGAGATTACCTGCATACGTAAATAGACCCGGGGGCGCCTGGGTGGCTCAGCTGGTCAAGCGTCAGACTCTTGATCTTAGCCCGGGTCATGATCTCAGGGTTTGTGAGTTTGAGCCCCGCCTCAGGCTCTGTGCGAACACCGCGGAGCCGGCTCGGGATTCGCTCTCTCTCCCTCTTTCGCTCTCTGCCCCTCCCCTCTCAAAAATAAACATTAAAATAAATGAATAAACTAACTAAAAAAAAAAAAAAAAGGTGGGGTTGGGGCGCCTGGGTGGCTCAGTCGGTTAAAGCGTCCGACTTGACTTCTCAGGTCATGATCTCGTGGTTTGCGGGTTCAAGCCCCACATCAGGCTGTGTGATGGTGCAGAGCCTGCTTAGGAATCTGTCTCCCCCTCTCTCTGCCCTTCCCCTGCTCACTCTTTCTCACGATAAATAAACATTTAAAAAGAAAAGGTGGGGCTTTTGGTTTATACGCTCTGATCAGTAAAAAGTAAGAAGCAGCCTGAACGTCCAAAATAGGGGATCTGTTACAAATGGACACGACCCCCTCCACCCCCCACGGTCCTGGGGCTGCCGGGCCCCCGGGCTTCCTGCTCCGTGCAGGCTCATAGAGTCCAGGGGTCAGGGGTCAAAGCCAGTGCACACGGCATTCAGCTCAAGCTGTCGTCTGGGACAATTGACCTCAAATGACCTCAGCGGAGACACGCAGCCTAAGAAAGAGCTCAGGTCCCTCCCAGGAGGTGTGCATCCCTGGAGCGCGGCTTCTGGGGCGGGTGAGCTCCCCCCCCCACCCCCCCCCCCACAGCGCCCGGCTGGATGGAAGGGGAGTGACCCCCGCCCTGGCCGCCGTGTCCCGAGCGCCGGCTCACCCACGGTGTCGGGCTTGGTGCTCTGGATGTGCATGTAGCCGCTCTCCCGCAGCGGTCTGTAGAAAATCTTCTCCTTGAAGGGCAACATCAGCTCCATATCCCTCTGGGTGAAACCGAAGAGCCTCGGGCAATGCCGAACCAGGAAGAGGGTCAGGATGCGGCCATTTAAAATGAAAACCATGTTCAAGTGCAGGCCTTTCACATGGCTGTGAGGGCGGAGAGCGGGCCCCGGTGAGGCTGGCGTCAGGGCCAGGGCCAGGGCAAGGGTGGGGGGAGGCCGGCAGGAGGAGGGAGGCGTTGGGGAGGGGGAAATACAGAGTTTCCAGAAAGTTCTGGCTTCTCCCAAGGCTCAGGCCACCAGAAGGGTCCACTCTGACGTTCCCCTCCTCTATCTGTCCCTCTCTGTCTGGGCACCTGGCCCAGCGTCACCAACCCCGTGTGATACCGAACGGAGAGGATCCACACCAAAGAGCTCTGGGCGCGGCTGGGTGACAGGGGCCCCTCCGTCCTCTCCCCCTGGGCCCACAGACACCCCGCCCGGTGGACCCCCGCAGGCAGATCCTGCCGCCCCCGCGCACACAGTGACCTCGCGGGGGCTGTGCACACGCACACTCACCTGGGCACCATCTGGGCCATGTGGGTGCAGATCAGGGCCCCCCAGTCCCCGCCCTGAATGTAGAACTCCCGGAAGCCCAGCTGCAGCATCAGTTTGTAAAAGATCCTGGCGGTGGCCACTGAATTCAAGCCTGGTTGGGAGGGAAGGAGAACAGAGTCACAGGAAGTCACTTGTGGGGTCCTCTTGGGCTCCTGTGAAATTCCTCACACCCCTCTCGCCCCCCCCGCTAGGGTGACAGCAGCTCACAGGAGGGGAGGAGGCGTCCCGGGGCCCAACGGTGGTGGCGAGGCCGCGGCCAGTGCCCCGCAGGGAGCGAGCCTGGTGTCCGCGTGGCAGGGAGGGACAGCGAGGGGACAGCCAAGCAGCGAGGGCGCGACGGGCTCAGGCCAGCCACCAGTGTGCTCCTGTGGGGCTCGGTCAGCCTCGCTGGCCCGGGACAGCCCGGGGCCCAGATGCGGGGAGCTCCCGAGGGCACGGGAGTCGGGGCCCCGGGGCCAGCGTCGGTCACCACCGCCCCTCGCCCGCCTCAGAGCCCGAGAGGGTGTGCTGGCTCCCCGCCTGGCGGGCAGGCCCGGTCCACACCGCCCCCCGCAGCCCCCATACCCTTTTTGGAGGCTGCCTCCGAGAAGGCGTAGCCAGGAACGGAAGGGCAGATGACTTCGAACACGTGCTCCTCGCTCAGGCCGTGGTTCGCAGGGTCAGTCAGGAGGGGGATGATCTTATAAAACTCGTAGAAGGAGCCGGGCCAGCCGTGTACCATCAGCAGGGGCTTGGGGGTGCGGCCGGGCGGCAGCTGGGGCGGCCTCACATGGACGAAGTGGATGTCCAGCCCTGGGGAGACGAGCACAGTCAGGCCGGCAGGCATCGGAGATATTGTCTTTATTTTTTTAATGTTTATTTGTTTTTGAGAGGCAGAGACAGCGTGCGAGCCTGGGAGGGGCAGGGAGGGAGGGAGACACAGAATCCGAACCCGGTTCCAGGCTCCGAGCCGTCAGCACAGAGCCCGACGCGGGGCTCGAGCTCACGGACCGCGAGATCGTGACCTGAGCCGAAGTCGGACGCTCGACCGACTGAGCCACCCAGGCGCCCCAAGATTTTATTTTTGTAAGTCATCTCTATGCGTCTCCCTCTCCCTGCCCCTCTCCTGCTCACACTCTTTCTTTCTCAAAATGAATAAATGAACTTAAAAAAAAAAGTTAAGGGGTGCCTGGATGTTTAAAAACCCAGAGGCGAGAGCTATTAAAGGGCTGTTCCCTTCCCGGAAACCGCCTGACCCCAGGACCGCCTCGGGGTTCCCCAGGACGTCACAGCACGAAACACTGAGTCGTCCGGACAGCGGCCTGCTGTGGCTGCACCCAGGTGCCGTGGGCCTCGTCCCCGCGCTGGTGGCCTGGCCCGGGCCCAGCGAGCCTTCGAGAGTCTTCCCCTGGCTCCCCGGCCCGGGTGATCCCAGAGGGCCTCCCTCCTCTCCATCGCCTGCCGTCCTTGACCCTCACGCCCCGAACTTTCTGGGGTCCTCTCTGCCCCTATCCCCGGGCTCCAGCCTCTGTGCCGGCTTCCCTGTTCTGCAAGGAGGCCTGGGCCTCCCTCGGGGGGTGAGGCAGGGCCTTCAGAGACAACGGCATTGCTGATCACAGGGAGGCCGAGGTTCAGGGCCCTTGTCCCTTCGCCTCCAGCCTCTTTCCCGGCGGGCGCTGGGCCAGGACACCCCCCTCCAGGCCCCTCGCCACCCGTCAGGCCCGGGCCCAGCTCTGCTCCTGGGTTCTGAGCCCGCAGCCTGGGTCTGGGGTGCCTGGGGCTCCACAGACCTGCCGGGAAACAAGGAGGGCTTCCTCTTTGATTTTTAACGTCTGTCTTCATTTTTTTTTTTCAAGTTCATTTATTTATTTTTGAGAGATAGCACGTGTGAGCAGGGGAGAGACAGGGAGAGGGAGAGAGAGAATCCCAAGCAGGCTCTGCGTCGTCAGCACAGAGCCCGACTCGGGGCTCGAACCCACAAACCGTGAGATCGTGACCTAGAGTTGAACACTCAACCCACTGAGCTGCCCAGGCACCCCTTCGCTTTTAAAATTCAAACATTTAGGGGCGCTGGGGCGGCTCAGTCAGTTAAGCGTCTGACTTCGGCTCAGGTCATGATCTTGCCGTCTGTGGGCTCGAGCCCCACGTCCGGCTCTGTGCTGACAGATCGGAGCCTGGAGCCTGCTTTGGATTCTGGGTCTCCCTCTCTCTTTGTCCCTCCCCTGCTCGTGCTCTGTCTCTCTCAAAACTAAAATAAACATAAAAAGCAAGAAAATAAAATTCAAATATTTAAAATTCAAAAAGGATACAAGGGAACAGTGAACAGTCAGCCTTGGCCTCGGCCCTTCCCCCAGCCACCAGTCCCCTCCCGGGGGACAGCTTCCAAGGACCGCCGTGCGCACGCCAGCACGGGCGCGAATGAGTGGGTGTTCCCTAACTTTACACTCAGATGAAAAGGTGACAATCTGAATTCGAAATAACCGCACGCCGTGCAGTATGTTCCAAAGGAGGTAAGGTCTCCTATGAATAGGAGTGCATTCATTTTTTTTATTTTAAAAAAAAAATTTTTTTTAAACGTTTATTTATTTTTGAGACAGAGAGAGACAGAGCATGAACGGGGGAGGGTCAGAGAGAGGGAAACACAGAATCCGAAACAGGCTCCAGGCTCTGAGCTGTCAGCACAGAGCCCGACGTGGGGCTCGAACTCACGGACTGCGAGATCGTGACCTGAGCCGAAGTGGGCCGCTTAACCGACTGAGCCACCCAGGCGCCCCCGAATAGGAGTGCATTCAGCAACGCGGAAGGACCCCGGGATGTGTTGTCAAGTGGAAAACCACGTTCCAAAATAGAATGTACATAGGCTTCTATTTTTGCTCAAGGCAAGTTAGGATCTGTGAGCCTTTTGTAAAAAGTCTGCACTGTCACAGTCCAGAGGAGCCTAGGGAGACATGGAAACAAAGCGTAATGGGGTGTCCGGGATGGGGTCCCGGGAAAGAAATACAACATTAGGTGAAGACTGAGGAAATCTGAGCCATATCCCATTGTCTGTGGACACTGTGTTGTTCAGTCTTTATTTTATTATTATTATTAAAAAAAATTTTTTTTTAATGTTTATTTATTTTTAAGACAGAGACAGAGCATGAACGGGGGAGGGGCAGGGAGAGAGGGAGACACAGAACCGGAAGCAGGATCCAGGCTCTGAGCCATCAGCCCAGAGCCCGACGTGGGGCTCAAACTCACAGACCGTGAGATCGTGACCTGAGCTGA
Source organism: Neofelis nebulosa (assembly GCF_028018385.1). Taxonomy (NCBI): domain Eukaryota; kingdom Metazoa; phylum Chordata; class Mammalia; order Carnivora; family Felidae; genus Neofelis; species Neofelis nebulosa. Next base: position 2,679,401 of record NC_080796.1, read on the forward strand.
AGTCGGACGCTTAACCGACTGAGCCACCCAGGCGCCCCTATTATTATTATTTTTTAATGTTTATTTTTGAGAGACAAAGGGACAGAGCATGAGCGGGGAGGGGCAGAGAGAGAGGGAGACGCAGAATCCGAAGCAGGCTCCAGGCTCTGAGGTGTCAGCACAGAGCCCGATGCGGGGCTCGAACCCACAGACCGTGAGATCATGACCTGAGCCGAAGCTGGACGCCCAACCGACTGAGCCACCCAGGTGCCCCACAACCATAGAATTTAAAAAATAAAGATGTTTTTGAGGCACCTGGGTGGCTCAGTCGGTTGAGTATCCGACTTCGGCTCAGGTTATGATCTCGCGGTCCATGAGTTCAAGCCCCGTGCCGGGCTCTGTGCTGACAGCCCGGAGCCTGGAGCCTGCTTTGGATTCTGTGTCTCCCTCTCTCTCTGCCCCTCCCCACCCCAAAATAAATTAACATAAAATTTTTTTAAAAAGTAAAGATGTTTTTAACACTAAGGGAATCTGAATAAAGTATGGACTTTAGTGGAGGTATTAACATATCAGTATTGGTTCATTCCTTGTAACAAATGTACCAGACTAAGGTTAACAGTAAGGGGAAACTGGGAGTGGGTACAGGGGAACTTCCCGTACCGTCCTATTTTTCTGTAAATTTGAAATTGTTCCAAGGAGTCCCTGGGGGGCTCAGTCAACTGAGTGTCTGACTCTTGATTTTGGCTCAGGTCATGATCTCACGGTTCATGGGTTAGAGCTCCATGTCAGGATCCCCACTGAGTGTGGAGCCTGCTTGGGATTCTCTCTTCCTCTCTTTCTGCCGCTCCCCTGCTTGCTCTCTCCTTCTCTCAACATAAGTAAACAAGCATTCTAAATCAATCAATCAATTAATCAATCGTTCTGGGGTTAAAATAAGTGTTTCCAACAGATGAACGGAACAGAATCACAATAAACCTGGGCATATGCAGTCAACTAAGCTTTGACAAGGGAGCCAAGAACACTCGATGGAGAGGAGACGGTCTCTTCAGTAAATGGCGCTGAGATAACTGGATGGTCACATGGAAAATAATGAGACTGGACCCCTACCTCACACCACTCACAAAGATGAACTTGAAAATGGATCAAAGACTTAAATGTAAGACCTGAAACCATGAAACTTCCAGAAGGAAACAGACACAGAGCTCTCTGACGTGGGTCTTGATGACAGTTTCTTGGAGGCTACATCCAACTAAAAGGCTTCTGCACAGCAAAGAAAACCATCAACAAAGCGAAAAGGCCATCTGGGGAATGGGAGAAACTAACTGCAGACCATGCATTTGATAAGGGATTAGTATCCAATATACATAAAGAACTCCTAACGACTCAATAGTAGAAAAACAAATAACTCAATTAAAACAATGGGCAAAGGACCTGAATAGACATTTCTCCAAAGAAGACAGACAACAACCAACAGACACATCGAAAGATGCTCACCATCACTCATCATCAGGGAAATGCAAATTAAAACCACATTGAGATACCACTTCACACCTGTCGAATGGCCATGATCAAAAAAGGGGCACCCCTGTTCTCTCTCAAAATAAATAAATAAGCTTTTTTTTTTTAAAGACAAAAAGAGATACCAAGTGTTGGTGAGGATGTGGAGAAAGGGGAACCCTTGTGCACTGCTGGCTGGTGGGAATGCAAACTGGTGTAGCCATTCTAGAAAACAGTATGGAGATCCCTCAAAAACTGAAAAGTGAAATATGGTCCACTAATTCCGTTTCTGGGAATATATATAAAAAGATAACGGGGGCACCTGGGTGGCGCTCAGTCAGTTGAGATTTCGACTCTCGATTTTGGCTCAGGTCACGATCCCAGGGTCGTGGGATCAAGCCCTGGGTTGGGCTCTGCACTGAGCATGGCGTCTGCATGAGATTCTCTCTCTCCTCCTTTGCCCCTCTCCCTCACTCGCAGGTTCCCTCTCTCTCTAAAAATAATGATGATGATGATGATGATAATGCACCCTCGTTCACTGCAGCGTTATTTACAGTAGTCGAGACAAGGAAGCCACCTAAGTATCCATCAGTAGATGAACAGATAACGAAGTTGTGGTCTCTCTCTATAAATATAAATGGAATACTATTCAGCCTTTAAAAACGAAGAAGCCTTGGGGGCGCCTGGGTGGCTCAGCGAGTTAGTGTCTGACTCTTGATTTCAGGTTCAGGTCCTGACCTTGAGTTTCATGAGTTTGAGCCCTGAGTCAGGCTCTGTGCTGACAGCATGGAGCCTGCTTGGGATTTTCTCTCTCCCTCTCAAGCAAATAAAATAAATAAAGTTAAAAAAAATGAGGAAGCCTTACCATTTATTTATTTTTATTTTTATTATTTTTAATTTTTTTAACATTTATTTATTTTTGAGGCAGAGAACGAGCATGAACAGGGGAGGGTCAGAGAAAGAGGGAGACACAGAATCCGAAACAGGCTCCAGGCTCCAAGCTGTCAGCACAGAGCCCGACGCGGGGCTCAAACCCACGGACTGTGAGCTCATGACCTGAGCTGAAGTCGGACGCCCAACCGACCGAGCCACCCAGGCGCTCCAAAGAAGCCTTACCATTTATGACAACATGGGTGGACCTTGAAGGCACTGCGCTAAGTGAAACACGCCAGAGACAGAAAAAAGACAAATACCGCGTGATCTCATTTATGTGTGGGATCTAAAACGAAACGAAAGCCGAAATCGTAGAAAAAAGAGACGAGAGGAGGGTTGGGGGTGGGGGAGCTGGAGGGAGGGGTCAGAAGGTGCACACCCCAGGTCAAGGTGAGCCCTGGGGGCGTCCGTCCAGCCTGGTGATGGGACCTGGCACTGCTGTGGGTATGTAGGGAGGTTCAGGGTAAGTCCTGAGAGCTCAACACGGGGAGAGGAGTTTGTTCTCTCCCTGTATCGTCTCTGCAGGAGAAGCTGGATGTGAGCTGAACCCCCCCCACACCCCCTCTCCCCCCAACCCAGGCGATCACTTTAGAGCAGAAGTCAATCAAACCATCATGCCCCACGCCTCACACTTACCCGCTGATGGGCGTCAGTTACTTCTCAGCAGAACTGGGGAAAATGCTTTTCTGCCCAGGAAACTATTCCCTCACCCAAATGATCTTGAGGTCACCTTGCCAAGACAGTTTTGGGCGGGAAGGGACCTCCCAGGCGATGCCGAGGGACAGCGGCGTCCCACAGCGGCAGGACGCCAGGTCTCGAGCCGCAGACAGGGAGGGCAATCGTTCTCAGGACCTTGACCGCCGGGCTGAGCGCCCTTGAGCAGTCACGGCGTCACGGACTCCAAACCCTCACGGAGCGGCGGACCAGATTCTGCGTATCTCTGGCTTTCAAATTACTGACGTGTCTTCCTGCCTCGCTCTAAAGCCCACTGGATTTGTGGGGACTCTGCATTCTTTTTGCCCCAGTGAGGTCAGCCTGTAAATACACCCCAAGGACCAGAAATTGGATCCTAAGTTGGGTCCGGGTCCCCTCCGGAAGCTACAAGGCCGCTCCTGAGACACACACCCCTCTCCCGCTGGCGTCTGGGGAACATACCTTCGATCCTGGTCTTGAAGTGAGGGTACCTGTTGAGCATCTCCACCTGCTTCCTCCAGTCAAATTCATTCCGCCAGTAGGAGAGGATCTTCTTCAGGTAGTTGGAGTTGAAGCCATAATGGAAGCGGCTGTCCTCCAAAGGTGGGGTTAAACGGGTCCCGTCGATCCTGCGGTGTAAGTCCTGGAGCGAAATGCAGGACCCCAGGGAGAGAGGGGTGGGTGGGGCAGAGCACAGAAGGTTTGTTTCCAGAAGGCGAGCAGACCCGCAGCGGCCAGATACTGTGACAGGGGAGGCGAAGCCAAGTCCCTCGGGGAGGGTGAGGTCCCCCGGGTCCGCCACAGGTGCCCTCGGGGTCGTCCGCTTTCCCCAGAAGGCACCTCGTTTCCCATGACCGCAGCTGTTCCCAAAGCTGTGTCCTTCACCCTCGACGTCACCCGTATATCTCCTCTTCGTTTTTAAGTGCATCACCGCTACATGCATCTTTAACGGACCTAGGCTGACCTCTGGTGGGGACCGCCACACTTTTTTGTAAGAGGCCAGGCACTATGAACGTTCTAGGCCCTTTCCAGCTGCAGCTGGCCCACTCTGTCCTCGCAGTGTGGACGCAGCCACAGACACTGCGCGGACCAATGCACACGGCTGTGTTCCCGTAAAACTTTATTCGCAGACACTGACGTCTGAAGGCCAGGTGGTTCTCACGGGTCACGAGACATTATTCTTGTTATGTCCTCAGCCATTTTAAAGATGTAAAGGCTATTCTTAACACGGGGGCTGTATAACCCGGGGGGGGCAGACAGATCTGTCCCAGGGCTGTGGTTTGCGGACGCGGGTACACAGCACTGAACGATACGCTGTAACTCGGCTGGGATAAAATGACAGACCGGGAGAGAAGGAAGGTGTGCACCTAGCAGGCGAGGCCAGGGGACCAGCCCGGGCCCTCTCGGTGTCCTCCATAGCACCCCGGGCTCCCAGATTCTGGACGTTTTAGACTCCAAGTCTAGGAACCCACGAAAGGCGTTATCCTCAGCCTGGTTTCTCTTGGGTGCAGCCCAGTTTCTGCTCTGTACTCTTTTCCTCCTCGGAAATCTCACGACTTGGGCACTTGTGAAAGCACGTACCCCCTGCTCATCTCTCAGCTACGTTTTCTCTGTGCACCTTCCTTTCTCAGCCACGGGACTAGGAGCTATTGGAGGGAGGGCCCCTCTCTTCTCTGAGCACCCAGCCCGTGCCTGCACACACACGTGCTCCGACGAGCTCAGAACGGGAGGGGACATCCGGGTCACCCTCCTGGCCCAGCTCCCACGGCAGCACACCCCCCTGGTCACGTCCCAGCTGACTCCAGCGTGCGGGGTGGGGGCTGGGCTCTGGAGCTGACGGACCTGGGTTCAAATCCTGCTCATCCCTCAGTCACCTTGGGTAAAAAGCTTCAATTCCTGCACGTGCAGAGGGAACGACGGTCCTGCCTCCTACGGGGACTGAATGGGGCCTCGAACAGCTGTCACAGAGCAGGTGCGTCACCAATGCTGGCCCTGCGGCGGCCTCTCTGGACCCCAGCATCTGATGTCACCACGGCCCTGCGTCTCACTCAGGACCCCCGCCCAGGCCCTGATGACAACCTGCTCGCTTTCTCTGGCTAAACGCACCCCCAGGGTGGCAGGAGGGCGCGGAGGAGGGGAGAGCAGCTGCTGTCTGTGACCCGTGATGCCCGCGCCCAGGGCCAGCTGGCACCCCCTGCCCACCTGGTGCTGCTGGGCTCTGGGCAGGGGAGGGAGGAGCAGAGGGGCGGGTGGGCAGAGGGGGACGGGGTGGGCACGGGGCTGGCTGGGCACGTCTCTGTAGGATCTGCCCTTGGCCGGTGTGAGAACAGCGGAGGGCACCCCACTCCCAGCCTCCCCGGGGAACACAGCCAGGCGTCCCCGCCCTCCCCTCGGCTCAGCCCAGCCTGGGGAAGGGGCCTCACCTTGATCTCCTCGTCTGACGTCTCCACCTTGAAAGGGCGGATGCTCTCGTCCTCTGGGGCCGTGGGCCTCGCCCCGGGGCCCCACCACCCATCTTCTAGTGGCAGCGTTTCCTCCTTGTCCCGGGAAACAAACCAGGAGACGACAAAGGCCAGCACTGAGGCGAGGAGAATCTCCAGCCACATGATTCCTGCAGGAGCGAGGAGGGCCCGTCAGTGCGGAGACCCCCCCCACCCCCACCCCCGGCCGAGACCCTGACCCCCACCCTCCCTCCCACCCAGCCCCCTACTGCGGGAACTTGTGAAAGAAGAGTCTGAGCACATGGAAGAAACAGAAACCAGCAGGAAAAAGACAAGAGCTGTGGCGTTCATCCACCGAATTGGGAAAATACCAACACAGGGTGGCCTCTCGCGGCCCTGGATGCTGGGGCTGCACTTCTGAGGCCTCTTGCTTTTCTAAGGGGCCTTCTGCTCCATGCTTCTGGCAGCTTCTCTCCACCCTCGTGTGTGTGTGTGTGTGTGTGTGTGTGTGCGTGTGCGCGCGCGCCCCCACCCCCAGGAATGCTGGGCTTCTGAGGCTCCGCCCCTGGCTGTCTCTGGGAGGGGCCTGTCCCCAGGGTGCCCATCAGGGGCCGGGCGCACCCGGTTTGGGCCCGGGGAGTGTTGGGGGCCCGAACACGGCCACGCGGCTCAGCTGTATTTTTTTATTTTTTTAATTTTTATTTATTTTTTTAATGTTTTTATTTATTTTTGAGACAGAGAGAGACAGAGCATGAACGGGGTAGGGGCAGAGAGAGAGGGAGACACAGAATCGGAAGCAGGCTCCAGGCTCCGAGCCATCAGCCCAGAGCCTGACGCGGGGCTCGAACTCACGGACTGCGAGATCATGACCTGAGCTGAAGTCGGACGCCTAACCGACTGAGCCATCCAGGCGCCCCCCGGTGGTATTTTTTTAAAGGAGGCTCCACGCCCCTGAGATCATGCCCTGAGCGGACCCTTAACCCACTGAGTCCCCCAGGAGCCCTCAGCTTTTTTTTTAAAACAGCTCTATCGAGGCATAATTCACGGGCCATATAATTCGCCCACTTAGAGTGTTCGATCTGGTGATTTTTTGTGTATGACAGACAGTGAGGCCATCACCCCAGCTTGACGCGGGGAGGCGGGGAGGCTGGGGAGGCCTCAGCCCTGCCACCAGGAGACTCAAGTGAGACATTTCCCTTTAAGGAGGCGAGGGCACGTGGAGGGCACCGTCGGAACCGTAGTGGTGGTCACTCCTAGAGAGAAGCTAGGAGAAGTCAACATCTAGCAGCAGACTTTCCCACCACCTCTCTGGAGCACTGGCGGAATCTACTAGAACTTGACATTCACAAACGCGAGGACTCCGCGATTCGCCCCGAGGCGCAGACCCAGCCCGAAGGTGCCCGAGGGTGCGCCACACCGAGCAGCTGTAGGTGGGGAGCCCCACACCTAGAAACGTCCCTGACGCCATCCGTCCACACAGGGGGGCCCCCAACAGTCCGCACCGAACGGGCCAGACACAAAACGGCACGTCCCGCAGACCGTTCCTAAAGGAAGGCCACTGTCAGGGCCACGAGACGGCAGCGTGGAGTTTCCTCTGGTGGCGGGGCCCGGCCCGGCACTCACCGCGATGACAGTGTGCAGGGGGCACAGGCCCGTGTGTCGCCTGGGCCAGAGACACCCGAGGAGCCAGGCTCGGGCAGGTGCGGGACACAACTCAGGGGTGCACGGGGTCACCGCCGCGGGGACACCCCGTGGGGAGCCTGGGGTGGCCGTGGTCACGGGCCTTCCGAGCCTGCACGCCGGCCCTTGACTGCGGCCCCCCGCCCCGCCCGGGTTCTGACTCTTTACTCGGCGAGATCTGAGGGTTCGGAGCCTGACTGCCGCAAGGTAACGGCTCTAAACGCAGGAGGTCAAGCCAGGCAGGTGCTTCCCGTCGCCGGTAAACGGAACGTCGGCCTCGGAGTTTCACCGAAGGCGGTGTTTCTGTTAGGCTCGGGGCAAAAATACAAGCTTCAAAACCGTATGTACACCTCATTTGAGGCTTGGTCCTAAAAGCCGAAGTCAACTCTTGTAAGTTGAATGCGGTCTGGAAGGCACCAGAAGTCACTCGTTCTTTTCAGGTAAGAGATTCGGATCGGGGCCCCGGGAGGGGAAACGCAAACTGGCTCGTGGGACCACAGGCGGGTTCGGCGGTCACTGCGTGGCTGTGACCGTGAGCCCGGCCCTTTGCAGGCACAAGAGGTGGGTCACAGCCCTGTGCCGCAGGAGCTCATGCTCTGGTAGGACAGGCAGACAGATGAACAAGTGATGACAGCCGTCTACACAGACGAGGAGAAGCGTGCAAACGCAGCAGTGGTTAAGTCGGCCACAAAGGCTGCACGGATGAGCGGGGAGCGGAGCAGAGGTTTTAAGGATAAACAGGGATTTACGAGGCCGAGAGACAGTGCGCCGTGTAAGCAAGGAGCCTCTAGGATCTACATCCGGGTTCCACACAGGTGTGGACACTTGGGACCTCCGGGGCGCACTCTTTCCATTTCTACCTGCGCCGGCCGAGACGGGTCTCTACCTCACCTCCTTTGTACGCGGTTCCTTTTGCATGATGAAGCCGGCAGTTTTAACTCAGAAATCGGGTTTGCCATTCGGATGGCCCTCCTGTAAATTACAAGCCAACACTCCGGAGCGAGGCGAGGACGGGCACTTGGGGAGGGGAGCACGGCATGGCTGTGTGAGAAAAAGGGGGCCTGGGCAAGTTCCTCAAAACTCGGCACCCTAACTCCGGCCGCTCCGCAAACGCGCCCTCGGGTTGAGACACGGGGTGGCTGAGCCTGGCGGCTAAATTCGCCCCTTCCTTCCTCGCGATGGAATCGAATGGAGGGAATCGTTGTTGGCAAAGCTCAGCTAAACGCTGCATTTCCTGGTGCTCCCTGCAGCTTAGCATCGAGCTGAGGATTTGAAGGAGCGATTAGGTGCTGACAAAGAGCTGTAAGTGTATTTGGGGTGGAGCCCCCCCTCCTCCCCGCTCGTGGCCCAGACAGTACCTCCGTGTGAATCAGGAAAAGACCCCATTCTTCAAAACGCTGCCAGAAAATTAACCTAATCTGCTGCTCTTGTCATAGGATGCCTCATTGCCATCTGCCAGAAAGCACTTGTACGTAGATCTACATACATCTAGAGGATGACGTGCGTGGCATCCTCTAAGATTGTGCAGTGCACAACGTGCACAACGGTGCATGGATCCTGCCCGTGTGTGGAAGACTGGAAAGAGCCTGGACTCGGCTGGGAAGCACGTACCTTTTGCCCTTCCCCCTTCACGCTTCCTGGGGCATAGGTGTGATGCCTGGACTCTGGTAGCCATTTGGGGCCATGAGGTTTTCTTGAGGAAAGAGGTCAGCACCAGGACAATGATGGAAAGTGGGTTCCTGCTAACCGCGGGACGACTTACTCCTAAACTTCCTTTGGGTGACAGGGAAACACATTTCTACATTGTTTGAGCCACTGCTGCTTTGAGTTTTCTATTATATAAACCTTAACATCCTCACTAACTGAAAAAAGTCAGCGGGGGAAATAATATATCCAGTTCCCCGTGGACAAACTCTCAACAACAAATGCTCAGCCTTCAAAATTGTCCTTTCGGTTCTTACAGATTTTATTTTTAAGTAACCAACGTGGGGCTCGACCTCACGACCCTGGGATCCAGAGTTGCAGGCTCCACCCATTGAGCCCCCCAGGCGCCCCTCAGGCTGCTTCTCTAAGTGAGAATCAACTTCCTGACAGGTGTCAGAATGCAAAACACCAGTGGCCCCCTGCCCGCCCCGCCCCAGCCCTGGGGGCAGGGAGGGGGCCTCTCTCTGCGGAACACTGACCTCTGTTTACATACAATGTGGCCTCCGCAGCTGGTGTCTCCCTGTTCTCTCCGTAGAAGGGTAAGACTGGCCACCAGTTGGGGATGAAATGCGCTGTGGCTGAGTCACAGAACGAATCTGTGCCCCTTCGGCAGAGGGATTATTTTATGGTTGTTTTTTTTTTTTTTTTTTTTTTTTTTTTTTTTTAAAGGGGAAAGACCAGAAGGGCGATGGCCTTCCTGCGGCCCCACTTCCACAGTGCGTCAGACGCCCTCTCCACACAAGAACAATTGAGCAGCTGTGGCTGGGATCCTGCTGGGTGACTTTCTAGCGGCCAAGGACCCGTGGGGGGGGGGTTGTAAAAAGGACGATCTGGAAACCCACAGGCCTCCGGAAACCAGTGGGTCAACAACGAAGCTGGCTGGGGCGCCAGAGAACCTGTGTCCGAATGGGGCCACCCTTTCCGCGAACGTGGCTCCCGCCGTCACCCCTGCACAGACAGACAGGTGCGTGTTTCCCACCAAGACCCCAACAGCCCCCTGCCGCCTCCCCTGCTCGTGAGCATCTCAACATCCCCTCCTCGCGCATCTGCGATCGCACCGTGACCTTGGGCCCCTGAATTTGTCTCCTTCGGGGTTCCCTCGCTGTCACGGGCACTACCCACCCCCCGAATGGCAAGCCAAGAGCCCAGGCGACGTCTTTGAAACCCCCTCCTTCGTTCCACCCCCGTGGAGCCAATCAATCGGCAAGTTCCAAAGTCGATCTCAATCCACCTGCACGGCCGCCTCCCCTGGAGCAGAGCAAAGGCCCTGTCCTGTCCCCTCACACGTGCTCTGCCTCCCTGTCCCGCCCCCAGCATGCCCTGCGGCCAGAGTGACTTTCTGCAGATACAAACCTGACCTTGCACATCCCTGGTGTAAACCCCGGGACAGCTTCCTGCTGTCCTTGCAACAGCGAGATGCTTGGTTAACCCTTCAGGGCCTGTGCTCTCTGACCCGCCCACCCCTCCCCTCCTCGCCCTCCTGCGGTGGGGGAGCACCCTCTCCCCTCAGCTCCTGAACCCCTGCTCATCCTTCAGATTTCAAATGCAGCGTCCCTCCTCCAGGCAGCCTCCCGTGACCTAGTTCAGCTCTGTGCGCCTCCCACCCCTAGCTCGAGTCACGGTCACATCTGTTCAAGGTCCTGCGGCAATATCGCCCCCACCCTCCCACCGCACCCCGGAAGTAAGCTCCCCGAGGGTAGAGGCCATGTCTTCTCTGGCTCCCCGCTGGTCCCCGGCACCTGGCACGTATTGGATGCTCAGAAAATCTCTGCTGAAAGAATGAATTTAAAAATTCTTCGAGGGGCGCCTGGGTGGCTCAGTGGCTTGAGCGTCTCAACTCTTCATCTCAGCTCAGGTCACGATCTTGCGGTTCGTGAGTTCGATCCCCGCGTCCTCTGTGCTGACGGCGTGGGGGCTGCTTGGGATTCTCTGTCTCCCTCTCTCTCTGCCTCTCCCCTGGCCACACATCTGCACCTGCCCGCGCTCTCTCTCAAAATAAATAAACGTCAAAAAATAAATCAAAATAAAAAATTTTTCACTGACAATGTTGAAAATTTCCAGAGCTCGTGCCCAGAAAGATGGCTGAATTCTCCTTGAGGAGTTATATATATCATCTACTTCTTAGACTATTCTGAGACACGGGCCGTGGGATGCAGGGAGAAGGCTGAGTAGGTGGGAGGTGGTGTTCTGGCAAATTCCCCCTGAAGGAAGACTGGAGAGCCAGGGTGCCCGGTGGCCGGCAGATATCAGGATTTGGGATCCAGAAGATGAGGCTCAGACTCTGGACCTTGCTGAACACTAGTGGGGAGTCCTGCCAGCCTGTCCTCAAAGACCCCCGCCCCTCCCCCGGCCTCACACCCAGGCAGGTGCGAGAACCCTCAGACCAGCTAAGCCCAGTTCTGAGCGCACCTGTACTGGCCGGGGTGGGGGCCGGGCATCCGGGGCTCTTCTTCGAGAAAAGAGGCCGGGAGGGCCCAGCTCTGTGCACAGGAGGCCTCTGCCCTCTGCCCTGCTTCCTGAGGGTTTCCTGCCAGTGACTCAGACTCACATGAGAGCGAGGGCCTCGGCTCCTTCTGGGGGAGGTCTGTCTGGACAGCACACTGCGGGGCAGGGCGAGAACGGGGGAGGCGAGCCAGACAGAAAGTGGGGCGTAGGGGTGTGTGTGCCTCCTCGGGCCCCGCGCCGCCTTCCCCACACCTCTCTGGAGGAAGGCAAAGGAACATCCAGCGGAAAGGGAAAAGCAGATGGTTTCCCGTCGGAGCCAGGGCGGGACTGCCAAGGCGGCGGGGCAGGGAGCCTCCCGCCCTCCTGCCGCCAACGCACGGCTCCCAGGGGCTCCCCGACGCCATCCCTGCTCGCTGTTGGGTCTGGTGGCAGCTGGCCCAGACAGAGCGGGAAAGCCTGGGGAGGGGGGGAGGGGGAGGGATGGGGGGAAGAGGGGAGAGAGGAGGGGGAGAGGACGTCCGGACCGCGCCCCCTCTGCCCCCACAGCCTTTTCCCTGGAACCCCAGTGGCCAGACGAGGACGGGGACTCAAGATGGGTGAGGCGGGATGGGCCCTGCACCCCTGCCCACGACAAGGGCCTTGTTTACCTCCTCCAGGCCGGGAGCCAAGCCCTGGGAGAAAGAACAGCCCAGAGCCAAGCCCCTAGGGAAGGGAAAATGCAGTTTGCAGGCAACCACAAAGCAGAATAATAGAGAAGTAAAAACAGGGTGGGGGTGGGGTGGGGGTGGTGCAGGCTTCCTGGTGGGGGGGGGCCCTGCTCTGGGCCGCAGTGAAGGGACATACAGCTGCCTTGGAGGGGACGCTCCGGCAGACCCCTCGCCCCCCAACCCGACTCTCCAATTGCTCCTGAGTGGACAGACAGACAGACAGACAGGACTCGTTTTGCTGGTGTTACAGGGGCGTCCAGGGAGCCAGGGGTCAGCCGGCCGGTGTTTAGGCACCAACCTCTGGCCTCCAATTGTGCTCCTGCCACTCGGCAGCCACATGACTTCAGGCTGGTGGCCCCACTTGTCCAGGCCTTGCTGAGCTGGGGATTCAAGGAGTTACCTCGGTCAAGGGGTGGTGCCCCCACACGGGCACTCGCTAAAAAAGGTTTTTTTTTTTTTTAATATTTAGTTTTGAGAGAGAGAGTGCCAGCAGGGGAGAGGCAGAGGGAGAAGGAGAGACAGCATCCGAAGCAGGCTCCGGGCTCCCAGCTGTCAGCACGGAGCCTGACGCGGGGCTCGAACCCACGACGCATGAGATCATGACCTGAGCCGAAGTCGGACGCCCAACCGACTGAGCCCCCCGGGCGCCCTGGGCATTCACTTTTGCACTTAAATCCCGAGAACGCGACAGGTGGGTGAGAGGGGGCGGAGGCCGAGGGAACCTTCCCTGAAGACATGTGCTGCTGGGACCACGACAGGAAGCTTGGTGGTCTCTGTAGAGGAAAGAGCAGGCGGGACCCGGGGAACATGAGCCCCAAAGCCCAGGGTGGCGGAAGGCAGAAAGCGAGGGACGCCCAGCACCTGCTGCAGGGGCCTCGGTGGGAGGAGGGAGGCCACCCGGCTGGGCTAGAGGCCCCCGGCACCTCTGGGGGGACTCGGCCGGCCCGAGTCGAGCCCTCCCCAGGCTCGTCTACGCAGCCTTCCACGCAGGCCTGAAGCTGAACAATGCGAGGAGGGGCTTGGGGGCTCGCGCCCAGGGAGTCACTTGAGACCCTGTTCTGTCTCCTGGCTCAGTTTTCCATCGGTTTTAAGTGACAAGAGAAGGAGCCCGAGCGGACCACAGCTCGCCGCCTCGCGGAAAGAGCGCTGTGCTCCGTGGGGTTTCGGCACTTGGCATCTCTGAGCAGAGAAAAGACTCCGATTCCCGAGGATAAAGGTAGCGGGCCAGGTGGCGCCCGGCCGAGCACCCCGGATCTCCTTCCCAGCGCTGACCTCACTCTGCCGCCCTGGCCCCCCAGCTCAGCCAGCCCTTGACCAATGTGCTCCGGGCTCAGGATGCCTCCTCAGGGCTGTGTAACCAGAGAGCGCCGCTGGCTGGGCCCTGGCTGAGGAACCTAAGCCGCCTTCCCGTCTGGACGGCAGCGAAAGGGCCTCTGTGCTTCCCGTAGGGCGGCCCCTCGGGCCCGGGGTCCGGTGTCTGGGAATGTTCTGGGCCTGGGGTTAGTTTGCTTGCGGCGAAGTCTGGGCAGCAAAAAGGAATAAAAGTCGCAGAAGCCAAAAACGACTTCTGGAACTCCATCGAAGGTCCTGGTGGACAAAACAGCCCTGCCTCTGTGGGAGGGCGGGGACCGGAGCCGGGTGAGGGGGACGAGGTCACCCTCCCGCACCTGGTGGCAGGGCCCGTCAGCTCCTGCGGAGACAATGCGGCCTAGCAAGCAGGTCCTCCCACAGGCAAAAAAAAAAAAAAACCTGGAAAGCCGGAAAGTACATCTGTTTGACCCCCCCCCCGACCCCCCAAAAACCTGGTAAGAGACTCAGACTTCCCCGAGCTGTGCTGGTCACTGACCGGACTGATCCTGGTCCCGGAACCAAAGCACTTCTCTTACTTTCCAGAAGGCCCCATCTGTCCAGTCCCGACAAGAAGGGGAACACACGGGAGGATCACCACTCAGTGAGGCCAAGGGCGCCCGTCCCCTAGGGAAAAGCCAAGTCCCCGCTGCCCGGGGTGGTGGCCCTCAGGGAAGGCACAGGCCCACCTGGGCCTCCTGTTCCTGGTCACCGGTTTCCTGCGCCCTCCCGGGCTCTGGGGGCAGGACACAGCCGGCTGAAGGCCGCCCGTGGGCCCCTGGTGGGGACGGTCCGTCTGGGCACCACGGCCTTCTGTGAGGAGGCAGGGAGAAGCCCTGGGAGGGAAGGCTCTTCGAACACCGACTAACCCCGACAAGTGAGGGCTGGTTCCTTCTGTTTTAAAGAGACTCACAAAAACGAAGCTCGGGCAAAGCCGTTCTCTTGAGCCCACCGGCTCAGAAGCCCCAAGAAGACCCCTGAACACAGTTTACCCAGCCTCCCCAAAGGCAGCAGAAACCCCTGTTCCTGACCTGACCTCCTGTTCCTCCTATGGAATCTTCTGGAACATCCCTGAGCTCCTCAGACAGAAGAGCCCTTTTGTTCCCGAAATGCAAGCACCTCCAGTGAGGCCTCAGAGGGGGAGGCTTAGCTGCAGCGGGACCGTGTCCCCAGCCGCTGGACACAGACGATGGGGGGGCCACTTCAGGTCTGTGAGCCCCGCTGGGGGGAGGGGCCTCGGGCAGGCCTTCAGGAGTCAAGAAACGATGAACTAGGACCTCCCTTGGCAAGGTAAACACACCTCAGCAAAAGCAAAAACACCAGTTTGAACTTGGCTGGCTCAGCTGTGTTACGTTATGTAAGCAGGGATGGGATTGCGAGGTCCTCTCCCGGGCGCCAGGGAGGATTTCCTGGAGCACCAACCACTTCTCCCTCCTCAGGGCAGCGGGTGGCTGGGTGCTCTGGGGGATCTGTGCAGGGGGAGGCCTTCTCCCTGCTGCACCCCACCTCGTCCCCATTGCACGCTCCTAAAGCGTCTGCTCCTAAAGGGCCACGCCCAGGCCAAGAACACCCACCGGCAGTCCCCCGCTATCCCCAGGAGGCCCGCCGGGCTGGGCAGTGACACTTCTGTGTCGATCTGAAGTCCCTGCCCTCTGTCCCAGGGTTTGCCCCGCACCCTGGGGCCGGAGCCCTCACTGTCCTTGAAGCTGCCCTCAGCGGGCCTGGCACGGGCTTCAAGCCCACCCTGGCCCCATCTGAACCGACCGCACCCCGCCTACAAATTTCCTTCCCTGAAGATCAGTTTGGACTTAACCACACAGTCACCACCCGCTGGAGCCACGAGGAGCCTTGCAGATAGATTGGCCCGGCCTCCTGCATCCCTGGACCAGGCCCGGGCAGGGGACGTCTCGGCCCGGCCAGTGCATGACCCCGCTCTTCTCTCCACACCAGTTCTCTGTCCACATCGCTGCGTTCCCTCCAATCACTAGTGATGGGCTCTAGGGCCCTTGCAGAGGTGGGTTTTGAGCATGAGATCCAGGGGGTCCCCCCGAACCAACACGCACCTGCTCTTTCTGCACACCCAGCCCCGGGTGGGTATGTTCTGGGCTCCTCCCTCGGCGGTGGCAACCCGCTCACGTTTAGATCTCCCTTGTTCATTTATTTTTAAGATTTTATTTGTAAGTAACCTCCACACCCAACTTGGGGCTCGAACTCACAGCCCCGACCGAGATCGACACTCACACGCTCTACGGACTGAGCCGGCCGGGCGCCCCCAGCCCTCGCTTCTCCCCTAAGCCCAGCTCTGTGTCATCCGCTCAAGGGTGGAGAAGTGGGGCCTGGGCCTGGGCCGGGAGCCCGGGAGGGAAGTCAAAGCTGTCGGGTGAGCGATTACCAAGCCTGTGCAAGCTGGGCTCTCAGATCAACGGCGGGGGGGGGGGGGGGGCTCCCTGCGAGCTCCACCTGGTGCCCGGACGTGAGCGGGAGGTTCCTGGGGGTGGTGCTCTGCTTCCTGCAATGGCCAGTGCTCCTTCTCGAAAGGCCCCCCTGCCCAAGGGCATTCGGTCACTTCCGGCAGGCACCCCGCTCCCCGAAGCCGGTCTGGCCAGGGTGCCTAAGGCACAGGGGAGCACGCGGGTTGGAGCAGACGGTGTCGAGGTTCACCTCGGCCGCCCTCCTGAGCAGTTACTGGCCGTGGAGCTCCTCCCGTTCCTGGAACTGGGGGGTCGGGGAGAGGCAGCATAGGTTCAGAAGTTCTGAGTCCTCTCGCTCTCAAGCTCGTTCAGTTTACGCAAGAGGTCATTCACACCAAAGGACACTGCTGGCAGCCAGGCCCGCACGCAGCAAACAGACCTAAAGCTCATCCATGCCAGGACTGCTCCTGCCACAGGGCCTTTGCTCCTGCTCTTCCCTCAGCCCAGTGCACTGTCATCCCCGATGGCAACCGGCCACTCCCAACTCCTCGGGGTCATTCAACCACCATCTCTCAGACAAGGCATCCCTTTCATCGGACACCCCCCTTCCCTCTTCCAGGGCTCTACACCCGACGGCACACGTACTCTACATTTTACAAGTTTATTTTATCGTCCACCTCTCCCCAGCAAACCTGGGAGCCCAGTGAGTCCACGTTCCCTGCTGAGCCCCCCGCCCAGGGCAGAAGGCACCCCTGAGCACAGTCCATGCTTCCTCAGGGAAACAAGAGTGTCCTCACATGGCCCTCCAAGTGCGGACGTTTGGGATAAATGCTGAACAATCCCAGAACTTCTTACTAAGCCAGGCCCAGTGGGGCTCTGCCCTCCAGCCCCTACTCGCTCGGGCAACAACCTCCAGCCATCGGGGCAGAGGCCAGTGTTACTTTCTGGAGCCCCCGAGGCCTCCTGAGAACGGTTGCTCTCGGCGATGCCGCGGAGGGGCACGGAAACAGCGTTTGCCAGTGTCCTCAGCAATTTCCCACCAGAGCTCACGAATCCGAGCAAAGGCGCTGAACGGACAGCAGGGACCCCGAATGCACAGGCCTCCTCGCCCCCCAGCCTGGGTGCTGCTCGGGCACGGAGAGGGAAGTCTAGAAAGGGGGAGGGGTGTCTGCCCACGCGGGCGCAGGGCACATCCAGGCTTTGCGGACCCCGAGGCTTATGGGGCGGGGGGCGGGAGGGAGCAGGTGGAGAAAAAAGTCAAACTGGGACTGACCACTGCTAGAGCCGCTGCCCCCACGATCCCGTCGCCTCGCCTAGGCTTCAGAGAGGGGCGGGTGCAACTCAGGGCCACACGGTGAACTGGGACCCAGGCCCGGGTCCCCTCAGGTGGCTGTAGGCACCCCTTTCCCCTCGGGGGCGGGGGCGGCGGACAGCGAAGGCAAGAAAGCGCCTTCCAAACTCAAGATCCGAGCAGGGTTTAGGGGTCCAGAGACAAACACGTGCTTTTCACCGCGGGGCGCGACGCACCCTGTTAGCAGAACTCTCGGGAGAGAGTGCGGGGCGGGGGGGGGGGGGCGCCGCGCCCCTTCAGCCCCGGGGGCACGGAGGGGGCAGGCATGGGTGCGCCGGGCCCTCCGTCGGGTGCAGACGCGGGTCCCCGAAGCGAGAGTAAGTCACACTGCCCCCCCCACCCCGAGCCCGCCCCCCGCGGAACCGCGCCCCCACACCCACTCTTCCCCCCGGGACCGCGCCCCGACACCCGTCCTCCCAGCGCGCGCCCCCAGTCGCCCCCCGACGCGTCCGCCCCCAGCCCGCGCCCCTTACGGTCGTCGGCTCCAGGCCCCAGGCTCCGGCGCGCGCGCTCGCTGGGACTGTGGCTCCGCCGCCCCGGGCGCCCCCGCGCTGATCCCGCCCAGGCTCGGCCCCGAGGGGCGGCCGGGGGCGGGGCCCACGGCCTGGGGACGACCCGGCCGGGTTACCCGGGCGACCCGGGAAGGGCGCGTCACCTGCGCGCCGCCGCGCACCTGATCGCGCAGAGGCGCGTCCGAGTGCGGCCCCTCGGCCGGCTGTCTCGGGGGGGGGGGGGGGGGGGGGCGGGGGGGGCGGTGGATCGCACGCCGCGTGTCCTTCCCGCTTCTTCCCCGCAGACCTCGCCGCCCCTGCACCTCGCCCACGCGCGCGGCCACGCGCTGGCACACTTGCACGCGGTGTGCACGAAAGCGGGGCCCGTTCGCGGTCCTCCCGGTGAGGTCCCGGGTCTGCGGCGCCGACTCGGGAGCGGCGGGTGCTGGGCTGAGTGCTCCCGCGGGCACCGATCCCCGGACCTTGGCCCTGGGACGGCCCAGGGTCGGTAACCTGCTCGCGCCCCCGCGGCGCCTCGCTCCCGCGCTCCGCAGGCGACTGTCCCCACGCCGGGCACCCTCAAGCCTCAGCCGGCGGATGGCCTGTCGCGGGGGCGGGGTGCCGCGGACTGACTTACCCTCGGCCTCCTGCCTGGCCGCTCATCTCCGCCCCGGACTCTCCCCTGCACCCAGAGAGGCTGTTTCGGGCCAGCGGGCACACAGGACCGTGGCTGCCTCCAGGCCTTTGCTCGCGCCGCACCCGGAAGTGGTGCCCTCCTGCAGGAGCCTTCTGTCACCCCGAGGGCCCTGGCATCTCTGTACTCTTGCAAAACTTGCTGTCTGTTACACACACAAACACACACACACACACACACACACACACACACACACACACGCCAACCTTCCCCCAAATCTTTCACATAGAAGTAGTTCTGGCCGGTTCACCAAGGGACTCAAATTTGCTGTAACAAATCATGGTACAACTTAGGTCCTGGTGATGGCTGCATGCCCCATTGAACGGTACACTTTAGGAGGGTGGATTTCATAGTGTGTGAATTACATTTCAGTAACTGTTTTTATAGGAACTACAGTGGGGGCGCCTGGGGGGCTCAGTGGGTTAAGCATCTGACTCTTGATCTCAGCTCAGGTCAGGATCTCGAGGTTCTTGAGTTCCAACCCCCACATCAGGCTCTGGGCTGATGGTGCTGGAGCCCACTTGGGCTTCTCTCTCTCCCTCTCTCTGCCTTTCCCCTGCTTGTGCTCTCTCTCTCTCTAAATAAATAAACTAAAAATAAAAGATTAAAAAAATAAAACCAAGTAACTGCGGTGAGACTGTCACCTCAGGGCTCACTGCTGGGTCCTAACACCCTCCTCCTTGGTTACATCATCCGCCCAGCACTGGAATATGAAATCTACGATAGTGCAAGGCATTTCCAATTGCAGTCTGTGTATATGCAGTCCATAAATAAATAAGGCAGAGTCCCAGTCAACAGGGCAAAGTTTAGACAGTCATGTATTCACTGTCATGTGTCAAAAGCCACCGAAAAGGTTTATGAAGCAAAAGAATGGATATAATGGGACCTCTAGAATACATTAGATTAAAAAAAAAATCAGAACAAAGACCGTTCTGTGCTTGTAACATCTGGAAAGTTTCCAGGAACCTCAAGTAGAATGAAAAATGATTTCCGGGGGGTGGAGGTGGGGGTGGGGGGGCAATCTTAAATAAAAATTGTAGATCAGTTCTGGGTTCACCACAAAGGAAACAGCATTCTTTATGTCAAAAATGAACACATGAGAAAAATCACCCAAAACCCAAATTAAGTAACGTTCCACAAACTAACGGCCTGTATCTCCAAAAATGGCAATGTCAAAACAACGTCAGTGTCATGAAACACAAAACAAGGTTGACAGGCTTTTCCTCATCAAAGGAGGCTATAGAGTCCTGAAAACCAACCGCAGGGTTGTACCTGGACCCGGCCCTGGGCTGAGAACAGTTCTAGAAAGGACTTACGGGGGACGTCTGAGAAAGGTCTGTAGATTCAACAACAGCATTATAAATCTTGGAAAATTGAGTTCTTTTCTGAGTGAATATCTGTGCTCTTAGAAAATATACACTGAGGGGCGCCTGGGTGGCGCAGTCGGTTAAGCGTCCGACTTCAGCCAGGTCACGATCTCGCGGTCCGTGAGTTCGAGCCCCGCGTCAGGCTCTGGGCTGATGGCTCGGAGCCTGGAGCCTGTTTCCGATTCTGTGTCTCCCTCTCTCTCTCTGCCCCTCCCCCGTTCATGCTCTGTCTCTCTCTGTCCCAAAAATAAAATAAAAAAAAAATGTTGAAAAAAAATTAAAAAAAAAAAGAAAATATACACTGAAGGGGCACCTGGGTGGCTCAGTTGGTTGAACATCTGACTTCAGCTCAGGTCACGATCTCAAGGTCTGTGGGTTCGAGCCCTGCGTCGGGTTCTGTGCTGACAGCTCAGAGCCTGGAGCCTGCTTCGGATTCTGTGTCTCCCTCTTTCTCTCTGCCCCTCCCCTGCTCACACTCTGTCTCTCTCTCTCTCTCAAAAATAAATAAACATTAAAAAAAATTTTTTTAACTACACTTAAGTATTTAAGGAGTAGTGAATAGAACACCAGGTCTGAAATGGTTGTATCTAGAGGGGGAAATTATAAAGGAAATGCTGTAAAGTATTAACAATTTGTAACTGGGTAAAGGGTGTATGGTAGCTCTTTGTCCCATTCTTGCAACAACTTTTAAGTTTGGAATTATTTTGAAAGAAAAAGCTTAAAAACTTGTGGACCTAACGAACATGCATTTGTCTCTGCTACTGAAAACAACGTGAAAATAACTACAGAGGGGGAAAACAGCTGTAAATGCCACAGGGATAAAGTGAGTGGGAGAAAAGATAGCAGCAGAGGAGAAATGTCAACGAGTTTTTGTAAGGTGAAAAGCAGGGTGACTGAGTTAGCAAGACAAAGCTGAAAACCTTTCTTCAACCAGAAGCAAGCAGATTCTTGCTCTAGACCTGTGGGGCATCAGCAAACTACAGCCCATGGGCCAAATCTGACCCACCACTTTTTTTAAAAAACAGGAACCCTGTTTTGTGGTAGAGTCCCCTCCCTAAGGAAAGAAAAACACAAAACAAAAAAACCTCAAGGCAACCTGGCCAAACGCCTATGTGACAGCATCCCTCACGACCTTGTAACAGGAGACCACTGAATCAGACTGCATGTTTGCATGTTACCCATATACGGGAGACAAGGAAGTAGAAAATATATTTAAAAAAACTATTGGGGGGGCGCCTGGGTGGCGCAGTCGGTTAAGCGTCCGACTTCAGCCAGGTCATGATCTCGCGGTCCGTGAGTTCAAGCCCCGCGTCGGGCTCTGGGCTGATGGCTCGGAGCCTGGAGCCTGTTTCCGATTCTGTGTCTCCCTCTCTCTCTGCCCCTCCCCCGTTCATGCTCTGTCTCTCTCTGTCCCAAAATTAAATAAAAAAACGTTGAAAAAAAATTAAAAAAAAATATATCGAGAATCCAAACACATCTTCCATGACCAAGAGACTATCATCTGTTGTTTATATTGGTGTAATAGGTAACTAAATGGTCTTCTTGTTTGTTTGTTTCTTCTTTTGTTTTTCCTCTGTTTCCGTTAATTCTAAACACATTGGATCTAGTAAAACATAAGTCGGATTGTGTCCTTCCTCTGCTCCAAGCCGAATTGCCTCCCATTTCACTCAGAGTACATGCCCAAACTCTTCCTAATGCCGACAAGGCCTGTATATGATCAGGTGTCTCCTTCTCTCTCTCTGATTTGAACTCTTTTCTACCCCTTTCATTCTGTCCAGCCATACTGATTTCTCACTACTCTTTAAGTACTTTGGACATACTTTTGTACTTGCTGTTGACTCTGTCTGGAATGCTTTCCCTCAGATACCTCATGGCTTGATTTTTCCTTTGTTGTTTGTTTTTCCTTTCAGGTTTTTGCTTAAAAGTCACTTTCTCAGCACGGCCTTTCTTGGCCATCCTGACTAGTACTTCAACTACCCTTTTCCCTATAACACATCAAAATGTGATTTCTCTGCTTTAGTTTTTCTCCTCTAATACTGTATATTTTGCCTGTGTAGCTTATTGTTATTGTATGTTTACTTCACTCATGAGTAGGATTGTTATCTGTTCATTGCCATGTCCTCAGTGCCTAGAAAATGTTCTAGTCTATATAGTACTTCTTCAATAATGTTTATTGAGTGAACGGAGTTTAACTTGTGTGTATAGTTTTTAACATAATACTAGTCCCCACCTTGACAAAGTTTGGCATGGGTTCATTCTGACAAGTAAACCTGCCAGTTATATACAGTTTTTGGATTTTAGGGGGCCCAATATTGTGTTTACTTGCTACTTATTCTTTTAGTTGTATTTATGTTAGTTTTCATTATGGTGAAATGTATCAAAGGAATAGCAAACTTCCTTTATATTTATTAAGGAAACTAAAATATGGTGGCAAATTATTATAGGACTTTAAAAATTCTTGCCAAAGATTATGAGCCCTCAATATCTGAAATAAAAAGATGAAGTTGTAATTGATCACTTACAAATAAGAGCGAGCTTTGCTGGTTAGGTATAGTCGTTTCTAACAGAGCAGTCTGCTATTCTTATACAGGGTTTGGGGAAGAGTGGAGTTTAAGGATGGGGGGACTTTCAGAAAATTAAATGGTTTGTCATCATCTGAAGCACCATGCTTATTTGGGTGATACTGTTGTGGATTGGTTGCCACGCTGAAGCATGTGTATTGGAGTCATTTTTGTCCTTTATTTGCTGTCTTCCAGAAGGAAGGAGCTGAAATGGATTGGTTGGTGAGTAGGGCTGGTGCACATTGATTAACACATTTAAAACTGATTCTGGTGGCTTCTTGTTACCATGGCTACGTGTTAGGGTTTCTTTTTGTTTTGTTTTGTTTTGTTTTTTCTAAGTTTGAGGTGGCTTTCACCAGATGTTTTCTACTTAAAAGTTGCTTCTATTGACTGGGTTCAAAATGAAAGCTATTTCAAATTCTATAATTACAGATTCATTTTTGAAATTTGAGTTGAGAGGAATTGTTTGACAATTGCTTTCAGAAAGATTCTTCTTTTCTTGGATGTTATTTCCACGAAGAAAGTTATCTGTATAACAGTTTTTGAAAAAAAATTGTTAGTTTTGTTTTTGTTTTTGGTGCTCTTCGGGGCTCATGTTTAAGTCTTAAATAATCTGTGGGAAATTTCATTATTTTTGGAAATGTACGTAGCTGTATGGTAATAATATTCTGTTGCATGCATTTAGTCCATGAAAACAGAATTATAATTTTCTTTTTGGTGAATCCCCCATTTTTTTCTATCAGGATTAGATATTAGGCTAAAAGTATACAAAATTTACCAAATCATTTTTTTTAATTGTTTAAAATGTTTCTTCATTTGGAGAGAGACAAAGTGAGAGTTGGGGAGGGGCAGAGAGAGGGGGAGACAAAGATTCCAAAGCAGGATCCAGACTCTGGGCTGTCAGCACACAGTCCGATGTGGGGATTGAAGCCACAAACCCTTAGATCACAAACCGAGCCAAAGTCATACACTTAACGTACTGAGCCATCCAGGCGCCGCAAACCATTTTTTTTTAAACAAAAGCACAACTAATCAGATGATTGTTATTTTTGAGTGATAGATAATAACATATGAGTACTTTTGAATTTTTTAAGTTTTTCCAGATTTATGAGATATAAGTAACATACATCTGTGTAACTAACTGTAAGGTGTACCTGTATTAATTTGATACACTTTTATATTGTCAAATGATTACCACAATAGTGTTAATACTTCCATCATCTCACATAAATATCATTTTTTGTTTGTGATGATCTAGTCTTGTAGCAACTTTCAAATGATATGATACAGTATTGTTCACTGTAATCACCATCCTGCACATTAAATCCCCAGAATTTATTAATCTTGTAACAGGTAGTTTGTACCCTTTGACCAATATCTACCCATTTCTCACAGCCTCCTAACCCTGGCAACCACCAGTCTGTTCTGTTTCTTGTGCAGTTTTTTTTTAATTCCACATATAAGTCAGATCATGCAGTGTTTGTCTTCTGTGTCTGACTTCTTTTCACTAAGCATAAAGCCCTCAAGTTTCACTCATGTTGTCACAAATGGCAGGATTTCCTTCTTGTTTGTGGCTGAAAATATTCCATTGTAACTGTATACCATATTTTTTTAATCCATGGATCCACTGATGGATGCTTAGGTTGTTTCTTGACTATTTTTTTTAATTTTTTTTAGCATTTATTTATTTTTGAGACAGAGAGAGACAAAGCATGAACGGGAGAGAGTCAGAGAGAGGGAGACACAGAATCTGAAACAGGCTCCAGGCTCTGAGCTGTCAGCACAGAGCCCGACGTGGGGCTTGAACTCATGGACCGTGAGATCATGACCTGGGCCGAAGTTGGCCACTTAACCGACTGAGCCACCCAGGCGCCCCAAGTTTCTTGACTATTGTAAATAATGCTGCAATAAAGATAGGGCTGCAGATATCTCTCCAAGATAAGGATGTCATGGCTTTAAGATATATACCCAGAAATGGGATTATTGGCTCATATGGAGGTTCTATTTTTAGTTTGTTGAGGAGCCACCATACTGTTTTACATAGTGGCTGTCCCAATTTACAGTCCTACAGGAGTACAAGGAATCCCTTTCCTGTACATCCTTGCCAACGATATCTCTTGTCTTTTTGACAATAGCCATTTTAATAGGTCAAAGTGATATCTATATACTGCAGTTTTGATTTGCATTTCCCTGATGAATAGTGATATCGAGCACCTTCTTGTGTACCCCTGGCCATTTGAATATGTTTTGAGGAGAGACGTCTTTTAAGGTGCCTTGCCCAGTTTTTAATTATATTTGTTTTTAGCTGTTGAATTGTACGAATTCCTCACACATTTTAGATATTGACGTTTTTCATATTTGTAGCTTGCAAATGTTTTCATCCTTTCCATAGGTTGCCTTTCCGTCATGTTGCTTGTTTCTTTTGCTGTGCAGAAACATTGTTGATTGCATTGGTTGTTTTTGCTTTTATTACTTGTACTTTGGATGTCCTATCCTAAATCATTCGTAAGATCTATGTCAAGGAGCTTTTATCCTCTGTTTTCTTCTAGGAGTTTTATGATTTAAGATTTTATATAGAAGTCTTTATTTGCGTTTGGGTTGACTTTTGTGAGTGGTGTAAGGTAGAGGCACAGTTTTATTCTTTTGCATGTTAATATCCAGTTTTCTCACCATCATGTATTGAAGAGATTACCTTTTCTCTTTTGAGTATTCTTGGGTCTCTTAACAAAGAGACTTTATGCATGGGTTTTTAGTTGACTTTATGCATGGGTTTATTTCTGGGTTCTTGATTCTGTTTCATTCATCTTTGTGTTTTGTTTTTTTGTGTGTGTGTGTGTGCAACTTCATACGGTTTTTATTACCATAACTTTGTAATAGTTTGACACCAGCAAGTGTGATGCTTCCAGCTTTGTTCTTCTTTCTTAGGATTGTTTTGGCTATTTGGGATCTTTCTTGTTCCTTACACATTTGAGGAATGCTTTTCCTATTTCTGTGAAAAAGGTCATTGGAATTTTGACAAGGATTGCATTAACTCTGTGGGTGGTTTCAGGTAATGTGGATATTTAATGATACTAATTTTTCGAATCCATAACAACGGGGTATCTTCCCATTTGTTTGTGTCTCTGCTATTTCTTTTACCAATGTCTTGTAGTTTTTACTGTACCTATCTTTCAGAAATCCTTGATTAAAATTATTCCAAAATATTTTGTTCTTTTTGATGCTTTGGGGAAGGGGATTTTTTCCTTATATTTCTTTTTCAGCTATTTCATTGTTATTGTTTAGAAATGTAACGGATCTCTTGATGCTGATTTTGTAATTTTTTTTTACTAAATATAATCTATTGTCAAATTGGTTTCCATACAACACCCAGTGCTCATCCCAACAGGTGCCCTTCTCAATGCCTATCACCCACTTTCCCCTCTCCCCCACCTCCTATCAACCCTTAGTTTATTCTCAGTGTTTACGAGTCTCTTATTGTTTGCCTCCCTCCCTCTCTGTAACTTTTTTTCCCCATCCCCCCCACCCATGGTCTCCTGTCAAGTTTCTCAGGATCCACCTATAGGTGAAATCATATGGTATCTGTCTTTCTCTGCCTGACTTATTTCACTTTGCATAATTCCCTCCTATTCCATCCACGTTGTTGCAAATGGCCAGATTTCACTCTTTCTCATTGCCAAGTAGTATTCCACTGTATATATAAACCACATCTTCTTTCTCCATTCCTCGGGTGATGGACATTTAGGCTCTTTCCATAATTTGGCGATTGTTGAAAGTGCTACTGTATACATTGGGGTACATGTGCCCCTATGCATCAGCACTCCTGTATCCCTTGGGTAAATTCCCAGCAGTGCTATTGCTGGGTCCTAGGGTTGTTCTGTTTTTAATTATTTTAGGAAGCTCCACACTGTTTTCCAGAGTGGCTGCACCAGTTTGCATTCCCACCAACAGTGCAAGAGGGTTCCTGTTTCTCCACATCCTTGCCAGCATCTGTAGTCTCCTGATTTGTTCATTTTAGCCACTCTGACCAGCTTGAGGTGGTATCTCAGTGTGGTTTAGATTTGTATTTCCCTGATGAGGAGTGACGTTGAGCATCTTTCCATGTGTCTGTTGTCCATCTGGATGTCTTCTTTGTGAAAAGTGTCTATTCATGTCTTCTGCCCATTTCTTCCCTGGATTATTTGTTTTGTGGATGTGGAGTTTGGTGAGTTCTTTACAGGTTCTGGATATTAGCCCTTCCTTTATGCGATATGTCATTTGCAACTATCTTCTCCCATTCTGTCGGTTGCCTTTCGGTTTTGTTGATTGATTCCTTTGCAGTGCAGAAGCTTTTTATCTTGACGAGGTCCCAATAGTTCATTTTTGCTTTCCATTCCCTTGCCTTGGGAGATGTGTCAAATAAGAAATTGCTGCGGCGGAGGTCAAAGAGGTTTTTTTTCCTGCTTTCTCCTCTAGGGTTTTGATGGTTTCCTGTCTCACATTCAGGTCCTTCATCCATTTTGAGTTTATTTGTGTGTATGGTATAAGAAAAGTCATCTAGTTTCATTCTTCTGCATGTTGCTGTCCAGTTCTCCCAGAAGAAAGAGACTGTCTTTTTTTCCCATGGGATACTCTTTCCTGCTTTGTCAATGTTTAGTTGGCCATACATTTGTGGGTTCACCTCTGGGGTTTCTATTCTATTCCATTGGTCTGTGTGTCTGTTTTTGTGCCAATACCATACTGTCTTGATGATCACAGCTTTGTAGTAGAGGCTAAAGAGACAGAGTGTGAACAGGGGAGGGGGAGAGAGAAAGAGAGAGAGAGAGAGAGAGAGAGAGAGAGAGAGAGAGAGAGAATACAAAGCAGGCTCCAGGCTTCGAACTGTCAGCACAGAGCCCAATAGAGGGCTTGAACCATAAACCATGGGATCATGAACTTAGCTGAAGTCAGAAGCTTAACTGACTGAGCCACCCAGGCACCCCTGCATCTTTATGTTGATTTGGTATCCTTCATCCATGGAACAGCTTTTTGGTGGTATCATCAGGATTTTCTATATATAAGAACATATCATCTGTAAACAAAGACAGTTTTACTTCTTCTTTTCTGATTTGGATGCCTTTTATTTCCTTTTCTTGCCTGACTGCTTTGGCTAGGACTTCCTCTATCCTGTTGAATAGGAGTGGTCAAGTGGGCAACTTTGCCTTGTTCTTGAACTTAGAGTAAAAGCTTTCCGTTTTTTACCACTGCATATGATGTTGGCTATGGGCTTATCATATTGGGCTTCATTATGTCCAGGTGTGATAATTCAGTACCCACATTGTTGAGAGTTTTTATCTTGAAAAGATGTTGAATTTTGTCAAATGCTTTTTTCTCCCATGCTGGGATGATGATATGATTTTTTTATCCTGTTAATGCGGTGTATCAAATGTATTTATTCGATTTGATTTCTGAAGGATAATTTTGCTGAGTAAAGTATTCTTGATTGGTAGTCTTTTTTCTCTTAGCACTTTGAATATGTAATCCCACTGCCTCCTGGAATGTAAGGTTTCTGCTGAGAAACTAATAGCCTTATGAGGGTTCACTTGTAGTCACATAGTCTTTCCTCACTCTTTTTCATTCTTTTGACTTTGTTCTCTGCTGACTGGATAATCTGAGAGTTCCTGTCTTTCAATTCACATTTTTTTTTTTTGCTTGACCCATTTCCTGTCAGTGATCACTCTTGCTTTTTTCATCTCCTTCATTATACTCTTCAGCTCCAGGATTTTTGTTTAGTTAGCTTTTACTATTTCCAGCTCTTTGTTAAGCTTCTCATTTTATTCATAGAGTGTTTTTCTGATTTTATTGAATTGGCTTTTTGTGTTTTTCTTGTAACTCACTGAGTTTCCTTAAAACTGCTATTTTTGAATTCTCTTTTGATTAAATTACAGATCTCCCTGTGTTTCCGATTGATTACTGGAATATTATTGTGATCCTTTGATGGTATAACATTTCCTTGATATTTTATATTCTTTGCAGTTTTGCATTGCTGTCTTTGCATTTGAAGTAGCAGTCACCTCCTCCAATCTTTAATGACTACCTCTTCAGTGTGTCCAAACCTGATTTTTTTGCTCCGGTGGGATGCTGGAAATTCTCTGCAGGACACCTGGTTTTCCAAAAAGGCTCTCTCATCCACGGGTGATTATCTTAGAGAGTGTTTTCCAGGGAGGGGCTCACCGATGTGGCTGAGAGGGAGGGGCTGGAGGCGCTTTATGGGCTATTGCTAGGTCCACAGATTAGACTGTAGTATGTCTGCCTGTTACCTGATGCACGGGTAGGCAAGACTTGTCCTCGGTCCCTTGGAATACGGTGCTAGATCCCCACAGCTCCTGCAAAGGCAGTTTTGCCCGTGGGTGGATGAGATGCCAGTTTGTTGTAGGTGGGGAGACGCAACAACGTACATCTTGTTCAGCTATGATACTGATATCGCTCTGACATATGGGTATTTTATTTTTTTCTTTTTTTTTTTTTTTTAAATTTTTTTTCAACGTTTTTTATTTATTTTTGGGACAGAGAGAGACAGAGCATGAACGGGGAAGGGGCAGAGAGAGAGGGAGACACACAGAATTGGAAACAGGCTCCAGGCTCCAGGCTCCGAGCCATCAGCCCAGAGCCTGACGCGGGGCTCGAACTCACAGACCGCGAGATCGTGACCTGGCTGAAGTCGGACGCTTAACCGACTGCGCCACCCAGGCGCCCCCATATGGGTATTTTAAAAGTAGTTTTCCCCCTAAGATATTTCCCTGATTTCTTCTTTCATGTTATATGGACCTCCTGCTACTTTAAAACTTTGTTGAAATTAAGCATTCTTATATTTAAAAGCAAAGCCCAAAATAGAGCACACATCTAGTTATTACTCCCATGTCTAAGAGTCACTGCCTTTAGGAAATGAACTCTAACTTTTTAGTGTAACCTTCAAGGTTCTTCAGAATTTCTTTCCTGACTGATCTCTTACTACTTGCTTCCATGTATTTTATGGTTTTTTTTCCAAGTTCCTATAAGCTTATACTTTTTCCTTTCAAGGCACCTAGATGCCATCTGTGTAATTTTTGTGCTCACATTCTAATCTCTAAGAAAATGGTTTTCTCCCGTTTCTTTCCCTGGCGACCTCTGCTGTTTATTTTCCCTCTTCAGTAAAGCCTTTCTCGTCCTCACTTACAGCTTTTCACATGTCAATTCTTACAAATCACATTGTATTCTAATTGTATATTTACCTGTGTTTGAAGCAACAGATGAGTATTTCCTTTTGTACGGTTGGTACTTCAGCACTGTTCTCTGAATTAATCAAATTAAGTCAGATGGGTAAAATTCAGAACTTGATGAAAATTGTCTTTTTATTCTTTATCAGTAAAATTATTAGAAAACATTGGCTTTTTTATGGCTTTTTAATGGCTTTGTTTTTTTTTTTTAAGGAGGGAACCTGGTTTACATGTGAAGAAGTTAAAGAAAGGTGAAAATGAAAAAGGGACATCAAAAGGATCTGTGATCACACCAGTGTTGCAGAAGGCAGATTCCCTAACTGGTGGTCCACTACAAAAGAATGATGGCAGCCATTTCAGTGAAAAGGATCAGCATGAAAGCAGGTAAAATCTATAGATTCTTTATGTGCCTGTGAAGGAATTTTAGCAGTGATTACCTTTTGTGGAAATAAAATGCTGTAGTGCAGGTAGGTCCAAGCTAAAGCAAGAAATACTCAACATATCAAACACACTGCTTGAAAAGTTGTGATGAGGGTAAATGACTTTGTCAAGGAGCAGTTTGAGTAGTCACCATGAAGCATGGAAGATGAGTAAGTGTAAACAACTCCTTACAGCATTTTAATAGGGAAAGGTAATAGAGAAATGGATGATAACTGAAAAAGAATGTGAATTGCAAAGGCATTTTCTTTCTCTTTTTATTTTAAGATGGGAGCTTTTAGAGAATGTATTCTGTTGGAAATGATCAATAGAGATAGACATGGTTAGTTAATTTAATTTTGTTTGCATTTGCAAACATTAGGAAGTTTGTTGATTGTATTACATTATCTTTTAAAAATTATAGTAATTGTCTTTATTACTCTTATTCATGTGATTTTGTGCAAGAAGTTGATTTATTCTGAATTGGTTCCACAATGGGGTATTCTCATACAATTGAATGTGCAGATTTAAAAATATATATGTATGTATCCAAGTATATATATATATATATATATATATATATATATATATATATTTGTATATATGTATATATATAAAATATATTAAATTAAATTAATTAATTTATTAAATTAATTAATTTAATTAAATAATTAAATAATTTAAAATAAGTAAATCAATTTAATTTAATAATTTAATTAATTAATTAATTAAATATATATTTATATATATGGCTGTATAATTTCTTATATGTATGTATATGTATATTTATTATATGTATATTATATGTATAATATACATATTATATTTTTATGTATATGCATATGCATAATATACAAATTATATGTATAATTTCTTATATATGTATATATAAGTATATGTGTATAAGTTCTATATGTATATATTTGTATACACACACACACTTATCATAAATGTATGCAAACACTGAGGCCATTCTGAATAAAACTAATCCTTCCTTGATGATTTTACATATCCAGTGCCTTTGATAGTATCACAAATAGCTATGATTGTGTTAGGGACTTTAAAGTATCTGGTTCTATTAAATTAATATTATTTACGTTCTGGGGAAAGGGGAAGATTTTGTTTATTTACAATTGGAAAAGAAACTAGTAATCCATAACAGATTATTCCTTTTGGACTAGAGAGCTCTAAATTACCAAAACCATGCTTCCTGTACCAACAGTGCCATTGACACAGATTGTATGCTCAATAAGTATGTGTTAAATGTGGAATTAAACAGTGGAATGAATGAATGAATGAATGAATGCCTGTTGAGGAACTTCTCTAGAAGAAGCAAATCTTTAGTTTACTGAAAGTAGATTTCTCATCTTGCCAAGTATAAAGTCTCTTTAAAAATGTGTAAGATTCAGAAATTGTTATGTATCACTATAGCTAGAAATCGAATCATAATATAGATTCATTTGCTGTCATATTAGTTAGAAACACTGGAGTATTACTTTAACCACATAGTATAAAACACATGCTTTGAAGGCACATTCCTGGGTTTGAATTCAGGGTCTGTTCTTGGCCAGCGACGAGGTCTTCTTGGGAAAGTCACTTCGACTTTCTGTGCCTCATTTTCTTCCTGTGTAAAATACCTAATATAATAACCTACTTCATAGGATTGTTGTGGGGCTTCAAATACCTTGAAGACATGTAAAGTGCTCATAGTAATGCCTAGAGAGTAGTTGCATAGTGAATCTTCAACACGTTAATATCATGATTGTTAAAAAGGGGTTCTTTCATATAGGGACTTAACTTGCACTTTCCAAGTAGGTTTTAGTGCCAGTAAAAGTTTATTTTTAGTAAAATGACAACAACACAAACAATGGTATCATTCCTATCAAATAATGCAAGTAGCATTAGGATTTTCCTTTGCTTTTGTTAGTTAGTACCTAACTTTAGTACTTTGTTGTGCTCGCTTCAGCAGCACATATACTACAACTGGATACACCTAATCCCTTGTTAATATTAGCAGTAGTATGTTTTCTATGTTGTTTAATGTTACTCTGTTGTTTAATCCCCTTTGTAGAAAATTAGATTCAAATGCAGAGATTTTATATCAGAAACAATAGGTTTAGATACGCTTTGTATTTTAAGTATTTAATATTTGCCTGAAAAGAATTGTTTTTTTTTTCAGACCTGCAAAGAAAATTTCTAAGAAAAAGAACAAGGTAAGCAAAAGAGACAATGTAATTTTATTTTATTTATTATTTGTTTTATTTTTATTTTATTATATTATTTTGATACATATTTGTTAGGAATATTGTTCAGTGGCAAAAAATTACTTTATGAAAGATGTAGTGAAAAAATAGAAAATCTTCCTTTGTTGTAGAGACATTTGCTGTGAAAAAGTTATTTAGAAATACTAGCTATGGATAACAGTGTCTTTTTGATAAAAATCCGTTCTTTTAAAAAGTCTCTATGGTTTTGCTTTTAAATGTTCATTCACTTATTTTTAAAATGTATTTTGAGAGAGAGCACGCACAAGTAGGGGAGGGGCTGAGGGAGAGGGGGAGAGAGAATCCCCAGCAGGCTCCATGCTGTCATTGTGGAGGTCAACGTGGGACTCAAACTCAGGAACCCTGAGGTCATGACCTGAGCCAAAATGGAGTCGGATGCTCAACCGATTGAGCCAGTCAGGTGCCCCTGTTTTTGCTTTTATAAAAAGATGGCTATTTATCACTTCTCTACAACTAGTATATTTTATAAATATTTGGGGGACATTTTGAAATGGTATTATTCATTGGTAGGTCAAAAAGCAAATTACTTCTATGGATGATCTTGTCGACTTCATTCAGTCATCTGAAGCAGCTTCAGAGCATTGTGAGTTGCCTTACTCTAAGAATTTCATGTTGCTGATTGAACAACTTGGCATGGATTGTAAAGGTACGTATATTGCTGTAGTAATATGTGCACACCTTGCCTACTACTGCACCATAGAACACTGCTGTATTATAGAGCTGCTCATCTCAGAAATATGTTTTATATTAAAATAAAAGCAGAACTATTGTATCCTCTCAGCCAAAGAGTCATCATTTCTACTGTACCTTTCTTAGAGGGAATGGCACATCTAATGTGTTTGTTAACTCTGCTTCTCTTCTGTGCCTTCACCCAGTTCAGGTCATTATTTTTCTCCTAGATGACTGAAATAACTTCAGGACTGTTTTCCCTGCTGTTCTACCTCCCAGGACCTTGGTCTACACTGCAACCATAATTAGTATATGTTTTAAAACAATGTGTCTTTCATCATGGTACCCCCTTGCTTAAAGCTTAGCTAGTACTTCTCATTGCTATTAGGTTAAAGGCCACAGTCCTCTGGCTTCATCTTGTATTGTTTTACATCCTTCTTTCCGTCTGTGTCTTATCCACTGTTTTAGACATTTCTTCCTGTGAAAGAGCTTTTCGTTTCCAACATTTTTAGTTCATATATGAAGTTTAGTTCATATATGAAGTGTGTCATTTGATAGTTTTGACATATGTTTACACGTATGAAACGATAACCATAATCCAGACAGTTAACATATTCATCACCCTTAAAAATCTCATGTCCCTTCATATTCCCTTATTATGAAGCTGCCAAATTGTTTTCTAAAGGAGTTGTACGGTTTTCCATTCCCAACAGCAGTCTGTGAGAGCACCAATTCCTACATACATATTCATGAACACTTAGTATTGTCAGCTTTTTGAATCCTAGCCATTCGGATGGATATTTAGTATATATCTCATTATGGTTTCAATATACATTTCCCTAATAACTGATGAGCATATTTTCATGTGCTTGTTTGCCATCTGTGTATCTTCTTTGAATTGTCCAAATCTTTGGTTGTTTTAAAAATTTGTTTGTTTGTTTTCTTACTTGTTGAGTTTTCAGAATTCTTTGTATATTCTAGACACAGTTCCTTATTTTGTTTTCTTTTTTTTGTGGTTGTTGTTGTTGTTGTTGTTTCCACTGAGGCATTTTATTTTCACATATGTATTACATCCCTAGAAAAAGAATCCCAGGATTTCCCCTTCTGTGTGTTTTCATCTTCCTTCTTCATGGTCCATGACTGTAGCTGAGGTGGTCAGTATAATGAAACCAAACTGAGCAGATTATTCTGCCATTTTTCTAGATCTTTGCATTTTCCATCAATTCTGGGGCCAGTCACTCCATGCTTGCTTAACCTGCCTGTGAGTTTCACAACAATTTACCCAACTCTTTTGATCATCAATGATTTTAAATTCACCAGTGTAACCATGCTTCATCATCACAGTTAGAAAGTGGACAATGTCTTTGGAGCATGGCCTAGTAAGAACCTGGCGTTTGCTTCTCTTTTCAGTATTGTTATGCTTTGGGAAGCATCTGCCACGACATTCACTTGCATCATGATGGTGGCACAGAAAGATGGTGGAAAGAGCTAGGTACAGTTCCTTTCTCACCTCTCTTTTTTTTGCAAGGTTTTTCTTCTCCCACTCTGTGACTTTTCCTTGTCTCAACAGTGTTCTTAAATTTTTTTTCAACGTTTTTTATTTATTTTTGGGACAGAGAGAGACAGAGCATGAATGGGGGAGGGGCAGAGAGAGAGGGAAACACAGAATCGGAAACAGGCTCCAGGCTCCGAGCCATCAGCCCAGAGCCTGACGCGGGGCTCGAACTCACGGACCGCGAGATCGTGACCTGGCTGAAGTCGGACGCTTAACCGACTGCGCCACCCAGGCGCCCCTCAACAGTGTTTTTAAAGAGCAGTTTTTCTTTTTGGTGAAGTCCAGTTTACACATTCATTTGTTCTTGTATGATTCTTGCTTTTGGTTTTCATATCTAAGAAATATTTGCATAGCACAAGGTCACAAAGCTTTTATCTCATGCTTTCTTTTAGAAGTTTTATAGTTTTTAGGTCTTACATTTAGATCTATGACCTATTTTATATTCTTTTTTTATTTGTGAAACAGAGTATGGATACAAGTTAATTCTTTTGCATATGGATATCTAGTTGTTCCAGCACCATTTATTGAAAAGGCTGTGTTTTCTCCACTTTATGCCATTGTTCCTTTGTCATAATAAGTTGGCCACATATGTGTGGCTTTATGTATGGGCTCTATTCTGTCTCATTGATCTCTTTGTCCATCTTTGTACCAATATTATGCTGTTTAAATCACTGCCAGTTTATAAGGATTTTTGAAATCAGGTAGTGTTTGTCGTCCTGCTCTGTTCTTTTCAGTGTTCTTCCGCTACTCTGGATCCTTTGCATTTCCACGTGAATTTTAGAATCAGTTTGTCTGTTTCTTAAAACAAACAAACAAACAAACAAACAAACAACAACTCTGGTGGTCTTCTGGAAATTAAGTTTAGATTATGTTGAATCTACAGATTTATTTGGGGAGAATTGGCTTCTTGACTCTATTGAATCTTTTAACCCCTGAACAGAGTATATATCTCTCCCTTGATATAGGTCTTTTAAAATTTTCTCAGTAATATTTTGTAGTGTTTAATGTATAGGTCTTTCTGTCTTTTATGATATTAACTGTGATTATTTTTTTATTTTAAGTGCAATTGTAAATAATACATCTTAAATTTAATTTTTTTTAATGCTTACTCTTGAGAGAGCGACAGAGCATGAGTTGGGGAGGGGCGGAGAGAGAGGTAGACAGAATCTGAAGCAGGCTCCAGGCTCCAAGCTATCAGTACAGAGCCCGACGTGGGGCTTGAAATCACCAACGGTGAGATCATGACCTGAGCCTGAGCCCAGTGCTTAACCAGCTGAGCCACCCAGATGCCCTGAAATTTTAATTTTTGATTCTTTATAGCTAATATATAGAAATACAGTTGATTTGTGTGTAATGATTCTGTATCCTCCAACCTTGATAAGTTTATATGTATGGATATATTTAATATTAGAGAGAATACATGAGCAGGGGAGAGGGGCAGAGAGAGAGAGAGAGAGAGAGAGAGAGAGAGAGAGAATCTTAAGCAGTCCCCATGCTCAGTGCGAGCCTGACATAGGGCTCCATCCCATGACTCTGGGATCATAGCCTGAGCTGAAATCAAGAGACAGACATTCAACCGACTGAGTCATCCATGTGCCATAATACATTCATTTATTAATTCTAGTAGCGTTTTTCTTAATCCTGTCAGATTTTCTACATAAGCAAAGGTCATAAAATTCATTTTTAACTAATATTTTACTAACAATGGTAAATATTGTAGACTTGTAGCCAATACATTCTCTGTCACAACTAATCAGCTTTTCCATTGTACTATAAGAGCAGCCAATAGATACTGCATAAATTAATGGACATGGCTGTATTTTGATAAAATTTAATTTACCAAAACAAGTAACATGGACCATAGGCTGGAGATTGCCAACTTCTATTTTGTGACCATGTCCTTGCTAGTAGAGACAGTTTCACTTCATTTTCTATCTGGATGTCCTTTGTTGCTTTATCTTGTTTGATTGCATTGGCTAGACCTGCTAGTATAGTGCTGAACAGAAGAAGTCATTCAGTGAATGTCATTCCTGTCTTCTTCCTGATCTTATAGGAAATGCATTCAGTTTTTCACCATTGTTTATAATGTTAGCTATAGAGTTATCATGACTTGTTTTGTTTTGTTTTAAATCATATTGAAGTTCCCTTGTATTCCAGGATTGCCAAAAGTTTTTATCTGGAATGGATGTTGAATTTTGACAAGGAACTTATTTTATCTACAGAGATAGATACGGTTTTTGAATCTTAAACCAACTCTGCATTTCTGGGATAAACCCCATTTGGTAATAACAAATTATCCCTTAGCGTATTGTTAGATTCCCCCCCCCCACAAACACACATGGCTGTAGTTTAATTAATTAATTAATTAAATATAATTTATTGTCAAGTTAGCTAACGTACAGTGTATACATCGTGCTCTTGGCTTTGGGAGTATATTCCCATGATTCATTACTTACATACCACACCCAGTGCTCATCACAACAAGTGCCCTCCTCAATGCCCATCACCTATTCTCCCCTTCCCCCACCCCTCCATGAACCTTCAGTTTGTTCTCTGTATTTAAGAGTTTCTTATGGTTTGCTTCCCTCTCTGTTTGAAACTATTTTCCTCCTTCTATTCCCCCATGTTCTTCTGTTAAGTTTCTCAAAATCCACATATGAGTGAAAACATATGATATCTGTTTTTCTCTGACTGACTTATTTCACTTCACATACTACCCTCCAGTTCCATCCATGTTGTTGCAAATGGCAAGATTTCATTCTTTCTCATTACCAAGTAATATCCATTGTATATATAAACCACATTTTCTTTTCCCATAAATCAGTTGATGGACATTTGTGTTCTTTCCATAATTTGGTGATTGTTGATAGTATAAATGTTGGGGTACATGTGCCCCTATGAATCAGCACTCCTGTATCCCTTGGATATATGCCTAGTAGTGCAATTGCTGGGTTGTTGGATAATTTTATTTTTAACTTTTTGAGGAACCTCCACTCTGTTTTCCGGAGCAGTGGCACCACCCATGCATTCCCACCGACAGTGCAAGAGAATTCCCATTTCTGCACATCCTCACCAATGTCTGTTGTTTCCTGTGTTGTTAATTTTATCTACCCTGACCGGTGTGAGGTGGTATCTCAATGTGGTTTTGATTTGTATTTCCCTGATGATGAGTGACGTTGAACATTCTTTCATGTGCCTGTTGGCCTTCTGGATGTCTTCTTTGGAAAAGTGTCTATTCATGTCTTCTGCCCATTTCTTCCCTGGATTATTTGTTTTTTGGGTGTTGAGTTTGGCCAATTCTTTCTAGAGTATGGATACTAATCCTTTATCCGATATGTCATGTGCAGATATCTTCTCCCATTCCGTTGGTACCTTTTAATTTTGTGGATCGTTTCCTTTGAAGTGCAGAAGCTTTCTACATTGATGAGGTCCCAATAGTCCAATTTTGCTTTTATTTCCCTTGCCTTCAGAGATGTGTTGAGTAGAATTTGCTGTAGCCAAGGTCAAAGAGGTTGTGGCCTGTGTTCTTCTCTAGGGTTTTGATGGTTTCCTCTCTCACATTGAGGTCTTTCATCCATTTTGAGTTTATGCACGGTGTAAGAAACTGGTCCTGTTTCATTCTTCTGCATGTTGCTGTCCAGCCCTCCCAGCACCATTTGCTAAAGAGCCTATCTTTTTTCCATTGGATACTCTTTCCTGCTTTGCCAAGGTTTAGTTGGCCATACATTTGTGGGTCCATTTCTGGATTCTCTATTCTATTCCATTCGCCTTTGTGTCTCTTTTTGTGCCAATAGTATACTCCCTTGATGATCGCAGCTTTGTAGTAGAGGCTAACGTCTGGGATTGTGATGCCTCCAGCTTTGGTTTTCTTTTTCAACATTATTTTGGTTATCTGGGATCTTGTGGTTACATACAAATTGTAGGATTGTTTGTTCTAGCTCTGAGAAGAATGCTGGTGCAACGTTGATTGGGATTGCACTGAATGTGTAGATTGCTTTGGGTCATTATCGACATTTTCACAATGTAGCTTCAATGCCAACTTCGTGAAAGCTTGTCTTATCTCTCTACTGCTTGCAGTCCTGGATACTCCAAGTAAACTGTAAACATCCAGATCTGTGCCCACTAAAATGGCCATATACACTATTAGGAAACAGAATGACCCTTTTCAGGTCCCGGACGTAGTCATTTTCATTGAACCAGACTCCCATTCTTTCTCTGATACAAGTTCTGATGAAAGTGAACATTCATATATACAGCTGGTTCCAACTGAGAGGATATGCAGGTTTGAGAACTTGTGTTCACGTTACTCCAAGAGCGAATCAAGCATCATGAAATTTTCTCCCAAAATGTCAATCTGTGTAGGCTCAGTAATCTCCACTTCCTCAGATCACAAAAGATATCAAAATACTTTGAGGAATCTAACCTTCTTAACATTCTGTTTCTCCTTTCTTCCTTTAATCCTAAATGTCTAAATCTTCTCCTTACCTGCGAATGGTCTCTGGCTCATTTCTAACTCCTTGTCATGCAGCCAAAACATACGTTTGTAAAGTATAGCGGTGGAGGTAACAAATATTCAGACTAAAATAAGCAACCAGAGGAAAATCGAGAACATATTGTCCAATACCACCATGGGACAAGTGGTTCTCCTAGGGGTCCTTCTCAGCGTGGGTGTGGTGGACTTGATCTGCGCCAAGCTTCAGGGCCAGGTAGAAACTGCCGGTAAATGCAATAGGAAGGATTTCTGGCTGCCATCAGCCCAGAATAGGATGTGGGGAGAGGGGAAGGATGGGGACATCCCATGAAAGAGAATGCTGGCATATGAAGTCTCTGGCAGGACTAGGGTGAAAAGAGCCTGAGTAACTGAAGCTTAAGTGAGAGAAAGGGTCGCAAGAAGCTGGGAAGCGAAGTCAGAAGAAGGCTGATGATGTAGGTAGTGAGAAAAAGGTGGGGAGCTAGAACACAAAACTCATAGCAGGGGCGGAGATGAAGGGAGGAGAGACAGGTGCACAGGCATTGGGATTTCCCTTCCAGAAGGCCATGCCTCTGCCACTGCCGCCGCCTCCCGCTCCAGCAGAGCCTGGGGCCCGGCCCATGCCCACCTCAGTCTAGGGGGGTCGCCTCCTACAGCTACTCCCCCACCTTCAATTCCCGGCAGGTGGCGGACCCCGCCCCCACAAGGCCAAGTGCCTGCTGTGAGCCTGTGAACAAAACACCTGCTCTCCAGCCACTGCCAGGGTGGGGCGGGGCAGGGCGGGGCACTTGGGAAGCTGGGGGAGGAGCCACAAAGGCAGCAAGGAGCACCGCACTTCCCTCTTCTTTTTTAATGTATACATTCAGTGCTATCAGTCTTCATGTGAGTGCTACTAGGGTAGCACTACAAATTCTACTATGTTTTCATTTTCATTCAGTTCAGAATCCTTTCTATTTTTTTTTCTTTTTTCATTACTTCTTTGACCCAGGGGATATTTCGAAGTGTTCTGTAGTTCACAAACAGTTGAGTATTTTCCAGAGATATTTTTGTGCTTGTTTTTGATTTGATTGTTTTGTGGTCAGGGAACACACTATTATGACTTCAGGCCTATTGACTTCTTCCTTTTATTAAGGCTTATTTTTGACCCAGAACATAGTCTTTTTTGGTAAGTGTTCCATAGATCCTTGAGAAGAATAGTGGTGGCCAAGTCTACTATGCCCTTGCTGATGTTGAGCCTATTGAAATATCAGACTATAATTGTGAATTTGCCTATTT
The DNA here is from genome assembly GCF_028018385.1 of Neofelis nebulosa. Taxonomy (NCBI): domain Eukaryota; kingdom Metazoa; phylum Chordata; class Mammalia; order Carnivora; family Felidae; genus Neofelis; species Neofelis nebulosa. Next base: position 2,719,582 of record NC_080796.1, read on the forward strand.
CTATTTTCAGTTCTATCAATTTTTACTTCATGTACTTTGAAGCTATTAACAGATACATGAACATTTAAGATTGCTCTTAATTGACCCTTTTATGATTATATAATGACCTGTTTACTGCTGGTAATGATTTTTTTGCTTGAAACTGTTTTGTCTGCTATTCATATAGCCACTCTAGCTCAGCCTTCTTTGGTCAAGTGTTAGTGTGGCATATCATATTTCTATCTTTTGAACAAATTTCTGTCTTGACATTTAAAGTGCATTTTGTATAGGTGGCATATAGTTGAGTCTTCCTTTTTTATCCATTTTGACAGTCTGCGTTTTAGTTGAGGCTTTTAGACCGTTTTCATTTACTGTGATTTTTTTTCAATATATGAAATTTATTGTCAAATTAGTTTCCATACAACACCCAGTGCTCATCCCAAAAGGTGCCCTCCTCAATACCCATCACCCACCCTCCCCTCCCTCCCACCCCCCATCAACCCTCAGTTTGTTCTCAGTTTTTAAGAGTCTGTTATGCTTTGGCTCTCTCCCACTCTAACCTCTTTTTTTCTTTTTTCCTTCCCCTCCCCCATGGGTTTCTGTTAAGTTTCTCAGGATCCACATAAGAGTGAAAACATATGGTATCTGTCTTTCTCTGTATGGCTTATTTCACTTAGCATCACACTCTCCACTTCCATCCACGTTGCTACAAAGGGCCATTTACTGTGATTTTTGAGATAGTTGATTTGAATCTGTCATCATGCTGTTTGATTTGCATTTGTCTTATCTGCTCCTTGTTCCCGTTCTCTTCTTTTTCTGCTTTCTTTTAATCGAGTAATTTTTATGATTCAGTTTTATCCATTTATTTATTTATTCACGTATTCATTTATTCATGTATTCATTTTTTCACTTATTTATTTAGGCTTCCTAGCTAGAACTTTTCAGTTTTGCTGCTTTAGTTGTTGGTTTAGGGTTTATAGTCTATGGCTTCAGCATCACAGTCTCCCTTCCAGTAATGTTATACCACATCGTATATAGTTTAGGCAAATTACAAGAGTTGACTTCCATTTCTTCTTTCCTAGACAGATCCTTCCTGGGTCAGCGGGATTATAGTTTTCATGAAATTTAGGAAGATTTGGGCCATATTTTTTTCCTGTCCCTTTCCCCTGCCTCTTTGGGCAATTGTATATTTCCCAGTTGAAGTTTTCTCCCAGGTTTCCAATGTTAAACTTCAGTCTTTTGTTTTGTGATGTCTAATATGTGTTTATTCCTACCCATCGTATTGTTCATGGCTAACATAATTTACATCTCTGTAAGTGCTATTTGGTTTTTAAAACTATAGCTTCTATGCCTCTAGTTATCTTTTCATGCTTTGTTTGGAGATATAGTTAAGTTACTTACAAACAATTGGATCCTTTAATCTTGCTCTTACGAATTATTGGCTGAATCCAGAGTGGTGATCAGCCTAAGGCAAATTATGAGTTTTTCTATCTTAGCTAATGTGAATAGACACTGTCCCTCGTGCTGTGGGAGCACCAGGCAGTGTTTCCTCTACTCTTTTCAGATTTTTTTCCCTTGATGACTAGGAAGTAACAACCATGTATGCACTGGTTGTTACTCTGCTGAATAGCCAAAGGGGACCCTGTGCAGATGCCCAGGGTTCTTTCTGTGTCCTGCTTTCTCCTCTCCTGGATGCTGACCTGTCGTCTCTATCTGTCTTGACTTCACCACACTCTCAGTTTTGCCACCTTGACACAAGGAGTATGGTGAAATCTACTTAAATAATTTATGTCTCCTGTGTCGTAGCCTGAAAACTCTCTCAAGGGAATGAGTTTGGGCATACGTGTTAGGCTAACGTGTTTTGTTTTCAGGGATCATTGTCCTTCATTTTCTGAAGATCTGTGTCTTGAAAATCATGTTAAAATTGTATTTTGTCTGTTTTGTTTTTGCTTGCTTCAGGTAGGAAGATAGGAAGATCAATCAGTATGGGTTACCCCATCTTGTCCAGAAGTAGATTACAGTGGAACTTCAGCACATGCTCTAGACTGTCGAGAGTGCTTGTCTTCCTCCTTTGCTTAATTGCCTCCTGCTCCTCCTTCATTCCTCAGTATAGTTATCTCTTCCTCAGGGACATCTATCTTCCTTGGGCCCAATCTAGATCAAGTTATGATCACAGAACTCTGTCTTCTAATAGGAACTATCTGAATTTAGAATTACCGTTTGAGTTGTCTTTCTCCTTCACTAGACTTTAAGCTAATCAAGAGCCAGGGGTCTTCTCTATTGTATCTGTAGAGCTGAGTATAACATCTTCCAATGAAGGTATATATTTATTCAATGTTTGAATGAGTGAATTGAAGATGCACAGGCCTGTATATGCAAAAAGTACTCATCTATTTTATTTCTGTTTCTTCTCTGATGCAGATTATGCTGGCTTCTTGAAAATCCAAGATATACGTGTTTCCTATGAGAAATTAAGGAAACTTAACAAAAATCACTGTAAACTTCTTATGGGAAAAATGACAAAAATGGAAAAAATGGTTAGTGCACTACAAAACGAGCTACAAGAAACCAAAGACATGATATCACGGTTAGAGCATCAAAAAGTTGAATGGGAACGTGAATTCTGCAGTTTGAGGTACAGCATCTTGGCTTTAAGGAAATATTTCAACTGTTTCCTTTTTTTCCAAAGATGTGTAGAGGCAGTTTTGTAATTGCTGACTTACCTTATGGGATTTTTCTGGAAAGAATACTTGTTTAGTGTTGTGAGGTGTGCGATTCTTGGAAAAAACACAGCAAGTTCTTAACAGTGAATACTTCTAATACTTTAATGTATATTCCAAATCACAATTTTAATGGCCATATAAAAGTCCACCATAGTCCAAGAAACATCATTATTTAAGAGATTGAATTCTGCCTGTTTTTCATCTTTCTGTATTTTAATTAATGCTGTCAAGAATGTCTTTTATAGAAATCTGTTTCTACATGTCTGGTTACTTACTTGGAATCAATTCTTCAATATAATGTTATCTGGATAAGGTATAAAAATTTTAAAAAAGGTCTCTGATCCATATTTTTAAATTGTTCTCAGGAAAGTTTATATTACTTTCTGTACCTACCAACAGAGTATAAAATGGTCATTTTTCTCAAGACAGTAAAATTCCCCAAAATTGATTCCGTTTGCTTCTTAACATGCAGGGGTTAAAAGGTAAAGTGGGGGTGCCTGGGTGGCTCAGTTGGTTAAGCATCTGGCTTCGGCTCAGGTGATGATCTCGTGAGTTTGAGCCTTGCTTTGGGTGGGCTCGAGCCCGGCTTTGGGTGAGCACGAGCCCCGCTTCAGGTGAGCTCCTCTTCTCTCACTGTCTCTCCCTCTCGGTCTGCCCGTCATGGGATTCTGTCTCTCTTTCTCTCTCTCTGCCCTCGCTCACTTGCGTCATCTCTCTCTCAATAAAAAATTTAAACAAAGTAAAATGGGGGCGCCTGGGTGGCTCAGTCAGTCAAGCATCCGACTTTGGCTCAGGTCATGATCTCAGGGTTCGTGAGTTCGAGCCCCACATCGAGCTGTGTGTTGTCAGTGCAGAGCCCACTTTGGATTTTCTGCCTCCCTCTCTCTCTCTATGCCCCTCCTTTGTTTGCATGGGCTCTCCCTTTCTCAAAAATGAATAAACTAAAAAAAAGTAATACAGAAAGTGATTACTGATAAGTTTTTTCAACATCTCTGTCATAGGTAGATAAAATTAATTCAAAAGTGTATGCTGAAAGGTCATATTACTCTTTATTGTTTACTTAATTAATACGTATCCTGTCGTGTTCTAGAATGGATGTTTAAGTGATTCCTAAAGTAGGTATGCATCAACAAGGTAAGTTGCAAGTGTTGTGGAAGAAGAAACAAAAAGCATAGGCAACAGATATTAGACTAGTCAGCGTAGTCTTGGATGACAGTAATCTGCACATGTATGTTGTGTAAACAACATCCACAGATGCTCTCTTTCACTGCACATCATTTTTGGAGGTACCTGTAAGGTTTCATCAAGTGGAGATTTCATTTCCAGTGAGTTGATAAACTTGCTTATAAACAGCAACTTCTCTTTTTAATGAGAAACTGAATTATCTGTCCTATGGAGGAATAATTATACCTGTGGGAAAGGGGGTAATTTTCAACTCTAACTTTCCTGAATAATTTCAAACTTCCTTTCCTACAACATCTACCAGAGTTATTACTGACTGAAACTAACGAAGTTGCATAATGCTTTCTCCTGGCTTTTTTTCAACTGTATATATGGTTTGGAAGAGATTGAAGTGACAAATTAAAAACATGAGCCCTACAAGAAAAACAATCGGAAAACATAGAAATTTTTCATTTGGATAATAAGCCAACATTTGTGGAACCAGATCATCAAATGAACTTTTTATGTCTAACAAAGCAAATTTTAAAAGAAGCACATGTAATTGCAGATGTACCTTAAAACAAGAAGAAGAAGAAGAAGAAGAAGAAGAAGAAGAAGAAAGAAGAAATGCTGATATGTTATATGAAAATATTAGGGAAAAGTTAAGAAGAAAAGAAGACGAATATAAGAAAGAAGTTGAAACAAAACAACAAGTTGAACTCGCTCTTAGAACGCTAAACATGGAATTGAAGGCCACCAAAAATCAGGTAAATCAGTTTTTGATAAAAACTGTATTTCCAGCCATATTACATAGTGTAATATTATACATATATATTTTATAGTATCCCTTTGACTCAAGATATATTATTTAGGTTTAAAATAAATTAAAACATGGGATTATGTTCTTTTGAACATTTTTTTAAAGTTCTCCACTTCAGCTTTTGACCTTTTTTTTTTTTTAACGGTATGAGACCAGAATCACAATGAAATGTGTCTCCAGGTTGTAGAAGAGCGCAGTGACACTCAGTGGCAACTTTCTCCAGATCAGAAGGCCAGAGTCTTACAAGATGGAAGTCTAAACAATCACCTTTACAAGCAAAAGGAGCTAGAAATGGCTCATAAGAAAACTAGTTCTAAGGTATCTTCTTTAGTTATTTTGAAGTACATGTGTGTATGTATTTGTATATATTCTATTTTTTAGTTATTATTACTTTTTTCTCCGTGTGTGTATGTATATATATATGTATGTATGTATGTATGTATATATATATATCTATATATATGTGTGTGTGTGTGTGTGTTATGTATATATATGTGTACATATATATGTATGTATATATGAAACTGAACTGTGTTCATCATGGAAACTATAGAGGATTTTAAAAGCACATATATTTTGAGGAGGGTCATGGGGGATGGTGGCATTTTTGCTTCACTGGATAAAATAATATTCTTGATTAAATGCATTTGTCTGCAACAAATAGTGACATTCATAATGTCCTCATCCAAGGGAGAGGCTTTTATTACTTTCTGTAGGAATTGATGAGCTCTCCCTAATCTCAAAACTATTGCTACTAGCAACATGTGTTTTGGTTTTGAACAGTTACTTCACTGCCTTGATATATTACTAGGTTAGTTGAACACTTCCGCTAATGGACAGGAGGGCAAGTGTAGCCAGTTCACTGATCATATTTTCGGTATCAAGTCTCCTACTTTTGAGAAAAGTAACAGTTTTGCTTCAAGAAGCATCCTATTTCATTACAAGGAACTTTTGATAACAATGGTATGCTGTGGTATATACTTAATGATAATTTATTGATAGGTATTTTATTCCTAATAAAATAGCTGAGTGTATTTCCCCTCTTTTATATTTATTACTGTTTTCAACAAGAGGCAATACAAGTTATTGTAGCAGTAAATAATCTCATGGTATTCTAAGAGATGTATAAATTTCACCTTATTTCCTATGAGTATTTTGAAATACAAGACTTCTTTCGTACTTGTGTATTTACACTAGAGAAGTGGCAGTGGTTGGTGCAAGAGCACTTGTTGTGGAGTGAGAAGACCTGGGGAGAGTCCTACAGCTCACCATTTTAATCTCTCCATTCTAGAATTGTGATAACCAAATGAGTTCATTGATGTGTGTAGAAGTGTTTCTATTATAGTACAGTGCCTAGATTTTTCAGTTATCAATAGATATAATTCTTATAACTGACTATAGAAATGGTAGCAAAGTAGATACCTATGAAATATTCTCAGGAAAGAAGAATTTTAGGAAATTTAATCTGTCCGAGTATATGCAGAGCTAAGGATTTTACTGTGGGGTCTCTGTGTTCGATATCTACTGTAAATTCAATTTTTAAGTGTAGTCGGGTTTATTAATCTTTTATTTTAGGCCTTCTGGTTTGTTGTAAATCAGAGAAAGGCTTTTCCAATTCTGAGATTCTGAACACTTTTCTCACAAATTCTTTTTTACTTTCATGCCTTCATTTTCTACAGTTAAAGTTCTGAACTTTTTGGAACTTACGCTTGTATAAAATTTGAGATTTGGAGCCAACTTTATTTTTTTTCCAGTTGGATATTCACTTACTGTAATCTTCCTTCCTTCCTTCCTTCCTTCCTTCCTTCCTTCCTTCCTTCCTATGTTTCTTTATTCATTAGAGAGAGAGAGAGACAGAGAGAGAGAGAGAGAGAGAGAGAGAGAGAGAGAGAGAGAGAGAATGCAAGCAGGGGAGGGGCAGGGAGAGGGAGAGGGAGAGCGATAATCCTCAGCAGGCTCCTGACTGTCAGCACAGAGCCTGATGCAGGGCTTAAACCCACAGAATGTGAGATCATTCCCTGAGCCAAAATCAAGAGTCAGACACTCAACCAACTGAACCACCCTGGCACCCCCTGAAACCTTTTCATTGTTTAAACATAGATTATGCTTTCATTTAAAAGAAAATCATGATAATGCCATTTTATTGAGTGCTATCTGAAAATGTGCTTGGTTTTACTTAGCTTTCTGATAATCATGAGAAAACACAAGATCGGTTGCATAAAAACCACATGTTGCAGGATAAAATTGTCGTGCTGAGACTGGAAAGAGACACCATAAACAATCAGAAGTAGACAGGGAGATAACACCTTTAGTGTCTTTAACTGAATTCAGTGAACAGGAATGTGTATGTGTTACAAAAAGACGGTGAATTGATGTATGTGTTGATATTTCTCAAAGTACGTATGTGAGAGTTGTCTATTATTAACATAATTTAATAATAAGATGATTTAGAAAATCAGTAACAGAAATGTCTTATTAGGTAGTTGTGAGACAACTTCAACAAGAACTGGCTGATACTCTGAAGAAACAGTCTATGTCACATCTTCATCTGGAAGATGAAACACGGAATCTCAAGAAGAAATTAGGTCAAATCAGAAGTCAGGTATGTAGTAAATGTAACCTGTCAACAGCTAACTTATAGCTAGTTAAATAATATAAAGTGTTTTAGGATACCAATTTCCATGGACCGCTTTCTTTGGTATTTTCATTATAATTAATTTATTATGATTTTAGTATCTTTACAATGCATTTATTTCATAAACTTCTGCCTCTCCTTCTCCTATTTGTGTTATACATTGTTTTCTTATAATACTTACTTTTAGGAAAGTTGAGGCTTTTGTATCCTTCCTCAGAGAAATTGAGAGACTTTTTTCGTTCTTTCTTTAATTTAAATTTTTTTGACAGTTTATTTATTTATTTTGAGAGAGAAAGTGAGAGAGAGTGTGTGCATGCATGTTAACAGGGGAGGGGCAGACAGAGGAGAGAGAGAGAATCCCAAGCAGGCTCCATGCTGTCAGTTTAGAGCCAATGTGAGGCTCAGTCTCATGAACCGTGAGATCATGACCTGAGCTGAAAGCAAGAATTGGACGCTTAACTGACGTAGCCACCCAGGTGCCCCAAGAGACTTTGTCCCATACTAAACAATGTTTTTTAATGATATCTCTATTACCATGATGAGGCAAGCTGGATCAAATCAGAAGATAATGTTTAATGGAATGATTCAGATAATTATCTTAGTTCTCATCTTCACTTTTGAGAAGAATGTATATTGATTTCAGGATGACTTGTACAGAAAGATCACTTAACAAACCACTTGAACTTCGGCATTTCCTTCATTTTCTTTGCCTTTTAGACATATTGTCAAAGCACGGAAATATTCTGATCATGTGTAGTATGGACGCCCAAAAGCGAGAATTAAGAACATTCTCTGTGTCCTGCCATTGGGTTTTTTTTAAAGCTATTTTGAGGTACAATACACATACCATAAAAGTCACCCATTTGCCACGCACAGTTCACTGTCTCTGTGTACACTCGTGCAACCATCACTGCCATCAAGTAGAATGTTTTCCTCATCCTGAAAGGAAACCCTTCCCCGTTGCCCCCAGCCTCAGGCAACCACCAGTCTACTACTTGGTCTCTCAATGGAGTTGCCTCTTGTGAATATTTCATATAAATGGAGTCACACAACGTGTGGTCCCTTGGGACTAGCTAGCTTTACTTAATGTTTTCTGGGTTCATCTGTGTTGGTTACAGCTTATATCAGTGCTTCATTTCTTTTTATTGTCAAACAGTACTCCATTGTGGGCTAAGGCCCTTGTTCATTCATCAGTTGATGGACCTTTGGGTTGTGTCCACTTCTTGCCTATTAGTATGGCTGCTTATGAACATTTACGTAGTTCTTGTGTGGATATCCGTTTTTAATGTCTCTGCCATCAGATTTTATCCTCTGAGTTAATCGGGTTGATTTTACCATCTCTCAGCCGTTACTCATGCTGTCCTGTCTTTTTAGTTCTGTTCCTCTTGAGTAAACCTATGTTATTCAGACTTGGCTCACAGTCTCCTTTCCAATGAATTTTCTCTGACTGTTCTAACTCCCATTAGCTTTAACTCTCTTGACACTTGTCATCTAGCCTGTGCAGAACAATTTAGTCCTTTATTTGACATTGTTTTTATTTTTTTCATGACAGGTAATTTCATCTTCCTAAGTATAAATTTAAGGGATAGTAATATTTGACACGGGTGATACTTATCCTTGTATAAATTGAAAATACTTTAACTTAACAGTTTTTCCAATAAAATTAATTACTTTATACCGTATCAATAAATTCTTCTTGAAAACATTGGTATAGCAAAGCTTTTATTCTAAATGTATGCTAAGAAATGAAATACTAAATTGAGGGGTGCCTGGCTGGCTCCAGTCTGATTAGAGTCTGCCTTTGGCTCAGGTCATGATCTCCATGTTCTTGAGATGGAGCCCTGAATTGGGCTTTCTGCTGTCAGCAGAGCCTGCATTGGATTCGTTGTGTCCCTCACGTTCTGAGCCACTCAGACTCGTACTCTGTATCAAAAAATAAACGTTAAAAAATGTGTGTATATCTCTATACACACACACACACACACACACACACACACTTATATAAGTAAAACTATTAATGAAAGCACTTAATCAAATAGAGGAGAAATGTTCAATCAAATGTTTAGTTTTTTTTTTCCCTCTCACTATGAAAAAGCACGCTAAATTTGTCTTTCTTTCTTACACAGCCAGAACTGTGATTTACAGATTTGTATCACTTTACCAATGCAAATATCTGGGGACAGCTTTTCTGATATGCTTTTACCACAAACCCTTAATCTCTTCATCAGAGTACATGCTAAAGCAGCCTAACGTAAACAGTATGGACATGAAATGATGGAGGAACTTTAGTTTCACAAGTCTCGTTTATTTCCATGTCAGTGGCTTTCCCTTGCCTCTGATGGTCATGTAAAGGATCTACTACTGAGTCAAAGAGGTGCTATTTGTACCGTAGTCTGTGAGCATTGTCCACTCAGTGGTATAGAGAGGAAGTAAGTTAAAAGGATTATAAGTGGAAAAAAGTACTGTTGGCTAGTGGCATTGGCAAAGTTTTTTGAAGTACTGAGGAGAGATTCTGGGCCTCATGCTCCCCATTTGCTACCACTTGCGGTGGAATGAAGAATAACTTCAGTATAATTTGTATAGGGGAAAACTTGTATTGGCAAGCCACCTGCCTAAACTATCACATTGTATTGGAACACAAACTACAGCAACAGTAATCATGCTACATGCAGACACTTAGAGCTGACTATGTGCCACGTACCCTTCTAAGTTGTTCATCTATTATTTCCTAATTTAATCTTCACAACATCCCAGTGGGGTAGATACTATTATTATTTATTTTGAGATCACTTTTTTAAGGTCCTTTGTTTTGAGAGAGACAGAGAGAATGTGGGGAAGGGCATGTAGGGAGAGAGAGAAAAAGGGAGAGAGAGAGAGAAAGAGAGAGAGAGAGAGAGAGAGAGAGAGAGAGAGAGAGAGAGAATCCCAAGCAGGCTCCTCACTATCCATGCAGAGCTCGATGTGGGGCTCAATTACATGACCCTGTGATCATGTCCTGAGCTGAAATCAAGAGCCAGACACTGAACCAACTGAGCCAGTCAGGTGCCCCAGTAGGTGCTATTATTACCTTCATTTTACAGATGCAGAGATTGAGACATGGAAGTTTTAGGTAGTGTGCTCAAGGTCATACAGCTCATAATGAGCAGAACTGGGAAATCAGACCCAGGCATTCTGGCCCCTACTAGGATATTATTTCTCAAATTCTTCCATTAAATATCTTGTTGTCACTGAAAATAGCATGTTCAGTTTTATAATCATGAGAATAGCAACGTCATTCACCTATGTGAATATGTAAAATCATAGTTGATGTGGTGCTTGGAATATGAAAATAGAAATGTTTACCATGAGGTAAATTCTTATATTTCCTCCATTTGACCAATAGATACATTTGTACATTTATGTGATCATATATAATTTAAAAACATTAACAATGTTATGTTTTTGTAGGAGAGTAAGGTTGGTAAACTATTCTGTAAGAGTATTGAAACATTTCATCTTTGTAAGCCATAGTCTCTGTTGTAGAAGCTGAACGCTTTTGTTATGACCTCAAAGTAGCCATCAATCAGCATGTAGAGGAGAGAGTGGCTGGCTCCAAAAATATTTTACTTACAGCGGCGCTTGGGCGGGTTAGTTGGCTGAGGTCCTGACTCTTAATTTCCACCCAGGTCATGATCCCAAATCCCACATCATGAGACCAGTCATGAGACAGAGCCCCACATCAGGCTTCGCCCTGAGCTTGCAGCCTGCTTACCATTTTCTCTGTCTCTCCCTCTGTCTCTTTTCCCCACTTCTGCATGCTCTCTCTCTCTCTCTCTCTCTAGTCAAAAAAATTAAAGAAACAGGTGATAGTGTTCTACTAGATTTTCAGTGGTTAAAATTATTTTTTCTCTATTTTAGTTGCAAGAAGAACAGGAACGACATGCAGAGGCCGTAAGATATGCTGAGGAGATGAAAGATCATGTGCAAAAGTATAATTTAAGCCTCACAGAAAATAACTTGTTTATTTATAAAGCAGATAAACAGTGTAGTATGGGAAATGTATTAGTTATGCCAGTATATCATTGTTAAGATGGATACAAATTCCAGCTTTGAGCTATTTTTAAATGCAGAATTGTGGCATATTATCTCTCAATTTTGCACCTTATCCACAAAACACGATGAGAAAAATGGCACAATTCCGAAATCTTCCTCTTGACAAAATTTTAAGGATTTCTGTAATACCCTCATTTGTTCAGAAAGTATGTGTTGTTGTTTTAAATTTATGTGTGAGAATAATTACCTTAAGATCTGCATTTTAGGCTACAGGTTAAAAATGCCATGCAAGAAGCAACCATCAAACATCAAGTGGCCCAGATTCAAGATCTTGAGAGCAACGTGATAAAGACACGTTTGGTAAGTCGGTCTCTTAATGTCTGTCCTACTGAAAAGGAATCCGTATTTCACTAGTAGTAGTACATAAGAATGTTTTGGACCATATGGAAAATCTCACTGCTGCAAAGGTTTGGTTGATATTGTTCCTACTTGCTACTAGTGATGTAATTCTTCTATATAGATGAAGTTGATTGAATTCATAAAGTAATGACCTTTATAGTGAGATTTTCATAAAAAACATTGTGAGAATCTAAAAAAAGCAACATTTTATATATACCACATTGAGCATCTGTTTTAGTCCACCTTTGGCTACTGTTAATAATGATGCTGTGAACATTGGCATACAGATGTGTGAGTCCCTGCTAATATTTTTCAGCGTGATTCAAACATCCCCAATCTTTGAGTGGTCATTTGATCTTGAATACTGACATTCTCTTGTAATCTCATCCCTTCAGTGAGAGTTTGAGAACGGGTTATTTTAATGATGATTTGTTGTAATTTGTAATTATAAGTTTGCAATTTATTATCTTCATTAACAATGACCGGCAGATCATTATGCAAACGTCCTTCTCAAAGGAATGGACTTTTCTCCTTGTTGGATTTTGTAAAGGAAAAGAAATGCCAGTGAAAAAGGAGAAATGGCTGCTCTGTCAGGGCCTTACCTAGTAACATAGTGCTCCTACCATTGCAAGTTCAGACTCAATTTTTTTTCCATTCACTTCAGTTAGTCAGACTTTCAGAGATTTCACAATTCAATCTCAGAAAAGACTAATGTGCATTCAGGATTCTCATTTATTGATATGTAGTGAAACCCCAACTGTTTTCCAACCAGAACAGTTAATGTCCTCACACTCTCACCCTCCTTTGTAGGATTCTCATTGTAAATCCTAAGTGGGAGCAATGAGGTAGATACGCTGACCAACTCGTTTCTGTCAGTCACAAAAGCTATATAATATACATCCAAGTTTCATTAGACAGCTATACCCGTCAGGGGAACTAGAACATTCTGTTGACTGGTCCTTTTTGTGGCTGAAGAGACATTGAAAATTACTTCCTTTTCTAGACGTCTTATTAATGAGTCACATTGTATTAGGGAACTTTTCATGCGAGTAACATGATACTCAGTTGATCAGTCTTCTATGAATGAGAGTGCTAGGCATTGTCTTGCTACTGTGTCCTGAAGAAATCTTTAAGGTCTCAAAAACTAAAATTTGTAAGAATATCCGAAACTGGTGAAGCTTATTAAAGAATAATGAGGGATTTAGTGTAGATACCTATAGGAAGGAATTAGGGTTATGGCATGAAATTACCTGCCACTTTAAGGTGTTCCCTGTGGGAAAAAAAAAAAAAAAACTTAGATAGCTTTCAGCCAACTCAGTCCATAGCTCTGACTTCTCTAGAAGGTCCTTATCTCCTGAATCCCCAAACCAGGGGCTACCTGGGTGAAGATATTTGATGCACACAATTTCAATTTTGAGGTGAAGAATCTGGATTGGGAAGAAGAGGTAGCTCTAGCCAACTTAACCTTCCTAACAATATAGTCAAGTATGCATCTGAAAGGAACTTCAGAAGACTTCCATAAGTTGAAATCTCTATGGACGAAGAAGTTACTCAAAAGGAAACAAAGGCAAGCCAGTGATCATCCAGCCCTTGTGATAAATGTCGTGTTATAAAGAAAAGCGAGACAAAGTATGCTGGTCAGCATCCTAAGGGTAAGGGTGCCCCCTAAGACTCAATAAGAAAAACACACTCAAAGTACCACAGAAAAGAGTCCAAATAAAATGTACACGATTAGCTGTCTACAAAGGTACTCCATGTCAAGTAATGATTTTTGAGTGTGCGGTTGAGGATGTTGTCTATGAGCACCTACATGGAAGAGTGAAAAGTACACATGGCCTAGGTAAAGGGGCCAAAGCTAGAAATGTGAATTAGAGAATCTGGTTGTGAAGGCTTAAGAGCAATTCAAAACACAGATAGCAAGGGGCAAGGACTTAATGTCAGGGGTTGCCGTCCTTCAGAATTACAGTGTGGTTAAAAGAGAAGAGGGAGGGCATGGTCATTTTTCTCAGCTGCTGCTGAAAAGTGAAGCAGGATAGAGACCTTAATAAAATAAAAAAAAAGAGGTTCTTGATGACCCTCAAAATGTCTTAGTGGAATGATAGGAGTGAAAGTTAGATTTTAGTGTAAAAGAAGGAAATAAGTGAAGAAAAGTTGATTCTGTGGATGAGACAATACATTAAAGAATGCTCGAGTCCACTGCAAGGGGAGAAGCAGCGTGATAGGTGGACAAATCTTCAAAAGTTAAGCAAATGGTTACTAGAAACGGAGAAATTGAAATCTTTCTTCCTTATGCAGCCAGTGCTGGAATTTACAGATTTGTAGCACTTTACTAACTGCAAAGCTCTGAGGCCAGCTTTTCTGATATGTTGTTACCACAAAGCCTTAATCTCTTCATCAGAGTACCTGCTAAAGCAGCCTAATGTAAACAGTATGGACATGAAATGATTGAGGAACTTTGGTTTAGCAAGACTCGTTTATTTCCATGTCAGTGGTTTTCCCTTGCCTCTGATGGTGATGTAAAGCATCTCTTACTCAGTCTAAGATGTGCTTTTTGTACCGTGGTCTGTGAGTATTGTCCACTGAGTAGTATAGAGAGGGAGTTAGTTAAAAGTATTATAAGTGGGGGGAAAAAAAAGTACTGTTTGCTAGTGGCATTGGCGAAAGTTGTGTGAAGTACTGAGGAGAGATTCTGGGCCTCATGCTCCCCATTTGCTCCCACTTGCGGTGGTATGAAGAATGACTTCAGTATAATTTGTATAGGGGACCACTTGTATTGGCATGCCACCTGCCTTAACTATCTCATTGTATTGGAACGCAAAATACAGCAACAGTAATCATGCTAAATGCATACACTTAGAGCTGACTATGTACCATGTACCCTTCTAAGATGTTCATGTATTATTTCCTAATTTTATATTCCCAAGATCCCAGTGAAGTAAATCCTATTATTATTTATGTTTCAGATCACTTTTATAAGATTCTTCATTTTGAGAGAGAGAGAGAGAGAGAGAGAGAGAGAGAGAGAGAGAGAGATTGTGGGAAGAGCAGGTAGGGAGAGAGAGAGAGGGAGGGAGAGAGAGAGAGATTGTGGGAAGAGCAGGTAGGGAGAGAGAGAGAGGGAGGGAGAGAGAGAGAGAATGCCAAGCAGGCTCCTCACTACCCACCCAGAGCTGGATGTGGGTCTCAATCACGTGACCCTGAGATCATGTCCTGAGCCGAAATCAAGAGCCAGACGCTGACCCGACTGAGTCACCTAGGTACCCCAGTAGGTGCTGTCATTACCTTCATTTTACAGATGCAGAGACTGAGACACAGAAGTTTTAGGTAGTGTACTTAAGGTCATACAGCTCATAACCAGCAGAATTGGGAATTCAGACCCAGGCTTTCTGGCTCCTACTAGGATTCTGCTTGTCAAACTCTTCCATGAAATATCTCGATGTCACTGAAAATAGCATGTTCAGTTTCATAATCACGAGAACAGCAATGTCATTCACCTATGTGAATATTGAAAATCATAGTTGATATGGTGCTTGGAATATGAAAACTGAAATGTTTACTATAAGGTAATTTCCTATATTTCCTCCATTTGACCATTAGATACATTTGTATGTTTATCTAATCATATATAATTTAAAAATATTAACAACGTTATGTTTTTGTAGGAGAGTAAGATTGGTAAACTATTCTGTACCAGTATTGAAATGTTTTCGGCTTTGTAGGCCATAGTCTCTGTTGTACATGCTGAGCTCTTTTGTTATGACCTAAAAGTAGCCATCAATCAGCATGTAGAGGAAAGTGTGGCTGGGTCCAATAAGATTTTAGTTACAGGAGTGCTTAGGCTGCTTAGTTGGTTGAGCGTCCTGACTCTTAATTTCCACTCAGGTCATGATCCCAAACCCCACATCATGAGACCGGTCATGAGACCGAGCCCCACATCAGACTTCGCCCTGAGCTTGCAGCCTGCTTGCCTTTTTCTCTGTCTCTCCCTCTGACTCCCTTCCCACTTGTGTGTGCTCTCTCCCTCTCTGTCTCTCTTTCAAGTACAAAAAAACAAGAAACAAAAACATTTAGTTACAGAAACAGGTAATGGTGTTCAACTAGATTGTCAGTATTTAAAATTATTATTTTTTCTTTATTTTAGTTACAAGAAGCACAGAAACGACATGCAGAGGCCGTAAGATATGCTGAGAAGATTAAAGATCATATGCTAAAGTATAATTTAAACCTCACAGAAAATAACTTGTTTATTTATAAAGCAGATAAGCAGTGTACTATGAGAAATGTATTAGTTATGCGAGTATATCATTGTTAAGCTGGATACAAATTCCAGCTTTGAGCTATTTTGAAATGCAAAATTTTGGCATCTTATCTCTCAATTTTGCACCATTACCACAAAACACAACTAGAAACTTGGCACAATTGCCAAATCATCTTCTTGATACAATTTTAAGAATTTCTGTAATACCCTCACTTGTTCAGAAATTACACGATACAGTTTTAAAATTATGTGTGAGAATAATTATCTTAAGATCTGCATTTTAGGATAAAGGTTAAAAATGCCAGGCAAGAAGAAACCATCAAACATCAAGCGGCCCAAATTCAAGGTCTTCAGAGCAACTTGCTAAAGGCAAGTTTGGTAAGTCGATCTCTTAATGACTGTCCTACTGAAAAGGAATCCTTATGTCACTAGTAGAAGTACATAAGAATGTTTTGGACCATATGGAAAATTTCACTGATCAAAATATTTGGTTGATATTGTTCCTGCTTGCCAGTAGTGATGTAATTCTTCTATATAGGTGAAGTTGATTGAATTCATAAAGTAATGATGTTTGTAGTGAGATTTAAATAAAAATATTGTGAGAATCTAAGAAGAGCAACATTTTATATATACCACAGTGAGCATTTGGTTTAGTCCTCCTTTTGGCTATTGTATATAAAGGTGCTGTGAACATTGGCATACAGATGTGTGAGTCCCTGCTAATATTTTCCAGTGTATTTCAAATGTCCCCAGTCTTTGAGTGATCATTTCATCTTGCATTCTATCTTTCTGTTGTAAACCCAACCCTTTAGTGAGAGTTTCAGAAAGGTTCTTTTAATGATGATATGTTGTAATTTAAAATTACAAATTTGCCACATATTCTCTTCATCAACAATGACTAGCAGGTCATTATGCAAACGTCCTTCCCAAAGAATAGAGTTTTCTCTTTGTTGGATTTTGTAAAGGAAAAGAAATGCCAGTAAAAAAGTGGAAATGGCTGCTCGGGCAGGGCCTTACCTAGTAACATAGTGCTCCTACCATTGCAAGTTCAGAAACTCATTTTTTTTTCCATTCAGTTGAGTTAATCAGCCTTTCAGAGACTTCACAATTCAATTTCAGAAAAGACTAATGTGCCATTCAAGATTATAATTTATAGATATGTAGTGAAACCCCAACTGTTTCCAACCAGAACAGTTAATGTCCTCACACTCTCACCCTCCTTTGTAGGATTCTCATTGTAAATCCTAAGTGGGAGCAATGAGGGAGATACACTGACCAACTCGTTTCTGTCAGTCACAAAAGCTATATAATATACATGCAAGTTTCATTTGACAGCTATATACGTCAGGGGAACTAGAACATTCTGTTGACTAGTCCTTTTTATGACTGAAGGGACATTGAAAATTACTTTCTTTTCTATACGTCTTATTAATGAGTCACACTGTAATAGGGAACTTTTCATGCGAGTAATATGACACTCTGTTGATCAGTCTTCTATGAATGAGAGTGCTAGGCATTGTCCTGCTACTGTGTCCTAAAGAAATCATTAAGGTCTCAAAAACTAAAATTTGTAAGGATATCCGAAATTGATGAAGCTTATTAAAGAATAACGAGCGATTTTCTGTACATCACTATAGAAAGGAATTAGGGTTATGGCATGAAATTACCTGCCACTTTAAGGTCTTCTCTGCGAATCAAAAACTTAAGATTGCATTAGGCCAACTCAGTCCATAGCTCTGACTTCTCTAGAAGGTCCTTATCTCCTGAATCCCCAAACCAGGGGCTACCTGGGTGAAGATATTTGATGCACACAATTTTGAGGTGAAGAATCTGGATTGGGAAGAAGAGGTAGCTCTAGCCAACTTAACCTTCCTAACAATATAGTCAAGTATGCGTCTGAAAGGAACTTCAGAAGACTTCCATAAGTTGAAATCTCTATGGACTAAGAAATTACTCAAAAGGAAACAAAGGCAAGCCAGTGATCATCCAGCCCTTGTGATAAATGTCGTGTTATAAAGAAAAGCGAGACAAAGTATGCTGGTCAGCATCCTAAGGGTAAGGGTGCCCCCTAAGACTCAATAAGAAAAACACACTCAAAGTAACACCGAAAAGAGTCCAAATAAAATGTACACGATTAGCTGTCTACAAAGGTACTCCATGTCAAGTAATGATTTTTGAGTGTGCGGTTGAGGATGTTGTCTATGAGCACCTACATGGAAGAGCGAAAAGGACACATGGCCTAGGTAAAAGGGCCAAAGCTGGAAATGTAATTAGAGAATCTGGTTGTGAAGCCTTAAGAGCAATTCAAAACACAGAGAGCAAGGGGCAAGGATTTAATGTCAGGGGTTGCCCTCCTTCATAAATAAGGTGGGGTTAGAAGCGCAGAGGGAGGGCATGGCATTTTTCTCAGCTGCTGCTGAGAAGGGAAGCAGGATAAATACCTTAATATTTTTTTTTTTAAAAAGGTCCTATATGACCCTCAAATTTTCTTAGTGGAATGATTGGAGTGAAAGTTAGATTTTAGTGTAAAAGAAGGAAATAAGTGAAGAAAACTTGAATCTGTGGATGAGATGATACATTAAAGAATTTTCGAGTCCACTGCAAGGGGAGAAGCAGCGTGATAGATGGACAAAGTTTCAAACTTAAGCAAATGGTTAATAGAAAAGGAGAAATTGAAATCTCTCTTCCTTATGCAGCCAGTGCTGGGATTTACAGATTTGTAGCACTTTACCAACTGCAAAGCTCTGGGGACAGCTTTTCTGATATACTGTTAGAACAAAGCCCTAATCTCTTCACCAGAGTACCTGCTAAAGCAGCCTAACGTAAACAGTATGGGCATGAAATGATTGAGGAACTTTAGTTTAGCAAGACTTCATTATTTCCATATCAGTGGCTTTCCCTTGCCTCTGATGGTCATATAAAGCATCTACTTCTCAGTCTAGGCGGTGTTATTTGTACTGTACTCTGTGAGCATTGTCCTCTGAGTAGTATAGAGAGGATGTAAGTTAAAAGTATTATAAGAGGGGAAAAAAAAGTACTGTTGGCTAGTGGCATTGGCGAAAGTTGTGTGAAGTACTGAAGAGAGATTCTGGGCCTCATCCTCCCCATTTGCTGCCACTTGCGGTGATATGAAGAATAACTTCAGTATAATTTGTACACAGGGCCACTTGTATTGGCATGCCACCTGCCTAAACTATATCATTGTATTGGAATGCAAAACACATCAACAGTAATCATGGTAAATGCATACACTTAGAGCTGACTATGTGCCACGTACCCTTCTAAGTTGTTCCTGTATTATTTCCTAAATTTATATTACCAAGATCCCAGTTATGTAGATACTATTATTATTTATTTTGAGATCACTTTTTTAAGGTTCCTTAATTTGAGAGGGAGAGAGAGAGAGATAGAGTGAGAGAGAGACAGACTGTGGGGAAGGGAAGGTAGGGAGAGTGAGAAAGAGGGAGAGAGGCAGAGAGAGAGAAAGACAGAATTCCAAGCAGACTCCTTGCTGTCCACGCAGAGCCCAATGTGGGGCTTAATCACGTGACCCTGAGATCATGTCCTGAGCAGAAATCAAGAGCAACACGCTGACCCGACTGAGCCACTCAGGTGCCCCAGTAGGTGCTGTCATTACCTTCATTTTACAGATGCAGAGACTGAGACATGGAAGTTTTAGGTAGTGTGCTCAAGGTCATACAGCTCATAACCAGCAGAATTGGGAATTCAGACCCAAGCTTTCTGGCTCCTACTAGGATACTGCTTGTCAAACTCTTCCATGAAATATCTCATTGTCACTGAAAATAGCATGTTCAGTTTCAATCACGAGAATAGAAGTGTCATTCACCTATGTGAATATTTAAAATCATAGTTGATGCAGTGCTTGTAATGTGAAAACAGAAATGTTTACCATAAGGTAATTTTCTATATTTCCTCCATTTGACCAGTAGATACATTTGTATGTTTATCTGATCATATATAATTTATAAATATTAACAACGTTATGTTTTTGTAAGAGAGTAAGTTTGGTAAACTATTCTGGAAGAATATTGAAACATTTTCAGCTTTGTAGGCCACAGTCTGTGTTGTAGCAGGTCCACCCTGCTGTTTTGACCTAAAAGTAGCCATCAATCAGCATGTAGGGGAGAGTGTGGCTGGGTCCAAAAAGATTTCAGTTACAAGGGCACTTGGGTGGCTTTGTTGGTTGAGCGTCCTGACTCTTAATTTCTGCTCATGTCATGATCCCAAACGCCACATCATGAGAGCGGTCATGAGACTGAGACCCACATCAGGCTTCACCCTGAGCTTGGAGCCTGCTTACTAGTATCTCTGTCTCTTCCCTTGACTCCCTTCCCCATTTGGGCATTCTCTCTCTCTCTCTCTGCCTCACTAAGTCAAAAAAAAATTACATTTGGTTACAATAACAGGTGATGGTGTTTTACTAGATTGTCAGTAGTTAAAATTATTTTTTTCTTTATTCTAGTTGCAAGAAGCAAAGGATCGAGAGGCAGAGGCCATAAGATATGCGGAGAAGACGTAAGATCATATGCAAAAGTATAATTTAAACCTCACAGAAAATACCTTGATTATTTATACAGCAGATAAGCAGTGTAGTACGAGAAATATACTTGTTATGCCAGTATATTATTGTTAAGCTGGATACAAATTCCAGCTTTGAGCTATTTTGAAATGCAAAATTGTGGATATTATATCTCAATTTTGCACCTTATCCACAAAACACGAGAAAAATGGCACAATTCCCAAATCTTCCTCTTGATACAATTTAAAGAATTTCTGTAAGACCCTCATTTGTTCAGATATTATATGGTATTGTTTTACATTTATGTGTAAGAATAATTATCCTAAGATCTGCATTTTAGGCTAGAAGTGCAAAATGCCAGACAGGAAGAAACCATCAAACATCAAGCGGCCCAAATTCAAGATCTTCAGAGCAACTTGTTAAAGACAAGTTTGGTAAGTCGGTCTCTTAATGTCTGTCCTACTGAAAAGGAATCCGTATTTCACTAGTAGTAGTACATAAGAATGTTTTGGATCACATGGAAAGGCTCACTGATCCAAATATTTGGTTGATATTGTTGCTATTTGCTATTAGCGATGGAATTCTTCAATAGAGATGAAGTTGATTGAACTCATAAAGTAATTACTTTCATAGTGAGATTTTCATAAAAACTTTGTGAGAGTCTAAAAAAGCAACATTTTTATATATACCACAGTGAGCGTTTGGTTTAGTCCACCTTTTGGCTACTGTTAATAATGCGGCTGTAAACGCTGGCATACAGATGTGTGAGAGTCCCTGCTAATATTTTTCAGCGTGTTTCAAACTTCCGCACGCTTTGAGTGATCATGTCATCTTGAATTCTGACTTTCTCTTGTAGTCTCAACCCTTCAGTGAGAGTTTGAGAACGGGTTATTTTAATGATGATTTGTTGTAATTTGTAATTACAAGTTTGCAACTTATTCTCTTCATCAACAATGACTAGCAGGTCGTTATGCAAACGTCCTTCTCAAAGGAATGGACTTTTCTCTTTGTTGGATTTTGTAAAGGAAAAGAAATGCCAGTGAAAAAGGAGAAATGGCTGCTCTGTCAGGGCCTTACCTAGTAACATAGTGCTCCTACCATTGCAAGTTCAGAAACTCATTATCTTTTTCCACTCACTTGAGTTAATCAGCCTTTCACAGATTTCACAATTCAATCTCAGAAAAAACTAATGTGCCACTCAGGATTCTCATTTATTGATATGTAGTGAAACCCCAACTGTTTTCCAAGCAGAACAGTTAATGTCCTTGAACACACACCCTCCTTTGTAGGATTCTCATTGTAAATCCTAAGTGGGAGCAATGAGGGAGATACACTGACCAACTCGTTTCTGTCAGTCGCAAAAGCTATATAATATACATGCAAGTTTCATTAGACAGCTATACCCATCAGGGGAATTAGAACATTCTCTTGACTGGTCCTTTTTGTTGCTGAAGAGGCATTGAAAATTATTTTCTTTTCTAGACGTCTTATAAATGAGTCACATAGTAATAGGGGACTTTTCATGCGAGTAACATGACACTCTGTTTTCAGTCTTCTATGAATGAGAGTGCAAGGCATTGTCCTGCTACTGTGTCCTGAAGAAATCATTAAGGTCTCAAAAACTAAAATTTGTAAGGATATCTGAAACTGATGAAGCTTATTAAAGAATAACGAGGGATTTAGTGTAGATCCGTAAAGAAAGGAATTTAGATTATGGCATGAAATTGTCTGCCACTTTAAGGTCTTCCCTGTGAAACAAAAACTTAGTTATCTTTCAGGCAACTCAGTCCATAGCTCTGACTTCTCCAGAAGGTCCTTATCTCCTGAATCCCCAAACCAGGGGCTACCTGGGTGAAGGCATTTGATGCACACAATTTTGAGGTGAAGAATCTGGATTGGGAAGAAGAGGTAGCTCTAGCCAACTTAACCTTCCTAACAATATAGTCAAGTATGCATCTGAAAGGAACTTCAGAAGACTTCCATAAGTTGAAATCTCTATGGACGAAGAAGTTACTCAAAAGGAAACAAAGGCAAGCCAGTGATCATCCAGCCCTTGTGATAAATGTCGTGTTACAAAGAAAAGTGAGACAAAGTATGCTGGTCAGTATCCTAAGGGTAAGGGTGCTCCCTAAGACTCAATAAGAAAAACACACTCAAAGTAACACAGAAAAGAGTCCAAATAAAATGTACACGATTAGCTGTCTACAAAGGTACTCCATGTCAAGTAATGATTTTTGAGTGTGCGGTTGAGGATGTTGTCTATGAGCACCTACATGGAAGAGCGAAAAGGACACATGGCCTAGGTAAAAGGGCCTAGGTAAAGGTGTGGTTAAAAGAGCAGAGGGAGGGCATGGTCATTTTTCTCAGCTGCTGCTGAAAAGTGAAGCAGGATAGAGACCTTAATAAAATTTTTAAAATTTTTTTTTCAACGTTTTTTATTTATTTTTGGGACAGAGAGAGACAGAGCATGAACGGGGGAGGGGCAGAGAGAGAGGGAGACACAGAATCGGAAACAGGCTCCAGGCTCCGAGCCATCAGCCCAGAGCCTGACGCGGGGCTCAAACTCACGGACCGCGAGAACGTGACCTGGCTGAAGTCGGACGCTCAACCGACTGCGCCACCCAGGCGCCCCAATAAAATTTTTTTAAAAAGTGGTTCTTGATGACCCTCAAAATGTCTTAGTGGAATGATAGGAGTGAAAGTTAGATTTTAGTGTAAAAGAAGGAAATAAGTGAAGAAAAGTTGATTCTGTGGATGAGACGATACATTAAAGAATGTTCGAGTCCACTGCAAGGGGAGAAGCAGCGTGATAGATGGACAGAGCTTCAAAAGTTAAGCAAATGGTTACTAGAAAAGGAGAAATTGAAATCTTTTTTTCCTTATGCACCCAGTGCTAGGATTTACAGATTTATAGCACTTTACCAACTGTAAAGCTCTGGGGCCAGCTTTTCTGTTATGCTGTTACCACAAAGCCTTAATCTCCTCATCAGAGTACCCAGTAAAGCAGCCTAACATAAACAGTATGGGCATGAAATGATTGAGGAACTTTGGTTTAGCAAGACTCCATTATATTCATGTCAGTGGCTTTCCCCTGCCTCTGATGGTCATGTAAATCATCTATTACTCAATCTAAGAGGTGCTATTTGTACTGTAGTCCGTGAGTATTGTCCACTGAGTAGTATAGAGAGGGAGTTAGTTAAAAGTATTATAAGTGGGGGAAAAAAAAGTACTGTTTGCTAGTAGCATTGGCGAAAGTTGTGTGAAGTACTGAGGAGAGATTCTGGGCCTCATGGTCCCCATTTGCTGCCACTTGCAGTGGTATGAAGAATGACTTCAGTATAATTTGTATAGGGGACCACTTGTATTGGCATGCCACCTGCCTTAACTATCTCAATGTATTGGAATGCAAAATACAGCAAAAGTAATCTTGCTAAATGCATACACTTAGAGCTCACTATGTGCCACGTACCCTTCTAAGTTTTTCACCTGTTATTTCCTAATTTAAGCTTCCCAACATCCCAGTGGGGTAGATACTATTATTATTTATTTTGAAATAACTTTTTAAAGGTTCTTTATTTTGAGAGAGAGAGCGAGATTGTGGGAAGGGCAGATAGGGAGAGAGAGAGAGAGAGAGGGACAGAGAGAGAGAGAGAGAGAGAGAATCCCAAGCAGTCTCCTCGCTGTCCACGCAGAGCCTGATGTGGGGCTCAATCACATGACCCTGAGATCATGTTCTGAGCCGAAATCAAGAGCCAGACGCTCAACCAACTGAGCCACCCATGTGCCCCAGTAGGTGCTGTCATTAACTTCATTTTACAGATGCAGAGATTGAGACACGGAAGTTTTAGGTAGTGTGCTCAAGGTCATACAGCTCATAACGAGCAGAATTGGGAATTCATACCCAGGCTTTCTGACTCCTACTAGGATGCTGCTTCTCAAACTCTTCCATGAAATATCTTGTTGTCACTGAATACAGCATGTTCAGTTTTATCATCACAAGAATAGAAATGTCATTCACCTATGTGAATATGTAAAATCATAGTTGATGCAGTGTTTGTAATATGAAAACAGAAATGTTTACCATAAGGTTAATTCCTATATTTCCTCCATTTCACCAGTAGATACATTTGTACATTTATCTGCTCATATATAATTAAATAAATTTAAAAACGTTCTGATTTTGTAGCAGAGTAAGGTTGGTACATTATTCTAGAAGAGTATTGAAACATTTTCAGCTTTGTAGGCCATAGTCTCTGTTGCAGCAGCTCAACTTTATTGTTACGATCTAACAGTAGCCATCAATCAGCATGTAGCGGAGAGCCTGGCTGGGTCCAATAAGATTTAATTACAGGCGCACTTGGGCGGCTAGGTGGTTGAGTGTCCTGACCCTTAATTTCCACTCAGGTCATGATCCTAAACCCCACATCATGAAAGCGGTCATGAAACCGAGCCCCACATCAGGCTTCACCCTGAGCTTGGAGCCTGCCTACAATTTTCTCTGTCTCTACCTCTGCCTCTATTCCCCACTTGTGTGTGTTCTCTCTCTCTCTCTCAAGTAAAAAAATAAAAACATTTAGTTACAGAAACAGGTGATTGTTTCTACTAGATTGTCAGTAGTTAAAATTATATTGTTTTCTTTATTTTAGTTGCAAGAAGCAAAGGATCAACATGCAGAGGCCATAAGATATGCTGAGAAGATGTAAGATCATATGGAAAAGTATAATTTAATCCTCAAAGAAAATAGCTTGATTTTTATAAAACAGATAAGCAATGTAGTATGAGAAATGTATTCATTATGCCAGTATATCCTTGTTAAACTGGATACAAATTCCAGCTTTTAGTTATTTTGAAATGCAGAATTGTGGCACATTATATCTCAATTTTGCACCTTATCCACAAAAGACAATGAGAAAAATGGCTCAATTGCCAAATCTTCCTCTTGACACAATTTTAAGAATTTCTGTAATCCCCTCATTTGTCAGAAATTATATGGTATTTTTGTAAATTTATTTGTGAGAATAATTACCTTAAGATCTGCATTTTAGGCTAGAAGTGCAACATGCCAGGCCAGAAGGAACCATCAAACAGCAAGCGGCCCCAATTCACAATCTTCCGAGCAACTTGTTAAGGACAAGTTTAGTAAGTCAGTCTCTTGATGTCTGTCCTACTGAAAAGGAATCCTTATTTCAATAGGTGTAGTACATAAGAATGTTTTGGATCATATGGAAAAATCTCACTGATCAAAATGTTAGGTTGATATTGTTCCTACTTGCTATTAGCGATGGAATTTTTCTATAGAGATGAAGTTGATTGAACTCATAAAGTAATGATGTTTATAGTGACATTTTCATAAAAACATTGTGAGTCTAAAAAAGCAACATTTTATATATACCACAGTGAGCGTTTGGTTTAGTCCACCTTTTGGCTACTGTTAATAATGCTGCTGTGAACGTTGGCATACAGATGTGTGAGAGTCCCTGCTAATATTTTTCAGCGTGTTTCAAACTTCCGCACGCTTTGAGTGATCATGTCATCTTGAATTCTGACTTTCTCTTGTAGTCTCAACCCTTCAGTGAGAGTTTGAGAACGGGTTATTTTAATGATGATTTGTTGTAATTTGTAATTACAAGTTTGCAACTTATTCTCTTCATCAACAATGACTAGCAGGTCGTTATGCAAACGTCCTTCTCAAAGGAATGGACTTTTCTCTTTGTTGGATTTTGTAAAGGAAAAGAAATGCCAGTGAAAAAGGAGAAATGGCTGCTCTGTCAGGGCCTTACCTAGTAACATAGTGCTCCTACCATTGCAAGTTCAGAAACTCATTATCTTTTTCCACTCACTTGAGTTAATCAGCCTTTCACAGATTTCACAATTCAATCTCAGAAAAGACTAATGTGCCATTCAGGATTCTCATTTATTGATATGTAGTGAAACCCCAACTGTTTTCCAAGCAGAACAGTTAATGTCCTCGAACACACACCCTCCTTTGTAGGATTCTCATTGTAAATCCTAAGTGGGAGCAATGAGGGAGATACACTGACCAACTCGTTTCTGTCAGTCGCAAAAGCTATATAATATACATGCAAGTTTCATTAGACAGCTATACCCGTCAGAGGAATTAGAACATTCTCTTGACTGGTCCTTTTTGTTGCTGAAGAGGCATTGAAAATTATTTTCTTTTCTAGACGTCTTATAAATGAGTCACATAGTAATAGGGAACTTTTCATGCGAGTAACATGACTCTCTGTTGATCAGTCTTCTATGAATGAGAGTGCTAGGCATTGTCCTGCTACTGTGTCCTAAAGAAATCTTTAAAGTCTCAAAAACTAAAATTTGTAAGAATATCCGAAACTGGTGAAGCTTATTAAAGAATAACGAGGGATTTTCTGTGTATCCCTTTAGAAAGGAATTTAGATTATGGCATGAAATTGTCTGCCACTTTAAGGTCTTCCCTGTGAAACAAAAACTTAGATAGCTTTCAGCCAACTCAGTCCATAGCTCTGACTTCTCTAGAAGGTCCTTATCTCCTGAATCCCCAACCAGAGGCTTCCTGGGTTGAAAAATTGTGTGTGTGTGTGTGTGGGGGGGCGTTACTCTTTTGTTGTATCTTTAGTTTTATTTTTTTTTAATTCGCATCCCAATTAGTAAGCATTTAGTGAAGCAATGATTTCAGGAGTAGATTCCTTAATGCCCCTTGCCCATTTAGCACATCCCCCATCCCACAACCCCTCCAGCAACCCTCAGTTTTTTCTCCATATTTATGAGTCTCCTGTGTTTATCCTCCTCCCTGTTTTTATATTATTTTTGTTTCCCTTCCCTTTTGTTCATCTGTTTTGTCTCTTAAAGTCCTCATACTAGGGAAGTCCTATGAGTTTTGTCTTTCTCCGACTAATTTCACTTAGCATAATACGCTCCAGTTCCATCCATGTAGTTGCAAATGGCAAGATTTCCTTCTTTTTGATTGCCGAGTAATACTCCATGGAATGAATATATATATATATATATATATATATATATATATATATATATATATATATATCACATCTTTTTTTTTTAATTTTTTTAACGTTTTACTCATTTTTGAGACGGGGAGACAGAGCGTGAACAGGGGAGGGTCAGAGAGAGGGAGACACAGAATCTGAAACAGGCTCCAGGCTCCCAGCTGTCAGCACAGAGCCCGATGCGGGGCTCAAACCCATGAACCGTGAGATCGTGACCTGAGCCCAAGTCAGAAGCTTAACTGACTGAGCCACCCAGGCACCCCGAACATCTCCCTTTTAACGTGATTATTATCCATTTCTGTATCGTCTTTAAAGAACTAATCCATTCTTTTGCCCGTTATTATATTGGATTGTCTTTTCATTATTGGAAGAGTTATTTAAATATCCTACATGCAAATCCCTTAGCAGATATGGGATTTTCAGGTATTTTCTCCAATTTAGTCACTTGCCTTTTCACTTTCTTGATGGTGATATTTGAAACATAGTAGTTTTTAATTTTGATGAAATAAACTTAATCTGCTTTTGTCTTTTGGTGTCATGTCTAAGAAATCATTGTCAAATCCAGTCACAAACACATACACGTAAGCTTTTTTCCAAGAGTTTTATCATTTTAGCTCTTAGATTTTAAGTTAATTTTCTATATATGCTATGGGGTAGAGGTCTGATTTTATTGCTTTGCATGTGGATATCCATTTGTCCCAGTACCGTTTGTTACAAAGACTAGTCTTATTCCATTTAATTGTCTGGCACCCTTGTGGAAAATCAGTTCACTATAATGTGAGAGTTTATGTTTAGATTCTCAATGTTAATACATTGATCTATATGTCTGTCCTTATGCCAGTACCATATCAAATTTTATGAAAACTTTTTCCGTGTTATCTTGCAAATTACCAGTCACTTATGTAATAATAAAAAGTCAATGTAGTAGAACTTAACTTTGCTCCTATAGAGATTTTTGTTTCTTGAAGGACCCTTTCGCCAGCCTATGCCTTGCTGACCCCATGACTCGATGTGAAGTCAGGCTCAAAAACATAAAATGCTCTTTCTTTAGTGTGTTCAGACTTTTATTTATTTATTTATTTATTTATATTTATATATTTTTTAGAGCGTGCACAAGCAGGACGAGGGGCTGTGTAGGGAAAGAGAGAGAGAGACAGAGAGAGAAGAGAGGAGAGAGAATTTTTAGCAGGCTTCACGCTTAGTGTGGAGGCTGACAGGGGTCTTGATCCCATGACCCTGGGATCATGACCTGAGAGGTTGAGGTTCAACTGACTGAGCCACCCAGGTTCCCCGCCTGTGCAAACTTTTAGTGTCTCAGTCAGTGCTGCCCACTTTCATTTCCATCATATCTTGGCCATAGGATCTCTTGACTCAGTCTACCGTTTACTTCATTATGTTTTATTATCTCATTATAATGCATAGACTCATCCATAGTTTTCACCATCTAGGAAGGAAAAGATTAACTCTGGGCTATTCCTCTTTCCTGTTAAGCAATCTTGCTAACCCATCATCTTACAATTCACAATGAGATCCTCTTTTGACCTAGTTCTTGTGTGTAACACTGGTGTTAATCCTGTTCTTGGCACAGAACCTACATTCTTGGAAAACACGGTAGCCTGTTTCCCCTTCTTTCACTTAAGTAGAAAGATATGCATAGCTATATGTTTTAGCTCAGTGTATAATTAATGGAATAAACATTACATCATTCAAATAATACAGCTGTACAAAGTGAGGTAGTATTAAGTTGATTTATCAGAGACAAATAGTAGATTGGTAATTTGAATGACAACAAACTTTTGAAGCCAACTTGTATGATATGGAGAAGCATTGTGGGACAACACAAAGATGAAGTGATCTTACCTCCCCACACAAAGAAGGTTGGAGTAAGGTAAAGGAGAATATGCAGTTAATTTAAGTAGTGCTAAAGGACAGTGCATTTGTTTTGCTACTGAAAAGATGAAAAATGATTCCATAATATTCTCTTTATTTCCTCACTGAGGAAAGGAGAATGAAGATTGAGCATTCAATGGTTTAAAAAATACTCAAAACTGCCTATTTCCTTTAATTTAAATCAGATCAAAGGCCCAATTTTGGTTATCAAATTGACTCTTTCTAGTTTTTCAACTATTGTGCTTCAAATCGTATGTCTCTGTGTTTCTACCTTAACTTGAGGGGACATTCTAAAGAGGCATTCCTTCCTACTTGTAAGAATTGTTGGAATTGAAGGGAATCTTAGAAAAAGATCTTAGAGATAGGAAGAAGGCAGAGGAGTAGGAGGACTCTAGGCTTGCCTCATCCCACGAATACAACTAGATAACAATCAGCTCACCCTAAATACCCCAGAAATTGACCTGAAGACTGACAGAACAAACTCCACAACAAAAGGGAGAGAAGAGGCCACATCAAAGAAGGTCCTTGATGCAGAAATGTCGTCTAGAAGAGAAACAGATCCTGGCTTCTGCAGAGGGGAGGGAGTTGAGGTTGTGGGTAAGGGTGAGAGAGAGGAACGCACAAGGGAATGCACAAAGAGAACATTTCCCCATAGCCACTGGCTTGGAAAAATTTCGTGAGTTCTTGCAACCAGTAGTGCGTAAAGTCTGGAGTTTTAAAGGGAATCCGGTTTAGCTGGTTTAGAGCCCTGAGGTACTGCACTGCTCATGGACAGAGGGCAGGCAAACAACATGGGAGCATATAGCATGGGTAGAGTGGTCTGAAGAGTGCCTGGGGCACACAGTGGGGAGATTATTTGCTCTTCTCAGAGCACGTCCCTCAGAGGCAAAGTTCAGAGAGACCTGTCTGTAGGAACAAAGCCGCTGGCTGGCACCATCTCCTTCTCCTGCCCCTCACCACAAACATAAAGCCACTTGTAAGAAGCAGTGCATTGCTAACACTGGGTACCTAACTTGCTTACACCAAACGCCACCCCCTTGCACTCTGGTGGAACTACCTTTCTCAATCACTCTTGCTTGGGTTCCAGCACAGCTACCCCTCCCCCAGAAGACAAGGACAAATGCCTGCCCACACCACATCTCCCAACCAGAGAGTTTCCCTTGGCCTCAGTTCCAGGAGAGGTGGTGACAGGTCTCATTTCCTAAGCAGACCAGAGCACACCTAGTTAAAACTCGCTATGTTCAGGCCAGGGACCAAACACTCACCAGACCAGGCAAAGAGAGCCTCTGCAGATGACTGGCCTGAAGGATAGCATAGCCAGAACACAACAGCAGACCGCATGCAGCACACACTGGTGACACTCCCTGAAGTGCTAGACCCTGGGCATTACATGACGTCTTTTTCCTAAGTCCATTACTTTCGGGAGCAGGTGACATAACTGGCTTCTCTAACACACAGAAGCTGGCAGATATTTAGACAAAATGAAAAGACAGAGGCATTTATCCCAAATGAAAGGACAGGATAAGGCCATGGCCAGAGACCTAAATGGGACAGATGTAAATAACACGCCTAATGGAGAATTTAAAACCATGATCATAAGGATATTCACTGGACTTGAGGAAAGAATGGAAGACATCCGAGAGACCCTTACCACAGACATAAAAGAGTTCAAGTATCAGAGATGAAGAGGGCAGTAAAAATGAACAGCAAGCTGGAAGAATCAGAGGAACAAATTAATGACCTAGAAGACAAAGTAATGGAAAGCAGTGAAGCTGAAGAAGACAAAGACGAATTATCCAATGCAAGAATAGACTTAAGACACTCGATGACTCCGTCAAATGTAAAAACATTCATATGATAGGAGTCCCAGAAGAAGAAGACAGAAAGAAGGGGACAGATAATTGATTTGAAGACACAATAACTGAATAATTCCCTAATGTGGAGAAGAAAACAGACATACACATCCAGAAGGCACAGAGAACTTCCATCAAAATCAACACCCAAGACATGTTGTAATTAAATTTGCAAAATATACTGCTAACATCTTTTTTTTTAGTGTTTTGTTTTTTGCTTTTTTTTTTTTTAATTTCCGTGACAGAACGCAGACACAAGCATGGGAGGGGTAGAGACAGAGAATCCCAAGCACTCTCTGTGCTGTCAATGAAGAGCCCACTGGAGGGCTTAAACCCACGAACTGCGAGGTCACGACTTGAGCTAAGATCAAGTCATGCTTCACCGACTGAGCCACGCAG
This sequence comes from Neofelis nebulosa, assembly GCF_028018385.1. Taxonomy (NCBI): domain Eukaryota; kingdom Metazoa; phylum Chordata; class Mammalia; order Carnivora; family Felidae; genus Neofelis; species Neofelis nebulosa. The sequence continues at coordinate 2,751,272 of NC_080796.1, forward strand.
GCGCCCCACTGCTACAAATCTTAAAAGCAGCAAAACAAGTCATTCAATTCCAAGGGAAAACCCACAAGGCTAGCAGGAGATTTTTCAACAGAAACTTTGCAAGGCAGAAGGAAATGGCATGATATATTCAAAGTGCTGAATGAGAAAAATCTGCAGCCAAATATACTCTATCCAGTAAGGCTATCATTCATAATAGAAGGAGAGATAAAGAATTCCTCAAACAAAAATGGAAGGAGTTTGTGACCACTAAATCAGCCTGTAAGAAATATTATCGGGGACTCTGAGTGGAAAGGAGAGATCAAAAGTGACAGTATAAAGGAAGGAAATGTAAAAGCAGTAAAAATGTATATTTCTGTAAAAAAAAATATCAAGGAATGCCCCCCAAAAGGATATACAATATAATAGCTTATCAAAACATGGGGAGGAGAAAAAAAATGAGCTCTAACTTAAGTGACCATCAACTTAATATAGACTGCTACACGCAGAAGAGGTGATATACAAATTAATGCTTATCATATACCAAAACCCACTAATAACCATGCAAAGAATAAAGAGAAAGAAATCCAAATATATCATTAAAGCAAATTAGAAAGACATCAAAGGGAGAAAAACAATAAAGGATTTGAGAAAATCTCCAGAAACAACCACAAAACAAGTAGTAAAATGACAATAAATACATACCTGTCAATAATTACTTTGGACATAGATGGAATAAACACTCCCAACCAAAAGACCTAGGGTGACAGGATGGATTAAAAAGACCCATCTGTATGCTGCCTATAAAAACCTCATTTTAGACATAAAGACACCTGCAGATTGAAAGTGAGGGGATGCTTGCACTGTTGGTGGTAATGCAAACTGGTGCAGCCGCTCTGGAAAACAGTGCGTAGGTTCCTCAAAACAATTGAAAATCGAACTACCCGACGACCCCTCTATAGCACTACTGGGAGTTTATGCAAAGGATACAGGAATGCTGATTTATAGGGGCACATGTACTCCAATGTCTATAGCAGTGCTGTCAACAATAGCCAAATTCTGGAAAGAGCCTAAATGCCCATCAACTGATAAATGGATAAAGAGATGTGGTTTATATATACACTGAAATACTCCCTGGCAAGGAGAAAGAGTGAAATCGTGCTATCTCTTGCAATATAGATGGAACTAGAAGGTATTATGCTACATGAAATAAGTCACAGAAAGACAGATATCATATGTTTTTGCTCCTATGTGGAACTTGAGAAACTTAACAGAAGACCGTGGGGGAAGGGAAGGGGAAAAATAGTTACAAACAGAGCAGGAGAGGGGCAAACCATAGGAGACTCTTGAATGCAGAGAACAAAGAGAGGGTTGATGGGGGCGGTGGGTAAGAAGGGAAAGTGGGTGGTGGGCATTGAGGAGGGCACTTGTTGGGATGAGCCCTGGGTGTTGTCTATAAGTGATGAACCACGGGAATCTACTCCCAAAACCAAGAGCACACTATACACAGTGTATGTTAGCCAAGTTGACAATAAATTCTATTAAAAAAAAATGAAAGCGAGGGGATGAAGAAAAATTTATCACGTTAAAAGAAAAAAAATAGCGATACTTTTGTTAGACAAAAGAGTCCTTAAAACAAAGACTGTGGGGCACCTGGGTGCCTCAGTCATTTGAGCAACTGACTAGGTCTTGGCTCAGGTAATGATCTTATGGCTGGTGGCTTTGAGCCCCATGTTGGGCTCCAGGCTGACAGCATGGAGGCTGCTTGAAATTTTCTCTCCCCCTTTCTATGTCCTTCCCCAACTCTGTCTCTCTCAAAATAAATAAACAACCAAAAACAAAGACCGCAGCAAGAGCCAAAGAATGCTACTATATCATAATAAAGGGTACAATCCAATAAGAAGATCTAACAAATGTAAACATTTATGCACCCACCACAAGAGCACTCAAGTACATAAAACAATAACCAACATAAAGGAACTAATTGATAATAAGACAGTAATAGGGTACTTTAACACCCCATTTACATCAACAGATCTTAACAACCAAAGAAACAATGGCTTTGAGCCATACAGAGAAAGACAGATATCATATGTGTTCACTCTTATGTGGATCCTGAGAAACTTAACAGGAATCCATGGGGGAGGGGAAGGAAAAAAAAAGAGGTTAGAGTGGAAGAGAGCCAAAGGATAAGACACTCTTAAATAAAACTGAGAACAAATTGAGGGCTGATGGGGGGTGGGAGGGAGTGGAGGGCGGGTGATGGGTATTGAGGAGGGCACCTGTTGAGATGAGCACTGGGTGTTGTATGGAAACCAATTTGACAATAAATTTCATATATTTAATAAAAAAAAAAAAAAAAAGAAAAAGAAACAATGGCTTTGAATGACAGAGTGGCCCAGATTGGACTTAAGAGATTTTTTCAGAACGTTCCATCTTGAAACAGAATACACGTTGTTTTCAAGTGTCCATGGAATATTCTCAAGAATGGATCACAAACAAAAAACAGGCCTTAATTATTAAAAACAATACATGCAGGTTAAATAACATGCTACTACACTGGAATGGGTTAAGCAAGAGATACAAGAAGAAACTTAAAAAATTACGTGTATACAAATGGAAATTAAAAAAAAAAAACAAAAACAACAAAAAAAAAACAATGGTCTGAAACCTTTGACATGCTGCAAACGTGGTCCTAAGAGGGAAGTACATAGCAATATAAGCCTACTTCAAGAAGCAAGAAAAAATTCAACCAACCTAACCTTATACCTAAAGGAGCTAGAAAAAGAACAACAAATGAAGCCTGAAGCCAGCAGAAGAAAGCAAGTAATAATGATCAGAACAGGGGCCCTTGGGTGGCTTATCTGGTTAAGTGTCTGACTCTCGATTTTGGCTCAGGCCATGATCTCACAGTTGTGAGATCGAGCCCCGTGTTAGGCTCTCTGCTGGCAGCATGGAACCTGTCTGGGATTGTCTCTTTTGCTTTCTCTCTCTCTCTCTCTCTCTCTGCCCATCCCCCACTCATGTGTGGTGTCTCTCAAAATAAAATTTAAAAAAAGAGATTAAAGCAGAAATGAATGATAGACAAACAGAAAACAGAAAATACTAGAACAGATCAATGAAACCTAGAGCTGGTTCTTTGTAAAAATTAAAACTGATAAGGTGTTAGCCAGAGTAATCAACAAGAAAATAGAAAAGACCAAAATAAAACCACAAATGTGAGAGTAGAAATAAGAACCAACACCACAGAAATACAAACATTTATGAGAGAATATTGTGAAAAAATGTATGCCAACAAGTTGGACAACTTAGAAGAAATGAATAAATTCCTGGAAATATATAACTTACCAAAGTAAGACAAGAAGAAATAGAAAATTTGAAAAAAAAATCAATAACCAGCAAGGAAACTGAATCAAGAATCAAAAAACTCTCAACAAACACAAGTCTAGGACCAGATGCCTTCAGACGTAAATTTTAACATGTAAAGAAGAGCTAATACAAAAAAAAAAAAAAAAAAAAAAAATTTAACCTGTTCTTTTCAAATTGTTCCAGAAAAACATAAAAGGAAGGGAAACTTCCAAATTCATTCTATGCCAGCTTTACCCTGATACCAAAACCAGATAAAGACGCCACAGAGAGAATTACAGGCCAGCATCTCTGATGAACACGCAAAAATCTTCAACAAAATAAGCAAACTGAATCCAACAATACATTAAAAAATCATTCACCGGGGGCAGAAGCAGCTGGGTGGCTTAGTCAGGTAAGCATCCAACATCAGCTCAGGTTATGATCTCATGGTCCATCGGTTTGAGCCCAGTGTCAGGCTCTGTTGACAGCTTGGACCCCGGAACCTATTTCAGATTCTGTGTTTCCCTCTCTCTCTGTCCCTCCCCTGCTTGTGATCCTTCTCAAAAATAAACATTAAAAAAATCATTCCTTTGCTGTGCAGAAGCTTTTTATCTTCATAAGGTCCCAGTAATTCACTTTTGCTTTTAATTCCCTTGCCTTTGGGGATGTGCCGAGTAAGAGATTGCTACGGCTGAGGTCAGAGAGGTCTTTTCCTGCTTTCTCCTCTAAGGTTTTGATGGTTTCCTGTCTCACATTCAGGTCCTTTATCCATTTTGAGTTTATTTTTGTGAATGGTGTGAGAAAGTGGTCTAGTTTCAACCTTCTGCATGTTGGGCACTTGTACCCCAATGTTTATAGCAGCACTCTCAACAATCGCCAAATTATGGAAAGAGCCTAAATGTCCATCAACTGATGAATGGATAAAGAAATTGTGGTTTATATACACAATGGAATACTACGTGGCAATGAGAAAAAATGAAATATGGCCTTTTGTAGCAACATGGATGGAACTGGAGAGTGTGATGCTAAGTGAAATAAGCCATACAGAGAAAGACAGATACCATATGGTTTCACTCTTATGTGGATCCTGAGAAACGTAACAGAAACCCATGGGGGAGGGGAAGGGAAAAAAAAAAAAGAGGTTAGAGTGGGAGAGAGCCAAAGCATAATAGACTGTTAAAAACTGAGAACAAACTGAGGGTTGATGGGGGGTGGGAGGGAGGGCAGGGTGGGTGATGGGTATTGAGGAGGGCACCTTTTGGGATGAGCACTGGGTGTTGTATGGAAACCAATTTGACAGTAAATTTCATATATTAAAAAATAAATAAAATAAAAAAATAAAATAAAAAATAAAATAAAATAAAATAAAAAAATCATTCAATCACTCACTATAACCAAATGGGATTTATCCCTGGTTTGCAGGGGTGGTTCAATATTTGCAAATCAATGAATGTGATATCTCATATTAATTTTCAAAAAAGCATAAAGTCATATCATTGCAATAGATGCAGAAAAAGAATTTGACAAACTATAACATCCATTCATGATACAAACCTCAACAAAGTAGGCTTAGAGGAACCATACCTCAACATAATAAAGGCCATATATGGAAAATGAACAGCTAATATGATCCTAGCTGGGGAAAAACTGAGAGAAAAATTTCTTAGATCTTGCTTCTAGTTATCTGCTTCTCATGAGCACCATTGGTTGTTAATAAATTAATCTTAACATTTATTATATCCTACTTTAATGGAGACCAATTTCTCCTATACAAGTTTATGTGTCTTATATCTTTTTTTTCATCCACTTTTCAATTTATCATTTTTGTTTTTTTCTTAACAAACTCCCCAAAGGTTAGATTTATTTTGTTCACAAATCTGTTAGGAAAAGTGTGGCCAGGACAGGTAGTCTCTGCCCTGCTCAGCTTCAGGTGGGGCAACTGAAAGGTTTGGGGCTGGATCCATTTGAAGATTTGTTCACTAACGTCTGGTGGTTGATGCTGGCTGTTGCCTGGGACTTCAGGAGGCAGCAGAAACAAACTGACACACCTAGACCCTCTTTGTGGCCTAGGATTCCTCACTAGATGGGGAGCTAGATTCCAAGTAAGCAGCCTGAGATACAGAGCAAGGCAGAAGCTGTATCGCCTTTTGTCATCTAGGCTTGGAATACACACAGGATCATAGTCACATATTCTGTTCATTAGGAGCAAGTCACTAAGGTTGTTCCATGGCCTTTTTTTTAAATGGAATTAATATTTAAAACCTATGGACACCTTTAAAAAGTAGTATAATTTACCCGCTGGCCACAAATGTTTGTATTCTTCCCACCTGAAAAATACATTCACTCCCCTCCCCCTCGAATACCTCCTGCAAGTCTCAGTTATCATGGCATCAGCTTCAGGGCTTGAGTCCAAGATCTTACCATCTTAATCAGGTGCAGTGGGGATAAGCTGCCTGGGTTATGGTATCTCAAGTATAGCCCCTTGATTGCAAGGGTTCTCAATATGAGGACTTGAGAACGAAAGAGACAGTTATTTACCACTCACAAATGGAACATTCTAGTCAACTGCTGAAGACTCTCCCATTCAGAAAAAGAAGATGGGAAGCACCATAGTCCATAAGAGTTTTGAAATATAGCCTGATGCATGCTGTCAGTTCTTAAGTTAGGACTTAGTCCTAACCACGGGAATACTTCCTCCATGTCTCTTCCCTTTCTTTACTCTTTAAACTCTTGGTTCCTTCCTTTTCATAAGGAATGACTTGTATTTGCAGCTGTTTTTTCATCCTGCTTCCTCCCTGTGGGACTTCTAAGACCCAAAGGCCTCTTTTCATTTTACACTATTTGGCCCCTTTTAGTCCAAGGTAGCAAATAGTATGTTTGCTACTATAAATCTCTTACCTTTTTTAGTTTTCTGTAAATATTACTGGATTTCATGTCGTGTTTTAGCAAAGCGACCCTCGCAAGTCCTTTTGAGATAAGCTTTTCGCTTCAGTTTCCTGTGAAGCTCTTATAGGAAAATGCCTTTAAAATTCGTCTACTCTTGGGGCTCCTGGCTGGCTCAGTTGGTAGAGCATGTGACACTTGATCTCTGGGTGCTGAGTTTATGCTAATTCCACACCCATGTCGGGTGTGGAACCTACTTTAAAAAAAAATCTTACACTCTTAAGATCCTTAAAGAAATTGGAGGCATACCTTAAATCTTCCTGTTTTCCTGGTAGCACCCTGGATTTTTTCTTAACCCAAAAGCCATTTCTTTATTTTAGCATTATTTGACAGTTCAACATGTAGAGAGGCTGTAAAGGAGAAACAGATACTTGAACCCTGTAAGTCCTGGTTCCTTTCAGTTGCATAGTCTTTCTTTAGTTTCTCTTTCCTATCCGTTTCACTTTCAGGTATTTTGTAGCATGACTTTCCTTTCCTCCAGTGTCATTTTCTTCACTTGCTTAGAGACCCTTGCTGTCAGCCTCTTCATAGGCCTTCAGGGTTCCACTAAGAGTCTTGTGGAGGCCATTTTTGGGTCTCATCCTTACGCTTTTCTACATCTTTCCACTTCCACCTACTCTTGGTTCAAAGGAAGTTTACTTTTAGGGTTTTTTGAATAGCAGCACACCATTTTTAGTATCAGTATCTGTGGTAGCAATTTACTGCCGCATAATAAGCCACCTCAAAACCTAGTAGTTCAAAACAGCATTTCTCTTGTTCACCAATCTTATTTTAGGCAAAGCAGAGTAGGGCAACTCATTTCTTCTTCATTTGGCATCAGCTGGCATAACTGGAAGCTGGAGACTAGAATCATCTAAAGGCTTGTTCACGCACGTGTTTGGCTGTTGAGGCTGGCCTTTGGCTAGGACGTTGGCTAGTCTCAGCTGGAGTATCTACACGAAGACTCACTAGGTAGCCTGGGATTCCTCACAACGTGGTGGCTGGGTTCTAAGGGTGAGCTTCCCTAGAGAAAGAAAGTCAGATGGAAGCTGTATCACATTTTCTAAACTGGCCTTAAAAATCACAGCAGTTGGGGCGCCTGGGTGGCTCAGTCGGTTAAGCGTCCGACATCAGCTCAGGTCACGATCTCGCGGTCCACGAGTTCGAGCCCCGCATCGGGCTCTGGGCTGATGGCTCAGAGCCTGGAGCCTGCTTCCGATTCTGTGTCTCCCTCTCTCTCTGCCCCTCCCCCGTTCATGCTCTGTCTCTCTCTGTCCCAAAAATAAATAAATGTTAAAAAAAAATTTAAAAAAAATCCCAGCAGTTCTGCATATTCTGTTCACTAGAAACCAGTTACTGAAGCCAGCATATATTTAAGGGGAGGAATTTTCACAGAAGTATCAACGAATTTATTAAACCACCACATCCATTCACCTTGTCTTACCAATCATATAGAATGGATGGAAGTCCTTCCCAACTCAGCATCACTGAAACTCCACCAGTTTTGTTGTTGTGGTTGTTTTTGTTTAGTATGATCTCTTATTTTCTGGAAAGTAACAACGGATTACAAGATAACAGTATTGAATTAAATATTTTTTTGCTTCAAAAAATATGTGGATCATCCAATTAATGTTTTATACTGGGAGATGTGATTTCTTAACACATCCTGGAGAATCATTTCTCCTGTGAATGCACTTCAAATTAGCATAAAACATTTGCAGTTCAGAAACAGACCATGGTGTTAGAGTCATTACTTATAGATTCATGAATTAGAGTCTTATTTCCAGAGTCTTATCTTGGGACGTATTTTTTGACGTGGGCATACATAAGTCAATATGATATTGCTAAAACTTCTTTAAAAGTTATGGAGTGTTAAGATGGGGGAAGGGCCAAGAGACTTTCTCCTAAGAGGGGACTTATGAAAGAAAGATATGAAAAAATCATAGAAAATAAAAGTATAGAATTGAGTGCAAATGTTGTGTAGTAAAGAGAATGATAGCAAAGATCTATTTCAGTAACACCTGATGGCTTTAACTTGGCTCTTGATTTTCTGAGTTGTTTAAGGTTCCACATTCTAAGACAGGTAACATTTTATTGCAAATGAGTTTATTTATAATTTGAGTGCCTGGCTGGCTCAGTTACTCTTGATCTTGAGATTGTGAGTTCAAGCATCACACTGGGCATAGAGATTACTTAAAATCTGAAAAAAAAATTTTTTTTCATAGTAGTTTTGAGTTAGACTCTTTTCACTCCCTTCCAAACTATAGTGTTTTATTCATGCAGGCTGATGTCCTTACAACAGAACTGGAAACTACATCTTCAAAATGTCTACACCTGGATGCAAAAAATCAAGTTCTTCAACAAGAGTTATTATCAATGAAATCTTTCGAAGAAGAACGTGAAAAACTAGAGAGCAATAACAAGAAGTTACAGCAAGAAGTAGTAAAATTGAAACAATTTATGGAAATGAATATGGTAGAACGCAGTCAAGTGGAACAGTATAAACGGGAGATTGAAGAAAGAGCACGACTGGACATAGAAGAAAAATTACACGAAGTCAACCTGTTTTTACAGGTTAATTGATTGATCTGTAATGTGCTGTAATTCATTTCACTGCAAATTACATTTTGGATAGATGTATTGTAGGGGTTTCCTCTACTTGCTTTATGGTAATTTGTAGATTTCTGGAGGCATTTGTTCCCCCCTTTAAAGATTTCAGTTTTCATCATTATTCCTACTAAATCGAGAGGATAAGAAAAAATGATGATTTAAACAACTAGTCTCACTATGAAGAGGAAAAGAAAAATGATTTAAAAATTGCACTGTACTTGGATTATTCTTAAGTTTATTGTTGACTTTTAAAATTTTGTCATTGATTCTACTATTTGAATTATCAGATTGTGTGAATACTAATACAAGAATGATTCAACTTTAATTTTATAAATCATATGATAAATATGATATGATATTTATGATATGATAAATATTTTACATTTGAGCTTTTTTTCATTTAAAATTGCTCTCTGAATCATTGACTCCGAACTAAAGGAAACAGGTATAATTAGTTATTCAGTTTATAGCTATTTTAAAACTATCCTGTTAATTTGCTTTAGGCACAAGCAGCAGCTCAAGAAGACTTGGACCAGTTAAGAGAAAATGCTCATGCTTCAACGAGAAGTCAAATGGAACTTAGAATTAGAGATCTGGAATCTCAGGTCTCTACAATGAAGACTTCTCAAGAAGATTCGACTAAAACAGAGTTGGAAACCTACAGGCAACTCTACCTAGAAGAATTAAAAGTTAGAAAGTCCTTGAGAAATAAGCTGAACAGGTAAGTCAAAACAGAATCATAGACAAGAAATTTAGCTTATTAATTTGCTTCTAAAGCATAATTTCTGTGGAGCCAAGATCATGAGATGAGTAGGAAGTGAAAGCCAACTAGATCGTGTCATTTTGAGAAATGATGTTTCTAAGTGAACTTACCTTTGAAATGTTAGTCCAGGACAGTTTCAATCCCTCCTCTTTTTTTCGGTTTTACAGACCTCTTCCCCCACCCCCTCCCACACCCCCCGCCCTGTATATTTTCCATTGATCGGATCTGCTAGTCTTTAAGTGCATTGTTTGAAGCTTTCTCATTTAGAAGCATATTAGTATAAAATTGATTGTCAGAATTACCCTAAATAGAAATGTCGATGAGTTTCTTTTTGGAAGATTACATCTTTAACCTAAAAGGTCAAGTACTACTACTATTCATCCTGGCAGCTTGGTACATTTATTCTCTTGATTGTGATCTTTGGTATGATTACTAGAGTGGGCCTTGAGAAAAACTATCCTTTATGCTTTTTCTACATTACATAAAGGCATACAGGTGAAATACAGAAAGACTCACACAGGGCTGAAGGGTAGTATAATTCCCAAAATGGCTAAAAAGAGCACCATGGTGGAAGGGAGATATGTGGAAGACTGAAGACAGAAAGGGCAGATTCTGCCTCCAGTGCCTTGGTAACTGTTATAAGCTAATTGCCTCTGTAGCTGTTTTAGTTCTTTCTGATCACACGTCTGTCATCTACTATCTCCCCTAGAGATTGTTGGTCTCATGATTCCTCAGTGTCAAATGCTCAGTTTCTTTGAGATAATAAGTGAAATGTACAAGAGTGGTGAAAGAAAATGCTTGAAAATGTCTTTGAGGGATGGTTTAGTTTTATATCTGTAAACAGGTTTACTAAATATAAGTGTGTATATATAATGGTATCCTGAAGCATCCTGTCAGTACAGCCATCCCAGAAGACAGCAAGTATTATTTGTTAAGCCATGTACATCACTGATAGCCACTTATTTCCCTTCCCTAATTTGAATTGTTAGGAATCCCCCTGGAAACAAAAGTATTTCTTTAGAACAGTTTTAAAAGTACAATTTTAGATAGTAGGTGTGCTCTGTCACATGTTCAGTGCTAAAACACTGTTCAATGGCAAATGCTATTTACTATTATGGAAACTTAAAAAAATGTATGTCATTTAGGAATGATTTAGGGAAAAAGAAAATGTATTTGTGTTTTTTAATCTTCACAGGAGTAATGAGAGACTGTCAGAGAGCAATACAAAACTTCTTGTGGAGAGACAGCAGCACCAAACTTTACTCAGGACCCTTACTATGAGCCCAGGCCTGGAACCACCTTATTGTGGACATTTTGAAAATAATTTAGTGCTCAATGGAAACTTTACTCCAGGAGGAAACTTAGTGATTCCTACCTTGAACCCACGGCCGTCATATGACTACTGAGAGACTTCCTTGTGGAAGGTTAGTTATATTATCTGTTTTACTTTGGGTTTCAGATATCTGATATAATAGTTACTTTTATTTTGGTGAAATTCTGAGTTGTTTAAGTAACTAATACATACGAAGTAAAAGTCATAATTATATGTGCTAAGAAAGAACTGAGGTAAAATTATATATATATATAATATAATATATATAATATATTATATATATAATATTAATATAATGTATATAATATATATTATAATATAATATATAATATATATAATATTAGTCCCTTGATCTCTCATTTCTAAGAGATACTTATTTTTATTTTATTTTACTGAGAGAATGAGTGAGTGCATGCAGGGGAGGGGCAAAAGGAGAGGAAGAAAGAGAATCCCAAGCAGGTTTCATGCTCAGCACAGAGCCGAATGTGGGGCTCGGTCTCAAAACCATGAGATCATGGCCTGAGTCAAAATGAAGATTTGGACACTAAAAACAACTGAGCCACACAGATGCACCACAAGAGACACCTAGTATTAACTGTATTCAGTAAATACAACTAAACTGACCCATGTAAAATTTCCTGAAAAGCTTTCATTTAAATTTGATTTTAGAAAGTAAATGTGATTGCCTGCTAACCATAGGTACACTTAGATGCTTGGACTTATTTTCAGTTGGCAGTGGTTCATAAACATTTGAACGTTTTGTTATAATCCAGTTTTTGCACCCCTGTATGTCAGTGAATGTTCGTCCTCCAAACACTTAACGACATGAATGTTTACTATTTAAAAGAATCCATGGGGGTGCCTGGGTGGCTCAGTCAGTTCAGCGTCTAACTCTTGATCTCAGCTTAGGTTTTGATCTCAGGGTCATGAGTCCAAGTCCTGCATTGGGCTCTACGCTAAGCATGGAGGCTACTTAAAAAAAAAAAAAAAGAATCCATGGTAAGTCCTTTTTATGAATTAAATCAACTTGTAACACTAAAAAGATTAATTTCTCTTTTAAGTTAAAATTTTGCTATTTTCTTACACGAGAATACATCTTTAATTGCTTTCTTATTTATGGCACTCTTTTTTCTTTTTCCTTTTTTTTGACTTATACCACCTTTGTTTCTATTTTTATAAAATATCTTGATGAGTGATTGTAGAGCATTTTATAAATAGCTAAATCAAGCAAATATTTGAATTTTTAAAATGAAACCTTTTTTTCTTCAAATGAGTTCTTTGCCCCTTTCTCTTTTCTTTTTCTGGAAGCCCTTGAATGCAAGTATTATTACACTGGATGTTGTCACACAGGTCCCTTAACCTAGCCTCATTTTAATTTTTTTTTTTATTTTTTATTTTTGGCTTGGATGATTTCTACTACCCTGTCTTGCAAATTGTTGATCTGTTCTTCTGCATCTTCTTATCTGCTGTTGATTCCCTCTAGTGTATTTGTCATTTCTGTTATTGTATCCTTCAGATCTGATTGGTTCTTTTTTATATTTTCTGTCTCTTTGTTGATGTTATCACTGGATCCATTCATTCTTCTCCCAAGTTCACTGAGCATCTTTATGACCGTTACCTTGAACTCTTTATGAGGTACATTACTTATCTCTGTTTCACTTAGTTGTTTTCTTAGGTTTTCTCATGTTCTTTCATTTGGAATGTACTCCTCTGTGTCCTCAGTTTGTCTGACTTTCCATGTTTGTTCCTAAAATGGTTCCTATCAACTTTTTCTCTCTTTCGAGTGGGCGTTGCTTTTGAACAATGTACGTTAGTTATGAAGTCAAGGAAGAAGAGAATGTTTCTGTAAGTGTTGTCTAGTCATTTTTCTTGGTGGAGCTGTGACAGGTGACACTGGGTAGGTGGCAAGTAACCCTGGTCTTTTCTTTCTAAATTCAGAACACAGGAGACAGGGAGATGGAGATAAACTTAGTAGCTTTATTACTAATACACACTAACAAATTGGAGGATATGATTTAGGTTATGTTAGCCACATTGGGCTTCCTCCCAAATTGGGCACTTCCCCACACAGTTGTAAATTGAGGAAACAAATGCTTGACACCCACCCCGGGGGCAGGGTGCTTACCACAGAGCTGAGAGCAGACCCAAATTCATGTTACTGTGGGCAGGCACATCTTTTCAAAGAGGAGATTCAGAAACACATCAGCACTGCTTAGCTCCTTCTCCCAAATTCACCTGTTAGGTAAGTCTCCTTTCCCGTCGGGAGGGAGAGAGAGATAAGTCCACATGTGAGAAGTGAAGATTCACCTATAATTTCCGACTGGATTTAAATTATTAATAAAGTCAATTGTGTCTTTTGTACATACCAACGAATGATGAGAGGTTAGGCAGAAGCATGCTAGATGGGAAAGAGAAATCTGTGTTGGGTTTCAAATTTTGCTATAAATAACCACACCATGGGTTCACTCATTGGTTGATTGATGTTGATAAACCAAATTTTCTTTGGAAAGAATAAATAATGCTTTCAGGAAGAATTTCCTCAGTTTCAGCTTGCTTGCTTCACCTAAAGATTTTCTCTTTCAAGTTCTCTGTCCTGTGGTTTAAAAAAGTTGTGCTTGGCGTGCCTGGGTGGCTCAGTCGGTTAAGCGGCCAACTTCGGCTCAGGTCATGATCTCGCGGTCTGTGAGTTCGAGCCCCGCATCGGGCTCTGTGCTGACAGCTCAGAGCCTGGAGCCTGTTTCAGATTCTGTGTCTCCCTCTCTCTGACCCTCCCCCATTCATGCTCTGTCTCTCTCTGTCTCAAAAGTAAATAAACATTAAAAAAAATTAAAGAAAAGTTGTGCTTAAAAATTGACTGCTACTAAAAGAAGTTAACATAATTTCTGTTCCTTTATTTTCATTCATGACTTTAAAATTTGTAATTTAGTTAGAGAGCTACTATTGTGTACCTCATACCTAAGCATTACTGAACCACATGACAAAGTTTTATGTATTCATTTTCTCTGAGTCATACTTAAAATACACGTATTTTTCCTGACTATGAGGAAGTAACTGGCATAGAACTCTAGGCTTGGTAAGACCACAAGTGTATTCCTGGTCTGCATCTAGTTGGTTTCATGACCTCAGGCAAAGTACACTCTCTCTGAGCCCTATTTGTCTATTACGCAAAATTCGGGATTTTGACTAAATTAGTGACTTTTATACCTTCAAAATAATTTTTTTCAAAGAATAGAACGTTGTTTTTTGCTTTTTGCATTAAACTGTATTGTGTAAAACAGAGAGAAGTAGAGCTGTCTAACTAAAGGAGAGATGGAGACTACGGCTGTGACTTCCTTGTCCCTCAATCCTGCAGTGTCCCCAACCGAACCTTAGATTTCTATGGGCCATATTTGAATGTTAACAGTTAATGAGAAAATCCTTCTAATTAAAAATCCTTTAAAAATGTTCTTTGAATTAAAATTTGCTGATATATAGTTTTTCTGTGTATAATTTTCTCACCCTCTTATATTTCTGATCAATGGAAAGGTATACATAAAAGTACACATGTGTTCTTATTCATGGACTTGAAAGCTATTTTCACCATCGAAACACAGTTTTTACTTAGATAAAAATATAAAGGTCACAAAGGTAAATATTTAGGAAAAAAGCTTTTGGGGAAAAGATGCAACATTACCTTGGTAGCTCCTTAAGTCATGTCATATAGAAAACGAGGTTTATATTTTATATCGTATTTATTAATGGTAATATAAAATTGTTTGAATAAAGCCTTCTCCCATCATCTGGTATTGAGTTATTAATTTTATAAGTCTGGTATAGTCATGTTGTCCCATTCATTTTATAAGGCCTGAATATAATGCTACTGTCAAAAAAGTGTTATGGTTCCTCAAAAACTTAAAAATAGATATTCATTAATTCCACTGCTGCGTATTTACCCAAAGAAAATGAAAACACTAATTTGAAAAGTTGTATGCATCCCTATGTTTATGGAAACATTGTTTGCGATAACCAAAATAGGGAAGCAACCTAAGTGTCCATGGACAGATGAATGGATAAAGACAATGTGTAATATGCATACAATGAAATATAGCTCAGCTATCAAAAAGAATGAGATCTTGCCATTTGTGACAACATTGATAGACCTAGAGGGTATTATGCTAGGTGAAATAATTCGGAGAGAGACAAATAAATACTATCTTATTTCACTTACATGTGGAGTACAAAAAAAAAAAACAAAACAAGTGAACAAACAGAATCATAACTACAGAGGACAAATTGGTGGTTGCTAAAGGGGAGGTGGGTAGAGAGGTATGGGCAAAATAGGTGAAGGGGAGTAAGAGGTACAAATTCCAGTTATAAAGTAAATAAGTCACAGGAATGAAGAATACAGCATATGGAATATCCTCAATAATATTGTATTAATGTTGTATGGTGACAGAGGGTAACTACACGTATGGTAGCAAGCTTAGCATAGTGTATACAATTGTCCAATCTGAATTTGTATACTGAAAAACTAGTGTAACATTGTATGTCAACTATACTTCAATTATAAAAAAGGTATTAGGGAAAACAGTCTTTGAAAATATTGGGAAATATGTCAGCCAAAACATTTGTCTTCACACCTAAATTTGTAAAGACATTGGAATCTTTATCACCACAGTGTTGACTATGTCCTGTACACTATTTTGGAGCCTGTTTGGGGCATTCAGGGAGAGGCTACCTTGTCTAAGAAAGATCTAAATAAGAACATTCTAGACAGGAACAGTTGTAATATACAGT
This sequence comes from Neofelis nebulosa, assembly GCF_028018385.1. Taxonomy (NCBI): domain Eukaryota; kingdom Metazoa; phylum Chordata; class Mammalia; order Carnivora; family Felidae; genus Neofelis; species Neofelis nebulosa. Next base: position 2,767,000 of record NC_080796.1, read on the forward strand.
TGACCCTTGACCAACATGGTTTTGCACTGTGCGGGTCTACTTTACTTACACATGGATTATTTTTGGATACTGTACAGTACTGTAAGTGTATTTCCTCTTCCTTCCATTTTTCTTAATGTCATTTTTTGCCCTAGCTTATTCTACTGTACGAAACATGTATGAACCGGCTGTTTATGTTACCGGTAATGCTTCCAGTCAACAGTAGGCTATTAGTAATTAAGTTTTGGGGGATGAAAAATTATATACAGGTTTTTGACTGTACCCCACCCCTGTGTTATTCAAGGGTCACCTATAGTTTTAAATATTCGTACACATTTCATAAGTGGATAACCATAACTTTAATAAGTCAAGTGTTTCAAAACTTGGTCCTAATTTGGAGAAAGGAAACAAAGTTACAATTGAAAATTGTATATTGTTTTCCTTATCTCTAATGGAGAAAGTTATACATCAGAAGCTAACTTTGAAAACTGTTGTAACCCTCTATTTTTCCTTTCTTCAAAGAGATTTTCTGAAATCTTTGTGTGCATATGAAAATAAATAAGTGTTTTAGTCATAATACAGATAGCAAAATATTTTTACTCAATTTTTTGCCAGTAGAATTTCCACATGACAGTAAGACAGTCCCACTTTTTTCATTTTATATGTATTTAAGAGTCAGTCCTGAAAAATTAATAGCAAAAAGCATTCCTTCAAATTTTGTTTTTCTAAAAGTGAAAAAATGGAAAGCCCATTTTAAGGAACTATTCATTAAGGTAAAAAACTGATTAAACTTTCATAAATGGCAGTTTTTCTAATCATTTCCAAGTAATAATTCAGTATACAATATGATTCTTGTTTAAACTTTTTGTACCAGTAAGACCAAACATCACGTTTCAGAGATTATACACATTCAATAGATCAATATTGATTGTGCTTTTTATCACATTCACTTAAATAGTATTATATATATATGTATATATACATATATATATAATATGCACATATTATATGTATTAGTATAATACACATAATGTATTATATATATAATATACACATATTATATATATGTATACAAACACACGTGTATATGTATACATATATATAATACATATGTATTATACATACATATACACGTGTATACATATACACGTGTGTGTGTGTGTGTGTGTGTGTGTGTGTGTGTGTATGTATCTGTTCTCCGTTATCTAAAACTAAAATAAAATAGGTAGGAATTTATTTTATTCATGTGATAGTTTTTCTATTTAAGCAATCCCTAACTTTGGTTTAATCTCTACAAGTATTATTTCAAGACCACATGTCGTAAGCTATATATAATTCTTACCATGTCTTGTTTACCTTACACATTCTAAATAATATTTGGCTTATTTCAGATGCAGCGGGAGTTGGAAAAAGAATAACCAGAGCACTAGAAGAAGGTATGTTGCCAAAATGTATGAAGTTATATATCATTGATTTCTGAACTAAACTATAAATAGTAAATGTCATCCCTTTCCATTGTTTGGATAATAGATACTACATTCACATTTTTTGTACATATCTAATAAAAAATGTAAAAGCATGAGCATAATGAAGAACACAATTCCTCCTCATTTAGTCCTCATGTTTCATAGCTCTTTTAAAATCTCCCACAAGTCTAGGGGCACCCAGGTGGCTCAGTCGGTTGGGCGACTGATGTCAGCTCAGGTGGGTTCAGGCCCCACAGAGGGCTCTGTGCTGAAAGCTCGGAGCCTTGAGCCTGCTTCAGATTCTGTGTCTCCCTCTCTCTGTGCCCCTGCCCGCTTGTGGTTTGTCTCTCTCTCAAAAATAAACGTTAAAGAAGTTTTTTCAATCTCCCTAAGTCTATATATCTGTTATTATTCCTGGCGACAATCTTCCTTCACTGGTGCCATCCCTGTGGAACTGTCAACCTGCACAAGTCTCAGAAAAGGTGTGCTTTATCAAATTGTTGTTTCTGCTAGTGATAGAAGACCCAAAAATCCAAAGTCGTCTTAGTAATGCTTGGTTAAGTAATTAGAGGTCATATAGCTGTCACTTGACAGGTAACGGGTTTCAATCTTCACTCATTGACTTTGTCATTGCTTTTGCCCTCGGGTAAAACTTCAAATTCCTTAGCATGGAATGAAAACACCCAAATCAGTTTGCTTCTTGCCAGATGATTCAGCCTTGTCTCTCACTATTTGCCCTACTCTGCTGCTTTGCTCTAGCACCTTGTCAAACTAAACTACTCATAATTGCACAAGTGTTCTTCCTCACTTCTAGCTCTTTGTATGTGCTTCTTCCCTCTACCTAGCATACTTTTTCCTTGTCCTTCAGGTATCAGCTGACATATCACCTTCACCAAAGAGCAGACAATATTGACACAAAACTGGGATGTCCCTTCCGTATGTTCCAGTAGTGCTGTGTTTTATACCTGTCACTTACATCTGTTTACTTGGCTCTGTTTGGAAATGCCTGTTTGATTTTTCAGTTTATAGTTTATGATTGTTCAGGGTGGACTGTGTCCTCATCTTGTAATTTCACCTTGTAATGAAAAAACCAGAAACTCTGATATGTATCCACAATAGCAATTAATTCAGTGTGCAACCCTGAGCAAAATATATTTAATACTAATCTTGGGTTTCATATTGCAGTTGTACATAGGTATTTTTCATTTTTCTTAACATCATAAAGGCCCCAACTTTCTTTTTGTCTTTTTCTTTTTTTTTTCTTTTCTTCTTCTTTTTTTTTTTTTAATCACTTGTAGTTGAAAATTATTTTGGAGAAAGAAAATAATTCTTTCTTTTCCTTTTCAGCTGCTACCGAATTTGAATGAGGATCCTGTAGAAATCCTTTAGTATCTACTGATGATTCAATTCTAAATCAAGATCCAGTATGGAAAGCGCCACGAGAATATGTACAGATTTTGAACAAAAATTATACAATTTGAAAAATAAATAGAAAAAATTTACTGGATGCTTACAAAACATTTTCATTGCTTCCCAATTGAACACACTATACGGCAAAATCTTGATTAAAGGAAAAAGTTTTTGTTTCATATGTGTGTAATGAAAATCTTTATAATATTTCAAACTATGTTTCTTGGCATCCCATTAACTTTTAAGCACATTTTGTACGTGGAAACCAGCACTAGAGGGTTTTACATACATCAGACCGCTCCACTACCAGCGGTTTGAACAGCACCCAAACAACCAAGTTGTCATTAATACTTCAGTAGTGTTCATGGATGGCTTTTTGTATTTTCCAATTTTTATGACTATATGTGGGCCTAAAGATTTAGACATTATTTTGATGTATTCCTGCTGTGGCTATTGACAATGTTTGTACATATTACATTTTTTTTATAGTGCCATAAAACCTATCTATGATTTTAATTGTAAACACTGATTCGTAGCTCTTTCCACATGGAGAAATAAGATTTGCCAAAGGCTTTTCACCTTTTCTAGTTATTTATTTATTTATTTTTGATTTGCTTTTTAGAAACAAAGTTAGAGAAAATAAAAATTAGAGAAAAAAAAAGAACTCCCCCCCCCCCCCGCCCCAAAGCCATTTGCAAGTAAATTGCTAATGGGATGCCTGATTCCTGTAGCATTTAAATCCTACAAGTCAGTACATTCCACATAACTACCATACAACCTTCACAATCAGAACATTAACTCTAATACACTGGATGCTTGAACAATGGGGTTAAGGGCTCTGACCCCACCCTCCACAGTCAAAAAGCCATGAACAACTTTTGACCCCCAAAGACTTAACCACTACTACTACCAATAATCTTTTGTATATGTATCATACTCTATTCTTAAAATAAACCTACAGAAAAAAATACCATGAAGAAAATTATAAAAGAAAATACATTTCCAGTACTGAAAAAAATATCTGTGTGCAGTCAGTGCACCCATTAAAACTGTTTTGTCCAAGGGTTAAGTATAATTCTATCATTTATTCCTCATAATTCTTTTTTTTTTTTTAACGTTTATTTATTTTTGAGACAGAGTGAGACAGAGCATGAACGGGGGAGGGGCAGAGAGAGAGGGAGACACAGAATCAGAAGCAGGCTCCAGGCTCTGAGCCATCAGCCCAGAGCCCGACGCGGGGCTCGAACTCACGGACCGTGAGATCGTGACCTGGGCTGAAGTCGGACGTCTAACCCACTGAGCCACCCAGGCGCCCCCTCATAATTCTTTTTAAGTTTGGTCACTTATCTGTAGTATACGTTATACCAAGGAAGGTCCTGTTCAGAGCCATGTATTGAATTCAGTTGTATGTCTTAGTCTCTTTCACTCTAGAACAGTTCCTTTGTCTTTCCTTGACTTTCATGACTTTTAACCTTTTGACGAGTAAATTCCAGTAATGTGGAATGTCTTTCAACGTGGATTTTTCTTAGGTTTCCTTATGGTAAAATTCAGACCATACATGTTTAGCAAGAGTATCACTACAACCTACTCTTTGCATCCTATCATGTGACCTACAATTTTGAATTGTCCCCATACTGGTGATGTTAATGTTGGCCACCGGAGGTAGTATCTGCCAGGTTTCTCGCCTGGAATGTTAACTTTCCACTTTCCAATTATTTAGTATTTTATGGGGAAGTACTTTGAGATACGTAAATATCTCCTTTCTCAGACACCCTGTGCCAGGCTACGTCTTCTGCAGATGATTTGCCCCCTGCAGGTTCTGAAAACCCACACTGGGCTATTCTTCCCCTGTGCAGATGCCTCCCTACCCTGTTGAGTCTGTGATACTTCATTATTCTATACCATTCACTTTTCAGGGATGCTGTCACTTGAGCTCCAACACGGTGCAGGGTGACCTTACCGCACGTAATGCCTTCCCATTCTAAGCTCCAACACCTCACTCTGGACCCCAACTCCATGCCTCTGTTTCTAGGACTGGGAACTAAAGTGTTGGGGATGAGAAAGAAGAAAGGAAGGAAGGGCTCCACAGGTCTTTTATAATCAACTTGGCAAGCTCTCCAAAGCTGTTTCTCATTGGAATTGCATCGAATCGGTCAACAGTTTGTAAGGAAAGACATTTCTTATACTGATTTTTCCAAACACTTAGTCTTTTAATTGTCTAAGCTTATTCCCCACAATATATTGTTTCTTACTCGAGTGTTTTATCTGCAGATTCCTTTGTATTTGGTACATGCAGCGACATATAATCTATAAATAGTGGCATTTTTGTTTCCAATTCCTAGAGCTTTCATTTTTTTTTTGTTTCCTACTATAAGAATGATGTTGAGTAAATGTGAGGATAGTGAGTGTTCATGTCTTCTTGAAATTGCAACATGTAAAAGTAGTTTCCTATAACTATGTAGATAGTGGGGTTTTTAAAAGTTTATGTCTTATTAGTCTCTTAGTTTGCTCTTGCCGTTTACAACAGATCACCATCAACACAGCGCCTTAAAGCCACACACATTTATCTCACATTTTTATGGGCCAGAAGCTAAGCAATGGCTTAGCTGGGTCCTTTGTTCAGGTTCTCACAAGGCTGTAGCCAAGGTGTCTGCTAGACTACGCTTCCCCATTTGGGTGCTTCAATGGGGAAGAATCTGCTTCCAAGCCCATTGAGTTTGTTTTTAAGAGAATTTCCTTGTGACTGTATGACTGGACTCATTTCCACAGCTCTTTGCTAGTTGGAGGCTAGTTGGAGGCTTAGGTCCTAAGCGTTCCCAGACACTTGTCTTAGTCCTTTTGGCTGCTCTAACAAAATGCCATAGGATTATGAAAAAGAAAGTTTTATTTCCACCCTTCTGGAGGCTGGGAAGTACAAAATTAAGGCACTGGCAGATTCAGTGTACAGTGACGGCCTGCTTCCTGGTTCATGGACTCTGGTCTTCCTGCTTGGCGCAGGGCCAAGGGAGCTCTCACAGCCCTCCTTCATAAGGGCACTAATCCCATTCAGGAGGGCTCCACCTTCGTGACTTCATCATTTCCCAAATCCCCCACTTCTAAATACTATCACGATGAACATTAAGAGTTAACACATGTATTCGGGTGAGTGGGGACACAAATATTCAGCCTAGAGCAAGGCTGTTCCTTGTTCTTGGCCACGTAGACTTCCTCAATACAGCCACTTAGTTTAGGAGGCCAGCAAGGAGAATGTCACTTCAGAGAAGGCTCAGTCCTCCTTGGAGGGTGTTCACGTGATTAGATCAGGTTTGCCTAGCATAATCCTCTTTTGACTGACTCTGAATTAACTGAATTATGTCTGCAACCTTCCTTTACATTTGCCATATTCTAAATTTTTTTTCAACGTTTTTTATTTATTTTTGGGACAGAGAGAGACAGAGCATGAACGTGGGAGGGGCAGAGAGAGAGGGAGACACAGAATCGGAAACAGGCTCCAGGCTCCAAGCCATCAGCCCAGAGCCTGACGCGGGGCTCGAACTCACGGACTGCGAGATCGTGACCTGGCTGAAGTCGAACGCTTAACCGACTGCGCCACCCAGGCGCCCCTACATTTGCCATATTCTAATAGCTAGAGTCAAGTCACAGATCTTAAGAGAAAAGAATTATAAAGAAAAGGTGACAACACTAAAGGACAGATATTATGGGGTCACTTAGGGTCTTTCTGCTACAAGTATATTAAGCAAGTTCCCTTATAATACTAGTTTTCTAAGTTCTGTCATGAATGAATATGGAATGTTAAAAGATGTTTATTTCACATCTATTGAGATAATTATTTTTAACTGTTTATTTTTAAGAGAGACCAAGGAAGCCAGCAGGGCAGGGGCAGAGAGAGAGGGAGAAAGGATCTGAAGCAAGCTCTGCACTGACAGTGGTGAACCTAATGCGAACAACACGTGGGGCTTAAACTCATATACTGTGAGATCATGACCTGAGCCTAAGTTGGATGCTTAACCGACTGAGCTACTCAGGCACCCTGAGATAAGTTTTTAAAATATTTGTGTTGGGGCGCCTGGGTGGCGCAGTCAGTTAAGCGTCTGACTTCAGCCAGGTCACGATCTCACGGTCCGTGAGTTCGAGCCCCACGTCAGGCTCCGGGCTGACGGCTCGGAGCCTGGAGCCTGTTTCTGATCTGTGTCTCTCTCTCTCTCTGCCCCTCCCTCGTTCATGCTCTGTCTCTCTCTGTCCCAAAAATAAATAAAAAAAAAAATAAATAAAATAAAATAAAATATTTGTGAATGGGGGGAGAGGCCAAGATGGCGGAACAGCATGGAAGTTTTGTGTGTGTCTCCCATCCATGAAATACAACCAGGCCAACACGAAACCATCCTACACACCTAGAACACTGATTGGAGGACTAACACAACAGTCTGCACAACCCAAACCACAGAATTCAGTAGGAATTTACCCCAAAAGAAAGAGCATGAATAAACGACAGCCAGGGATTTAACCAACACAGGTACAAGCAAGATGTCTGAACCAGAATTTAAATTCACGATAATAAGAATATTAGCTGGGGTCGAAAATAGATTAGAATCCCTTTCTGCAGAGATAAAAGAAGTAAAAAATAGCTAGAATGAAATTAAAAATACTATAACTGAGCTGCAATCACGGATGGATTCAGTGGTGGCAAGGATGGACAAGGCAGAACAGAGAATCCGCGATATAGAGGACAAAATTATAAAGAATAACGAAGCAGAAAAAAAAGAGGGAGCTTAAGGCAAAAGAGCACAATTTAATCAGAGAAACCAGTGACTCATTAAAAAGGAACAACATCAGAATCATAGGGGTCCCAGAAGTGGAAGAGAGAGATATAGGGGTATTAGGTTTATGTGCGCAAATCATAGCGGAAAACATTTACGAAACCTGGGGAAAGACACAGACATCAAAATCCAGGAAGCATAGAGGACCCCCATTAGATTCAACAAAACCGACCATCAACAAGGCTTATCATAGTCAAATTCACAAAATACTCAGGCTAGGTGAGAATCATGAAAGCAGCAAGGGAAAAAAAAATGTTCCCTGACCTGAAAGGGAAGACATATCAGGTTTGCAGCAGACCTATCCACAGAAACTTGGCAGGCCATAAAGCAGTGGCGGGATATATTCAGGGTGCTGAATCAGAAAAATATGCAGGGGGACCTGGGTGGCTCAGTCAGTTAGGCATCCGATTTCAGCTCTGGTCATGATCTCGTGGTCTGTGAGTCCGAGCCCCGTGAAGGGATCTGTGCTGACAGCTCAGAGCCTGGAGCCTGCTTCGGATTCTGTGTCTCCCTCTCTCTCTGCCCCTCCTCTGCTCATGCTCTGTCTCTGTCTCTCTCTCTCTCTCTCTGCAAAAATAAACATTAAACAAATAAAATAAAAAAATAAATGCAGCCAAGAATTCTTTATCCAACAAGGCTGTCACTCAAAATAGGAGAGAGAAAAAGTTTCCCAGACAAACAAAAATTAAAGGAATTTGTGACCACTAAACCAGCCCTGCAAGAAATTTTAAGGGGGACTTTCTGAGGGAAGAAAAGTTGAAAAAATATATACATACATACATACATATATATGCATATATATATATATATATATATATATATATATATATATATATATATATCTCAAAAGCAACAAAGATTAGAAAGGAGCAGAGAACACCACAGAAACTCCAAGTGTACAAGCATCATAATGGCAATAAATTCATATCTTTCAGTACTCACTCTAAATGTCAGTGGCCTCAATGCTCCAATCAAAAAGCATGGGGTAACAGAATGGATAAGAAAACAAGGTCCATCTATATGCTCTTTACAGGAGACCTAGTTTAGACCTAAAGACACCTTCAGATTGAAAATAAGGGGATGAAGAACCATTTATCATGCTAATGGTCAACCAAAGAAAGCTAGAGTAGCCATACTTATATCAGACAATCTAGACTTTAAAATAAAGACTGTATCAAGAGATGCAGAAGGGCATTATGTCATAATCAAGGTGTCTATCCACCAAGAAGACCTAACAATTGTAAACATTTATGCGCCAAATGTGACAGCACCCAAGTGTGTAAATCCATTAATCACAAACATAAAAAAACCCATCGATAGTAATACCATAATAGTAGGAAACTTCAACAGCCCACTCACAGCAATGGACAGGTCATCTAATCAAAAAAAAAAATCAACAAGGGAACAATGGCTTTGAATGACACACTGGACCAGATGGACTTAACAGATATATTCAGAACATTTCATCCTAAACAAGCAGAATATACTTTCTTCTCCAGTGCACATGGAACATTCTCCAGAATAGACCATATACTGGGACATAAATCAGTCCTAAGTAAGTACAAAAAGATTGAGATCATATCGTGCATATTTTCAGACCACAACATTATGAAACTCGAAATCAACCACAAGAAAATATTGGGAAAGGTAACACATACTTGGAGACTGAAGAACATCCTACTAAAGAATGAATGAGCCAACCAAGCAGTTAAAGAGGAAATTGAAAAGTATATGGAAGTCAATGAAAGGGATAACACCACAACCCAAAGCCATTGGGACACAACAAAGGTGGTTATAAGAGGAAAATATATAGCAATCCAGGCCTTCCTAAAGAAGGAAGAAAGATCTTAGATACACAACCTAACCTTACGCCTTAAGGAGCGGGAAAAAGAACAGCAAATAAAACCCCAAACCAGCAGAAGACAGGAAATACTAAAGATTACAGCAGAAATTAATGCTATCAAAACAAACAAACAAACAAACAAACAAAAAACAGAAAAATACCAGTAGAACAGATCAATCAAGCCAGAATCTGGTGCCTTGAAAGAATTAACAAAATTGATAAACCACTAGCAAGTCTGGTCAAAAAAGAAAAAAAGGAAAGGGTCAAAATAAATAAAATCAAGAATGAAAGAGGAGAGATCACAACCAACACAGCAGAAATAAAAACAATAACAAGAGAATAGTATGAGCAATTATATGCCAATGAAATGGGCAATCTGGAAGAAATGGACAAATTCCTAGAAACATATACACTACCAACACTGAAACAGGAAGAAATAGAAAATTTGAACAGACCAATAACCAGTAAGGAAATTGAATTAGTAATCACAAATCTGCCAAAAAACAAGAGTCCAGGGCCAGATGGCTTTCCAGGGGGATATTCTACCAAACATTTAAGGAAGAGTTAGCACCTATTCTCTTGAAACTGTTCCAAAACATAGAAATGGAAGGAAAACTTGCAAACTCTTTCTATGAAGCCAGCACTACCTTGATTCCAAAACCAGTCAGAGACCCCACTAAAAAGGAGAACTATAGACAACGTTCCCTGAGGAACATGGATGCAAAAATTCTCAACAAGATATTAGCTAACTGGATCCAACAATACATGAAAAGTATTACTCACCACGACCAAGCGGGATTTATACCTGGGATGCGGGGCTGGTTCCATATCTGCAAAACAATTAATGTGATTCATCACATCAACAAAAGAAAGGGCAAGAACCATATGACCCTCTCAATAGATGCAGAGAAAGCATTTGAAAAAATACAGCATCCTTTCTTGATAAAAACCCTCAAGAAAGGAGGGAGAGAAGGAGCCTACCTCGAGATCATAAAAGCCATATATTAACAACCCAATGCTAATATCATCCTCAGTGGGGAAAAATGGGAGTTTCCCCTCTAAGGTCGGAACAAGAGAGGGATGTCCGCTCTCGCCACTGTTACTCAACATAGTATTGGGAGTCTTAGCCTCTGCAATCAGACAACACAAAGAAATAAAAGGTATCCAAAACAGCCGGGAGGAGGTCAAACTTTCCCTCTTCGCAGATGATACGATACTCTATATGGAAAACCCCAAAGATGCCACCAAAAAACTGCTAGAATGGATTCCTGAATTCGGCAAAGTTGCAGGATATGAAATCAATGCGCAGAAATCGGTTGCATTCCTATACACCAACAATGAAGCAACAGAAAGAGAAATCAAGGAATCGGTCCCACTTACAGTTGCACAAAAAGCCACAAAATACCTAGGAATACATCTAACCAAATAGGTGAAAAATGTATATACTGAAAACCATAGAAAGCTTATGAAAGAAATTGAAGAAGACACAAAAAAAAATGGAAAAAAAAAGATTCCATGCTCCTGGATATGAAGAACAAATATTGTTAAAATGTCGATACCACCCAAAGCCATCTACATATTCAATGCAATCCCTATCAAAGTAACACCAGCATTCTTCACAGTGCTAGAACATATAATCCTAAAATGTGTATGGAACCAGAAAAGGCCTCGAAGAGCCAAAGAAATCTTGAAAAAGAAAACTAAAGCAGGAGGCATCACAATCCCAGACTTCAACCTATACTACAAAGCTGTAATCATCAAGACAATATGGTACCGGCACTTGAACAGACAGTCAGAACAATGGAACAGAATAGAGAACCCAGACATGGACCCACAAACGTATGGCCAACTAATCTTTCACAGAGCAGGGAAGAATATCTAGTGGCATAAAGACAGTCTCTTGAGCAAGTGGTGCTGGGAAACTGGACAGCGACATACAGAAGAATGAACCTGGACCACTTTCTTACACCTTTCTTACACAAAAATAAACTCAAAATGGATGGAAGACCTCAATGCAAGACAGGAAGCCATCAAAATCCTCAAGGAGAAAGCAGGCAAAAACCTCTTTGATCTTGGTCGCAGCAAATTCTTATTCAATACGTCCCTGGAGGCAAGGGAAACAAAAGCAAAAATGAACTAATGGGACCTCATCACACAAAAAGGCTTCTGCACAGAGAAGGAAACAATCAGCAAAACGAAAAGGCAACTGACAGAATGGGAGAAGGTATTTGCAAATGACATATCAGATAAAGGGTTAGTATCCAAAATCTGCAAAGAACTTGTCAAACTCAACCACCCAAACAACAAATAATCCAGTGAAGAAATGGGCAAAAGACATGAATAGACACTTCTCCAAAGAAGACATCCAGATGGCCAACTGACACATGAAAAAATGCTCCACATCACTCATCATCAGGGAAATAAAGATCAAAACCACACTGAGCTACCCCCTTATGCCTGTCAGAATGGCTCACATGAACAACTCAGGCAACAACAGATGTTGGAGAGGATGTGGAGGAGGATCTCTTTTGCACTGTTGGAGGCAATGCAAGCTTGTGCAGCCACTCTGGAAAACAGTATGGAGTTTCCTCAAAAAACTAAAAATAGAACTACCCTACGACCCAGCAATTGCACTACTAAGCATTTATCCACAAGATACAGGTGTGCTGTTTCGACGGGACACATGCACCCCATGTCTATAGCAGCACTATCAACAATAGCCAAAGTATGCTAAGGAGCCCAAATGTCCATCGATCGATGAATGGATAAAGATGTGGTATCTAGATACAATGGAATATTACTCGGCAATCAAAAAGAATGAAATCTTGCCATTTGCAACTACATGGATGGAACTGGAGGGTATTATGCTAAGTGAAATTAGTCAGTCATAGAATGACAAAAATCATATGACTTCACTCGTATGAGGACTGTAAGAGACAAAACAGATGAACATAAGGGAAAGGAAACAAACATAATATAAAAACAGGGAGGGGGACAAAACAGAAGAGACTCACAAATATGGAGAACAAACTGAGGGTTGCTGGAGGGGTAGTGGGAGGGGGGATGGGCTAAATGGGCAAGGGCACTAAGGAATCTACTCCTGAAATCATTGTTTCACTCTATGCTAACTAATTGGGATGTAAATTCTGAAAAATAAAAAAATAAATTTAAAAAGTAAAAATAAAAAAATAAAAGAAAGTATTTTTAATGTGTGGAATTACATTATTTGCTCATGTTAAACCAACTTTGCATTTCTCAGATTAACTGAATATAGTTGTGATTTCATTCATTTTTTTTTCTTTTCATGATTTTATATTTTTATGTTTATTTTTGAGAGAGAGAGAGACCGAGTGTGAGCAGGGGAGGGGCAGAGAGAGAGGGAAACACGGAATTTGAAGCAGGCTCCAGGCTCTGAGCTGTCAGCACAGAGCCTGACGCAGAGCTCAAACTCATGAACTTCGATATCATGACCTGAGCTGAAGTGGTCAACCAAGTGAGCCACCCAGGTGCCTCTAGTTTATTTTATTTGGGAGAAAGAGAGAGAGAGAGAGAGAGAGAGAGAGAGAGAGCGCACACAAGAGTGGAGGGGGGCAAAGGGAGAGAGAGAGAGAATCTTAAGCAAGCTCCAGTCTCAATGCGGAGCCAGACGCAGGGCTCAATCCCATAACCCTGGACTCCTGACCTGAGCAGAAATCAAGAGTCGTATGCTTAAACCACTGAGACACCCAGGCACCCCTCAGGGCCTACATTTTCATTTGGCACTGGGCCCCACAAATTTATCACTGCAAAGTTCCCACCAGGGCACATCCCCCCTCCCCCCACCCCACCCAACCTCCTCCCACAAGACCCTCCCCTCGACCCCACTGCACACTAGTCTCCCTCAGAATGAAATCCAACCTCCTCTCTGGGCCCACAGACCCCACCAATCTGGTCCTCAAATCTTTGCTGCCCTCGCCGCCCTCGTCCACTCGGCTCCAGTCACAGTCTCCACCTTTCCGTCTCAGTGTCCTCCCACTGGCTGCTCCTTGGCCTGGAATGTGGCTGCCTGCTCAGAGGGGCCCTCCTGGCCCTCCAGCTACAGCGGCTGTCCCCTGCCCAGGTCTTCTGCTCCCCAGCACTCACAGCGGAAGCTAGCAGTCTCCTTGTTTACCTGTTCGTGGTCTGTCTCCTCCACCCACACCCTGGCGCTCAGAGTGTCAACAGAACAGGGTCATCTTAAGCCTGCCAGCCTCAGTCAGCGGTCACCGGTCACAGTGGAGCCCCACCCCCTAGAACAAAGCCTGGCCCCGAGCAGACACTCCCTAAACAACTGGTGTCTGAAGACACACCTTGCCTGAGAAGTGATGACAAGTACCATCTAGTGTGGGGTGGCAGGCCCGGCCAGTGCGAGCCCATACATGGCAGGGTGTTCTCCCCTGATCCCAGCCCCAGAGAACCCGCACCCCCCACTCCCCGCACTCCCCATCTGGATCCGCACTGCCACTGAGATCAGCACAGGGTGTCTGGCAGTGCCAGCCCCTCCCACCAGGCTCCCCCATCCTCCAGGGGGACAATGTGCAAAGGGCCACTTCAGCACGGAGCTTCAACTCCATCTCTAGCCCACAGGCCTGAGGTGGGAGAGGGGAGGGGAGGGTGGGCCCCAGCCCTCTTCTGTCCTCTTGGAGCCTGCTCCAGCACAGGGCCAGGAGGGTGACAGATTCAAGCTGTAGTGCGGAGAGGCTTTGTTCCAGGAGCTGAGCCTTGCGGCCTGGGGGAGATGCCCTTGCACAGCGAGTGGATGAGACACATCAATGCACAGGGTCAGCGTGCTGGGGCAGAGGACAGTCCCTGTGTACCCAGGCAGCAGGAGTGGAGTGGCGCTCGCCCATGTGTACAGGGCACAGTTGTGAAGTGCAGCCATGCACTCAAGAGGCTAAAGTGCCTGTAGGGTGAAGGGAGAGAGAGGAGCAGACCAGGCGGGGTCTGGGCCAAGCTGGAGGGCAGAGGCCTGGGCTCAGAGTCGGCTCCCATCCTGCCTGGGACCCTCCGCCGCAAAACCAGGCACAAAGAACTCGCTCAAATACTGTTTCCCAAAACCTGAGCTGATAACCCGAGATGTGACCATCCACCCAGTCTCCCAGGCCAGGAGCCCGGCAGTCATCCTGAATCTGGCTTCTCGTTGACCTCGAGCTCCCCATCGCCAGGCACATCTCTTCGATGCCCAGGTACTTGTCATCCCACCCGGCCCCCTGTGCCACTGTCCCATGCTGCCTGCGCCACCATCCCCGCTCACCTGGACAACAGCAGGAGCCTTGCCAGGGAAGGGGCTCCTGGCTTCAGCCCCAGGAGCCAAGCAAAAGCCACATCTGATGTTGTCCCTCTCAGCTTGGAACACCTGCTCCCAGGATAAAGTCCAAATCCTCTAGGAGGCTCCAAGTTTCTGTGTAATCTTTCACTCCCTGCCCAGGTAGGCTCAGCTGAACTGCAATTCCCCGACTGACGAAGGACTGAGCTCCCTCACCCCTGGCCTGCACATCAGGGCTCCTCACCCTAAACTGTACAGTGCTGACCAACTCTCCTGGGGCCCCAGGACAGACCCTGATACAAAGGAGGTGCTGACGACAGCCCCCCCTCCGCCCCCAAATCCACATACCTGCACCTGCAGTCAGTGCTGCTGGGCTCTCACAACTGGTCGGGGGTTGTAAAAAGTCTAGTCCTGCCTGGGCAAGGCACACCCCGATGAGGTGGCTCATGTACAGGAACTCGACAGGTCCCCCACAATGGGAGGGAAGTGGTGGAGAGCGGAGACATGGGGAAGGGCTCCAGCCTTCAAAGCGCTCTGAGCAGGACGGCTGATGGTCCGGAGGAGACCGGCAAGGAAGGAGGGGAAACAGGAAGGGATCTCAGTTCACCTCTGGGTGCTCAGTTCACCCCTGGTTCACCCCATCAGTGCCTGGCACCATGCCCGGCTGCTGCTGGCTCAAAGGATGGGCTGGGACCCTTGCTCTGCCCCCCGCCCCCAACTCTGGAATCCTACTCTCTTGGAGGCAGAAAAGCGGGGGCTGGTAATGCCGCCTCACGGGGATCTGGGGAAGTGACCAGGCTGCTCCTGGCCCAGATCCTACAGCTCCGGCTCTCTGGGAGCCCGATCAAGGTATTCCACCTCCTTCAGGAGAGGTGGCCTGGAGCAGGTGCGCCTGGGGAGCCTCCGTGTAGCTGGAACAATGAGCCCTTTCTCTTTTCCCTTCCCAATGCACCTCTGCCCACCCCTGCCTTCGAGGGTCCGTGGTGCCCTCGGCTCAGGACCCGACTGTCTCCACCGGGGGACACTCAAGAAGCCCTCACCAAATGGCACAGGGCACCATGCAGGGCTGTAGGCACCGGGCCCCTGCTCCTTCATATGGAGCCGTCAGTCTGTTCTTGCTCCTCTGATTAGTCTTTTCCCTCTGCTAGATCCCGAGAGCATTCCAGAAAAGGGCCGCAAGTGCCCAAATGTCCCACTGAGTGTGAGAAAGAAGAGAAAGGAACAGCAGTGACCAGACCATCACCACAAGGGGACAGAGTCATTCAGGAGTCAAGTGGCCAGGGTCCAGGCCTTAGCAATGCCACTAAGCTTGCCGGGAGAGCCTGAGCACCAGGTGAAGTGCTCCATCTTGTCTCACCATCACGTGACCATTTCACAGAGGGGGAAACTGAGGTTTTCAGAGGGGACAGGACTCGCACCAGGTCAGGCAGCAGCGAGCTGTGGAGAGGTCCTGGCTCAGCAGAGACCACGTGCATGCCACTGCAGCTCACCAATGCTCAAGACCTCCCCGTTCTTGCCAGACCTCAGTTTCCCCCACTGACCATCAGGGGCACAGACTGGATCTTCCAGCTTCTGGCTGACTTGAGTGTTCCAGGTTCTAGAAGGCCCACATTCTAGGTCTGCTGCTCCATCTTCCTCCTCTGAGTTCCGTGATCCCGCTTCTCTGGTCTGGATCATGGGGTTCTACTTTCCAGGTGCTGTGTTCTGGTGCCTGGTCCCCAAGTTCGCCTCTCAGAAAGGTCTGCAGCCCAGGCAGTTTCTCCAGCCCACATGCTTCATTTTCATTCCCTGTATTCTCTCCCAGCCCCCAGCAGTCGGGGCCCACAGGTCACCACCTGAAGCTCCAGTTCCGTCGGCCTTCAGGGCTGCTTTAGGGCATGAAAATAGCTGGGGAGGCCTGTCCCAGGCCCCAGGTCACTGGGCTGAAGGGGATACTGGAGATCATACTCACAGCTGGGCAGGAACACTCTTCCCCACTCTTCCCTGTGTCTCCAGGACCACGTTTCTGACCACCCCCAGCCCTGCTGGCTTCTGCCCCCACGAGTCCGCACGGCGACAGCCCCCAAGATGGCACTTCCCGAGGACAGAGACCTTGGGTCATTTTTCTTTGGGGTCAGAGCCTGGTACTTCCTTAGTGGGTGTCTGTTAAACACTTGCAGAATGAATTAACCAGGTGTGCCCAGAGTCCCAGCAGGATTACACACTGTCACAGCCTCAAAGACAAGAGTTCACATATGACAGAGATGCTCACGCTGTGTGTGCGTGCAGGTGATGTGCACAAAACACGTGCTCAAAAACACAGACACGTCACATCCTCAAGTTAGCAGATCTGTGCCCCTGGCACCTAGCCTGGGCCCTGGCACTTGGCTGAATAATAGCTGATCGAATGAATGGGTGCTCTGTACTAGGTATATGGGGGAGATGGAGATCGAATCCTCACCCAGGATCAAGGCTCAGCTGTGATTCCAAAGACCATTTCCACGAGGTCGAACTTGACTACATTGTAGGAAGACCCCCTGGAAAGGCACTTCGGGGCCGGAGTCAGTAAGGAAGGCAGTCAACAGTGCTACACACCCACCTGGGCACCCAGATGGAGGTGAAGCAAATAGCCTTAGGGCCACCTCTGGCTGGGAGGGGCAGAGGGCAGCCTGGGGTGGGGTGGCTTTCCAGGTGGAGGTGGGAAGGCGAGGGCCCTGAGGCCTAACCCACACGACAGAAAGGACAGCAGAGGTTTGAATGGAATTCTGGGTGTGCTACATCCCAGTAGTCCCAGGTCTGGACTCTCTCTGACCCCAATCCCGAGAAAGAGAGACACATAGGCTAAGCTGTCTGCCCCAGGCACGCCTGTTCTGGGGGATGGGCCCGGGGCCAGGGTCCCTCTGGAAGCCACTGACACTTGGTGACCCCAGAGTCTCATGAATGGGGAGCTGGCTGCTCTCAGGGCACCTTTTCTTAGACCTCTCTCCTTTACATGGTAACTTCATTTTTCTGGCTATAAAGGTTTCACCTACAACCTAGGAAATGTGAAAATCACAGCGAAAGAAGGGTAATATCACCCACCATCCCTGGCCTAACATTTGGGCCTAAGTTCTCACAGGCTTTTTTTCCCGTGCACCTTCTTGCTAGAATGAGCTATCGATGTGGATTTCCTGCCAGCTTTTGGACAGCAAGCCTTTTCTCTAAGGAGCTTTGTCCTCCACATGGGAAGACCTAGTGCAGACCTGAGCCCTGGGGACTTTGCTCTCCTGGGCTTCTTCCCATCCCCCTCAGACCTGACCTGGATCCTGCAGACAAATGTTCCAGCCGGGGACCGGAGTGGGGGAGGGGTACGGCCACATAGCCCTGGGCTCTCCTCTTACAAGCCACAAAGGGACTACCAACCACTCCCCAGGGTGCTCTGGGTCAGTCCCAAGCACCTCGGGCCTTCAATGTTTCCTCTGTGAAATGGACGTGTTTGGCTAGCTCCCCAGCGTGGTCTCCTCTCTGGGCTGCAGGGACAGTTGCCTGAACTGGGCTGCGCCTTACAGCTGTTTTCCCTGTCCACTCCACTGGCATCTCAGACCAGGCCCTCAAGGTTCTCAGCATCTTGTGGAGCAGCCAGATGGAAATCCTGTCAGGGTGGGTCAGCCTGGCCCTTGGGGTTGGAGTCAGGCAGGGCTTCCTGGTGGGGTCTTAAAGGATGATCCAGCACCTGCCAGGAGAGGAGGGGAAGGCCACTGCAGACAGAGGGATAGCAACTGCAAAAGCCCAGCGGCAGGGCGGGGCGGGGCGGGGCGGGGGTGGCGGAGGTGTGTGTGGGGGAAGCCAGCACCTGGATTCTAGTCTGGATGGGGTGCTGGTGCATTTCACCCTCCCCACATGCCAGTGCCTGGAGGCAGACCACAGAGTCTGTTACATCCCCCACTGGTGGCTGTAGGACCACTGCCCCTACTCAGGTATGGCCCTGAACTTCCGTGACAGCAATAATATGCCAGGCCCCACAGCAGTCCTGGACACCCCTGAGAGGGGGTTTGCCTGGGGGCCCTTTGGGGCCAGGCTCTGTGGTTTAATGGCTCTGACAGAGGTCATCCCGCACACACAGAATGCCCCTGCCCCATTCCCTGGACCTCTCCGCCTTGGTGGAGGAGCCTCACACCCTCTGCTCTAGTCCTTATGGCAGGTATAACCTTGGACCCGTCATCCACACCCTGTGGGCCTTGGCTCAAAGACTGGAGACTGATCTGGGCTGTTCCAAGGTCCAGATGGGACCAGAGCTGGCTCTGCCTGAACTGACCACAGGGGTTCCCAAACACCTACTATGTGCCAGAGCCCTCAACACTGCCTCTTTGTTTCTCTCTCCTGCCAGCCCGGAGGCAGGATCTCTTCCCACCACCACAGACACAGAAGGCCCCTGGATGCAGGTTTTCTGACCCTGGGATGTGGGCATAGGTGAAAATGTAGAGCCACACCTCCAAGCCACAGCTAGAACCAACTGAGATAATGTGTTACTGCTTCAGAAACTGTAGAGTGCAGACTCATTTATTTTTTTTTTTCACACAATGGGCAAGGCTCCGTTCTGCAGGACCCCTCCCAGCTGTGTGACCCTACTAAGTCACCTGTCTAGGGCTCAGTTTCCATTGAACGAAATAAGGATTACATCAGCACCCCCTCCCAGGGCTCCTGAGATACTGAAATGAAATCAAGCAAGAAAGCACCAGCCCCTCACTCCCATCCAAGCCATAAATGAGTTCGGACCATTAATATTCACGGTCCTCAGAGATGGCCCGGAAGGCACCTTCTCCATCTTTTGCCTAAACCGGCCAATCTGCACTGCTTCTGGAAGTGGCCCTCACCTGTCACACGACCCAGCACCATTCATTAAGCAGTTAAGAAACAGTCATCAAATGCCTTTTGCATGTTAGGCAACGTGCCGGCCCCCAGAGAGTGCCTGTGTGCCCAGCCTAGAAGCCCCACGTGTCATGGGCAGCCCTCCCTTGTTCCGCCTTCCCCGGCCACCATCGCTCACCCACCATGATTCCCCCATGCTGTGTGCCAGGCCCGGGTTAGCAAGAGTGGGGCCACGATCGACCTGCCCAGAGTATTTTTTTTTTTTTAATTTTTTTTTTTTCAACATTTTTTATTTATTTTTGGGACAGAGAGAGACAGAGCATGAACGGGGGAGGGGCAGAGAGAGAGGGAGACACAGAATCGGAAACAGGCTCCAGGCTCCGAGCCATCGGCCCAGAGCCTGACGCGGGGCTCGAACCCACGGACCGTGAGATCGTGACCTGGCTGAAGTCGGACGCTTAACCGACTGCGCCACCCAGGCGCCCCCGACCTGCCCAGAGTATTAAACAAGCTCTGTGGGGTCTGTGGCCAGCTGCGACCTGTTTCCAGAAGGGAACAGCAGCAGGTGCCTGGATAAAGGCAAATTGGGGCGTGGGGGGTCAGTGTGGTGTGGTGTGTGCAGAGCTGGGTTAGGGTAGCAGGGGGCAGAGGCTGAGAACACAAGCGGGGGCAGGGTCATACGGATCTGGGTTAAGGGCAAGGGAGTCTCTTAAAGCAGCCTGAACTCCACTGGGCCGGGCAGTGGTTCTGGGAGTCTGCAAGCCTCTGTATCCCCAGGACAACATTTTAAAATCTGGGTTTCCAGCCCCCTCTCCCGTAGTGGGACTCTGACTCAGCGGGGTGTGGCAGGGCCTAGGAAGTCTGTATTTTCCCCCAGGCCACCCAGGTGAGGCCACATGGGGCTTCCATAGACAGAGCCCAGGACTATGGGGAAGAAAGGAGTGGCAATCAGGGCCACAAGGAGGGTGGCCTGGAGGCCAGGACACCAGTGACGTGGTTGTCTTGGGCGTCCAGGCTTCAGAGACCGTTCCCTTTTGAGTGACTGAGGCGCCTATCCAAGGGGCCCCATCGGGCTATGGGGGTCCTTTAGGCTGGATACAATCCCAGCCCCACCACTTCCCGGCCCTGTGCCCCGGGCCCCAGGCACACTCAAACTGCCAAAAGGGGAGAATAATAGTACCTGCTTCAAGGGAAGTTAGCAGGCATAGCTGAAATGATGCCGACAAAGTGCTTGGCCCAGCGCCGAGCACATAGTAAGTGCTCGATAAATAGCAGCAAATTATTATGACTCAGAGGTTGAGCCTGGGAAGTCATCCTTTATGGGCCCCAGTCAACCAGAATCCTGGAGTCTGCCTCTGGCCACCCTCCCTTGCTCAGACCCCCATCTGGGCTGCTGCTTCTGGGAAGTTCCCAGCCTGCTAGGAGAGGGCAACTGGAGGGCAGACCCCGAGGAGGCCCCAGCGTCAGAGCAAGCTCTGGTCTCCTGCCTTGGCCCTCACCCTGCCCCTCCCAGGGGATTCCTCCTTCAGCAGGAGCCAAAGTCTAGAGCCAAACAGGCTCTAAATTCGTAAAGCAATGGAGTAATTAGGGTGTGTGAATGATTGTTTCCAACTTTATTTTTCTAGATAAAACAAAAATAAGTGGGCCAACAGGGGAATTTCCACATGGGGCGGTGCAAGAAAAAGTATTTTGGGACCCCGTTAACTTCCTGGGTTACAGGCAGTGCTGTGGGCCCATGTCAGCCCCACTCGAGACCACAGGAGGGTGGTCCACTACCCTTCTACCATGCCTGCTTTCAGCCCCGCCCAAAGCCTCACTTCCCCTTCCCTTCTGGCAGGTGTGGCTAAGCAGGGTCCCTGTGACCATCCCTCCATGGTGTCAGGATGCCCTCTGGAGGGTCAGTCTCCTCCCACAGGGATGGAAAGGGAGGAGGAATGGGTAAAAGAACAGGGATGCTCCCTGGGGCTGAAAGTCATTCACTCATTCATTCATTCTTTCATTCATTCAAGCTCCTATAGGATAGGGAACTCACGGTCTAGTGGAACACGCCACAGCAAACACACTGAAGAAAGAGAAGTGGTGCTCTGCCCAGCCCACAGCAAGGAGCCTCTCTGCACAACGAATGGATGCTCAAGCCGAGAGGCAAAGGATGGGTGGTCGATAACAAGACAGAGCCTCGGAGAGTTCCGGAAGATGGCGGCGTAGGAGGACGCTGGGCTCACCGCGCGTCCTGCTGATCACTTAGATTCCACCTACACCTGCCTAAAGAACCCAGAAAACCGCCAGAGGATTAGCAGAACGGAGTCTCCGGAGCCAAGCGCAGACGAGAGGCCCACGGAAGAGGGTAGGAAGGGCGGCGAGGCGGTGCGCGCTCCACGGACTGGCGGGAGGGAGCCGGGGCGGAGGGGCGGCTCGCCGGCCAAGCAGAGCCCCCGAGTCGGGCTGGCAAAAGCGGAGGGGCCGGACGGACTGTGTTCCGACAGCAAGCGCGACTTAGCGTCTGGGAGGTCAGAAGTTAACAGCTCTGCTCAGAAAGCGGGAAGGCTGGAGGACAAAGGGAGGGAGAGCTGCTGAGCCCCCGGACGGCAGAGCTCAGCTTGGCGGGGAACAAAGGCGCTCGCCAGCGCCATCTCCCCCGCCCATCCCCCAGCCAAAATCCCAAAGAGAACCAGTTCCTGCCAGGGAACTTGCTCGCTCCGCGCAAACACCCAACTCTGTGCTTCTGCGGAGCCAAACCTCCGGCAGCGGATCTGACTCCCTCCCGCTGCCACAGGGCCCCTCCTGAAGTGGATCACCTAAAGAGAAGCGAGCTAAGCCTGCCCCTCCCGCCCCCGTGCACCTTGCCTACCCACCCCAGCTAATACGCCAGCTCCCCAGCACCACAAGCCTGGCAGTGTGCAAGTAGACCAGACGGGCCACACCACCCCACAGTGAATCCCGCCCCTAGGAGAGGGGAAGAGAAGGCACACACCAGTCTGACTGTGGCCCCAGCGGTGGGCTGGGGGCAGACATCAGGTCGGACTGCGGCCCCGCCCACCAACTCCAGTTATACACCACAGCACGGGGGAAGTGCCCTACGGGTCCTCACCACTCCAGGGACTGTCCAAAATGACCAAACGGAAGAATTCCCCTCAGAAGAATCTCCAGGAAATAACAACAGCTAATGAACTGATCAAAAAAGGATTTAAATAATATAACAGAAAGTGAATTTAGAATAATAGTCATAAAATTAATCGCTGGGCTTGAAAACAGTATACAGGACAGCAGAGAATCTCTTGCTACAGAGATCAAGGGACTAAGGAACAGTCATGAGGAGCTGAAAAACGCTTTAAACGAAATGCAAAACAAAATGGAAACCACCACGGCTCGGATTGAAGAGGCAGAGGAGAGAATAGGTGAACTAGAAGATAAAGTTATGGAGAAAGAGGAAGCTGAAAGAAAGAGAGATAAAAAAATCCAGGAGTATGAGGGGAAAATTAGAGAACTAAGTGATACACTAAAAAGAAATAATATACGCATAATTGGTATCCCAGAGGAGGAAGACAGAGGGAAAGGTGCTGAAGGGGTACTTGAAGAAATTATAGCTGAGAACTTCCCTGAACTGGGGAAGGAAAAAGGCATTGAAATCCAAGAGGCACAGAGAACTCCCTTCAGACGTAACTTGAATCGATCTTCTGCACGACATATCATAGTGAAACTGGCAAAATACAAGGATAAAGAGAAAATTCTGAAAGCAGCAAGGGATAAACGTGCCCTCACATATAAAGGGAGACCTATAAGACTCGTGACTGATCTCTCCTTTGAAACTTGGCAGGCCAGAAAGGCTTGGCACGATATCTTCAGTGTGCTAAACAGAAAAAATATGCAGCCGAGAATCCTTTATCCAGCAAGTCTGTCATTTAGAATAGAAGGAGAGATAAAGATCTTCCCAAACAAACAAAAACTGAAGGAATTTGTCACCACGAAACCAGCCCTACAAGAGATCCTAAGGGGGATCCTGTGAGACAAAGTACCAGAGACATCACTACAAGCATAAAACATACAGACATCACAATGACTCTAAACCCGTATCTTTCTATAATAACACTGAATGTAAATGGATTAAATGCGCCAACCAAAAGACATAGGGTATCAGAATGGATAAAAAAACAAGACCCATCTATTTGCTGTCTACAAGAGACTCATTTGAGATCTGAGGACACCTTTAGATTGAGAGTGAGGGGATGGAGAACTATTTATCATGCTACTGGAAGCCAAAAGAAAGCTGGAGTAGCCATACTTATATCAGACAAACTAGACTTTAAATTAAAGGCTGTAACAAGAGATGAAGAAGGGCATTATATAATAATTACAGGGTCTATCCATCAGGAAGAGCTAACAATTATAAATGTCTATGCGCCAAATACCGGAGCCCCCAGATATATAAAACAGTTACTCATAAACATAAGCAACCTTATTGATAAGAATGTGGTCATTGCAGGGGACTTTAACACACCACTTACAGAAATGGATAGATCATCTAGACACACAGTCAATAAAGAAACAAGGGCCCTGAATGATACATTGGATCAGATGGACTTGACAGATATATTTAGAACTCTGCATCCCAAAGCAACAGAATATACTTTCTTCTCGAGTGCACATGGAACATTCTCCAAGATAGATCATATACTGGGTCACAAAACAGCCCTTCATAAGTTTACAAGAATTGAAATTATACCATGCATACTTTCAGACAAGACAGAGCCTCCATTGCCCCATCTGCAAAAGGGATTATCACAGTACCTCTATCACAGGTTGTTGTCCAGATGCAATGTTAGCTACTAATATTTTTATGGGCAGGCAGGGTGCACAAGAGAGGGGCTGTAAGGCCAGAGAAACAGCAGAAGGGGAGGAGGGTCTGTGGGATTTGGGGTGGAGGCTTTTGAAGGGTGACAGAGTTTCAGGGCACATAGGAAGAAGTGGGTGGAACAGACATTCAGGCAGAGGGAACAGCATAAGCAAGGGAATAGAATCTGACATTTGAGACCCGTCTGGACCCTTTCTCAGAGCTCTGTCAGGTTAATGTTTGGGATCCAGTTAGGTCATGCTGTGCAGACAGCCCAAACCAGGCTAAGGTCAAGAGGATCCAGCACAGAAGTGACGCAGGGTCAGAGGTGCAGAGGTTCCCAGGAAGGGAGGCCACCAGTCCTCCTTCCCCTCTGCCCTCCATCTCACCATGGGTTACTTATTCAGAGTGGTCTCTTTTCCTGGCCTCAGCCTGTCGGATGCCTCCCTCTCTCAGCTACAGTATGGCCTGGCAGCTCTCCAAGTCTCTGGAGCCTTCTCTCCTTATTCAACCATCATTTATTAAGCACCTACTGAATGCCTGGGTGCTAAAGCTGGCATGGACCAGCTCCCACTGCGAGATGGTTAAGCTGTTGGTAACCTCAAATAGGCCTTGCTGGAAGATTTACACCATGGAAACCTGCCAACGCTGTTTATCAGGTACCTTTTTCTCCCAGAGGGCCTGTTGCCAGCACACCATTGCCCCCTGCCCAAGCAACGGACACAGAAAGGCAGGCCCCCGCCTATAGGGACTCACACACAAGAGGGAGATGATAGCCTACTGGAGCAGGCTGTGTAATCTTCCTGGACGCAGGGGTGAACTGGGAGACCCATTCTGGAAGAGGGGGCATAAATGCCCACTAGAAACAGAACCAAGCTGTTCAAATAGCACTAGTGTGCCTTGTTCCCATTTTACAGGCAAGGAAATAGAGGCACTGAGAGGCAGAGTCACCAGTCCACATTCACACAGTAAGAAGTAGCAGAGTTGAGATTTGAACCTGGGCCACTGGATCTGGAGTCCTTGCTTTTAACTTCTGCCCTTGACTGTCCCATGGTGCAATTATTGCAACGCCCAGTCCCCCATCCCCCCAATCCCGGCCCCCCACACACACCCCTAAGCAGCCAGCACAGGGCCACGCAAGACCATGGAGGCCCGACTGGTTTTGCTGCCCAAATAGATTCCATTCTCCTGGGGCTAAGGTCTGTGTCCTCTCCACCCGGCTGCCCATGACAGTGCCCCTCGCAGGAAGATATTGTGTTTGTTGGTCTCAGTGTCTGAAGATCCTTCTGGAAGGGAGCTCTGGTCCCCCATGTGCAGGCCTAGGGCTGACTAGGAGGAAGGGGTGCATCGTGCAGCATGGAGAAAAAAGAGGCTTTGGCCTTGGGGAACACAGCAGGGTCCATTGAATGCCATGGCTAAGGTGCCTATAGGGGCACAAGGAGGGCCACCCCACCCCGGTCGCCGCCCACTGCTTCTCTCTTCTTCCAGAATAGCATGAGCACACGGACTTACAGTGCCCCCAGCCCTGGCTTCCCTGGATCACATCCAGCCCTCACAGGATCCTCATCGCCACAGGGTAAATTGAGACTGGCCCACCAGCTGACATCAATGCCCCCATTTTCCAGGTAAACATACTGGCACAGCGGCCAAGGATTTCCCGAGGCCTTCTCAGGGGCTGGGCTCCCTACACTCATCACCTCATGCAGATCTCCCCACAACCCTGTGGAGGAGTCTCCCCGTTTGGCAGATGTGGACACTGAGACTCAGAAAGCAGACTTGCTTGGGGTGGTCCAGCCACCAGCAGATGTGGGCCAAGCAGCCCTGACTACAGCAGGGACCCTGGGCAGACTCCAGAGGGGCTGCTGAGCCAGATGGCAGCACTGCCGCCCCATCAGTTCCTCGCTGTCCTTGGGAGCTTGCTTGTGCCAGATCGCTGGGATGGCCTGACACCTCACCTCCACTTGGCCCTCCTTCCCTTCGTTCACATGGGTCACTCCCATACCTGACTAGCCCCCCCTTCCACAACTCCACCCCGACCAGGCGCTCACATCTCACAGCCTCTGTTCCAGCCATTCCCTCTACCTAGAGTGCCCTTCCCTTTAGTTCTGAGCAAGCCAACTCTTCCAGCAACTTCTCTCTCCTCCCTGGGCTGGCAGAACCTCTTCCAAACTTTCCCAAGACCCTGTGCCTATCTCCTCAGCACCTGGAGGCCTGGATCTTCAGTACCTGCCCTGCCCGGGGAGGTGACCCGCCAGTATCCACAGCTCCTCATCAAGGCAGGTCAGGACTGGTGTCCCAGGAGTGGCAAGGAGTGCTATGGGGATGGGGCAGTGCCAGTTCTGGGGGGCCATGGAGGGGTCTCTCTGGGGTAGTATTCCTGCCCACAGGCCTTCTAGGGAGTCTTCCAGAGCCAGGAGAGTCACGTGACCTCCAGCTACTAGGGCTGGCTGAGACTCACCTCTGCTTCTCATGGCACTCCAGCTCAGGTGTCATCATTCTGACTTACATCCAAGCTTCCCTCCCCAACTCAGCTTCCAGAACTCACTATTTGCAGATATTGATAGAGCCCTCCTCCGGCCAGGTTCCCTTCCCCACCCTTTGCAGTGCAGTGAAAAGCAACTGAGCCTCGCCACGCCCCCCCAACCCCAACGAAAGGACTAAGGGTGCTCTCCCCACGCCCCTCTGCCTGGTACAGACGAGCAGCCACAGTCCCAGCCTCCGCCTCGCCCTGTTCCACGACCCCCAAGCTGGAGGCTTGGGGAGTGGGGGGCACAGCTCACAAAGAGCCTTTTGAGCCCAGCGCCTAGGGGACGCCCCTGCCCAGGCCTAGGGAGGGGATCTAAGGCATGAGGCTTTGCCCTCCAGGGCCTGGGAAAGGTCCTAGGGCCAGCCTGGTTGGGTGAGGGGGCATCAGAGCCCAGTAGTCTCCCTGGAATCCCGCCCCCACATCTTTGTCTCTATGCCCCCAATCCCTGTTTCTGGGGATCCCATTCCCTCCCATAGGGTGACGCTCAGGGAGGGAGTGGGCTGTGTGAGCCCTGAGGGCTTGGCGGGGTGGGGGTTGGGCCGGGAGCCCAGAGATGGAGGCGGAAGGCCAGGAGTGCGGGGATGGAGGGACTGCGGCTAGGGTTACCCTGGACGCCAGGGTCAACTCACCCATCTCCAGCCTGGTCTCGGCAGCGGAGGCAACAGCAGCAGCGTCGGCGATGGCTGCGCGGCACTCGAGGCCCCAGCGGGGAGATACTGGCGTCTGCTACAGCCTCTCACCCCATCTCGAGCTCCTGCAGAGTCTGGGGCGAGCGCAGGGCATCGTGGGCCTTGAGGCCCCGCGCCCGGCCCACATCCCCGCCTCACGCCCCCACCTCCACCACTTCCGCCTTCCAGGCACTGCCGCCAGGCTGCACCCTGGGACGCGGCGCGGGGGAGGGGCCCCCCCCGGGAAGGGTGTGTGGGGCGAGAGGGGTGCCAAAGGGAGGCCGGAGCTAGGCGAGAAGAGGTGCCAGCTCCTGCCAGGCTCCCCGGCTCCGGACCCCACCCCATTAGCCCACCGGAGCCCCCTGCCTTTTGTTCGCAGTTCCCCTGTAGGCCCGGGGCCCTATAGTCTCCCTGGCATCCAATAGTCTCCCTGGCATCCGACCCTCACCTTTCTGTCTCCACGCCCGCAACCCCCGGGCCCGGGGCTCCCACTCCTGCCCCAAGGGTCACGCTCAGGGAGGGAGTGGGCTGTGGGAGCCCTGACGCTGTGGGAGGGTGGTTGTGCCGGGAGCGCGGAGATGGAGGCTGAGGGCCAGGAGGAGGGCATGGATGGAGGGGCTGCGGAGCGGGTTCCCTGGGATGCCAGGGTCAACTCACCCATCTCCAGCCTGGTCTCAGCAGCGCAGGCAACAGCGGCGGCGGCGGCGGCGGCGGCGATGGCTGCGCGGACCTCGAGGCCCCCGCGGGGAGATGCTGGCGTCTGCTGCAGCCTCTGACCCCATCCCGGGCTCGGGCGGAGGCTGAGGCATGCGCCCGGCATCGCGGGCATCGCGGCCCCGCGCCCGGCCCATAGCCCCGCGTCCCGGCCCCACCTCCACCCCTTCCCGCAGTCCAGGCACGTCGGACAGGCTGCACCCTGGGACGCGGCGCGGGGAAGGGGCCACCTGGGATGGGCGTATGTGGCGAGAGGGGTGCCAAAGGCAGGCCTCAGCGCGGCGAGCAGAGGTGCCAGCTCCCGCCTGGCTTGGCAGCTCCGGACCCTGCCCCACCACCCACCGGAGCCCCCCCCCCCCTCCGTTCACAGTGCCACGCTGGGCCTGGGCGTGGGAGTGGGAGCCCAATAGTCTCCCTGGCATCCGACCCCCACCTCCCTGTATCGAAGCCCCCAACCCCCGGGCCCGGGGTTCCCGCTCCCGCCCCTAGGGTCATGCTCAGGGAGGGAGGGGGCTGTGGGAGCCCTGAAAGCGTGGGGGGGGGGATTGTGCCGTCAGCGCGGAGTTCAAGGCGGAGGGCTAGGAGTGCGTGGATGGAGGGGCTGTGGCGCGGGTCCCCCGTGACGCCAGTGTCAACTCACCCATCTCCAGCCTGGTCTCAGCAGCGGAGGCAACAGCGGCGGTGGCGGCGGCGGTGGCGGCGGCGTTGGCTCCGCGGCCCCCGGAGCCCCAGGCTGGGAGATGCTGGCTTCCGCCGCAGTCTCTCGTCCCATCCCGGGATCCGGTGGCGGCTGCAGCGGGCTCCAGGCTTCGCGGGCGTCGCGGCCCCGGCCCGGCCCCTATCCCCGCCTCACGCCCCACCTCCACCCCTTCCCGCGGTGCAGGCACGGCCGCCTGGCTGCACCCTGGGCTGCGGCGCGGGGAAGGGGCCCCTCGGGAGGCGCGCGTGGGGCGAGAAGGGTGCCGAGGCGAGACCCGAGCGTGGCGAGCAGAGGTGCTGGCTCCCGCTGGGTTCCGCGGCTTTGGACCCCGCCCCACCCCCCACCGGAGCCCCCTCCTCTCTGTTCGCTGCGCGGCGCTGGGCCTGGGGGGGGGTGGGGGGCATCGGAGCTTTGGTTACCGTTGACAGTTAGGCCTCTGTGCGCATGCGCAGTGGATGCCTCTTCTGAAGTGCGCAAGCGCGCTTGTGTCTGGCGGTATTGCTTGTTGCCGGTTACTGAGAAGTGGCAGCTACCAAAAGGCGGATCCTCACTGCTGGGGTGTTGTGGCCAGGCGGGTTTGGCCTGTCTCCGGCGCTAGTGTTGGGCTCGGGAGGTAGTGGAAAGGGAGGGCGGGGTGAAGTCTCTGTGGAGCCCGCAGGCTTCACAATGAAGAGGAATTGGGGGTTCGGGAGGGAGAAGGGCATGTCGCCCTTGGGCTCCGCTTCTGGCTTGCAGAGGCAGGGCAGGGGCGTTGGGCAGAAGAACAATGGAATTGACAACTTGCTGCTGGGTTACCATGTCCAAGACAGAGATCTCAGAAAGATCCACAAGGCTGCCTGTGTGGGCAACGCAGCGCAAGTGCAGCAGATTCTGTTCTTCGCGGAAAATGGCGTGGATGATAGAGACAAAATGAACAGGTAATAGGGGCTTGGAGGCTGGCAGGGAGGAGGCGGGACGGACCTGGGAGAAGAGCACACCTGGCCTAGCTCTACCTGTGCATCCGAGCCCTCCCTCGGGGAGCTGGGTTCTCTTCCCTCCTGAGGTCCCGCTGCCCCTCGGTCGTGGGAACCCTATGTGGTCTAGCACCAGGCCAACAGCGTGAGCGGCAAAAACAGTCTTCAGCTGCCCTGGCACGTACCCCGTAATTCCTGAATAGACCACTTGACTCTCAAATTTGACATGATTTACCCAAATTTCAATAGTAATACACACGAAATTAAGTGTCGACAACATGTTGTTTGTAATGGACTCATTTTCATACCATAACGTCACAGAAAAGTGCATAATGGGAGAAATAATTCCTGTAATCAACTTCTGGGCTAGAAATTCTTGGGACAAAATCCAGTATCCAGTTTATGTCTGTGTACACTTGGTATGTGTGCTATTTCCTGAGGGACCTTGGAAGGACATTTTGAAGTGGAAGATGGCTCTGAATAGGAGGACTCCTTTTTCTCAAAATGTGTGCCCTTCCTGTATTTGTCAGTGTTAGGTAAAGCAAATGAAAGCATCCTGGTTTTAAGAATTTTGAGCTACACATGCTCTTCTTGTGATGTCATTAAGGAAAGTTTTGGACTCACTATCTTGTACATCTGAAATTTATAGAACACTGTATGTTAACAAACTGGAATTAACCTAAGAACTTATGTTTTTATATAGGAGGTAGATTTGCCCTTCCAGATATCAAAATATACCTGAAATTTCCTCAAATTATTCATTTACACACAGCTGAAAAGACAGATAAAGGAGTGGTGCAGTGTAGAACATGACCAACGCTCAAATATACATAAGACTTTAGAATTTCATACTGGTGACATTTCATATTAGTAGGAAAAGGTGAACTATTCGTAAGTAGTGGAGAAACAGCCGATTTGGAGAAAACTTGTTAGAATTTTATCTCCCTAAATTAAGTTCCAGATGGGATGTCAATTTAAAAATTTTAATTGGCAAAATAAGAAAAGTAACAGAAAAAAATCCTACAAATGCCTATTTACCCATCCTAAGAATGACTTGAAAAGCAAGACTTTTGGGGGGTGCCTGGGTGGCTCAGTCAGTTAAGCCTCTGACTCTTGATTTCGGCTCAGGTCATAATCTCAGGTGTTCGTGTGTTCAAGTCCTTCGACGGGCTCCCTGCTGTCAATGTGGAGCATGCTTGGGATTCTGTGTTGCCTCTCTCTCTCTCTCTCTCTCTCTCTCTCTCTCTCTCTCTCTCAAAAAAAAAAAAATGGGGCCCCTGGGTGGCTCAGTCAGTTAAGTGGTCTGACTTTGGGAGTCATGATCCCGTGCTTTGTGGGTTCGAGCCCCGCTTCAGGCTCTGTGCTGACAGCTCAGATTCTGTGTCTCCCTCTCTCTCTGCCCCTCCCTTGCTTGCACGCTGTGTCTCTGTCTCCCAAAAATACATAAATATTAAAAAATATTTTTTTATATCAAGAATTCTGGAGATTGATTTAGCAACATAAAAAACTAAAAGCCTCTATCAGAAAATAATATTATTAAAATAAAAGACAATGCACTTGCAAATATTTACAACATATTTGTATCAGACAACAGAATCTATCTTCGTTTTACAGAGAAGTCTTTGAAATCAAAATGAACAAAAACCTGTAATTTGAAATCGTGCAAAGTATTTCTTTGCATATCTACAAGGGACCAGTGGACATAGGGAAATATAGTGTCCCTGGGAAAAAAGAAATTTAAGTGAAAAAGCGACTGAAATACAGTTTTCCATCTACAACCTTTGTGAAAATAGAGTGATGGTGCTTATACTGCCGCTAAAGTTTAAGTTGTTTTCAACTTTCCAATAGACAATTTCGTGTAAGTACCACATTTAAAAAATATGTATTCCTTTTACCCATCAATTTTATTTCTACTAAAATATCTTTAGGAAATCACTAGAGATAAATGACATACATTTTGCTTTTCTCAGCACTATTTAAAATAGCAATGTATTAAGAAGAACTCGTATAATGGCTTTTATAAGTAAATGTCATTACATCCATAAGATGGATATGTGATCATTGAAAGTGGCATAGATAATAGATATACACAGAGATGCAGAGCTGTGCTTTAGTTGATCATTAAGTGAGAACAAAAATCAGTGTGATCATAGGTACACACAAGCAGACTACGGTTTTATGTTAAGCCCAAATATGCACAAAATGGGATGACATTTGTTATTTCTGAGCCTTTGTATTTACATGCATTTTTCTTTGCCTTCAAAGAAAATCTGTGCTTTCTACAGGAAAAGGTGTATAAAGGTCCTATTAAAAGTTTATTATCAACAGAAAGGGTTTATTGTCGTTGAAGTAATCCTGGAGAAGAGCAAGAATATTGATCTTATATACATAAAAATAATTTCTCACTTTGTGTTAAAAAATATTTTTGGATGTAAAATAAGAAAAGTGAGTTAATTAAAATGATTTTTGAGGATTGGCATATTTGGACAACTTTTGGCCTCTTCAGAAGTAAAGGGAGTATTTTTATTTGCACTTGTAGATTTTATTATGCATATATTAAGCATATACATATGTTTTCTGTTATAGGTAGCTTTATTACGAGTAATAGGTAAATGGTTTATATTAATCATGAAAATAAAATATATTAGTTGTGTGCTTATGAAAAAAATAAGACAGCAGATATAAGTGATTATTTACTGTTTCAGAAGTATGCTTTCCTTTATATACCTTTTCTTTAAAAATATTGAACTCTCCAAATGTATTTATCCACTCTTTCCATCCATTTATTTATCACCTAGAACCTGCACATATATTATTTAGCGGACATACTCTACCCAAGATCCTTTTGTTCACAAAGACTTCATTTTGCACAGTATGAGCAAGATGAGGAATTTTATTTATTTATTTTCTAAAGATTTTATTTTTTTAAGTTTATTTATTTATTTTTTGAGAAGGATGGGGTGGGGGTGGGGATGGGGACAATGGAAGGACAGAGAGAGAATCCCAAGCAGGCCCCGTGCTGAAAGCAGGAACTTTTCCAATACACTTTTCCAAGAGTCCCAGCATGGGGCTTGAGCCAGTGAACATGAGATCGTGACTTGAGCCCGATCAAGAGCTGCACGCTTAACAGACTGAGCCACCCAGGTGCCCCAGCTTTTATCTTGTTTACTTTATGTTTTAAGTGTTATTTATTGTTGAGGGTGAAAGCATGAGCAGGGGGAGGGGGAAAAGGAGAGGAGGGACAGAGCATCTAAAGCAGGCTCTGCACCAGATTTTATTTTTAAGTAATCTCTATACCCATCGTGGGGCTCAAATTTACAACCCTGAGATCAAGGTCCTATGCTCTACTGACTGAGCCGGCAAGGCACCCCTAAGATGAGAAATTTTACATTGAAGTATTAGGATTTACTCTCAATGGGAAGTTTTCCTCTTTCCTGTCAAAGTTTCTGAAGATAGGAAATTGTAAAAGATAACCTTTACCTGCCCTTCTGAAATTTACGATAGTAGTAGGTACTAATATTGATCACTGGAAATACTTGATTTTCGTACAATCTGTAGACCTCAATACTTAATAAAATGAGCTGTTCCTAGTCATTGGAATCCTGAGTTTCCTGTGGCTTAAACTTTCTTGAGAAGCAAAGTAAGGAGTCCTTAAAAAATGTTTTCCTTTTGTTAATTTAGTCCTCTTTTCCTATAATGCTTTTCAGAACTAAAATTTATTTAAGTGCCAATCATATGACTAGAACTGCAATAGACCTATTGTATATACCATCATTTCACATAATGGAAGGCACCAAGATTCTATGGTGTCCCACTATTTTATATGCCAATTATTTTTTTAAAGTCCTGCCATTTACAGTTGTAAGACATTTTGAGTTAGAAATTGCATTCCAATATCAGAGATATTAAAATGTGACAAAATGAGCATCTTAGAATCATTGAAACGCAGTATTCTTGCTAATCCTTAAAACATATCTGCAAAGTAGGTGTAATTGTATCAAGGTACCTAATTGAAGTGTTGTTTATGTAAAGCAGTAGTAATGGTAAAAATTATATTATCCAACAACTATTGAGATGTTATTTAATTATATTATCCAACAACTATTGAGATGTTATTTGTGCTAGGAAATGTTCTAAATACTTGCATAGATCCTCATTTAAGCATCACAACGAGGTCTTGTGAGATAACTACTCAGTATTTCATTTCATTTCATTTCATTTCATTTCATTTCATTTCATTTCATTCATTTATCTTTTTTTTTTTTTTTACTAATCTCTGCACCTACGTGGGGCTTCAAACTCACGACCCTGAGATCAAGAGTTACATGCTTTTCAGACTGAGCTAGCCAGATGACACGAGACAACTACTATTTTTATCCCCTTTTGTTGAGGACATTGAGGATAAGTCTAAGCAATAACTAGTGAGTGACAGAGTTAAACTAGGATTCAAACCCAAGTGGAGCTGAATCCCCAGGTCATGCTCTTTCTCTTCAAACAGGCCACTCTTTTATTAGTGTGATGAGTAATCACTACTAAATATTGTACTTTCTCCAGAGGAAAACTGAATCTTTGTTTTGGAGGCATAGGAATAACATGCTACTTAATGTTTACAATTTCCTGAATTAACTGCAAGTTTTGAGAGAGTGCACTATCATTTCCTAAAAAGTCCTCTCACTTTTTTAGGACTGCTCTCCATTTGGCCTGTGCCAATGGCCATCCAGAAGTGGTGAGCCTCCTAGTAGAGAGGAAATGTCATCTTAACCTCTGTGATCATGAAAACAGGACAGCTCTCATGAAGGTATGTAGTACCAGCTATGTCTGCCTGAGATAGATTTGATGTCATTACTTAGAATGAAAATGAAATTATTGCCTTGAAACAAAACGAATTGGTGAAACCTGTGGCATGCTTACTTTAAATTCTCAGAATTTACACTCTGTTTCTTGGCATATCACTGACAGGCCGTACAGTGCCAGGAAGAGAAATGTGTAAACATACTATTGGAAAATGGTGCCGATCCAAATATTAGGGATGTGAGTGGCAACACTGCTCTCCACTATGCGGCCTTTGGTGATAATATATCCATAATAGAGAAGCTGCTGCTATACAATGCGAATACTGAAGCAAGAAATAAGGTAAAGAACTAATTTATACATTATTTGAAAATTTATATATACACGTGAATATTTTAGCCACAAAATGTTTTATTTCACACACACACACACACGCATGCACGCATGCACACACATACTCACTCACTGAATTCTATATATCAGGCCCTTTCATCATGGAAATAACTCCAATGCCAAGTCAGGGAGGGCTAGAAAAAAGTAGTGCCCACAGAAAGGGCAAAGTTGTATCTCCCAGCCACCCTTCCACCCCAGAAAGAAAATGTTTCCATTAGTGCCTACAAGTGGATGGTAGTCTCAGAGCCCATAAAGGACTAAAGGTCTAGAGGGGAGTGAGGCGACGATGGAGGCTGGGTGCTATGCAGAGGCTTAGGCAAGGGGTGCTGCTGGGGATAGGTGGGAGGAGGAATGGAGACCCAGACCCAGCAGGGAGAGCTTGGATGTGTGCAAGCGGGAGGAGAAAGCAACAGGTTGTAGGTGCTGGGCACTGCAGGCCCCGGTGCTCTGAAGATGAGGGCATTGGGGTCAGGTCATGTCTGGACATCCAGCAAAGGCATCTACTTGTGTTGGTAGCCACTCGGCCAGCCATGTACCATGTTGGGGTGTCCCACTTCAGAGAGTAGCTCCTGCTCAACCTTGTGTAGCTCCTCAGCAGGGTTGTAGCTGTACATGGGGAGTAGATGATGGCCACACTTGCTGGCCCACCTTCCTTTTCTTTGACATGCATTACCTCTCACTGCTGAAGCCCCTAGAGGAACACCCTTGGTTGACATGGGCAGGGTCAATTTTACGTATTCGGAAGTTCAAGGATTCCCTGAATGAAAATATTTGGCAGTAACTTATTTATCTAAGATTTCTTTCTTTCTTTCTTTCTTTCTTTCTTTCTTTCTTTCTATTATTTTTTATTTATTTTTGAGAGAGAGAGAGAGAGAGACAGAGACAGAACAAGAGGGGGAGAGGGGCAGAGAGAGAGAGGGAGACACAGAATCTGAAGCAGGCTCCAGACTCCCAGCTGTCAGCACAGAGCCCAATGCAGGGCATGAACTCATGAGCCATGAGATTAAGACCTGAGCCAAAGTTGGATGCTCTACCAACTGAGCCACCTAGGCACCCCTACGATTTCATTTTAAATAAGGATACTTCTAAAGAAACAGAGAATACTGCTTTGTTTTATGTATTTATGGCAAATATTTATGAAAACAATATATTTGTTAAAGGTAAAACTTATTTTTTTTCAAATATTTTTCCCATCCAATTTTTTTTATTAGTGAAAAACAACACAGGAAAGCAAAATTTGCCCTAGGCTTTGTCTTAAAACTCAAAGAAAAGAAATGCATTTTACAATAAAAAATATTGCTGCTGTTGACAAGTTCCTATTTGATAAAAAAGTGATTTATAAAAATGGGATTTATCTTTTATTGGCCAAGGCTTAAGAGAAAAAAGGGGAAAGGAGGGAGCAGTCAGAACTAAGTGGGCCAATTTGGAAATTTGACAAGTGAGAGAAAATATCAAGAAGAGGTTGTTTGTTTTATTGTTTTTTTTTCCCCTTCAGTTTATACGTTTAGTCAAGGAGTCTTCAATGTTTGAGGGGAATAATTGTTACTTAGGGAAAGAGTGAGTTGCAAACCTGCCTAGAGACCAAGTGTAGGAGGACTCAGAGGAAATCAGATTGGCAGTGAACAGGTGGTTGATTAAGTGGTCAAGGAGAAAAAAGAACAAATAATTAACTGTCATATAATCCTATTCTGGCAGAAACAGCCACTTAGGTAAGAGTCTAAACTCTGCTCTGAAATCTAGAATATCTTGATTGGAAGTAAGAAGTTTAAAAGTAATGCAATCAAGTTGCATTTGGACTTTACATTTAGTCCCTGTTCTACCTCTGCTCAGGGAAATTAAATGCAGTTTTGATAAGTCATTTTTTTGGCTAAATATTTAAATGATAGAGGGAGTTGGCCACATAGATGAGACTGATGTGATTGTCTGCTGCACCACCTCTCAGCTAGAATTGTGGTGGTGAATCCCCGTGCCCTGGGGAAGTTTCAATTTTTTTTTTAACAAGCCTAAACTCTCCCCTGAAGAGTTTGAGTAAATCTAGTAACATGTATACATAGACATGGATATTTAGAAATATTTTTTTTGAGACTGTGCTACAACTCTTGGTTAAGAACTACTGGGGTGTGTGGGTGGCTCAGTCGGTTAAGTGTCTGACTTCAGGCTCAGGCATCATCTCACAGTTCACAAGTTCTAGCCCCGTGTTGGGCTCTGTGCTGACAGCTTAGACAAAGCGTGGAGCCTGCTTCATATTCTGTAGTCTCCCTCTCTTTTTGCCCCTCCCCTGCTCGTGCTCTTTCTCTCTCTTCCACAAAAAGTGCACATTTAAAAAAAATTAAAAAAAGCTAACTATTGAATGCAGGGGTACACAGGTTTTTCGGTTGATTAAGTGACCGACTTCCACTCAGGTTGTGATCTCATGGTTTGTGAGTTTGAGCCCCACATTGGGCTCTGCACTGATGGTGCAGAGACACATGAGAATCTCTCTCCCTGCCCCTCCCCCACTCGCTCATGCTTGCTCTCTCTCTCTCTCTCTCTCTCTCTCTCTCTCTCATATTCATAGCCATTTGGTTATTACAAGCAGTGTTTTCCTGATTGCAATAGGATAAAATCTTCAATCTTCTTTATTAGTTGAAGCTATGTGACCGACTGTCTTATGATGTCTGTTAAATTCATATCGCCCTGGTATAATCCAAATGGTAGTTTTAAACATGGAAATGTAGTTAGTGACAATGCAGTTGGGAATTGTTTTCATAATTTAGTTTTGGCATAGTTGTGAACTAATTTGTCTATTTGATTAACAGTCTGGGAGAATTAAACACAGATAGATTGCGGTTTTAAGAAGCGTTGGAAAAATTCTTAAAGTGGGTGTTACGAGTCTTTTTGTTGTGATTCTTTTAGACAGAGAGAGTGTGAGTGGGGGAGAAGGGCAGAGGGAGAGAGGGAGAACCTCAAGCAGGCTCCAAGCTCAGTGCCAAGCTTGATGCAGAACTCAGTCCCACAACTCTGGGATCATGACCTGAGCTGAAGTCAAGCGTCAGATGCTCAAGTGACTAAGCCACCCAGGCTCCCCTCTTATGAGTCTTTTTTTTTCTTGTTTTTTAAAATATTTTTTTAACATTTATTTATTTTTGAGACAGAGAGGGACAGAGCATGAATGGGGGAGGGGCAGAGAGAGAGGGAGACACAGAATTGGAAGCAGGCTCCAGGCTCTGAGCCATCATCCCAGAGCCTGACGCGGGGCTCGAACTCATGGACTGTGAGATCGTGACCTGAGCCGAAGTCGGACGCTCAACCGACTGAACCACCCAGGCTCCCCTACCCTCTTATGAGTCTTAATAGCAATTTTTATTACATGTCGGGGCCTAAGTTTTTGCTAAAATGTGATACTGATACTTCAGGAAAGATTTACATACAAATATTTGCTTTATGCACAACCAAAATACCCGTGGGCTATTGACTAAATTTGTCCCCTGGATGTGTTTCGTTTCCTCCATAAATTGAGTCAACATTTAAAATTATGACACTCATGCAGAAATCTGGATCAGACACTTCTTATAGAATCATACCTGGTACTTTGAGCCCATACTACTGTTTGGTATGCATTTCAGCGGCTGACCTTTTTATATGAGGTATGTGTGTCTACAGTTTGCTACTGTCCCCACTTAGGTTCTTCACTTACTCAAGTCACCTACTTTGCCTCCATAAGCAATGCGTTTACAATTACTGTTTTATTATATATATGTATATATATATATATATATATATATATATATATATATATATATACATATATATACACATATATATATCATATATTTCTGTGATATACACAAAAACATACACACATATATTTATTTATATATATATATATATATATATATATATATATATATATATATTAGACTGTGCTAATCAGATCTCTTTTGGACACAAAGAAATCTTGGTAATTTTTTTTAAAGTTAATTTTGAGAAAGAGAGAGACAATCCCTAGGAGGCACTGGGTTTGAACTCATGAATCATGAGACCATGTCTTGAGCCAAAGTCAGGAGTCAGATGCTTAACTGACTGAGCTACCCAGTCGCCTCTGTTTTATGGTCTATTTTGATAAAGATTTCAAGGGTTTCAAGGCAATCCATATTAATTTATAATATATATTTTGTATTTTATGTTAGTGTCTTCGGAATAGGATTGAATTTTCCAGGTTAGACTTTCTAAGTTGTTTTTGTATTCTATTCATTTTTTTTAATGTTTATTGATTTTTCAAAGAGAGAGAGCACGTGCATGAGTGGGGGAGGGGCAGAGAGAAAGGGAGACACAGAATCCCAAGCAGGCTCCAGGCTGAGCTGTCAGCATAGAGCCCAATGCAGGGCTTGAACTCACAAACCATGACATCATGACCTGAACCGAAGTCGGCCTTTTAACTGACTGAGCCACCCAGGTGCCCCATAAGTTAGTTTGAAAACAAGACACTTTTTCCTTCTGTATACTATAAATAATCGTATTCCTGGGGCGCCTGGGTGGCTCAGTCGGTTGAGCGTCCGACTTCGGCTCAGGTCATGATCTCGCTGTCTGCGAGTTTGAGCCCCGTGTGGGGCTCTGTGCTGACAGCTCAGAGACTGTAGCCTGCTTCGGATTCTGTGTCTCCCTCTCTCTCTGCCCCTCGCCAGCTCATGCTCTGTCTCTCTCTGTCAAAAATAAATAAGCATTAAAAGAAACAAAATTTGAATAATCATATTCCTATTGGAATATTTGCAAACTGTATTAGATTAATCATGGTTACAGTTGAATAGGTTATGCCTATTGCAGACAATATTCTCTTTCTCCTCAGCATTGTTCCCTAAAAATGCAAATAATGTAGTCACTTTCATTATGCTAAAAATGATCTGTATAAATCAGTGTTTGAATTTTTATTGATAAGCCATTACATTTTTATTTCTAATTTATATTTTGCCTAAAATATAAAGTAAGTAGCTATTCCAGTGGAAACTGGAATACAACTAGAATACAAACAATTTTTTTAGAAGTAGATACATATTAGGGTCCCAGGATTATTATAATTGACAATAAAATTTCATATGGAGCTTCCTAACAGTTAAGATAAAAATTTAGCATTTTATAATAGGAGAAAGACCATGGGCTATTTAATATTAAGTAATCAAAGTTCATTTGAGGCTTAACTCTTGGAGTTCTGAGCCCATCTCCTTAGTGACCCATTTGGAGCAGTGATGCCTTATGTTGACATCTCGGATGTCAGTGGATCCTGATACCACTGACAGAAGACAAGCAAGTTTGTATAACTTGGGGAAAAGCTTCACCTTTATCGGAAATCTCTCCAAACTATATCCCTGAAACTCTGATTCCTCAAATGTGAATGTTTGCCACAAAAAGGATTGTCAAATGGGGACTGAGCAGATTTACATGGATTTCTGTAATGCCAGACATATAATGCAGTTTTATAATATTTCTCAAACATAGATGATCATGAAATATTTCCATTGGGACATAGTACTTACCTTCTGGCAAAGTAGGTATTCTTTGGAAGATAATTTAAGAAACACTACTCCAGAGATGATCATTTAGGTTATTAATTCAGTAAAAGTACTTAAATCATATACTGCTGTGTTTTGGAGTTTGGAGATACAGAGATAAGAAATAGCCCCTGCTCTCAAGAAGCTCTTGGTTTAGATAGGGAATAATACAGTATACCATGATAAGTACTGTGATAGAAGCAACAGTCTTGGAACCAGTGAGTGTTTGAAGTGAGTTTAAGAGAATGACTTCATATGATCTGTTGAAGAAGGTGGAGAAGGGCTATTTTATTAAAAACAATTTTTAATGTGTATTTCTTTTTTTTTTTCAACATTTTTTATTTATTTTTGGGACACAGAGAGACAGAGCATGAACGGGGAGGGGCAGAGAGAGAGGGAGACACAGAATCGGAAACAGGCTCCAGGCTCCGAGCCATCAGCCCAGAGCCTGACGCGGGGCTCGAACTCACGGACCGCGAGATCGTGACCTGGCTGAAGTCGGACGCTTAACTGACTGCGCCACCCAGGCGCCCCTAATGTGTATTTCTTTTTGAGAGAGAGAGAGAGAGAGAGAGAGAGACAGAATCTGGAACAGGCTCCAGGCTGTGCGCTGCCAGCATAGAGCACAATGCAGGGATCGAACTCACAAACCCTGAGCTCATGACCTGAGCTGCAGTTGGTCACTTAACCAACTGAGCCACCCAGGTGCCCCAGTGGAGGAGGGCTATTTTAAAGAGAAGCAGCAGCAGGTGAAAGCACAGTGGTGGGAAGGAAGAGGCCATTTTTTATTTACTTTTTGTATTATATGTTTCAGTTTAGAGGATCTTTTGTATGTTTTAAAATTCCGTATGGAAAGGTGTAATTTTGTAAATTCTAAATTGTTTTTGCTCTTTTACAGGATAACATCACACCACTTCTAGTTGCCGTAAATGAAAACAAACAGCAAATAGTGGAAGTTCTGGTAGAAAAGGCAGCAAATATACATGCAGAGGATAAATTAAAAAGGTGCAGTAGTTTTCTTTTCAACCTTAGTATGGTTCTACAGCGGTAATAATTATTCAAGTCAGGAAGATTAACTTCAGAAGAAGAAGATTAATT
This sequence comes from Neofelis nebulosa, assembly GCF_028018385.1. Taxonomy (NCBI): domain Eukaryota; kingdom Metazoa; phylum Chordata; class Mammalia; order Carnivora; family Felidae; genus Neofelis; species Neofelis nebulosa. The sequence goes on from NC_080796.1 coordinate 2,808,823, forward strand.
TATAATTATATAGTGAAAAATGTCAACACATCACCAGTTAGGTAGAAAGCAATTATTCTGACTGGGCAACATGAAGAACAGGGTATAGCAGAATTCATATTCCTTGATGATGTTGACTCATGTCATTTGCAGTGTTTATTTTTAAGTAGGTTCCATGTTCGGCGTAGAGTCCAATGCTGGGCCTGAACTCATGACTCTGAGATCAAGACCTGAGCTGAGGTCAAGAGTCTGATGCTTAAACAACTGAGTCACCCAGTTGCTCCTGCAATGTTTTTTGTTTGTTTGTTTGTTTGTTTGTTTGTTTTCTGCCACATGATTTTGTGTTAACTAAAGGGATTTCATTTTAGTTTTATAAAGGGTGGACTCTCAGCTCTTAATTTACTTAATGGCACAATATTGGCCTTCTTAACCCTTTTATGGTATTTTTTAAACTTCTACTTCATAGAGGGACCTGGGTGGCTCAGTTGGTTAAGCATCCAACTTTGGCTCAGGTGATCATCTCATGGTTCATGGGTTAAACCCCACATCAGGCTCTGTGCTGACAGTGCAGAGCCTGCTTCGGATTCTCAATCTCTCTCTCTCTCTCTCCCTCTCTCTCTCTCTCTCTCTCTCTCTCTCTCTCTCTCTCGGTGTCTCTGCCCCTTGCCCACAGTCTGGTGTGCACTCTCTCTCTTTCTCAAAATAAATCGTAAATAAACTTAAAAAAAAAAGAATTTCTACTTCATATACATTTTTCCTTCAAAGATGTTTATTGGGGTGCCTAGGTGTCTCAGTTGGTTAAGTCTATGACTTTGGCTGTGGACATGATGTCATGGTTCGTGGGTTCGAGCCCCACGCCGGGCTCTGTGCTGACAGCTCAGAGCCTGGAGTTGCTTTGGATTCTGTGTATCCCGCTCTCTCTCCCTCTCCTTGTTTGAGCTCTGTCTCTCAAAAGCAAATAAATGTTAAAAAAAGATGCATATTAAACATAAATAGGAGTTGTTGTGTCTTTTGGATGACACTTTTCTTTAAATTGCTTTTTTTTTTTGAGTAATACTGATGTCGTTAGGTGATCTCTAAATGATGATTACTATTACCAAGTCTCATCAGGTTTTATCCTTTTTCATGTACAGTATATGTATTTTTGATTTTATTTTCAATTGGTAGGAGTAGAAAGATGAAAAATAACTTTAACCGTATAGATTTTTCCTTTAATGAGGATAAGTTATAGGTGGGTGATAAAGAAGGAAGAGCTGTGCTTTAGATTCACACAAGACTAGGTTGATTCATAGCTTTCCTACTGGCTAGGTGTTGTGACCTTGGGAGTGTTATGTATCATCACTAAATATGTTTCCTGATATGAAAAGGAGGATAATAATATATCCTTCAAGGGTGGTTGTGCGTAAATCATATTTTATATATATAGCATTTAATTTAGTGCCTACCATATGCTTATCAGCATCGTTAACTATAATTATGCCTGTTTTGTTAGCATTTGCATTAAAATATTATCATTTCAAGCCTGCAGATAGTTTTTATACTTACTCGACCTCTAGATGGCTTTGAAGTGCACTGTATCAGATTAAGGAAAACGTGGGGAATTATTTTTTTTAAATCTTTATCTATTCAGATAAGTGACCTAGCATAGTTTTTTGTTTATCAAAAGACTTTAAATTAACAACTCTATAATACATTACCCAGGTGGGACAAGAAGCTTCCTTTTTGTCCCTTCATTTTAGTCTTGGAGATCATTTACATAGATGAACACTGAAACATGTAAATGGTCGATTCTGAACAGATAGGCAAGATATTAACCTGATAAAGTATATCAAATTAGCTGTTGAAATAACTCTAAATTCCTAAGAATGAAGTCATCTCTGTTATTTTAGAACAGCCTTCATGCTTGCTGTAAATTATGACTCAACAAATGTAGTCAGGCTTGTTCTTCAGCAAGGTATTGACCCCTTTCCTCAAGATGTATATGGATGGGCTGCAGATGAATATGCTTATATTAGGGGTTTTAATCTGTAAGTGTTTGTACTAAAATGCTAGTTATTACTAAACTGAGGTTTAAAATAATTTAACTGTTAACTTCGTATGTAACAGATGGGATTTCGTAGTTTGGTCAGGCAGTTTTGGAATGGCAGTCGGTTAGTCCACAACATTAGCCAGAAATCAAGCAAAGGACTAGGCTAGTTGGAAGTAGGAATGTGTGCAGGATTCTTTATCTCAGGACTTTTGAGACCTTTATCCTCCAGGAGCCTAACCTTATCCATTTCATTTCAAGTATAACCCCTCTGCATGGGACACAAATAATGTTACATCTGTGTTTTCTAACTAGTAACTTGGGTCTTGAAATGTTCAGTTTTGTAGAAGACCCTCTACTTTCCTTTGAGGGCTATCTCCTGTACTCTGTCCCTTGAATTTTCCAAGAACCTAAGGAGCACCCTAAGACCAAAGAGTCCTCTTTCACAAGTCATTTGGAGGGGGAAAAAAGGACATCCTGATCATTCTACAGTTTCCTTTGATTCTGTTGTTGCGGCATTGCTGTTGAAGCTGGTGCTGCAGTCAGGTCGTGATTGACCTTTACTCCCAGGATTCCCTTGCTGATCCAGAGTTTACAGTCTTCATGGTGTTCCACACTTAGATTTCAAAGCTACAAAGTTTCTTTGTTCACTGCACATGCACATATGCTCAGCAGCTATCCCAAAGCACCAGCACCCTGTTTGGGCAGCTGGGCCTCCTGGCTTTTGCCATACACCCCTGTCCCTCCGCACTCAAAGACCTTATGTGGAACCCATATCTTAGCCTAGACTTTCCTTATGAGTTACCCTTTGAGGATCTTGTTGGTCTTTTTTTTTTTTTTTTTGCCAGAAGATGTTAGTTGGGACCATTCTAAGCTGTCAGAGAGGTTCAAATGATGCTGCAGGAAGAGATCGGACTTCTCTTTCCCCTTTGTTAGCATATCTGTACCCCTGCCTTTTTTTAAGTAGGCTCCATGCCCAGCATGGATTCCATCATGGGGCTTGAACTCACGAGCCTGAGATCAAGACCCAAGCTGAGATCAAGAGTTGGATGCCCAATGGACTGAGCCACCCAGGTGCCCCTGGACCACTGCTTTAAATCCTGTGGAGCATCTTTTCTGAAGTCAGGGAAGGTCTCATCTTGCCCTTCCCAGAGTAATGAGCATCACCTAAGAGGCGGCCTGAGAGGCCATCTTTTGGGTATAATATCTCATTAAATCCTCTTATCAACCTTGTAAAATAAGGCAGTAATTTCCCTTCTTTTATATAGGGAGATTTTGAGCCAAAGAGAAGTGGCTTCTCCAAGAACAAATAGCTATAGGTTATAGAGCTAGAACTTCTGAGTTCCAAACACTTTCCATTCTGGCAAGCGAATTCTAATTATTCTCATTTCTATTTGATGTGTATTTACTTTTGATAGAGAGAGACGGAGTACGAGCTGGGGTGGGGGGTGGTTGCAGAGAGAGAGGGAGACACAGAATCCGAAGCAGGCTCCAGGCTCTGTGCTATCAGCACAGAGCCCGACGTGGAGCTCAAAGCCATAAACCGTGAGATCATGACCTGAGCTAAAGTTGGACGCTTAACTACCCAGGTGCCCCTGGCAAGCTAGTTCTAATTTACTAAGCTACAATGCCCTCAATTCATGACTGGTTCATCTTCCTGTTTTTTTCTTCTTTAAGTACAGACTTAATGAAAAGCTTCTAGAACGTACAAACTTGAAGTATATGGGGTAATTCAAGTTTTCATATTTGCTCTGTTATTATTTGAAATACTCTAAGAATTTGATGTATTTGGTAAATGTTTTTCATATCAGCGTTAAAATAGTAATATTATTTATCACCCTTTTTTATACATTGCAGTTACGAAATAATTTGTCGACATAAAGAAGAAATCATGCTTAAAAATTCTTTGCAAAACAGCAATCCTGGTAAGACTTTACATAGTGAATTGCTCTTGGTCGTCCTAACATAAGTAAAGTCAGAGTAAGGGTGTTTTGATAATGAAAGAACAATGAAGAAAAGAACACCAATGTGTAAATTGCATGTATATTTTTTCTTTCTTAATTTCTTTCTTTATAGTCTAATGTTCAGAATTATTTAAGAAGTTAACTGTAGGTAATTGAAAATAAGAGGCAGTATTATCTGAAAAGAAATTCATTATTTTAGTCATGACCCCTAAAATACCATGTGACATCTTTGTGTAATAAATACGAAAATGCTTTGTTAACTGTTTATTTAATTTTGAGAGAGAGACAGAGAGAGAGAGAGAGCGAGCAGGAGAGGGACAGAGGAAGGTAGACAGAGGATCCAAAGCAGGCTCCACCGCTGACAGCAGAGAGCCCAATGTGGGGCTCGAACTCGTGAGCTGCGAGATCACGACCTGAGCCAAGGTCAGATGCTTCACCAACTGAGCCATGCAGGTGCCCAGAGGAAAAAAAGATTTTTAAGTTAGCATGTTTTATGTTTCCTCCATAAACATATTATAACAAATTGCACTTGTTATAAAAATGGATCTTTTATAAAATGTTTACAAATGGATTATATTTAGAAAATATTGTTACCTAGCGATTTGTCTCATTAAAAAATGAAAACAGCCCTAAAACTGGGAATTCTACAGTACTTTCCTGGTACCATAAACAAATGGCGAATAATAAGAACTGAAAATCTTAGCTAGTGTGCAGCACTCCCAAGGAGATTGTTTTTTTATAGATAGCTTCCAGGAGTACCGAAGAAAAGCACTGCCTTGTTGAGAGGCATAGGTTATTTCACATATTGTCTCAACAAGGTCTCATCATTATCAACTTCACTCCTCATAAATCAAGACAGAATGAGAGGGGCGCTTGGGTGGCTGCGTCAGTTAAGTGTCCAACTCTTGATTTCAGCTCAGGTCATCATCATCTCACAGTTGGTGAGTTGGAGTCCTGTGTCAGACTTCTCTGTCGGGCTCTTTGCTGACAGCTCAGAGCCTGTGTGGCATTTTCCCTTTTCCTTCTCTCTCTGCCCCTCCCCTGTACATGCATGCTCTGTATCTCTCAAAAAAAATAAACATTTAAAAACAACAACAACAACAACAAATCCAGAATGAGATATGTTGACTTCATTAGAACAATGTTTTCTTCTGTTTGTTGGAGAATTGTCATGACACTGTAATTTTGTTAGAATAAGATACTCTGTTGCCATTAGTCAAAATTTTATCTTCACAAGTATTCAAATAGGGCAACTTGGGCTCCAGAAATTATAATAACAGCACAAAGATGTTTCACAATCACACACACACACACACAAAATGCTACTGTTGCTCCCTAGTTGTGGGACCCAGTGCACTGTACAATCTGAAAAGTAGGAAGAAAGCTTTAACTTGGTAGACTGTTACCAAAGGACTTCTGTAGGTTAGTTTTGGAAGTTACAGGAAAGACAGAGATCGAGCAGACAGTGTTTGGATCATTAAGGTGCTCATAACAGAATAGAGCTGTCCCTGCGGTTTTTGAAACAGAAAAGTTTCTGTGGTTTTTAAAAATAATTTTCAAAGGAATCATTTTTATTCATGTCCATTTGTTCACTTCACAAGTAACTCTTAAGTGCCTGTTAGCTACTAAGTGTTATCCTGTTGTTGTAGAATACAAACATTCAAAAACCAGTCTCTGCACCCCAGGACTTTGTTGTTACCACTGCCATTTGTATTATTTACTCTATTTAGTGCTTACTGGGTGCCAGAGTCTCATAGTGCTTATAATTATCATTGTTATTTTGTATTGGCATTTGTTCCAGTTACCGTAAGTTCCCGGTGAGGAATCCGAGTTTTCAAGAACTGGGTAGAATCTATGGTAAGCATGCAGAGTGAAGAGTTCAGTTTGCCAGGTAGAGAGGCAGAAGGACCAACATTTGTATGTTTGACAATGTTTGTAAACTATCACGATTACGTGTTTGGCGGAGTACACAGCAGTGCAGAGGCGAAGGTGTACGAGTGAACTTAGCAGGATTTAGGAGCAGTTGGGTTTTGCTGGTAGAAAACGTGTGCTATGGGAATGGTTGGAAATGAGGTGAATACCTAGGTAAGACAAGCTTATGGAAGTTTGTTAGTGCTATAGAAAGGAGTAGATCTTACCCGATAGGCCTTGGGAAATTTCTTCTGTAGAATGCTTTTAGCGGCAAATAATAGGTGACTTCTAACAGTGACTAAAACAGTAGGAACCAGAAATGTTTTGATGGTTCAGTGATGTCATCAGGATCCCAGTCATCTCTTGTCCAGTTTTGGAGTTGCTTGTATTTTTATTTCTCCTTTCCGGGGTGGCTAATTAGCAACAGCTCCAGGTATCATATTCTCACATGGCAACATCCAGTGGGTGGGAAGGACTGCTTTTCTTTAGGTGTTTCTTTTCACTAGGAAGAGGCTTGCAGTAGACTTCCTCTAACATTTTAAAGACTAGGTTATGTCACATACTCATTCCTAAACTGGTCCCTGGTAAATCAGGTACTGTGATTAGCTTAGAATAATCCTTTCTCTTTTTGAAGCCAGGGTGAGGCCACCTTCCCTGTGTATGGAGACAATAAATATCCAAATAAAGTTATGATTCTCTAGCAAGAATGAAGAATATGGAATGGCTCTTAGGGAGGGAACCAGCAGTATTTGATGCAGGGATTTTGGAGAATTTGAAGCAGAAGACCAGTAAGATTAGATTTGAGTTAGGACACTCTGGTTATGGCATAAAATACAGATCACCAAGCCTTTTTCCTAAAGAGCCAGTGAATAATTTAGGTGATGTGGTTTCTCAGCTCTGCCCTTGTGAAAGCAGCCATAGCAATATGTAAGTGAAGACATGGGGCTATGCCCCAATAAAATATTATTTACAGAACCAGATGGCAGGTTGGATTTGACCAGTGGCCGTAGCTTGCTGAACCCTCATATGAAGGATAGGTTATAGGAAACCACATAAAGAGACTGGGAGGCAAAGGAAGCTCTTGTTTTCTTAGCCTGGTATTAGTCCATTGTGAAACTTTCAGCTGTGTAGTTTGAAAACGTCAGGGGGTTCAATTTATTCCATTAATTTTTTTTTCAGGGCCTTGTGTCTTTCTCATTTGTTTTGCTTATTTTTTTTATTCATTTAAGAAATAACAATAATATTTTGTGGCTTTTTTTTTCCCTGCGAAAATTATCAGTTAAAAATTCATGTTTGACTAGGGCAATGGCAGGGAAAAGATAAAGCAGAGACCGAAACTGTATAGTTAATACGAATCTGTGATTCCTGAATATGAAAAGTTAGGGGGTGAGAGAGAACTCTCAGAAGATTCAGAAGTTTCCAGGTTGTGTGCCAGCATGTAAATTGGACATGAAAAATGTGTAGGACTTTATCAGATGAACAGAGGAGAGCAGCAGGAATGAGGACACAGTAATTATGACTTTTTGATTATTTTGGCAATGACTGCCTTTAATAGGTGAAGTATATTTTTAATTTTCTAAGAATTAAGGAAAGGAAAGAAACAAAAAACTATAATCAGTAGTATGTTTTTATACTGGGTCTGATAGTTCTGTTTTTTCTAGAACAATCCCTGTTACTTCTTTTCATTCCTATCTGCCAGAAAAATGAACTAAGTCCTAGTTAGTTGGAAAAATTAACTGATTTTTCATATTTGAGAGGAACTTGTGTATGGTAGAACATAGTGGCAACCACCAGGATTCTCTCTCTTTTTTTTTTTTCCGAGTAAAATAGGATTGTTGCTTGTTTCACACTTTGTGACATCATGATTTCATCTATTCCTTTTAAACCTTTCTTCAAATGGATATATAGGAATGTAGGAATTTTCCGGGCAAATACCAAGAAAAAGAGATTCCAGGAAAGGTATTCTGTGACATAACTTTCTGACTGTAACCACGTGTATGACATCAACCCAAATAATAAAATTTCATATAATGCAGTTGTGATAGAGGCACCCCAACGACACCCAGATTTGATTATTCACTGGAAGATCTCACAGAACTCAGCATATAGTTGTTGCCTATGGTTTGTTATGGGGACAGGCTAGAAAGGCCAATCAGCACAGACAAAAGGTGCATGGGGTGAAGTCCAGAGTAGACCAAGCACAGGCTTCCAGGAATCCTATCTTTATGGAGTTATCAGGATGTGCTTAACTCCTCCAGCATCAAATTAGGACAGCACAAGTGAAATGTAGTCTGCCAGTACGAGGCTTATGGATACTCAGTGCCCGAGGTTTTCATCAAATGCTAATCACATAGGCATCTTCTCCTTAGCATGTCCCAAAATTCCAGGTTTCCAAAAAGAAATCAAGTGTACGGCGTTAATCACACTGATTTTACAAACACTTAGGCACAGTGAGCTTCTATTACCGAGCTAGGGAATGGTGGAAACCTTCCTTAAATCCAAGATCCCAGGGAACAACCAAGGGCCAGTCATTCAAGTAGGATATTCTGAGGGTAGCCATCTTCGGCCTGCTGGATGAAACCTTTTCTGCATAGAGATTACAGCGCTCAATTCATTTTTGGTGGTGTCTTAAATTTTTATTTTAATAGCAAGTAAAATGATGGTTAACATGGTACTGGTTTCAGTTTCATTATCCATATGTAGTAGGTATTTGTACAAAAAAGACTAGGGCAATATGAGGTCATTATAATCTTTTTTTATGTGATTAAGCTTTCATTATGATTCTTAGATACGATCAGCATAATGATTTTTGATTTAAAATTAGAATAAAATCTCAATTATATGGAAAACCCAGGTTTGATTCATATAGTGCTGAATCCCTGTTTATAGTTATATTTGGTCATATTCATCAATTGTTTTCTTGCCTAAATATACAAATAACTTGTATTTTTGTATTTTGCTTTATGTATTTTCATATACTTCCATATGGGAGACAGTACCCCTATTATGTTACTTTGATCTCTATGTATACAGTTCAAGGTGACTGTATCATGGTTAATATATGCTAAGAGTAGCTTCAATGGATACCATGTTTGGTTGTTGTACTTTGTTTGATTGTTTTTTACATTTAATGAGCCTTATTTTTTCAGCAGTTTTAAGTAAACAGAAAAATATAATAGAAAGTACAGAGAGTCTCCATATACCATACCATGCACCCGTACATGCCTAGCCTCCCCTGTTGTTAACATCTTGCACGACAGTGGTCCATTTTTAGTAGGAATTATTTTTCAGTTCCTTTGTTTAGTTTTGAGTGAGAGAGCATGCATGCGTGTGAGCAGCCAAGGGGCAGAGGGAGAAGGGAGAAAGAATCCTGTGCTGTCAGCACAGAGCCTGATGCAGGACTTGATCCCATGAACTGTGAGATCATGACCTGATCTCAGATCCAGACATGGACGCTGAAACAATTGGGCCACCGAGGCACCCTGACAAGAGTGGTGCATTTTATATGGACACTAACTCATAATTTTCAGGCAAAGTCTCTAATTTGCATTAGTGTTCAGCCTTGGTGTTATACATTCTAAGAGTTTTAACAAATGTGTAATGATGTGAATCCACCTTTGTGGTATCGTGTGAAAGAGTTTCACTGCCTTAAAAGTCCTCTGTGCTTGGGCGCCTGGGTGGCTCAGTTGGTTAAGTGTCCGACTTTGGCTCAAGTCATGATCTCGTGGTTCCCGAGTTCGAGCCCCGTGTCAGGCTCTGGAATGACAGATCGGAACCTGGAGCCTGCTTCCGATTATGTGTCTCCCTCTCTCTCTGACCCTCCCCCCATTCATGTTCTGTCTCTAAAATAAATAAACGTTAAAAAAATTTAAAAAAATAGTCCTCGGGGGTGTGCCCCTTTTTCCCTACATTCACCCCAACCCTTACCTCCATAGTCTTGCTCTTTAAAGAGTGTCATATAGTAACAACCATACAGTGGATATCGTTGAATGTTTAGAACATTAAAATTCCCCACTAATTGAATGTAGGCATTCAAGATATTCTTTGCACTTTGTTTTGTTTTGTTGCTCATCAGTAGAGGATCTGATGACATATGCCTTCCATGAAAAAAAGCATGATTTTTCTAGATGTGTGTCACCTAATGGGGAGGGTTGAGAAAAATGACATCATGAGCCGCTACATAGCACTGACATTGGGATCATCCTCTGTGATGTTCATTGGGTCTAGATCTCTAGCAATGGAAGGAGACAGTCTCGAGAAGTTAGAACTTTATCAAATTGGAATGCCACATCCTTCCTACTTACCTTGTCATTGGAAATAAGGCCAGGGAGAGTCTGTTTGCTATGGTTTGGCCATGATTCAAAGTACAATAGCTATGGAGCACATTTGTGAGGTGTTGTTTCATCCTAAAACTGAACAGTCTCTACTAAACGGCTGGGGAAGTTCTGCTGTGTTACAGCAAAAAACAAACAAACAAAAAAAACAAAAAAACAAAACTCTCCTTTAACTTCTATAGCAGTGGAAGTCCAGAAAAATCATGCTAGTTTCAGTTTGACATTGTCAGCTTGTGATAATCATTCTCCTAACGACACCATTTTCCACTAGTGTCACAGAGTCAGTCAGCGATGGCCATTGTAAACATAAGTTCACCTGTAGGTGTCAAATTTTGATAAAACCCATTCTTGCTTTTGGTCAACATAGAGGAGAAAGTAAGATTTCTTAGTGCTTTAAGCCTACGAATGGTATAATTACCATTCAGTGTAGTGTGGTTTCCAGGTGTGGTCCGAAAGCAATATTTTTGACAAATCATAAGCCGTACACTTGTAATTTTCCTCTATTTTTCGATTGTTGATTTAACATGTATTTTGCTTTCTTCTTTAGGAGCAGATAAGAATGCTGAGGAAGACTCTATAACCAGGTAGGATTTTTATGGATTTGTAAAAATGACATTTGCTGGGGCACCCGGGTGGCTCAGTCGGTTAAGGGTGTAACTCTTGATTTCAACTGAGGTTTGCGAGTTCAAGCCCCACGTCGGGTTTTGCGCTGACAGCCTCCTTGGGATATCTTTCCCGATTTCTGTGGGCACTCACTCTCAAAGTATAAAGGAATGAAATGAAATGAAACGGATAATGAAAGGAAAGGAAAGGGAATGAATGAACTGAAAATTATGTGTCTCCTAAGGGAACGCAGAGAACAAAAGCAGTTGTTGCGTGTTCTACACTGGACCAGACACTATATCCTATGGGTAACATCTGTTCCGTTATATAGTCATTGCATAGCTTTGCCAAGTAGCTGTGCTATTGTAGCCTACGTTTTATTACTTTGTCAACTGTGGTTCATGGAGGTTGATGACTCGACCATGATTCCATAGTTCACGGGTTGCTGAGGGGCTTTGCCCATCAGCCCGTGAAGCTTCCACATCCATGCCCTGGTTCCTCAGCAGCACCGAGATGAAGATACAGATCCTAGGGCAGATCAACTCAGAATGTCAAAGGTAATGATGTCGGAACACTAATTTAGGGTTTGCTTAAGAACCCAGGTTAGTCCAAGCATTTGGCCTCATATATTTGACCACTAGTGCCAACAAAAGTCATTAGTGCAGTGGTAACTAGTCCCTTGTTTTTACCATCCGAGATTTTAGGGTGGATGTCAGCTATGGCCATGGTGTCAAGGCTTTTACATAAAAAGCAAGATGTCGTCAGGCAACTCCTTAGATGCAGTGATATCCCCTCTTCTTGAGACAAATGAGTTTTCTGTAAGGGAAGGATATCTAGTTGTAGACCATGTTACATTAATTAAACTCACTCTCTATTTCGAGGATATTGCATTATGATTCTCTGTTGCCTAAGTTCCCAGGCTGGTTTCCCTTTGGGCTAGTATCCTTGTCTAGTTCTAGGAAGCTTTTTGGTTTTTTGGAGTTGTTTTTTTTTTTTTTTCCAATGACTTTTTGTACTGTGTTTTTGCCTTTTGACTTTCTTCTCTTTTTTCCTTGGTATTTCTTCTTCTTTTTTTTTCCAATAATTTCCCCACTTCTTCCAACTAAAGACTCTCCATTTTTCCAGAGGCCAAATCAAAAGCACTTAGAGTCTCCAGATTTAGGGAACCTCAGAGATTAATTCTTCAAAACACCCTCTGGTGTGTCAACCTATGTTTAACCTCCTTGCCCAATGGTTGTTTCCCTGGAGAATTTGAAACTCAAAAGAGATTGAAGTGACCTATTGGGATATGATAAGTGACAGAAATGCGACTTAAATTCTGGTTTTCTTTCTTTCTTTCTTTCTTTCTTTCTTTCTTTCTTTCTTTCTTTCTTTCTTTCTTTCTTTCCTTTCTTCCTTCTTTTTTTGTCTTGATCTTGCAGGCAACTGTTTTAATAATAGAAGCCTGGGGAGTGGGCCTAATGAATACAATGAAGGAGGGTAAGAATCGAATTAGCAGAGGAGACCAGGTTTCAAGGAGAACAACACTGAGTTGGTTAGGAATACGAGTTTGAGAAAAGATGTCAGAATATGGGGGGGTTATGCCAAGTGAGATAAAGGTGAATGACAGGAATGAAGGACCCAGGATTAGGGGAGTTGTTTAGAAAGACATATTCAAATAGAGAGTTCAAGAGGGTCGTGACCAGGTTTCTGCTTTTGTGTGTGTTGGTTTCATTGAAGGTGCGAGCATACCTCAGATTTTCTGATGAGAGAGATTAAAAATCATTTGAGCTTCTGGGCAGAGTCTGTTTATAGCAGATAGAAATATGATATCCCCTACTTCCACCCCAACTGAGGGAGGATAGCTTAGATCCTCTCAAGGAATTGGGGGTGGGGGTGGAGATTCCGAACATCAGAGATGTATGGCCCAAGGCAAGCTGTCTCCTCACTCCACCTCTTTTCCTCAATCTGTGATGCCCTTCCCATGTACTTGTAGGGCTGGGCAGGGGTAGGTCTGACTTGTCAAATCAGTAAGGGAGCTTCATCTGGATCGGTGATAACATGCCTATGTTGAGGTGACTGTGTGGATGAGTGAGACTCCCAATTCGCTTGTTCTCCAGGAGCAGGACATGGTTCCTACCCTCGGTCATTGGAGCCCATCCTTGTTGTAGGAGTGTATGGCTTCATAGGCTAAAGATTGAAAGGTTGGGGAATGCCACAGAACCGTGCCGAAGAGTGATGTAGGAGTGGGAGCTCATAGGGAAGAAAATATTCAGGCAGCGTATAGAGAAATAGAGGCACAACTACCAGGACCATTTTGATCACAATCTCCCTCCTTGGGTAGCTGAATGCCCCTGAAGGCTTGGAGTGTCTTGCTAGTTATTATGGACCTAAATAAGGCAAGACCAGTGTGGGAACAAAGTTGGCCTTGGGAACTTTGAGTCTGTCAATCTCTAGTTAGTACTACCACTCATAACATAGAAACCTAAACTTTGATACGTTTACTAAAACGGAGGTCTACGTGACACACAATGTAATATGTGATGCAACAACTCTGGATGTTTCACCGTGATCGCCATAAGCGTAGCTCCCATCTGTCAATGTATGAGGCTATTAGGATACCACTGACTAGATTCCCTATGCTGTACCTTTGAGCCTTGTGATTTATTCATTCTATAACTGGAACCCTGAACTTCCCTCTCCCCTTCCCCCATTTTGTCCATCCCCCCACCTCCCCTCCCTTCTGGCAAGAGTCAAATCTCTGCATTTATGGGTCTGTTTCTGCTTTTGCTCTGTTTGTTCATTTATTCCCCTTTTTACATTCTGCACAGAAGTGAAATCATATAGAATTTGTGTTTCTCTGTCTGACTTATTTCACTTACCCTCATGCCATCTAGGTACATCCATGATGTTGCAGATGGCAGGATCTCATTCCCATTTAGAGCTGCATAATATTTCATTGTGTGTGTGTGTATGTGTGTGTGTGTGTGTGTGTGTGTGTGTGGTCTCTTCATGTATTGGTGGACACTTGGGTTGCTTCCATATCTTGTCTATTGTAAATAATGCTATAATAAAGATAGGGGTGCGTATATCTTTTCAAATTAGTATTTCCATTTCCCTTGGGTAAATAAATAGCCAGTAGTGGAATCACTGGATCCTATGGTATTTGTGTTTTTAATTTGTTGAGGCCCCTCCATACTGGCTTTCACTGCGGCGATACCAATTTACATCCCATGACCGGTGCACAAGGGTTGTTTTTTCTCCACACCCTGAGCCACCCTTGTTGTTTCCTGTGTGTGGAAACTGAGCCATTCTGACAGATGTGAGGTGAGAAGTCATTGTGGTAACGTTTACACATTTAATTTTCAACCATTTCAGAGCATTCCCTGCCTGTCATATTTGGTTATGGAAACTGAGACTGGGTCTTTCCTGGAGATTTCACAGGTTAGGAGAGGTCGAGGCCAAATAGAGAACAGAAAGCTTTTTTTAAAACAGGGTCCAAATTGTGAAAGACCTGTACTCTGGAAACCGTAAAACACTGATGAAGGAAATTGAAGGTGACGGAAAGAAAGAGAAAGACATCCGATGCTCACAGATGGGAAGAATACATATTTTTAAAGTGTCTACACTACCCAAAGCCATCGACAGATGTCATGCAATCCCTGTCAACATACCAACAGCATTTGTCACAGAGCTACACAAACAATCCTAAACGTTGTATAGAACCACAAAAGACGTTGAATGGCCAAAGCAACATTGAAAACGAAGAAACCTGGAGGTATCGCAATCTCAGCTTTCAAGTTCTATTCCAAAGCTGTAGTATTCCAAACAGTATGGTGGGTACTGGCGTACAAAATAGCCTCATCGCTCAGTGGAATAGGACCGCAAACCCAGACATAAATCCACCACTGTATGGTCAGTTCATCTTCCACAAACAGGAAAGACTATCCAGTGGGGAAAAGGCAGTCTCTTCACCAAATGGTGTGGGGACAACTGGACAAGCCACATGCCAAAGAATGAACCTGGACCAATTTCTCTACCATATCCACAAATAAACTCAAAATGAATTAAAGACCTAAGTGTGAGACTTGAAACCATAAAAAAAAAAAAAAATCCTTGACGAGAACACAGGCCGTCATTTCTCAAACTTTGGCTGTAGCCACATTTTACTAGTTATGTCTCTTGAGCCAAGGGAAATAAAGCAAGAATAAAGTTTGGGGACTATATCAACCTACGAAGCTTTTGCACAGTGAAGGAAACAGTCAAACCTGAAAGGCAACCTCTGGAATGGGAGAAGAAATTTGGAAATATTTGGCAAATCCAGTAAAGGGTTAGTATCCACAATGTCTAAAAACTTGACACATGTCAACATCACCCCCCTCCAAAAAAGCCCAGTTTACCAATGAGCAGTACACATAACCAGACCCTTTTCCAACGACAACATACAGATGGTCAACAGACACATGAAAAGATGCTCCCCCAAACTACAACGAGATACCACGTCACACCTGTCAGAATGGCTACACTCCAAGACACAAGAAGCTAGTGTTCGCGAGGATGTGGAGACAAAGGAAACCTCTTGCACCGTTGGTGGAAATGCAAATGGGTGCGGCCCCTGTGGAAAACAGTATGCAGGTTCCTCAAAAAATTAAAACAGAACTCTCCTATGATCCAGTAATTGCCTACTGGATACTACCCAAGAGAATACAAAAACATGAATTCCACGGGACACACGCACTCCTGTGTTTATTGCGGCATTATTTCCAACAGCCAGCGCAAGCGTCCATTGACAGCTGAGTGAACGAAGAAGAAGCCCTATATGAATGTATGTGTGTGTGTATATGTATATCCATACACACACACACACGCACACACACGCACACACACATGCACACACACACACTGTAATATTACTCAATCATAAAACAATGAAATCTTGCCATTTGCAATCACCTGGATGGAGCCTGAGGGTAGTATGGTAAGCAAAGTCAGGGAAAGACAAATACCATATGATTTTACTCATGTAGCACTTAAGAAACAACAAACGAGCAAAGGGAGGAAACAAAAGGGGAGACAAACCAAGAAATAGGCTCTTAACTGCAGAGAAGAAACGGATGGTTGTGGAGAGCAGGTGAGTGGTGGGAAAGGTGAAAGAGATGATGGGGATGAAGGAGTGCCCTTGTCATGATGAGCACGGGGTGAGTATGGAGTTGGTGAATCACTATATTGTACAACTTAAACTACTATAACTCTGGATGTTTCTATTACTGGAATTAAAATAAAACTTAATGACAAAACCAGAGGCCAACTTTTCATTATACCAAGAAACTTCGTGGAATAAACAGATAGGTGACCTTTCCCTTAACTTTTTTAAATTTTGTTTTTAAATGAATGAACATGTTTTTGTTGTATTTTTTTGCTCTAAAGGCTTTCTGACAAACCTGGTCCTGACGATTCATGGTCTACCTCATCTAGCGAAGACTTAGATTTTGGTACCAAGGTAAAGTACCCTCCCGTGAAACTCACTTTCCTGCTCTGAATTGAGTTTTCTCCCTTATTCACTCTGAAAATTTAAGAGGAGCCTGTTTATCATCATTTTATGTGTGTCATGGAAAGTTAGCAAGGACAAACCATTTTACAGATACATGACACGTTGAATGTTTTGTTTTGTTGTGTTGTACTTTGGTAAATCCTACAGGTGGAGGCTGATAAATGAATGGGCTGGAAAATATATAATGACCGTCAAATTATATTGGGAAAAGCTTTCCCACAATGGAGGCAATATGACGTTTGCTTAAGGATAAGGATTCTTACTGTGATCATAACATGACTGATAATACTCATGCCTAAATGAAACCTGATTGGGTCCAAGTATCTATTGTAGGTTGCCCCCCGCCCCGGGCACGTTTAATTTTAGTGAGATACAGCATTTTCCTTTGGCTCTATCCTTTGTTCTCCATTTAGAATAAAATCATATTAGAAAATGTAGAAATTTAGATGTTTACATTATTTCTCAACATTTACCTTACAAAGGTGTTCCCCTGTAGTTGTGAAATAACTCCATGAAGAGTAAGTTAAAATTGTGCATCTCCCCGAAGAATACGTATTTTGCTGAAAAGAGTAGCTCTATGGGCAGAGGCTCTTCATAGCCAAGGTGTCAAATTTCTAATTTCAGAAATCTTGCCCATTCTAGCTTTGAACACTATCTCCTCCTAGTCCTTGTGTCAGATTCTAAAATTTAAAGTTTCAGACATCTGATATTTGTTTCAGTATTCATTTCAAAGCCCCTAAATCATGATAAGCTCCTGGAGGTTAGGGAACGCACTGGTTTGACTCCTGGAGCTCCTAAAATAAAGTCTTGCTTGGAAGAAGCAATGTCATGGTTTTTGAATGTGAACAAATGAGTAGGGAAATGGAATTCCGTAGAATGGAGTTTGAAAAGTAACCAAATACGCATGATGTATCACAATTAAATATGTGAATTTAAAAAGTCAGGCTTCAGTTTATATTCCGTTTTAGTGTTTAACATGTATACACGCAAATGAATTCTATTGAGGAAATCAGGAGTTACATAAGAAAGAAGGTTACAGTCTATTTTTAGTATCCTCCCATTGTGAGCTTAGAATTGCAGAGAAAAAGTCCTCAGCCTTTGTTTGTTTAACCCCATCTGTGTCCCATTACCTACATCCTTTAAAGGTTCCCATTTCTTCCTAGAATTCTCATTCCCAATTCTTTCTCCATAGTGGATGTTGACGTGTTAGGAACCTCTCTTTTTCTGTTCTTTTGTTAGTCTAGTAATAATTTCTAGCTTTTCGGAAGCCAAAGGTGCCAGGAATTGAACAATGTATTTATAGTGAAAAAAATTAAATTCTTTATTACAGTATTTATAACCAGATAACTGTAGAGTGATAAGAGTCAGTATTATTAGGGATATACTGTGAGTCAAAGCCTCTCTTTTACATAAATATTATATACACAGATACATAGGTAGATGCATATGGATATAGATATATATATATATATAGATAGATAGATATAGATAGATAGATATAGGTAGAGATATATATAATATACACATATATACACATATATATTTACACATATATAAATACACACTTATATGTATACATATTTATGTACACCTAAACGTACACACACACACACACACATATATATATATATATATATATATATATATATATATATATGTATATATCACACATATATAAAGACATATATTTTTAAAAGGTTTAAAAGGGACTATTTTTCATAGTATATTCCCAATCCTACTTATGTACCTGTTGAAAAATGTATGTTGTTTCCACTTGCCTTCTTTGGCTCACATTTTTCCTTTTCTTTTTTGTCTTAAGCTCATGCTTGATTGATTGGTCATTTGTTTTTGTTTTTGTTTTTGTTTCCTTTTTCCCTCTTCTCACCCCGTGCTTTTTACGGTATTTTCAAAATTTTTTCAAAGTTTATTTATTTTTGAGACAGAGACAGACACAGAGTGCAAGCGGGGTAGGGGCAGAGACAGAGAGAGACACAGAATCCAAAGCAGGCTGCTGGCTCCGAGCTGTCAACACAGAGCTCAACACAGAGCTGTGGGCTGTCAACACAGAGCTGTGGGGCTGATAACCACAAACCGTGGGATCATGACTCATGAGCTGAAGGTGGATGCTGAACTCACTGTGCCACATATGTGTTCCCCGCACCAGGCTCGTTTTTAATGGTTTACCCCTACCCTAATTTGTCCTTGCAGAAACGATTTCTTTAGTGTCTGTTCTTTTAGTACATCACTTTCTGTCAACTCCATTGTCAACATATTGGTTATGGAATTCTACTGTCTGTGTGTGGTTTCCATCCAGGACTCGTTGCCCCACAAGGTTTATTATTCTTGTTTTTCTCTTTCTTGGAAGGGGCTGAGCTAAATGTTTTTGAAATGTTTGCATTTCTCTTGGAAAGGGAGGGAGAGAGAGAAAGAATGAGCAAGTGCTCGTTGTTGTGATCTGACAATATGCAAGGTATGATCTCAGTCCTTTTATATTTGTGGAGGGCTGTTTTGTGACCCAGGATGTCACTTGGAGACATTGGAGAATGTTCTATGTGCACTTAAGAAGAATGTGCGTTCTACTGCTGTTGGGTGAAAAGATCTTAATATATCGGTGTTGATACCCATGTATATAAATGTATATATATGAGGCCAATATAGATCTATGTATATCTGAATACATCTGGTCCAGTGACACATTGGATCTGTGTTTCCTTACTGATTTTCTGCCTTGACGATCCGCCTTTTGCCATGAGTGGAGTCTTAAAGTCGTCTACAATCATGGTATTTGTATGTATACATTTAATCATGTTTGTGAGTAATCGATTCATATGTGTGGGCGTTTCACTTTGGGGCCATAAACATTTGCAATTGTTAGCTCCTCTTGATGGGTAGACCCCTTAATTACGACCCAATGCCCTTCTGAATCTGTTACTACAGTCTCTGGTTTAAAATCTAGTCTGTCTGGTGGAAGTGTGGCGACTCCAGCTTTCTTTTGACTTCTAGTAGCATGATAGGTGGTTCCCCATGCCTTCACCTTGAACCTGGAGGTGTCCTGGGGCCTAAAATCAGTTTCTTGTTGACAACATATAGATGGATCTTGTTGTTTGGTTTTGTTTTGTGTTTTACCCATTCTGATTCCCTGTGTCTTTTGATTGGGGCATTGAGTCCATTCACATTCAGAGTGATTAAAGATATGGATTTAGTGTCATTGTGTTATCTGAAGGTTTCATGCTTTTGGTGAGGCCTCTGGTCCTTTGTAGTCTCTGCTGCTTTCCACTCACAGAGTCGCCCGTTAGGATCTCCCGCAGGGCTGGTTTAGTGGTCATGAACTCCATGAGGTGTTGTTTGTCTGGGAAAGCCTTTCTCTCTCTTTCTATTCTAAATGTCAGCCTTGCCTGGGAAGGGATTCTTCGCCGCAGATGTTCCCATTCAGCACATTGACCGTTTCCTACCCCTCCCTTCTGCCCTGCCAAGTTTCTTTGGACAGGCCTGCTGCTAGCCTTACGTGTCTTCCCTTGTCGATTAAGACCCGTTTGTCCCTAGCTGCTTTCAGAATCCTCTCCTTATCTTTGTAGTTTTCCAGTTTCGCTATGGCATGTCGTGGTGTTGACCTGGGTTTGTTGATTTGGAAAGGAATTCTCTGTGCCGCCAGGACTTGGATGCCCGTTTCCTTCCCCAGATGAGGGAAGCTCTCAGCTATAAGTTGTTCCAAAAAAACCTTCTGCCCCTTTCTCTCACTCTTCTTCTTCTGGGACTCCTAGGATGTGGCTAATATTTCATCTCACTGAATCACGTAGGTCTCTAGTACCTGCCTCGTGATCTAGTCATTTCCTTCCTTTCCTTTCCCTGCTTCATCTTTGTCCACAATTGTATCTTCTGTTTCACCGATTCTGTCTGCTGCTTCTCCCGTCCTTGCTGTCACTGCATCTAGTTTACTTTGTATCTCCTTTACACCATTTCATGTTCAGCGTTCATCGTGACGATTCCTTAGGTCCTTGATCTCTGAAGCAGGAGATTGTCTGCTGTCTTCTATGCGTGGTTTCAAGCGCAACTATGCGTCTTATGAGTGTCATTCCAAAAATGTGCTCACCTATATGGTTTCTGTCTCTTTTGCGCCCTTCTCTGGCTGTCCTTTCTTCCCGGAATTTTTTTTGAGGGGAATTCTCCGATTTCGTCGTTTTGGCTAGATTCCTGCCCTTTATGTGTGTTAATCGCTTGTTCTGTGTCCCACACCTGCGAGTACTACTGTAATAAAAAGAGCCCCTACACTGTCCAGGGCCTGGCAGTTGAACAAATTTTTTTTGAGTGTGTTGTGTGCACTCTTTGGGTGCGTCTTTGGCTGCTGTCCTCGCTACTTGGAGTGGCGGTTTGGGCCTTCCACCAGGTGTGCTTTGATTTGTTTGTTGAAGTAATCCTGGAAAAAAGGGGAAGAAGGTGGGGAAGAATCCTTAGCCCAAACAAAAAGAGAAATGACTGGAGTTGAAAAAAAGACCAGGAAGTGACTCAAAGGAGCTATAGGGCTTAATCCAGAAAGAGAGGGAGGAAAATGAAGAAGGAGATCTAGAAAAGTATAGAGAAAATGTACAATCAAACAAACAAAGAACCAGAACAGAGGAACAAAGGAAAAAAATATATAGATATATCTCTATATATCTATGTATAGATATATAGGTATATATTAAGATATATAGGTAAATGTAGATATATAATTAGCCTTGACCCACGTCAACTCGACACTACTAGGCTGTTTCCAAAGGGAGAAGGGGAAAGAGGAGAGTAGAAAGAGAAAAAAGGGAAAAGAGAAGAAAGGGAAAGCAAAGGAAAGAAAAGATGGGCGCCTGGGTGGCTCAGTAGGTGAAGCGTCTGACTCTTGAATTTGGCTCACGTCATGTTGTCACTGTGGGTGGGTTCGGAACCCCCAACAGGTTCTGCAGTGAGAGCATGGATCCTGCTCGGATTCTCTCTCTCTCCCTCTCTCTGCATCTCTTCTGCTTGATCACTCACTCTCTCTCTCTCTCAAAATAAAGAAATAAACATTAAAAAAGAAAAGGAAAGACAAAAGAATAATAACTCAAATGAAAACAAACAAACAAACTAAGATAGAAAACCGGAGGAGAGTTGTCTATTGGTGCCTGGGACCGGTGGCTGTGCTGGTCTAGAGCAGGGGCTGTCTGGTCCCATCAGTGTCAGTCTCACTCCTATAGAGAAGCAGTTACGAGGCACAGAGTGTCAGGGTTTGGTGTAATGGGCCTGCCTTCACTGAGGCTCACTGTCCATTCCCTGAAGCCCCACGATGTTGGTCATGGGGAGAGACATGGCGACACCCCATCTATCCTGCCCACACGAGGTGTCTCAAAACTCACTGTTTAGGCTATCCTCACGGAATAGCCTGGGGAGCCGGCTTGCCTTGCTGCACAGTCCCATGTGCCACCCGAGCACTGAGCTGGGATTCAAAATCCTGTAGGATCCCGCTTTGCTCGGACCTGGTAGTGGAGTTGCGCCACTCTGCCCAGTGGACAGAGGGCCTCTGGCTCGTGCCTGCATGGTCTTTTTCCCTTGGGCGGGGCAATACCTCCCCTTTCCACCATACTCAAGGTGTTCTCTCCCAGTGTAGCCCTGAGATTGCTACCAAGCCTAGGGGCGGCTCCCTCCCCACCAGGCATGGGAGGTGGTAGCTCTGGTCGAGAGAAAGTGTGGCCGCCTTGAAAATTCTGTTTTTTACCCTCTAAGGCTGTTTTCCAAAGTAGAAACTGGCTCTCTGGACCTCTCCTTGGTCTGTGGTCCGGACAGGCTTTCTCATATCCAAATGCACGTCCCACAGCCTCTCTCTGTCTCTGCCTTCCTTTCGTTTCTCCACCAAAGGCCTTCCCCCACTCCATGCCTGTGCTGCCCATTTTATTTCTCCCAATTCTCATACACACCCTTCTGTCCCGCCAAGCTGTCACTCTGCACCTGTGGAGATTTTTCTGTCCCTCTGCAGCCTGTATTCCTGGTATTCCAAGTGTTGTGACCTCAATACTGCTGTGTTTGAGGGACAAGGGGAATTCTGATCCCCTCCCCTGCCATCTTAACTCCCCCCTCCACCTTTTGCTTTGCTTTTCGCAATTTCAAAGTTGGCTGCCTAATCGACTAAGTCACCCAGGCCCCCCAAAGAATACTTGTTTTCGATGGGAAGATGTTCAAAGGCCAATAAAATGGCCCTTGTGTCCAGAAAAGAATGGAAAGTTAGAATGGGTTTTTGATGTTCTCATTTGGGGCTATAATAAGTTCCCGTAAGCTCTTAGCGATGACATCATAAAGGTATACATTTGACCCTTGAACAAGATGCGTTTGGAATGTGGGAGTCCACATACATACAGATTTTTTTCAATAAATACAGTACCATCCTGTAAACATATTTTCTCTTCCTTATGATTTTCTTTTTCATCTTGTTTTTTTTTTAATTATTCATTTTGGGAGAGTGAGAGAGGACAGAGCACGTGAGTAGGGAAGTGGGGACAGAGAGCGAATTTTCATCAGGCTCCACACTGTCAGCGATCAACTCAGGGAGTATAGATCATGACTTGAGCCAAAGTCAAGAGCCTGACCCTGAACCGACAGTGCCACCCAGCACCCCTTCCTTACGATTTTCTTAGTAACCTTTCCTTCAGTTTATAGTGTAAAAATACAGTATGTAATACATATAACAGGGAAAACATGCATTAATCGACTGTGTATATTGTTGGTAAGCTCAGCATTCCGTTATCCTAACCCTGACCTCCCACGCTCAGTTTACAGAGTCAATGGCCAAATTAGGCCGAAAAGGTAGATTAGACCTAGAGAGCATATACAAGCGATTCTGCTTTAACGTTCTGGTTTTCAATACATATATACGTTTTGATTTTTAAGTGTGATTGCTTTTAAAGTAGGAAATTCAGTAGGAATTTTTGTTTTTTTGATTTGGTTTTGAGGTTTCAAAAGATATTTGTGGATTGTCGAGGGCATGGCCATCAGAGCCCGTAACCCTTGCTTTGTTCAAGGGCCAACGGTATAGTGATTGGGTACTTTTGAGATCTTCTCAGTGAGATTAGTGTAAATGTTTTGACCTTAATTAATTGGTCCTTGTATACTGAGTACGTACCAAGCAGTTAGCTGCTGAGTGTACAAGTGGAGGGTTTAGGTTGTTGTGGTTGGAGCAGAAAAGTAAGTCAACAGCAGTCTGTTAGAAGTCACAATAAAGGCTTCATCGATAGGAAATGGACAATGTTAGTTGAGAGAATATTGGGGGCGTTTGTAGTGAGGATGAGGATGAGAGTGGGAGTGGGAATTTTGGTAGTCAGAAAAGATCTGAGAGTGGCAAAAGGTGCCAAGTGAAAGATGAGAAGGCCCAGTCGTGTAGACCGTGGCGAGGGACATTCTGGACAGAGAGGACCACGGATCATCATTTTACTCCAACGCCTTAGAGTGACCAAGCTGTAGGAAGGCTAACTCCATCATCATAATCATTATTATTATTGTTGTGTGTAAAAAAGAAAATGTGCATAGTGAAATGAGTGCTTGGCACATTTTAGGTGACTGAGACATACATGTTCTTATACTTGCCGTTTGAATGCTTACTACACATTCTGAAGAGTTCCATACCTATATCTACATTGTTTCTGCTACTAGTTCATCACAATTTTAAGAAAAGTTTCTCTTCCAACCTTGCCGTTCGATCCAACCCTTCTTTCGTCAAGAAAAAGGTCAAGCCTGTGTTTACCTAAACGAAGCAGTAGCTTCGACAGTGTTTTGTTGATACACAACATGATATACTCCAAAGTTTCTGATCATGTGAGGTATGAATTGACACTGAAACAAATGTCTGCCATTTTATTAGAAGCAGTTTTCCTTTATAGCAAGTACACTTTTAAAGATTCTGTTTCAAAACTTATTTCAAATGTCCTTTCATTTTGGTCAGGAATGCAAAGGAAAGGCTTTTGTTAGTTCCTTTTTGAAATCTGCATACAAGCCAGGCTTCTGCCTTTGAAAGTATTTATTCTGGCCTTCCATGATCCGTTTAGAGAGTCAATAGCCAAATGAAGATTCAAAGGGGCGCTGAATCAAGAGAGCATATATGAGGTTTTGTATTTAAATGTTTTGGTGTTCAATACGGTTTTCTTATTTGTAAGTCTGATTGTTATTAAAGTCATAAATTCAGATATTTTCTTGGAAAAGGATTAGGAAGTCTTCACGCAACTCATTACTGATGCTACTTTTAACAGAGTATGTCTGAGAAGCCCAACAAATATGTTCCTCATGTCTCTGGAGCTGTGGATCAGAAAGGGCAAAGTATATTAAATGGACAAGTAGAAGGTAAGCACTGTATTTTATTCAAAGGTCATTTGACAGAATGTTGATTGAAAACAGGAATACTGATATATTCTAATATCTAAAGAAAACGGCCTGTTAAGTGCATAGGAAAGAGAAAGAGATGTGAAAAGGAGATAAGTTGCATATCGTATGTGGTGTCAGCAACAGATTAAATTGAGAGTGCCACCAAAGGAGCTAAATGACTAGTTCCCTTTCAAGACACTGGAAGGCCTAAGGAACCTCAGGAAAGAAGAGACGAGCCAAACAGGGAATGATGTGAATGGCGGAGACTACAGGGAGTAAATGAAGGAAAGTAAGCCGGTGTGTATTGTGTTTCTACTGGAAGGTGGTAAAATACACTAGTTCTTTAAAGGGAAGAGCAGACTATTTAAAATGCAGCAACACTATCAGGTGAGCTTCTCGTACCAGAATTTGCCAGAGTAGTATCCCCAAATGTTCCCACTCTTACTGTGATCCTCACTGTTGGCAAGACATTAAGGACTGACCTAGCTGATGATGCAGAGTTATGTCCTAACTACCATGGGTGAACATAAGCATTTGTAGTCAATGATAAATGTATATACGTTAATGCCTTATAAAATGGGGGTACTTCGTACGGTAGTATCATTTAGGGCAAAATAAGAGAATTGGAAGGAGGGTCAGATAGGGAGACATCAAGATAACTCATCTGACATTTTGGATGCCGTATTTGTGGCTTTTGATTATTTTGGCAATAACTGCCTTTAATAGGTGAACTATATTTTTAATGTTCTAGGAACATAAGGGAAAGAAACAAAAGAACACTATAATCAGTAGTATGTTTTCATATTCTGTCTGACAGTTCTGATTGTTGTAGAATGATCCCTGTTACTTCTTTGATTCCTACCTGCCAGAAAAATGAACTAAGTCCTAGGTAGTTGGAGAAAATTAACTGATTTTTCATATTTCAGAGAACTTTTATATGGTAGAACATAGGGGCAATCACCAGGATTTTCTCTCTCTCTGTGTTTTTTTTTTCAGAGTAAAATAAGATTGTTGCTTGTTACACACTTGCTGACATCATGATTTCATCTATTCCTTTTAAACCTTTCTTCAAATGGATAAATAGGGATGTAGGAATTTTCAAGGCAAATACCAAGAAAAGAGATTCCAGGAAAGGTATTCTGTGCCATAACCTTCTGACTGTTACCACGTGAAAGACATCAACCGAAATAATAAAATTTCATATAATGCAGTTGTGTTAGAGGCATCCCAATGACACCCAGATTTGATTATTCACTAGAAGAGCTCACAGGACTCAGCATATAGTTGTAGTCATGCGTGTGGCTTGGTATGGGGACAGGCTAGAAAGGCCAATGAGCACCGAGCAATGGTGTATGGGGTGAAGGCCAGAGGAAAGCAAGCGCAGGCTTCCAGGAATCCTTTCTCTATGGAGTTAGCAGGATGTGCTAAATTCCTCCAGCATGAAATTAGGACAGCACAAGTGAAATGTTGTCTGCCAGTACGAGGCTTATGGATACTCAGTGCCCGAGGTTTTCATCAAATGCTAATCACATAGGCATCTTCTCCTTAGCATGTCCCCAAATTCCAGGTTTCCACCAAGGAAATCAAGTGTACAGCCTTAAGGACATTGCTTGTACCAGCACTTAGGCACAGTGAACCACTCTTAACCAGCTAGGGAATGGTGGGAACCCTCCTGAAATCCAAGATCCCAGGGAACCACCAAGGGCCAGTCATTCAAGTAGGATGTTCTGAGGGTAGCCATCTTTGGCCTGCTGGATGAAATCTGTTCTGCATAGGAATTATAGCCCTGACGTCATTTTTGGTGGTGTCTTCAAATTTTGTTTTGCTAGCATGGAACATGATGGCTACCATGGTACTGGTTTCAGTTTCATCATCCATATGAAGTAGGTATTTGTATAAAAATTACTAGGGCAATATGAGGTCATTATAATCTTTTTTTTATGTGATTAAGCTTTCATTATGATTCTTACGTATGATCAACATAATGATTTTTGATTTAAAATTAGAATGAAAATCTCGTAATTATATGGAAAACCCAGGTTTGATTCCTATGGTGCTGAACCCCTGTTTATAGGTATAAGATTTTGGATCATATTCATCAATTGTTTTCTTGCCTAAGTATACAAATAACCGTTGTATTTTTGTGTTTTGTGTATGCATTTTCATACACTTCCAAATGGGAGACAGTACCCCTATTGTGTTACTTTGATCTCTATTTTAATGTTCAAGGTGACTGTAGCATGAGTTGGTATATGCTAAGAGTAGCTTCAATGGAAACCATATTTTGTTGTTTTTGTTGTTTCATACATTTAATAAGCCTGATGTTTTACATCAGTTTTAAGTTCACAGCAAAATATAATAGGAAGTACAGAGAGTCTGCATATACCATACCATGCTCCCGTACACGCCTAGCCTCCCCTGTTGTTAACATCTTGCACGACACTGGTCCATTTTTAGTAGGAATTTTTTTTTCAGTTCCTTGGTTTAGTTTTGAGTGAGAGAGCATGCATGCGTGTGAGCAGCCAAGGGGCAGAGGGAGAGGGGGGAAAGAATCCTGTGCTGTCAGCCCAGAGCCTGATGCAGGACTTGATCCCATGAACTGTGAGATCATGACCTGAGCTCAGATCCAGAGTTGGACGCTGAACCGACTGAGCCACCCAGGCGTCCTGACAACAGTGGTGCATTTTCTATGGACACGAACTCTTCATTTGGAGGCCAAGTCTCTAATTTGCATTAGTGTTCAGCCTTGGTGTCATACGTTCTATGAGTCTTAACAAATGTGTAATGATGTGAATCCACCTTTGTGGTATCGTGTGAAAGAGTTCCACTGCCTTAAAAGTCCTCTGTGCTGTGCCCGTTTCTCCCTACATTCACCCCAACCCTTAGCTCCATAGCCTTGCTCTTTCCAGGTGTCATATAGTTAGAATCATAGAGTGGATGTCTTTGAATGTTTAGAAAGTGAAAATATCCTGGTAATTGAATGTAGGCATTCAAGATATTCTTTGCCCTTTGTTTTGTTTAGTTGCTCATCAGTAGAGGATCTGATGACCTCTGCCTTCCATGACAAAAAGTATGATTTCTCTAGCTGTGTGTCACCTAATGGGGAGGGTTGAGAAAAATGACCTCATGAACCACTACAGAGCACTCACAATCGGATCATCCTCCTCTGTGATGTGCGGTGGGTCTAGATAGACTCTCTAGCAATGGAAGGAGACAGCCTCAAGAGGTTAGAACTATATCAAAGTGGAATGCCAAATCTTTCCTTCTTACCTTACCATTGGAAATAAGGCCAGGGAGAGTCTGTTTGCTATTGTTTGGCCACGCTGCCAAGTACAATAGCTATAGAGCACACGTTGTGAGGGGGTGTTTCCTCCTAAAACTGAAGAGTGTCTGCTGAAGAGCTGGGGAAGTTCTGCCGTGTTACAGCAAAATAAAGATATTCTCTTTCAATTCCTCTAGTAGTGGAAGTCCAGAAAAATCATGCTAGCTTCAGTCTGACATTGTCAGCTCATGATAATCATTCTCCGAACGATACCCGTTTCCTCCAGTGTCACAGTGTCGGTCAGCGATGGCCATTGTAAACATCAGTTCCCCTGCAGGTGTCAAATTCTTATAAAACCCATTCTTGGTTTTGGTCAATATAGAGGAGAAAGTAAGATTTCTTAGTGCTTTAAGCCTACGAATGGTATAATTACCATTCAGTGTAGTGTGGTTTCCAGGTGTGGTCCGAAAGCAATACTTTTTGACAAATCATAAGCCGTACACTTGTAATTTTCCTCTATTTATCGATTGTCGATTTAACATGTATTTTGCTTTCTTCTTTAGGAGCAGATAAGAATGCTGAGGAAGATTCTAGAGCCAGGTAGGATTTTTATGGATTTGTAAAAATGACATTTGCTGGGGCACCCGGGTGGCTCAGTCGGTTAAGGGTGTGACTCTTGATTTCAACTGAGGTTTGTGAGTTCAAGCCCCACGTCGGGTTTTGCGCTGACAGCCTCCTTGGGATATCTTTCCCGATTTCTGTGGGCACTCACTCTCAAAGTATAAAGGAATGAAATGAAATGAAACGGATAATGAAAGGAAAGGAAAGGGAATGAATGAACTGAAAATTATGTGTCTCCTAAGGGAACGCAGAGAACAAAAGCAGTTGTTGCGTGTTCTACACTGGACCAGACACTATATCCTATGGGTAACATCTGTTCCGTTATATAGTCATTGTATAGCTTTGCCAAGTAGCTGTGCTATTGTAGCCTACATTTTATTACTTTGTCAACTGTGGTTCAGGGAGGTTGATGACTCGACCATGATTCCATAGTTCACGGGTTGCTGAGGGGCTTTGCCCATCAGCCCGTGAAGCTTCCACATCCATTCCCTGGTTCCTCAGCAGCACTGAGATGAAGATACAGATCCTAGGGCAGATCAACTCAGAATGTCAAAGGTAATGATGTCGGAACACTAATTTAGGGTTTGCTTAAGAACCCAGGTTAGTCCAAGCATTTGGCCTCATATATTTGACCACCAGTGCCAACAAAAGTCATTAGTGCAGTGGTAACTAGTCCCTTGTTTTTACCATCCGAGATTTTAGGGTGGATGTCAGCTATGGCCATGGTGTCAAGGCTTTTACATAAAAAGCAAGATGTCGTCAGGCAACTCCTTAGATGTAGTGATATCCCCTCTTCTTGAGACAAATGAGTTTTCTGTAAGGGAAGGATATCTAGTTGTAGACCATGTTACATTAATTAAACTCACTCTCTATTTCGAGGATATTGCTATATGATTCTCTGTTGCCTAAGTTCCCAGGCTGGTTTCCCTTTGGGCTAGTATCCTTGTCTAGTTCTAAGAAGCTTTTTGGTTTTTTTGGAGTTGTTTTTTTTTTCCAATGACTTTTTGTACTGTGTTTTTGCCTTTTGACTTTCTTCTCTTTTTTCCTTGGTATTTCTTCTTCTTTTTTTTTTTCCAATAATTTCCCCACTTCTTCCAGCTAAGGACTCTCCATTTTTCCAGAGGCCAAATCAAAAGCACTTAGAGTCTCCAGATGTAGGGATCCTCAGAGATTAATTCTTCAAAACACCCTCTGGTGTGTCAACCTATGTTTAACCTCCTTGCCCAATGGTTGTTTCCCTGGAGAATTTGAAACTCAAAAGAGATTGAAGTGACCTATTGGGATATGATAAGTGACAGAAATGCGACTTAAATTCTGGTTTTCTTTCTTTCTTTCTTTCTTTCTTTCTTTCTTTCTTTCTTTCCTTTCTTCCTTCTTTTTTTGTCTTGATCTTGCAGGCAACTGTTTTAATAATAGAAGCCTGGGGAGTGGGTCTAATGAATACAATGAAGGAGGGTAAGAATCGAATTAGCAGAGGAGACCAGGTTTCAAGGAGAACAACACTGAGTTGGTTAGGAATACGAGTTTGAGAAAAGATGTCAGAATATGGGGGGGTTAGGCCAAGTGAGATAAAGGTGAATGACAGGAATGAAGGACCCAGGATTAGGGGAGTTGTTTAGAAAGACATATTCAAATAGAGAGTTCTAGAGGGTCGTGACCAGGTTTCTGCTTTTGTGTGTGTTGGTTTCATTGAAGGTGCGAGCATACCTCAGATTTTCTGATGAGAGAGATTAAAAATCATTTGAGCTTCTGGGCAGAGTCTGTTTACAGCAGATAGAAATATGATATCCCCTACTTCCACCCCAACTGAGGGAGGATAGCTTAGATCCTCTCAAGGAATTGGGGGTGGGGGTGGAGATTCCGAACATCAGAGATGTATGGCCCAAGGCAAGCTGTCTCCTCACTCCACCTCTTTTCCTCAATCTGTGATGCCCTTCCCATGTACTTGTAGGGCTGGGCAGGGGTAGGTCTGACTTGTCAAATCAGTAAGGGAGCTTCATCTGGATCGGTGATAACATGCCTATGTTGAGGTGACTGTGTGGATGAGTGAGACTCCCAATTCGCTTGTTCTCCAGGAGCAGGACATGGTTCCTACCCTCGGTCATTGGAGCCCATCCTTGTTGTAGGAGTGTATGGCTTCATAGGCTAAAGATTGAAAGGTTGGGGAATGCCACAGAACCGTGCCAAAGAGTGATGTAGGAGTGGGAGCTCATAGGGAAGAAAATATTCAGGCAGCGTATAGAGAAATAGAGGCACAACTACCGGGACCATTTTGATCACAATCTCCCTCCTTGGGTAGCTGAATGCCCCTGAAGGCTTGGAGTGTCTTGCTAGTTATTATGGACCTAAATAAGGCAAGACCAGTGTGGGAACAAAGTTGGCCTTGGGAACTTTGAGTCTGTCAATCTCTAGTTAGTACTACCACTCATAACGTAGAAACCTAAACTTTGATACGTTTACTTAAACGGAGGTCTACGTGACACACAATGTAATATGTGATGCAACAACTCTGGATGTTTCACCGTGATCGCCATAAGCATAGCTCCCATCTGTCAATGTATGAGGCTATTAGGATACCACTGACTAGATTCCCTATGCTGTACCTTTGAGCCTTGTGATTTATTCATTCTATAACTGGAACCCTGAACTTCCCTCTCCCCTTCCCCCATTTTGTCCATCCCCCTCCCTTCTGGCAAGAGTCAAATCTCTGCATTTATGGTTCTGTTTCTGCTTTTGCTCTGTTTGTTCATTTATTCCCCTTTTTACATTCTGCACAGAAGTGAAATCATACAGGATTTGTGTTTCTCTGTCTGACTTATTTCACTTACCCTCATGCCATCTAGGTACATCCATGATGTTGCAGATGGCAGGATCTCATTCTCATTTAGAGCTGCATAATATTTCATTGTGTGTGTGTGTGTGTGTGTGTGTGTGTGTGTGTGTGGTCTCTTCATGTATTGGTGGACACTTGGGTTGCTTCCATATCTTGTCTATTGTAAATAATGCTATAATAAAGATAGGGGTGTGTATATCTTTTCAAATTAGTATTTCCATTTCCCTTGGGTAAATAAATACCCAGTAGTGGAATCACTGGATCCTATGGTATTTGTGTTTTTAATTTGTTGAGGCCCCTCCATACTGGCTTTCACTGCGGCGATACCAATTTACATCCCATGACCGGTGCACAAGGGTTGTTTTTTCTCCACACCCTGAGCTACCCTTGTTGTTTCCTGTGTGTGGAAACTGAGCCATTCTGACAGATGTGAGGTGAGAAGTCATTGTGGTAAGGTTTACACATTTAATTTTCAACCATTTCAGAGCATTCCCTGCCTGTCATATTTGGTTATGGAAACTGAGACTGGGTCTTTCCTGGAGATTTCACAGGTTAGGAGAGGTCGAGGCCAAATAGAGAACAGAAAGCTTTTTTTAAAACAGGGTCCAAATTGTGAAAGACCTGTACTCTGGAAACCGTAAAACACTGATGAAGGAAATTGAAGGTGACGGAAAGAAAGAGAAAGACATCCGATGCTCACAGATGGGAAGAATACATATTTTTAAAGTGTCTACACTACCCAAAGCCATCGACAGATGTCATGCAATCCCTGTCAACATACCAACAGCATTTGTCACAGAGCTACACAAACAATCCTAAACGTTGTATAGAACCACAAAAGACGTTGAATGGCCAAAGCAACATTGAAAACGAAGAAACCTGGAGGTATCGCAATCTCAGCTTTCAAGTTCTATTCCAAAGCTGTAGTATTCCAAACAGTATGGTGGGTACTGGCGTACAAAATAGCCTCATCGCTCAGTGGAATAGGACCGCAAACCCAGACATAAATCCACCACTGTATGGTCAGTTCATCTTCCACAAACAGGAAAGACTATCCAGTGGGGAAAAGGCAGTCTCTTCACCAAATGGTGTGGGGACAACTGGACAAGCCACATGCCAAAGAATGAACCTGGACCAATTTCTCTACCATATCCACAAATAAACTCAAAATGAATT
The DNA here is from genome assembly GCF_028018385.1 of Neofelis nebulosa. NCBI lineage: Eukaryota > Metazoa > Chordata > Mammalia > Carnivora > Felidae > Neofelis > Neofelis nebulosa. The sequence goes on from NC_080796.1 coordinate 2,841,414, forward strand.
AAAGACCTAAGTGTGAGACTTGAAACCATAAAAAAAAAAAAAATCCTTGACGAGAACACAGGCCGTCATTTCTCAAACTTTGGCTGTAGCCACATTTTACTAGTTATGTCTCTTGAGCCAAGGGAAATATAGCAAGAATAAAGTTTGGGGACTATATCAACCTACGAAGCTTTTGCACAGTGAAGGAAACAGTCAAACCTGAAAGGCAACCTCTGGAATGGGAGAACAAATTTGGAAATATTTGGCAAATCCAGTAAAGGGTTAGTATCCACAATGTCTAAAAACTTGACACATGTCAACATCACCCCCCTCCAAAAAAGCCCAGTTTACAAATGAGCAGTACACATAACCAGACCCTTTTCCAACGACAACATACAGATGGTCAACAGACACATGAAAAGATGCTCCCCCAAACTACAACGAGATACCACGTCACACCTGTCAGAATGGCTACACTCCAAGACACAAGAAGCTAGTGTTCGCGAGGATGTGGAGACAAAGGAAACCTCTTGCACCGTTGGTGGAAATGCAAATGGGTGCGGCCCCTGTGGAAAACAGTATGCAGGTTCCTCAAAAAATTAAAAACAGAACTCTCCTATGATCCAGTAATTGCACTACTGGATACTACCCAAGAGAATACAAAAACATGAATTCCACGGGACACACGCACTCCTGTGTTTATTGCGGCATTATTTCCAACGGCCAGCGCAAGCGTCCATTGACAGCTGAGTGAACGAAGAAGAAGCCCTACATGAATGTATGTGTGTGTGTATATGTATATCCATACACACACACGCACACACGCACACACACATGCACACACACACACTGTAATATTACTCAATCATAAAACAATGAAATCTTGCCATTTGCAATCACCTGGATGGAGCCTGAGGGTAGTATGGTAAGCAAAGTCAGGGAAAGACAAATACCATATGATTTTACTCATGTAGCACTTAAGAAACAACAAACGAGCAAAGGGAGGAAACAAAAGGGGAGACAAACCAAGAAATAGGCTCTTAACTGCAGAGAAGAAACGGATGGTTGTGGAGAGCAGGTGAGTGGTGGGAAAGGTGAAAGAGATGATGGGGATGAAGGAGTGCCCTTGTCATGATGAGCACGGGGTGAGTATGGAGTTGGTGAATCACTATATTGTACAACTTAAACTACTATAACTCTGGATGTTTCTATTACTGGAATTAAAATAAAACTTAATGACAAAACCAGAGGCCAACTTTTCATTATACCAAGAAACTTCGTGGAATAAACAGATAGGTGACCTTTCCCTTAACTTTTTTAAATTTTGTTTTTAAATGAATGAACATGTTTTTGTTGTATTTTTTTGCTCTAAAGGCTTTCTGACAAACCTGGTCCTGACGATTCATGGTCTACCTCATCTAGCGAAGACTTAGATTTTGGTACCAAGGTAAAGTACCCTCCCGTGAAACTCACTTTCCTGCTCTGAATTGAGTTTTCTCCCTTATTCACTCTGAAAATTTAAGAGGAGCCTGTGTATCATCATTTTATGTGTGTCATGGAAAGTTAGCAAGGACAAACCACTCTACAGATACATGACGCGTTGAATGTTTTGTTTTGTTTTGTTGTACTTTGGTAAATCCTACAGGTGGAGGCTGATAAATGAATGGGCTGGAAAATATATAATGACCGTCAAATTATATTGGGAAAAGCTTTCCCACAATGGAGGCAATATGACGTTTGCTTAAGGATAAGGATTCTTACTGTGATCATAACATGACTGATAATACTCATGCCTAAATGAAACCTGATTGGGTCCAAGTATCTATTGTAGGTTGCCCCCCGCCCCGGGCACGTTTTATTTTGGTGAGATACAGCATTTTCCTTTGGCTCTATCCTTTGTTCTCCATTTAGAATAAAATCATATTAGAAAATGTAGAAATTTAGATGTTTACATTATTTCTCAACATTTACCTTACAAAGGTGTTCTCCTGTAGTTTTGAAATAACTCCATGAGGGGTAAGTTAAAATTGTGCATCTCCCCGAAGAATACGTATTTTGCTGAAAAGAGTAGCTCTATGGGCAGAGGCTCTTCATAGCCAAGGTGTCAAATTTCTAATTTCAGAAATCTTGCCCATTCTAGCTTTGAACACTATCTCCTCCTAGTCCTTGTGTCAGATTCTAAAATTTAAAGTTTCAGACATCTGATATTTGTTTCAGTATTCATTTCAAAGCCCCTAAATCATGATAAGCTCCTGGAGGTTAGGGAACGCACTGGTTTGACTCCTGGAGCTCCTAAAATAAAGTCTTGCTTGGAAGAAGCAATGTCATGGTTTTTGAATGTGAACAAATGAGTAGGGAAATGGAATTCCGTAGAATGGAGTTTGAAAAGTAACCAAATACGCATGATATATCACAATTAAATATGTGAAGTTAAAAAGTCAGGCTTCAGTTTATATTCCGTTTTAGTGTTTAACATGTATACACGCAAATGAATTCTATTGAGGAAATCAGGAGTTACATAAGAAAGAAGGTTACAGTCTATTTTTAGTATCCTCCCATTGTGAGCTTAGAATTGCAGAGAAAAAGTCCTCAGCCTTTGTTTGTTTAACCCCATCTGTGTCCCATTACCTACATCCTTTGAAGGTTCCCATTTCTTCCTAGAATTCTCATTCCCAATTCTTTCTCCATAGTGAATGTTGACGTGTTAGGAACCTCTCTTTTTCTGTTCTTTTGTTAGTCTAGTAATAATTTCTAGCTTTTCGGAAGCGAAAGATGCCAGGAATTGAACAATGTATTTATAGTGAAAAAAATTAAATTCTTTATTACAGTATTTATAACCAGATAACTGTAGAGTGATAAGAGTCAGTATTATTAGGGATATACTGTGAGTCAAAGCCTCTCTTTTACATAAATATTATATAGACAGATACATAGGTAGATGGATATGGATATAGATAGATAGATAGATAGATATAGATAGATAGTTATAGGTAGAGATATATATAATATACACATATATACACATATATATTTACACATATATAAATACACACTTATATGTATACATATTTATGTTCACCTAAACGTACACACACACATATATATATATATATATATATATATATATATATATATATGTATATATACATATCACACATATATAAAGACATATATTTTTAAAAGGTTTAAAAGGGACTATTTTTCATAGTATATTCCCAATCCTACTTATGTACCTGTTGAAAAATGTATGTTGTTTCCACTTGCCTTCTTTGGCTCACATTTTTCCTTTTCTTTTTTGTCTTAAGCTCATGCTTGATTGATTGGTCATTTGTTTTTGTTTTTGTTTTTGTTTCCTTTTTCCCTCTTCTCACCCCGTGCTTTTTACGGTATTTTCAAAATTTTTTCAAAGTTTATTTATTTTTGAGACAGAGAGAGACACAGAGTGCAAGCGGGGTAGGGGCAGAGACAGAGAGAGACACAGAATCCAAAGCAGGCTGCAGGCTCCGAGCTGTCAACACAGAGCTCAAAGTGGGGCTGATAACCACAAACCGTGAGATCATGACTCATGAGCTGAAGGTGGATGCTGAACTCACTGTGCCACATATGTGTTCCCCGCACCAGGCTCGTTTTTAATGGTTTACCCCTACCCTAATTTGTCCTTGCAGAAACGATTTCTTTAGTGTCTGTTCTTTTAGTACATCACTTTCTGTCAACTCCATTGTCAACATATTGGTTATGGAATTCTACTGTCTGTGTGTGGTTTCCATCCAGGACTCGTTGCCCCACAAGGTTTATTATTCTTGTTTTTCTCTTTCTTGGAAGGGGCTGAGCTAAATGTTTTTGAAATGTTTGCATTTCTCTTGGAAAGGGAGGGAGAGAGAGAAAGAATGAGCAAGTGCTCGTTGTTGTGATCTGACAATATGCAAGGTATGATCTCAGTCCTTTTATATTTGTGGAGGGCTGTTTTGTGACCCAGGATGTCACTTGGAGACATTGGAGAATGTTCTATATGCACTTAAGAAGAATGTGCGTTCTACTGCTGTTGGGTGAAAAGATCTTAATATATCGGTGTTGATACCCGTGTATATAAATGTATATATATGAGGCCAATATATATCTATGTATATCTGAATACATCTGGTCCAGTGACACATTGGATCAGTGTTTCCTTACTGATTTTCTGCCTTGACGATCCACCTTTTGCCATGAGTGGAGTCTTAAAGTCGTCTACAATCATGGTATTTGTATGTATACATTTAATCATGTTTGTGAGTAATCGATTCATACGTGTGGGCGTTTCACTTTGGGGCCATAAACATTTGCAGTTGTTAGCTCCTCTTGATGGATAGACCCCTTAATTACGACCCAATGCCCTTCTGAATCTGTTACTACAGTCTCTGGTTTAAAATCTAGTCTGTCTGGTGGAGGTGTGGCGACTCCAGCTTTCTTTTGACTTCTAGTAGCATGATAGGTGGTTCCCCATACCTTCACTTTGAACCTGGAGGTGTCCTGGGGTCTAAAATCAGTTTCTTGTTGACAACATATAGATGGATCTTGTTGTTTGGTTTTGTTTTGTGTTTTACCCATTCTGATTCCCTTTGTCTTTTGACTGGGGCATTGAGTCCATTCACATTCAGAGTGATTAGTTAAAGATATGGATTTAGTGTCATTGTGTTATCTGAAGGTTTCATGCTTTTGGTGAGGCCTCTGGTCCTTTGTAGTCTCTGCTGCTTTCCACTCACAGAGTCGCCCGTTAGGATCTCCCGCAGGGCTGGTTTAGTGGTCATGAACTCCATGAGGTGTTGTTTGTCTGGGAAAGCCTTTCTCTCTCTTTCTATTCTAAATGTCAGCCTTGCCTGGGAAGGGATTCTTCGCCGCAGATGTTCCCATTCAGCACATTGACCGTTTCCTACCCCTCCCTTCTGCCCTGCCAAGTTTCTTTGGACAGGCCTGCTGCTAGCCTTACGTGTCTTCCCTTGTCGATTAAGACCCGTTTGTCCCTAGCTGCTTTCAGAATCCTCTCCTTATCTTTGTAGTTTTCCAGTTTCGCTATGGCATGTCGTGGTGTTGACCTGGGTTTGTTGATTTGGAAAGGAATTCTCTGTGCCGCCAGGACTTGGATGCCCGTTTCCTTCCCCAGATGAGGGAAGCTCTCAGCTATAAGTTGTTCCAAAAAAACCTTCTGCCCCTTTCTCTCACTCTTCTTCTTCTGGGACTCCTAGGATGTGGCTAATATTTCATCTCACTGAATCACGTAGGTCTCTAGTACCTGCCTCGTGATCTAGTCATTTCCTTCCTTTCCTTTCCCTGCTTCATCTTTGTCCACAATTGTATCTTCTGTTTCACCGATTCTGTCTGCTGCTTCTCCCGTCCTTGCTGTCACTGCATCTAGTTTACTTTGTATCTCCTTTACACCATTTCATGTTCAGCGTTCATCGTGACGATTCCTTAGGTCCTTGATCTCTGAAGCAGGAGATTGTCTGCTGTCTTCTATGCGTGGTTTCAAGCGCAACTATGCGTCTTATGAGTGTCATTCCAAAAATGTGCTCACCTATATGGTTTCTGTCTCTTTTGCGCCCTTCTCTGGCTGTCCTTTCTTCCCGGAATTTTTTTTGAGGGGAATTCTCCGATTTCGTCGTTTTGGCTAGATTCCTGCCCTTTATGTGTGTTAATCGCTTGTTCTGTGTCCCACACCTGCGAGTACTACTGTAATAAAAAGAGCCCCTACACTGTCCAGGGCCTGGCAGTTGAACAAATTTTTTTTGAGTGTGTTGTGTGCACTCTTTGGGTGCGTCTTTGGCTGCTGTCCTCGCTACTTGGAGTGGCGGTTTGGGCCTTCCACCAGGTGTGCTTTGATTTGTTTGTTGAAGTAATCCTGGAAAAAAGGGGAAGAAGGTGGGGAAGAATCCTTAGCCCAAACAAAAAGAGAAATGACTGGAGTTGAAAAAAAGACCAGGAAGTGACTCAAAGGAGCTATAGGGCTTAATCCAGAAAGAGAGGGAGGAAAATGAAGAAGGAGATCTAGAAAAGTATAGAGAAAATGTACAATCAAACAAACAAAGAACCAGAACAGAGGAACAAAGGAAAAAAATATATAGATATATCTCTATATATCTATGTATAGATATATAGGTATATATTAAGATATATAGATAAATGTAGATATATAATTAGTTTTGACCCACGTGAACTCGAGACTACTAGGCTGTTTCCAAAGGGAGAAGGGGAAAGAGGAGAGTAGAAAGAGAAAAAAGGGAAAAGAGAAGAAAGGGAAAGCAAAGGAAAGAAAAGATGGGCGCTTGGGTGGCTCAGTAGGTGAAGCGTCTGACTCTTGAATTTGGCTCACGTCATGTTGTCACTGTGGGTGGGTTCGGAACCCCCAACAGGTTCTGCAGTGAGAGCATGGATCCTGCTCGGATTCTCTCTCTCTCCCTCTCTCTGCATCTCTTCTGCTTGATCACTCACTCTCTCTCTCTCAAAATAAAGAAATAAACATTAAAAAAGAAAAGGAAAGACAAAAGAATAATAACTCAAATGAAAACAAACAAACAAACAAACAAACAAACAAACAAACTAAGATAGAAAACCGGAGGAGAGTTGTCTATTGGTGCCTGGGACCGGTGGCTGTGCTGGTCTAGAGCAGGGGCTGTCTGGTCCCATCAGTGTCAGTCTCACTCCTATAGAGAAGCAGTTACGAGGCACAGAGTGTCAGGGTTTGGTGTAATGGGCCTGCCTTCACTGAGGCTCACTGTCCATTCCCTGAAGCCCCACGATGTTGGTCATGGGGAGAGACATGGCGACACCCCATCTATCCTGCCCACACGAGGTGTCTCAAAACTCACTGTTTAGGCTATCCTCACGGAATAGCCTGGGGAGCTGGCTTGCCTTGCTGCACAGTCCCCTGTGCCACCCGAGCACTGAGCTGGGATTTAAAACCCTGTAGGATCCCGCTTTGCTCGGACCTGGTAGTGGAGTTGCGCCACTCTGCCCAGTGGACAGAGGGCCTCTGGCTCGTGCCTGCATGGTCTTTTTCCCTTGGGCAGGGCAATACCTCCCCTTTCCACCATACTCAAGGTGTTCTCTCCCAGTGTAGCCCTGAGATTGCTACCAAGCCTAGGGGCGGCTCCCTCCCCACCAGGCATGGGAGGTGGTAGCTCTGGTCGAGAGAAAGTGTGGCCGCCTTGAAAATTCTGTTTTTTACCCTCTAAGGCTGTTTTCCAAAGTAGAAACTGGCTCTCTGGACCTCTCCTTGGTCTGTGGTCCGGACAGGCTTTCTCATATCCAAATGCACGTCCCACAGCCTCTCTCTGTCTCTGCCTTCCTTTCGTTTCTCCACCAAAGGCCTTCCCCCACTCCATGCCTGTGCTGCCCATTTTATTTCTCCCAATTCTCATACACACCCTTCTGTCCCGCCAAGCTGTCACTCTGCACCTGTGGAGATTTTTCTGTCCCTCTGCAGCCTGTATTCCTGGTATTCCAAGTGTTGTGACCTCAATACTGCTGTGTTTGAGGGACAAGGGGAATTCTGATCCCCTCCCCTGCCATCTTAACTCCCCCCTCCACCTTTTGCTTTGCTTTTCGCAATTTCAAAGTTGGCTGCCTAATCGACTAAGTCACCCAGGCCCCCCAAAGAATACTTGTTTTCGATGGGAAGATGTTCAAAGGCCAATAAAATGGCCCTTGTGTCCAGAAAAGAATGGAAAGTTAGAATGGGTTTTTGATGTTCTCATTTGGGGCTATAATAAGTTCCCGTAAGCTCTTAGCGATGACATCATAAAGGTATACATTTGACCCTTGAACAAGATGCGTTTGGAATGTGGGAGTCCACATACATACAGATTTTTTTCAATAAATACAGTACCATCCTGTAAACATATTTTCTCTTCCTTATGATTTTCTTTTTCATCTTGTTTTTTTTTTTAATTATTCATTTTGGGAGAGTGAGAGAGGACAGAGCACGTGAGTAGGGAAGTGGGGACAGAGAGAGAATTTTCATCAGGCTCCACACTGTCAGCGTTCAACTCAGGAAGTATAGATCATGACTTGAGCCAAAGTCAAGAGCCTGACCCTGAACCGACAGTGCCACCCAGCACCCCTTCCTTACGATTTTCTTAGTAACCTTTCCTTCAGTTTATAGTGTAAAAATACAGTATGTAATACATATAACAGGGAAAACATGCATTAATCGACTGTGTATATTGTTGGTAAGCTCAGCATTCTGTTATCCTAACCCTGACCTCCCACGCTCAGTTTACAGAGTCAATGGCCAAATTAGGCCGAAAAGGTAGATTAGACCTAGAGAGCATATACAAGCAATTCTGCTTTAACGTTCTGGTTTTCAATACATATATACTTTTTGATTTTTAAGTGTGATTGCTTTTAAAGTAGGAAATTCAGTAGGAATTTTTGTTTTTTTTTATTTGGTTTTGAGGTTTCAAAAGATATTTGTGGATTGTCGAGGGCATGGCCATCAGAGCCCGTAACCCTTGCTTTGTTCAAGGGCCAACGGTATAGTGATTGGGTACTTTTGAGATCTTCTCAGTGAGATTAGTGTAAATGTTTTGACCTTAATTAATTGGTCCTTGTATACTGAGTACGTACCAAGCAGTTAGCTGCTGAGTGTACAAGTGGAGGGTTTAGGTTGTTGTGGTCGGAGCAGAAAAGTAAGTCAACAGCAGTCTGTTAGAAGTCACAATAAAGGCTTCATCGATAGGAAATGGACAATGTTAGTTGAGAGAATATTGGGGGCGTTTGTAGTGAGGATGAGGATGAGAGTGGGAGTGGGAATTTTGGTAGCCAGAAAAGATCTGAGAGTGGCAAAAGGTGCCAAGTGAAAGATGAGAAGGCCCAGTCGTGTAGACCGTGGCGAGGGACATTCTGGACAGAGAGGACCACGGATCATCATTTTACTCCAACGCCTTAGAGAGACCAAGCTGTAGGAAGGCTCACTCCATCATCATAATCATTATTATTATTGTTGTGTGTAAAAAAGAAAATGTGCATAGTGAAATGAGTGCTTGGCACATTTTAGGTGACTGAGACATACATGTTCTTATACTTGCCGTTTGAATGCTTACTACACATTCTGAAGAGTTCCATACCTATATCTACATTGTTTCTGCTACTAGTTCATCACAATTTTAAGAAAAGTTTCTCTTCCAACCTTGCCGTTCGATCCAACCCTTCTTTCGTCAAGAAAAAGGTCAAGCCTGTGTTTACCTAAACGAAGCAGCAGCTTCGACAGTGTTTTGTTGATACACAACATGATATACTCCAAAGTTTCTGATCATGTGAGGTATGAATTGACACTGAAACAAATGTCTGCCATTTTATTAGAAGCAGTTTTCCTTTATAGCAAGTACACTTTTAAAGATTCTGTTTCAAAACTTATTTCAAATGTCCTTTCATTTTGGTCAGGAATGCAAAGGAAGGGGTTTTGTTAGTTCCTTTTTGAAATCTGCATACAAGCCAGGCTTCTGCCTTTGAAAGTATTTATTCTGGCCTTCCATGATCCGTTTAGAGAGTCAATAGCCAAATGAAGATTCAAAGGGACGCTGAATCAAGAGAGCATATATGAGGTTTTGTATTTAAATGTTTTGGTGTTCAATACGGTTTTCTTATTTGTAAGTCTGATTGTTATTAAAGTCATAAATTCAGATATTTTCTTGGAAAAGGATTAGGAAGTCTTCACGCAACTCATTACTGATGCTACTTTTAACAGAGTATGTCTGAGAAGCCCAACAAATATGTCCCTCATGTCTCTGGAGCTGTGGATCAGAAAGGGCAAAGTATATTAAATGGACAAGTAGAAGGTAAGCACTGTATTTTATTCAAAGGTCATTTGACAGAATGTTGATTGAAAACAGGAATACTGATATATTCTAATATCTAAAGAAAACGGCCTGTTAAGTGCATAGGAAAGAGAAAGAGATGTGAAAAGGAGATAAGTTGCATATCGTATGTGGTGTCAGCAACAGATTAAATTGAGAGTGCCACCAAAGGAGCTAAATGACTAGTTCCCTTTCAAGACACTGGAAGGCCTAAGGAACCTCAGGAAAGAAGAGACGAGCCAAACAGGGAATGATGTGAATGGCGGAGACTACAGGGAGTAAATGAAGGAAAGTAAGCCGGTGTGTATTGTGTTTCTACTGGAAGGTGGTAAAATACACTAGTTCTTTAAAGGGAAGAGCAGACTATTTAAAATGCAGCAACACTATCAGGTGAGCTTCTCGTACCAGAATTTGCCAGAGTGGTATCCCCAAATGTTCCCACTCTTACTGTGATCCTCACTGTTGGCAAGACATTAAGGACTGACCTAGCTGATGATGCAGAGTTATGTCCTAACTACCATGGGTGAACATAAGCATTTGTAGTCAATGATAAATGTATATACGTTAATGCCTTATAAAATGGGGGTACTTCATACGGTAGTATCATTTAGGGCAAAATAAGAGAATTGGAAGGAGGGTCAGATAGGGAGACATCAAGATAACTCATCTGACATTTTGGATGCCGTATTTGTGGCTTTTGATTATTTTGGCAATAACTGCCTTTAATAGGTGAACTATATTTTTAATGTTCTAGGAACATAAGGGAAAGAAACAAAAGAACACTATAATCAGTAGTATGTTTTCATATTCTGTCTGACAGTTCTGATTGTTGTAGAATGATCCCTGTTACTTCTTTGATTCCTACCTGCCAGAAAAATGAACTAAGTCCTAGGTAGTTGGAGAAAATTAACTGATTTTTCATATTTCAGAGAACTTTTATATGGTAGAACATAGGGGCAATCACCAGGATTTGCTCTCTCCCTCTGTTTGTTTTTTTTTTCAGAGTAAAATAAGATTGTTGCTTGTTTCACACTTTCTGACATCATGATTTCATCTATTCCTTTTAAACCTTTCTTCAAATGGATAAATAGGGATGTAGGAATTTTCAAGGCAAATACCAAGAAAAGAGATTCCAGGAAAGGTATTCTGTGACATAACCTTCTGACTGTAACCACGTGAAAGACATCAACCGAAATAATAAAATTGCATATAATGCAGTTGTGTTAGAGGCATCCCAATGACACCCAGATTTGATTATTCACTAGAAGAGCTCACAGGACTCAGCATATAGTTGTAGTCATGCGTGTGGCTTGGTATGGGGACAGGCTAGAAAGGCCAATGAGCACCGAGCAATGGTGTATGGGGTGAAGGCCAGAGGAAACCAAGCGCAGGCTTCCAGGAATCCTTTCTCTATGGAGTTAGCAGGATGTGCTAAATTCCTCCAGCATGAAATTAGGACAGCACAAGTGAAATGTTGTCTGCCAGTACGAGGCTTATGGATACTCAGTGCCCGAGGTTTTCATCAAATGCTAATCACATAGGCATCTTCTCCTTAGCATGTCCCCAAATTCCAGGTTTCCACCAAGGAAATCAAGTGTACAGCCTTAAGGACATTGCTTGTACCAGCACTTAGGCACAGTGAACCACTCTTAACCAGCTAGGGAATGGTGGGAACCCTCCTGAAATCCAAGATCCCAGGGAACCACCAAGGGCCAGTCATTCAAGTAGGATGTTCTGAGGGTAGCCATCTTTGGCCTGCTGGATGAAATCTGTTCTGCATAGGAATTATAGCCCTGACGTCATTTTTGGTGGTGTCTTCAAATTTTGTTTTGCTAGCATGGAGCATGATGGCTACCATGGTACTGGTTTCAGTTTCATCATCCATATGAAGTAGGTATTTGTATAAAAATTACAAGGGCAATATGAGGTCATTATAATCTTTTTTTTATGTGATTAAGCTTTCATTATGATTCTTACGTATGATCAACATAATGATTTTTGATTTAAAATTAGAATGAAAATCTCGTAATTATATGGAAAACCCAGGTTTGATTCCTATGGTGCTGAACCCCTGTTTATAGGTATAAGATTTTGGATCATATTCATCAATTGTTTTGTTGCCTAAGTATACAAATAACCGTTGTATTTTTGTGTTTTGTGTATGCATTTTCATACACTTCCAAATGGGAGACAGTACCCCTATTGTGTTACTTTGATCTCTATTTTAATGTTCAAGGTGACTGTATCATGAGTTGGTATATGCTAAGAGTAGCTTCAATGGAAACCATATTTTGTTGTTTTTGTTGTTTCATACATTTAATAAGCCTGATGTTTTACATCAGTTTTAAGTTCACAGCAAAATATAATAGGAAATACAGAGAGTCTGCATATACCATACCATGCTCCCGTACACGCCTAGCCTCCCCTGTTGTTAACATCTTGCACGACAGTGGTGCATTTTTAGTAGGAATTTTTTATTTCAGTTCCTTGGTTTAGTTTTGAGTGAGAGAGCATGCATGCGTGTGAGCAGCCAAGGGGCAGAGGGAGAGGGGGGAAAGAATCCTGTGCTGTCAGCCCAGAGCCTGATGCAGGACTTGATCCCATGAACTGTGAGATCATGACCTGAGCTCAGATCCAGAGTTGGACGCTGAACCGACTGAGCCACCCAGGCACCCTGACAACAGTGGTGCATTTTCTATGGACACGAACTCTTCATTTGGAGGCCAAGTCTCTAATTTGCATTAGTGTTCAGCCTTGGTGTCATACGTTCTATGAGTCTTAACAAATGTGTAATGATGTGAATCCACCTTTGTGGTATCGTGTGAAAGAGTTCCACTGCCTTAAAAGTCCTCTGTGCCGTGCCCGTTTCTCCCTACATTCACCCCAACCCTTAGCTCCATAGCCTTGCTCTTTCCAGGTGTCATATAGTTAGAATCATAGAGTGGATGTCTTTGAATGTTTAGAAAGTGAAAATATCCTGGTAATTGAATGTAGGCATTCAAGATATTCTTTGCCCTTTGTTTTGTTTAGTTGCTCATCAGTAGAGGATCTGATGACCTCTGCCTTCCATGACAAAAAGTATGATTTCTCTAGCTGTGTGTCACCTAATGGGGAGGGTTGAGAAAAATGACCTCATGAACCACTACAGAGCACTCACATTGGGATCATCCTCCTCTGTGATGTGCGGCGGGTCTAGATAGACTCTCTAGCAATGGAAGGAGACAGCCTCAAGAGGTTAGAACTATATCAAAGTGGAATGCCAAATCTTTCCTTCTTACCTTGCCATTGGAAATAAGGCCAGGGAGAGTCTGTTTGCTATTGTTTGGCCACGCTGCCAAGTACAATAGCTATAGAGCACACGTTGTGAGGGGATGTTTCCTCCTAAAACTGAAGAGTGTCTGCTGAAGAGCTGGGGAAGTTCTGCCGTGTTACAGCAAAATAAAGATATTCTCTTTCAATTCCTCTAGTAGTGGAAGTCCAGAAAAATCATGCTAGCTTCAGTCTGACATTGTCAGCTCATGATAATCATTCTCCGAACGATACCCGTTTCCTCCAGTGTCACAGTGTCGGTCAGCGATGGCCATTGTAAACATCAGTTCCCCTGTAGGTGTCAAATTCTGATAAAACCCATTCTTGGTTTTGGTCAATATAGAGGAGAAAGTAAGATTTCTTAGTGCTTTAAGCCTACGAATGGTATAATTACCATTCAGTGTAGTGTGGTTTCCAGGTGTGGTCCGAAAGCAATACTTTTTGACAAATCATAAGCCGTACACTTGTAATTTTCCTCTATTTATCGATTGTCGATTTAACATGTATTTTGCTTTCTTCTTTAGGAGCAGATAAGAATGCTGAGGAAGATTCTAGAGCCAGGTAGGATTTTTATGGATTTGTAAAAATGACATTTGCTGGGGCACCCGGGTGGCTCAGTCGGTTAAGGGTGTGACTCTTGATTTCAACTGAGGTTTGTGAGTTCAAGCCCCACGTCGGGTTTTGCGCTGACAGCCTCCTTGGGATATCTTTCCCGATTTCTGTGGGCACTCACTCTCAAAGTATAAAGGAATGAAATGAAATGAAACGGATAATGAAAGGAAAGGAAAGGGAATGAATGAACTGAAAATTATGTGTCTCCTAAGGGAACGCAGAGAACAAAAGCAGTTGTTGCGTGTTCTACACTGGACCAGACACTATATCCTATGGGTAACATCTGTTCCGTTATATAGTCATTGTATAGCTTTGCCAAGTAGCTGTGCTATTGTAGCCTACATTTTATTCCTTTGTCAACTGTGGTTCAGGGAGGTTGATGACTCGACCATGATTCCATAGTTCACGGGTTGCTGAGGGGCTTTGCCCATCAGCCCGTGAAGCTTCCACATCCATTCCCTGGTTCCTCAGCAGCACTGAGATGAAGATACAGATCCTAGGGCAGATCAACTCAGAATGTCAAAGGTAATGATGTCGGAACACTAATTTAGGGTTTGCTTAAGAACCCAGGTTAGTCCAAGCATTTGGCCTCATATATTTGACCACTAGTGCCAACAAAAGTCATTAGTGCAGTGGTAACTAGTCCCTTGTTTTTACCATCCGAGATTTTAGGGTGGATGTCAGCTATGGCCATGGTGTCAAGGCTTTTACATAAAAAGCAAGATGTCGTCAGGCAACTCCTTAGATGTAGTGATATCCCCTCTTCTTGAGACAAATGAGTTTTCTGTAAGGGAAGGATATCTAGTTGTAGACCATGTTACATTAATTAAACTCACTCTCTATTTCGAGGATATTGCTATATGATTCTCTGTTGCCTAAGTTCCCAGGCTGGTTTCCCTTTGGGCTAGTATCCTTGTCTAGTTCTAAGAAGCTTTTTGGTTTTTTTGGAGTTGTTTTTTTTTTCCAATGACTTTTTGTACTGTGTTTTTGCCTTTTGACTTTCTTCTCTTTTTTCCTTGGTATTTCTTCTTCTTTTTTTTTTTCCAATAATTTCCCCACTTCTTCCAGCTAAGGACTCTCCATTTTTCCAGAGGCCAAATCAAAAGCACTTAGAGTCTCCAGATGTAGGGATCCTCAGAGATTAATTCTTCAAAACACCCTCTGGTGTGTCAACCTATGTTTAACCTCCTTGCCCAATGGTTGTTTCCCTGGAGAATTTGAAACTCAAAAGAGATTGAAGTGACCTATTGGGATATGATAAGTGACAGAAATGCGACTTAAATTCTGGTTTTCTTTCTTTCTTTCTTTCTTTCTTTCTTTCTTTCTTTCTTTCTTTCTTTCCTTTCTTCCTTCTTTTTTTGTCTTGATCTTGCAGGGAACTGTTTTAATAATAGAAGCCTGGGGAGTGGGTCTAATGAATACAATGAAGGAGGGTAAGAATCGAATTAGCAGAGGAGACCAGGTTTCAAGGAGAACAACACTGAGTTGGTTAGGAATACGAGTTTGAGAAAAGATGTCAGAATATGGGGGGGTTATGCCAAGTGAGATAAAGGTGAATGACAGGAATGAAGGACCCAGGATTAGGGGAGTTGTTTAGAAAGACATATTCAAATAGAGAGTTCAAGAGGGTCGTGACCAGGTTTCTGCTTTTGTGTGTGTTGGTTTCATTGAAGGTGCGAGCATACCTCAGATTTTCTGATGAGAGAGATTAAAAATCATTTGAGCTTCTGGGCAGAGTCTGTTTACAGCAGATAGAAATATGATATCCCCTACTTCCACCCCAACTGAGGGAGGATAGCTTAGATCCTCTCAAGGAATTGGGGGTGGGGGTGGAGATTCCGAACATCAGAGATGTATGGCCCAAGGCAAGCTGTCTCCTCACTCCACCTCTTTTCCTCAATCTGTGATGCCCTTCCCATGTACTTGTAGGGCTGGGCAGGGGTAGGTCTGACTTGTCAAATCAGTAAGGGAGCTTCATCTGGATCGGTGATAACATGCCTATGTTGAGGTGACTGTGTGGATGAGTGAGACTCCCAATTCGCTTGTTCTCCAGGAGCAGGACATGGTTCCTACCCTCGGTCATTGGAGCCCATCCTTGTTGTAGGAGTGTATGGCTTCATAGGCTAAAGATTGAAAGGTTGGGGAATGCCACAGAACCGTGCCAAAGAGTGATGTAGGAGTGGGAGCTCATAGGGAAGAAAATATTCAGGCAGCGTATAGAGAAATAGAGGCACAACTACCGGGACCATTTTGATCACAATCTCCCTCCTTGGGTAGCTGAATGCCCCTGAAGGCTTGGAGTGTCTTGCTAGTTATTATGGACCTAAATAAGGCAAGACCAGTGTGGGAACAAAGTTGGCCTTGGGAACTTTGAGTCTGTCAATCTCTAGTTAGTACTACCACTCATAACGTAGAAACCTAAACTTTGATACGTTTACTTAAACGGAGGTCTACGTGACACACAATGTAATATGTGATGCAACAACTCTGGATGTTTCACCGTGATCGCCATAAGCATAGCTCCCATCTGTCAATGTATGAGGCTATTAGGATACCACTGACTAGATTCCCTATGCTGTACCTTTGAGCCTTGTGATTTATTCATTCTATAACTGGAACCCTGAACTTCCCTCTCCCCTTCCCCCATTTTGTCCATCCCCCCACCTCCCCTCCCTTCTGGCAAGAGTCAAATCTCTGCATTTATGGTTCTGTTTCTGCTTTTGCTCTGTTTGTTCATTTATTCCCCTTTTTACATTCTGCACAGAAGTGAAATCATACAGGATTTGTGTTTCTCTGTCTGACTTATTTCACTTACCCTCATGCCATCTAGGTACATCCATGATGTTGCAGATGGCAGGATCTCATTCTCATTTAGAGCTGCATAATATTTCATTGTGTGTGTGTGTGTGTGTGTGTGTGTGTGGTCTCTTCATGTATTGGTGGACACTTGGGTTGCTTCCATATCTTGTCTATTGTAAATAATGCTATAATAAAGATAGGGGTGTGTATATCTTTTCAAATTAGTATTTCCATTTCCCTTGGGTAAATAAATACCCAGTAGTGGAATCACTGGATCCTATGGTATTTGTGTTTTTAATTTGTTGAGGCCCCTCCATACTGGCTTTCACTGCGGCGATACCAATTTACATCCCATGACCGGTGCACAAGGGTTGTTTTTTCTCCACACCCTGAGCTACCCTTGTTGTTTCCTGTGTGTGGAAACTGAGCCATTCTGACAGATGTGAGGTGAGAAGTCATTGTGGTAAGGTTTACACATTTAATTTTCAACCATTTCAGAGCATTCCCTGCCTGTCATATTTGGTTATGGAAACTGAGACTGGGTCTTTCCTGGAGATTTCACAGGTTAGGAGAGGTCGAGGCCAAATAGAGAACAGAAAGCTTTTTTTAAAACAGGGTCCAAATTGTGAAAGACCTGTACTCTGGAAACCGTAAAACACTGATGAAGGAAATTGAAGGTGACGGAAAGAAAGAGAAAGACATCCGATGCTCACAGATGGGAAGAATACATATTTTTAAAGTGTCTACACTACCCAAAGCCATCGACAGATGTCATGCAATCCCTGTCAACATACCAACAGCATTTGTCACAGAGCTACACAAACAATCCTAAACGTTGTATAGAACCACAAAAGACGTTGAATGGCCAAAGCAACATTGAAAACGAAGAAACCTGGAGGTATCGCAATCTCAGCTTTCAAGTTCTATTCCAAAGCTGTAGTATTCCAAACAGTATGGTGGGTACTGGCGTACAAAATAGCCTCATCGCTCAGTGGAATAGGACCGCAAACCCAGACATAAATCCACCACTGTATGGTCAGTTCATCTTCCACAAACAGGAAAGACTATCCAGTGGGGAAAAGGCAGTCTCTTCACCAAATGGTGTGGGGACAACTGGACAAGCCACATGCCAAAGAATGAACCTGGACCAATTTCTCTACCATATCCACAAATAAACTCAAAATGAATTAAAGACCTAAGTGTGAGACTTGAAACCATAAAAAAAAAAAAAATCCTTGACGAGAACACAGGCCGTCATTTCTCAAACTTTGGCTGTAGCCACATTTTACTAGTTATGTCTCTTGAGCCAAGGGAAATAAAGCAAGAATAAAGTTTGGGGACTATATCAACCTACGAAGCTTTTGCACAGTGAAGGAAACAGTCAAACCTGAAAGGCAACCTCTGGAATGGGAGAACAAATTTGGAAATATTTGGCAAATCCAGTAAAGGGTTAGTATCCACAATGTCTAAAAACTTGACACATGTCAACATCACCCCCCTCCAAAAAAGCCCAGTTTACAAATGAGCAGTACACATAACCAGACCCTTTTCCAACGACAACATACAGATGGTCAACAGACACATGAAAAGATGCTCCCCCAAACTACAACGAGATACCACGTCACACCTGTCAGAATGGCTACACTCCAAGACACAAGAAGCTAGTGTTCGCGAGGATGTGGAGACAAAGGAAACCTCTTGCACCGTTGGTGGAAATGCAAATGGGTGCGGCCCCTGTGGAAAACAGTATGCAGGTTCCTCAAAAAATTAAAAACAGAACTCTCCTATGATCCAGTAATTGCACTACTGGATACTACCCAAGAGAATACAAAAACATGAATTCCACGGGACACACGCACTCCTGTGTTTATTGCGGCATTATTTCCAACAGCCAGCGCAAGCGTCCATTGACAGCTGAGTGAACGAAGAAGAAGCCCTACATGAATGTATGTGTGTGTGTATATGTATATCCATACACACACACACACACACGCACACACGCACACACACATGCACACACACACACTGTAATATTACTCAATCATAAAACAATGAAATCTTGCCATTTGCAATCACCTGGATGGAGCCTGAGGGTAGTATGGTAAGCAAAGTCAGGGAAAGACAAATACCATATGATTTTACTCATGTAGCACTTAAGAAACAACAAACGAGCAAAGGGAGGAAACAAAAGGGGAGACAAACCAAGAAATAGGCTCTTAACTGCAGAGAAGAAACGGATGGTTGTGGAGAGCAGGTGAGTGGTGGGAAAGGTGAAAGAGATGATGGGGATGAATGAGTGCCCTTGTCATGATGAGCACGGGGTGAGTATGGAGTTGGTGAATCACTATATTGTACAACTTAAACTACTATAACTCTGGATGTTTCTATTACTGGAATTAAAATAAAACTTAATGACAAAACCAGAGGCCAACTTTTCATTATACCAAGAAACTTCGTGGAATAAACAGATAGGTGACCTTTCCCTTAACTTTTTAAAATTTTGTTTTTAAATGAATGAACATGTTTTTGTTGTATTTTTTTGCTCTAAAGGCTTTCTGACAAACCTGGTCCTGACGATTCATGGTCTACCTCATCTAGCGAAGACTTAGATTTTGGTACCAAGGTAAAGTACCCTCCCGTGAAACTCACTTTCCTGCTCTGAATTGAGTTTTCTCCCTTATTCACTCTGAAAATTTAAGAGGAGCCTGTGTATCATCATTTTATGTGTGTCATGGAAAGTTAGCAAGGACAAACCACTCTACAGATACATGACGCGTTGAATGTTTTGTTTTGTTTTGTTGTACTTTGGTAAATCCTACAGGTGGAGGCTGATAAATGAATGGGCTGGAAAATATATAATGACCGTCAAATTATATTGGGAAAAGCTTTCCCACAATGGAGGCAATATGACGTTTGCTTAAGGATAAGGATTCTTACTGTGATCATAACATGACTGATAATACTCATGCCTAAATGAAACCTGATTGGGTCCAAGTATCTATTGTAGGTTGCCCCCCGCCCCGGGCACGTTTTATTTTGGTGAGATACAGCATTTTCCTTTGGCTCTATCCTTTGTTCTCCATTTAGAATAAAATCATATTAGAAAATGTAGAAATTTAGATGTTTACATTATTTCTCAACATTTACCTTACAAAGGTGTTCTCCTGTAGTTTTGAAATAACTCCATGAGGGGTAAGTTAAAATTGTGCATCTCCCCGAAGAATACGTATTTTGCTGAAAAGAGTAGCTCTATGGGCAGAGGCTCTTCATAGCCAAGGTGTCAAATTTCTAATTTCAGAAATCTTGCCCATTCTAGCTTTGAACACTATCTCCTCCTAGTCCTTGTGTCAGATTCTAAAATTTAAAGTTTCAGACATCTGATATTTGTTTCAGTATTCATTTCAAAGCCCCTAAATCATGATAAGCTCCTGGAGGTTAGGGAACGCACTGGTTTGACTCCTGGAGCTCCTAAAATAAAGTCTTGCTTGGAAGAAGCAATGTCATGGTTTTTGAATGTGAACAAATGAGTAGGGAAATGGAATTCCGTAGAATGGAGTTTGAAAAGTAACCAAATACGCATGATATATCACAATTAAATATGTGAAGTTAAAAAGTCAGGCTTCAGTTTATATTCCGTTTTAGTGTTTAACATGTATACACGCAAATGAATTCTATTGAGGAAATCAGGAGTTACATAAGAAAGAAGGTTACAGTCTATTTTTAGTATCCTCCCATTGTGAGCTTAGAATTGCAGAGAAAAAGTCCTCAGCCTTTGTTTGTTTAACCCCATCTGTGTCCCATTACCTACATCCTTTGAAGGTTCCCATTTCTTCCTAGAATTCTCATTCCCAATTCTTTCTCCATAGTGAATGTTGACGTGTTAGGAACCTCTCTTTTTCTGTTCTTTTGTTAGTCTAGTAATAATTTCTAGCTTTTCGGAAGCGAAAGATGCCAGGAATTGAACAATGTATTTATAGTGAAAAAAATTAAATTCTTTATTACAGTATTTATAACCAGATAACTGTAGAGTGATAAGAGTCAGTATTATTAGGGATATACTGTGAGTCAAAGCCTCTCTTTTACATAAATATTATATAGACAGATACATAGGTAGATGGATATGGATATAGATAGATAGATAGATAGATAGATAGATATAGATAGATAGTTATAGGTAGAGATATATATAATATACACATATATACACATATATATTTACACATATATAAATACACACTTATATGTATACATATTTATGTTCACCTAAACGTACACACACACACATATATATATATATATATATATATATATGTATATATACATATCACACATATATAAAGACATATATTTTTAAAAGGTTTAAAAGGGACTATTTTTCATAGTATATTCCCAATCCTACTTATGTACCTGTTGAAAAATGTATGTTGTTTCCACTTGCCTTCTTTGGCTCACATTTTTCCTTTTCTTTTTTGTCTTAAGCTCATGCTTGATTGATTGGTCATTTGTTTTTGTTTTTGTTTTTGTTTCCTTTTTCCCTCTTCTCACCCCGTGCTTTTTACGGTATTTTCAAAATTTTTTCAAAGTTTATTTATTTTTGAGACAGAGAGAGACACAGAGTGCAAGCGGGGTAGGGGCAGAGACAGAGAGAGACACAGAATCCAAAGCAGGCTGCAGGCTCCGAGCTGTCAACACAGAGCTCAAAGTGGGGCTGATAACCACAAACCGTGAGATCATGACTCATGAGCTGAAGGTGGATGCTGAACTCACTGTGCCACATATGTGTTCCCCGCACCAGGCTCGTTTTTAATGGTTTACCCCTACCCTAATTTGTCCTTGCAGAAACGATTTCTTTAGTGTCTGTTCTTTTAGTACATCACTTTCTGTCAACTCTATTGTCAACATATTGGTTATGGAATTCTACTGTCTGTGTGTGGTTTCCATCCAGGACTCGTTGCCCCACAAGGTTTATTATTCTTGTTTTTCTCTTTCTTGGAAGGGGCTGAGCTAAATGTTTTTGAAATGTTTGCATTTCTCTTGGAAAGGGAGGGAGAGAGAGAAAGAATGAGCAAGTGCTCGTTGTTGTGATCTGACAATATGCAAGGTATGATCTCAGTCCTTTTATATTTGTGGAGGGCTGTTTTGTGACCCAGGATGTCACTTGGAGACATTGGAGAATGTTCTATATGCACTTAAGAAGAATGTGCGTTCTACTGCTGTTGGGTGAAAAGATCTTAATATATCGGTGTTGATACCCGTGTATATAAATGTATATATATGAGGCCAATATAGATCTATGTATATCTGAATACATCTGGTCCAGTGACACATTGGATCAGTGTTTCCTTACTGATTTTCTGCCTTGACGATCCACCTTTTGCCATGAGTGGAGTCTTAAAGTCGTCTACAATCATGGTATTTGTATGTATACATTTAATCATGTTTGTGAGTAATCGATTCATACGTGTGGGCGTTTCACTTTGGGGCCATAAACATTTGCAGTTGTTAGCTCCTCTTGATGGATAGACCCCTTAATTACGACCCAATGCCCTTCTGAATCTGTTACTACAGTCTCTGGTTTAAAATCTAGTCTGTCTGGTGGAAGTGTGGCGACTCCAGCTTTCTTTTGACTTCTAGTAGCATGATAGGTGGTTCCGCATACCTTCACTTTGAACCTGGAGGTGTCCTGGGGTCTAAAATCAGTTTCTTGTTGACAACATATAGATGGATCTTGTTGTTTGGTTTTGTTTTGTGTTTTACCCATTCTGATTCCCTTTGTCTTTTGACTGGGGCATTGAGTCCATTCACATTCAGAGTGATTAGTTAAAGATATGGATTTAGTGTCATTGTGTTATCTGAAGGTTTCATGCTTTTGGTGAGGCCTCTGGTCCTTTGTAGTCTCTGCTGCTTTCCACTCACAGAGTCGCCCGTTAGGATCTCCCGCAGGGCTGGTTTAGTGGTCATGAACTCCATGAGGTGTTGTTTGTCTGGGAAAGCCTTTCTCTCTCTTTCTATTCTAAATGTCAGCCTTGCCTGGGAAGGGATTCTTCGCCGCAGATGTTCCCATTCAGCACATTGACCGTTTCCTACCCCTCCCTTCTGCCCTGCCAAGTTTCTTTGGACAGGCCTGCTGCTAGCCTTACGTGTCTTCCCTTGTCGATTAAGACCCGTTTGTCCCTAGCTGCTTTCAGAATCCTCTCCTTATCTTTGTAGTTTTCCAGTTTCGCTATGGCATGTCGTGGTGTTGACCTGGGTTTGTTGATTTGGAAAGGAATTCTCTGTGCCGCCAGGACTTGGATGCCCGTTTCCTTCCCCAGATGAGGGAAGCTCTCAGCTATAAGTTGTTCCAAAAAAACCTTCTGCCCCTTTCTCTCACTCTTCTTCTTCTGGGACTCCTAGGATGTGGCTAATATTTCATCTCACTGAATCACGTAGGTCTCTAGTACCTGCCTCGTGATCTAGTCATTTCCTTCCTTTCCTTTCCCTGCTTCATCTTTGTCCACAATTGTATCTTCTGTTTCACCGATTCTGTCTGCTGCTTCTCCCGTCCTTGCTGTCACTGCATCTAGTTTACTTTGTATCTCCTTTACACCATTTCATGTTCAGCGTTCATCGTGACGATTCCTTAGGTCCTTGATCTCTGAAGCAGGAGATTGTCTGCTGTCTTCTATGCGTGGTTTCAAGCGCAACTATGCGTCTTATGAGTGTCATTCCAAAAATGTGCTCACCTATATGGTTTCTGTCTCTTTTGCGCCCTTCTCTGGCTGTCCTTTCTTCCCGGAATTTTTTTTGAGGGGAATTCTCCGATTTCGTCGTTTTGGCTAGATTCCTGCCCTTTATGTGTGTTAATCGCTTGTTCTGTGTCCCACACCTGCGAGTACTACTGTAATAAAAAGAGCCCCTACACTGTCCAGGGCCTGGCAGTTGAACAAATTTTTTTTGAGTGTGTTGTGTGCACTCTTTGGGTGCGTCTTTGGCTGCTGTCCTCGCTACTTGGAGTGGCGGTTTGGGCCTTCCACCAGGTGTGCTTTGATTTGTTTGTTGAAGTAATCCTGGAAAAAAGGGGAAGAAGGTGGGGAAGAATCCTTAGCCCAAACAAAAAGAGAAATGACTGGAGTTGAAAAAAAGACCAGGAAGTGACTCAAAGGAGCTATAGGGCTTAATCCAGAAAGAGAGGGAGGAAAATGAAGAAGGAGATCTAGAAAAGTATAGAGAAAATGTACAATCAAACAAACAAAGAACCAGAACAGAGGAACAAAGGAAAAAAATATATAGATATATCTCTATATATCTATGTATAGATATATAGGTATATATTAAGATATATAGATAAATGTAGATATATAATTAGTTTTGACCCACGTGAACTCGAGACTACTAGGCTGTTTCCAAAGGGAGAAGGGGAAAGAGGAGAGTAGAAAGAGAAAAAAGGGAAAAGAGAAGAAAGGGAAAGCAAAGGAAAGAAAAGATGGGCGCCTGGGTGGCTCAGTAGGTGAAGCGTCTGACTCTTGAATTTGGCTCACGTCATGTTGTCACTGTGGGTGGGTTCGGAACCCCCAACAGGTTCTGCAGTGAGAGCATGGATCCTGCTCGGATTCTCTCTCTCTCCCTCTCTCTGCATGTCTTCTGCTTGATCACTCACTCTCTCTCTCTCAAAATAAAGAAATAAACATTAAAAAAGAAAAGGAAAGACAAAAGAATAATAACTCAAATGAAAACAAACAAACAAACAAACAAACAAACAAACAAACAAACTAAGATAGAAAACCGGAGGAGAGTTGTCTATTGGTGCCTGGGACCGGTGGCTGTGCTGGTCTAGAGCAGGGGCTGTCTGGTCCCATCAGTGTCAGTCTCACTCCTATAGAGAAGCAGTTACGAGGCACAGAGTGTCAGGGTTTGGTGTAATGGGCCTGCCTTCACTGAGGCTCACTGTCCATTCCCTGAAGCCCCACGATGTTGGTCATGGGGAGAGACATGGCGACACCCCATCTATCCTGCCCACACGAGGTGTCTCAAAACTCACTGTTTAGGCTATCCTCACGGAATAGCCTGGGGAGCTGGCTTGCCTTGCTGCACAGTCCCCTGTGCCACCCGAGCACTGAGCTGGGATTCAAAACCCTGTAGGATCCCGCTTTGCTCGGACCTGGTAGTGGAGTTGCGCCACTCTGCCCAGTGGACAGAGGGCCTCTGGCTCGTGCCTGCATGGTCTTTTTCCCTTGGGCAGGGCAATACCTCCCCTTTCCACCATACTCAAGGTGTTCTCTCCCAGGGTAGCCCTGAGATTGCTACCAAGCCTAGGGGCGGCTCCCTCCCCACCAGGCATGGGAGGTGGTAGCTCTGGTCGAGAGAAAGTGTGGCCGCCTTGAAAATTCTGTTTTTTACCCTCTAAGGCTGTTTTCCAAAGTAGAAACTGGCTCTCTGGACCTCTCCTTGGTCTGTGGTCCGGACAGGCTTTCTCATATCCAAATGCACGTCCCACAGCCTCTCTCTGTCTCTGCCTTCCTTTCGTTTCTCCACCAAAGGCCTTCCCCCACTCCATGCCTGTGCTGCCCATTTTATTTCTCCCAATTCTCATACACACCCTTCTGTCCCGCCAAGCTGTCACTCTGCACCTGTGGAGATTTTTCTGTCCCTCTGCAGCCTGTATTCCTGGTATTCCAAGTGTTGTGACCTCAATACTGCTGTGTTTGAGGGACAAGGGGAATTCTGATCCCCTCCCCTGCCATCTTAACTCCCCCCTCCACCTTTTGCTTTGCTTTTCGCAATTTCAAAGTTGGCTGCCTAATCGACTAAGTCACCCAGGCCCCCCAAAGAATACTTGTTTTCGATGGGAAGATGTTCAAAGGCCAATAAAATGGCCCTTGTGTCCAGAAAAGAATGGAAAGTTAGAATGGGTTTTTGATGTTCTCATTTGGGGCTATAATAAGTTCCCGTAAGCTCTTAGCGATGACATCATAAAGGTATACATTTGACCCTTGAACAAGATGCGTTTGGAATGTGGGAGTCCACATACATACAGATTTTTTTCAATAAATACAGTACCATCCTGTAAACATATTTTCTCTTCCTTATGATTTTCTTTTTCATCTTGTTTTTTTTTTTTAATTATTCATTTTGGGAGAGTGAGAGAGGACAGAGCACGTGAGTAGGGAAGTGGGGACAGAGAGAGAATTTTCATCAGGCTCCACACTGTCAGCGTTCAACTCAGGAAGTATAGATCATGACTTGAGCCAAAGTCAAGAGCCTGACCCTGAACCGACAGTGCCACCCAGCACCCCTTCCTTACGATTTTCTTAGTAACCTTTCCTTCAGTTTATAGTGTAAAAATACAGTATGTAATACATATAACAGGGAAAACATGCATTAATCGACTGTGTATATTGTTGGTAAGCTCAGCATTCCGTTATCCTAACCCTGACCTCCCACGCTCAGTTTACAGAGTCAATGGCCAAATTAGGCCGAAAAGGTAGATTAGACCTAGAGAGCATATACAAGCGATTCTGCTTTAACGTTCTGGTTTTCAATACATATATACTTTTTGATTTTTAAGTGTGATTGCTTTTAAAGTAGGAAATTCAGTAGGAATTTTTGTTTTTTTTTTATTTGGTTTTGAGGTTTCAAAAGATATTTGTGGATTGTCGAGGGCATGGCCATCAGAGCCCGTAACCCTTGCTTTGTTCAAGGGCCAACGGTATAGTGATTGGGTACTTTTGAGATCTTCTCAGTGAGATTAGTGTAAATGTTTTGACCTTAATTAATTGGTCCTTGTATACTGAGTACGTACCAAGCAGTTAGCTGCTGAGTGTACAAGTGGAGGGTTTAGGTTGTTGTGGTCGGAGCAGAAAAGTAAGTCAACAGCAGTCTGTTAGAAGTCACAATAAAGGCTTCATCGATAGGAAATGGACAATGTTAGTTGAGAGAATATTGGGGGCGTTTGTAGTGAGGATGAGGATGAGAGTGGGAGTGGGAATTTTGGTAGTCAGAAAAGATCTGAGAGTGGCAAAAGGTGCCAAGTGAAAGATGAGAAGGCCCAGTCGTGTAGACCGTGGCGAGGGACATTCTGGACAGAGAGGACCACGGATCATCATTTTACTCCAACGCCTTAGAGTGACCAAGCTGTAGGAAGGCTCACTCCATCATCATAATCATTATTATTATTGTTGTGTGTAAAAAAGAAAATGTGCATAGTGAAATGAGTGCTTGGCACATTTTAGGTGACTGAGACATACATGTTCTTATACTTGCCGTTTGAATGCTTACTACACATTCTGAAGAGTTCCATACCTATATCTACATTGTTTCTGCTACTAGTTCATCACAATTTTAAGAAAAGTTTCTCTTCCAACCTTGCCGTTCGAGCCAACCCTTCTTTCGTCAAGAAAAAGGTCAAGCCTGTGTTTACCTAAACGAAGCAGCAGCTTCGACAGTGTTTTGTTGATACACAACATGATATACTCCAAAGTTTCTGATCATGTGAGGTATGAATTGACACTGAAACAAATGCCTGCCATTTTATTAGAAGCAGTTTTCCTTTATAGCAAGTACACTTTTAAAGATTCTGTTTCAAAACTTATTTCAAATGTCCTTTCATTTTGGTCAGGAATGCAAAGGAAGGGGTTTTGTTAGTTCCTTTTTGAAATCTGCATACAAGCCAGGCTTCTGCCTTTGAAAGTATTTATTCTGGCCTTCCATGATCCGTTTAGAGAGTCAATAGCCAAATGAAGATTCAAAGGGACGCTGAATCAAGAGAGCATATATGAGGTTTTGTATTTAAATGTTTTGGTGTTCAATACGGTTTTCTTATTTGTAAGTCTGATTGTTATTAAAGTCATAAATTCAGATATTTTCTTGGAAAAGGATTAGGAAGTCTTCACGCAACTCATTACTGATGCTACTTTTAACAGAGTATGTCTGAGAAGCCCAACAAATATGTCCCTCATGTCTCTGGAGCTGTGGATCAGAAAGGGCAAAGTATATTAAATGGACAAGTAGAAGGTAAGCACTGTATTTTATTCAAAGGTCATTTGACAGAATGTTGATTGAAAACAGGAATACTGATATATTCTAATATCTAAAGAAAACGGCCTGTTAAGTGCATAGGAAAGAGAAAGAGATGTGAAAAGGAGATAAGTTGCATATCGTATGTGGTGTCAGCAACAGATTAAATTGAGAGTGCCACCAAAGGAGCTAAATGACTAGTTCCCTTTCAAGACACTGGAAGGCCTAAGGAACCTCAGGAAAGAAGAGACGAGCCAAACAGGGAATGATGTGAATGGCGGAGACTACAGGGAGTAAATGAAGGAAAGTAAGCCGGTGTGTATTGTGTTTCTACTGGAAGGTGGTAAAATACACTAGTTCTTTAAAGGGAAGAGCAGACTATTTAAAATGCAGCAACACTATCAGGTGAGCTTCTCGTACCAGAATTTGCCAGAGTGGTATCCCCAAATGTTCCCACTCTTACTGTGATCCTCACTGTTGGCAAGACATTAAGGACTGACCTAGCTGATGATGCAGAGTTATGTCCTAACTACCATGGGTGAACATAAGCATTTGTAGTCAATGATAAATGTATATACGTTAATGCCTTATAAAATGGGGGTACTTCATACGGTAGTATCATTTAGGGCAAAATAAGAGAATTGGAAGGAGGGTCAGATAGGGAGACATCAAGATAACTCATCTGACATTTTGGATGCCGTATTTGTGGCTTTTGATTATTTTGGCAATAACTGCCTTTAATAGGTGAACTATATTTTTAATGTTCTAGGAACATAAGGGAAAGAAACAAAAGAACACTATAATCAGTAGTATGTTTTCATATTCTGTCTGACAGTTCTGATTGTTGTAGAATGATCCCTGTTACTTCTTTGATTCCTACCTGCCAGAAAAATGAACTAAGTCCTAGGTAGTTGGAGAAAATTAACTGATTTTTCATATTTCAGAGAACTTTTATATGGTAGAACATAGGGGCAATCACCAGGATTTGCTCTCTCCCTCTGTTTGTTTTTTTTTTCAGAGTAAAATAAGAGTGTTGCTTGTTTCACACTTTCTGACATCATGATTTCATCTATTCCTTTTAAACCTTTCTTCAAATGGATAAATAGGGATGTAGGAATTTTCAAGGCAAATACCAAGAAAAGAGATTCCAGGAAAGGTATTCTGTGACATAACCTTCTGACTGTAACCACGTGAAAGACATCAACCGAAATAATAAAATTGCATATAATGCAGTTGTGTTAGAGGCATCCCAATGACACCCAGATTTGATTATTCACTAGAAGAGCTCACAGGACTCAGCATATAGTTGTAGTCATGCGTGTGGCTTGGTATGGGGACAGGCTAGAAAGGCCAATGAGCACCGAGCAATGGTGTATGGGGTGAAGGCCAGAGGAAACCAAGCGCAGGCTTCCAGGAATCCTTTCTCTATGGAGTTAGCAGGATGTGCTAAATTCCTCCAGCATGAAATTAGGACAGCACAAGTGAAATGTTGTCTGCCAGTACGAGGCTTATGGATACTCAGTGCCCGAGGTTTTCATCAAATGCTAATCACATAGGCATCTTCTCCTTAGCATGTCCCCAAATTCCAGGTTTCCACCAAGGAAATCAAGTGTACAGCCTTAAGGACATTGCTTGTACCAGCACTTAGGCACAGTGAACCACTCTTAACCAGCTAGGGAATGGTGGGAACCCTCCTGAAATCCAAGATCCCAGGGAACCACCAAGGGCCAGTCATTCAAGTAGGATGTTCTGAGGGTAGCCATCTTTGGCCTGCTGGATGAAATCTGTTCTGCATAGGAATTATAGCCCTGACGTCATTTTTGGTGGTGTCTTCAAATTTTGTTTTGCTAGCATGGAGCATGATGGCTACCATGGTACTGGTTTCAGTTTCATCATCCATATGAAGTAGGTATTTGTATAAAAATTACAAGGGCAATATGAGGTCATTATAATCTTTTTTTTATGTGATTAAGCTTTCATTATGATTCTTACGTATGATCAACATAATGATTTTTGATTTAAAATTAGAATGAAAATCTCGTAATTATATGGAAAACCCAGGTTTGATTCCTATGGTGCTGAACCCCTGTTTATAGGTATAAGATTTTGGATCATATTCATCAATTGTTTTCTTGCCTAAGTATACAAATAACCGTTGTATTTTTGTGTTTTGTGTATGCATTTTCATACACTTCCAAATGGGAGACAGTACCCCTATTGTGTTACTTTGATCTCTATTTTAATGTTCAAGGTGACTGTATCATGAGTTCGTGTATGCTAAGAGTAGCTTCAATGGAAACCATATTTTGTTGTTTTTGTTGTTTCATACATTTAATAAGCCTGATGTTTTACATCAGTTTTAAGTTCACAGCAAAATATAATAGGAAGTACAGAGAGTCTGCATATACCATACCATGCTCCCGTACACGCCTAGCCTCCCCTGTTGTTAACATCCTGCACGACAGTGGTCCATTTTTAGTAGGAATTTTTTATTTCAGTTCCTTGGTTTAGTTTTGAGTGAGAGAGCATGCATGCGTGTGAGCAGCCAAGGGGCAGAGGGAGAGGGGGGAAAGAATCCTGTGCTGTCAGCCCAGAGCCTGATGCAGGACTTGATCCCATGAACTGTGAGATCATGACCTGAGCTCAGATCCAGAGTTGGACGCTGAACCGACTGAGCCACCCAGGCACCCTGACAACAGTGGTGCATTTTCTATGGACACGAACTCTTCATTTGGAGGCCAAGTCTCTAATTTGCATTAGTGTTCAGCCTTGGTGTCATACGTTCTATGAGTCTTAACAAATGTGTAATGATGTGAATCCACCTTTGTGGTATCGTGTGAAAGAGTTCCACTGCCTTAAAAGTCCTCTGTGCCGTGCCCGTTTCTCCCTACATTCACCCCAACCCTTAGCTCCATAGCCTTGCTCTTTCCAGGTGTCATATAGTTAGAATCATAGAGTGGATGTCTTTGAATGTTTAGAAAGTGAAAATATCCTGGTAATTGAATGTAGGCATTCAAGATATTCTTTGCCCTTTGTTTTGTTTAGTTGCTCATCAGTAGAGGATCTGATGACCTCTGCCTTCCATGACAAAAAGTATGATTTCTCTAGCTGTGTGTCACCTAATGGGGAGGGTTGAGAAAAATGACCTCATGAACCACTACAGAGCACTCACATTGGGATCATCCTCCTCTGTGATGTGCGGCGGGTCTAGATAGACTCTCTAGCAATGGAAGGAGACAGCCTCAAGAGGTTAGAACTATATCAAAGTGGAATGCCAAATCTTTCCTTCTTACCTTACCATTGGAAATAAGGCCAGGGAGAGTCTGTTTGCTATTGTTTGGCCACGCTGCCAAGTACAATAGCTATAGAGCACACGTTGTGAGGGGGTGTTTCCTCCTAAAACTGAAGAGTGTCTGCTGAAGAGCTGGGGAAGTTCTGCCGTGTTACAGCAAAATAAAGATATTCTCTTTCAATTCCTCTAGTAGTGGAAGTCCAGAAAAATCATGCTAGCTTCAGTCTGACATTGTCAGCTCATGATAATCATTCTCCGAACGATACCCGTTTCCTCCAGTGTCACAGTGTCGGTCAGCGATGGCCATTGTAAACATCAGTTCCCCTGTAGGTGTCAAATTCTGATAAAACCCATTCTTGGTTTTGGTCAATATAGAGGAGAAAGTAAGATTTCTTAGTGCTTTAAGCCTACGAATGGTATAATTACCATTCAGTGTAGTGTGGTTTCCAGGTGTGGTCCGAAAGCAATACTTTTTGACAAATCATAAGCCGTACACTTGTAATTTTCCTCTATTTATCGATTGTCGATTTAACATGTATTTTGCTTTCTTCTTTAGGAGCAGATAAGAATGCTGAGGAAGATTCTAGAGCCAGGTAGGATTTTTATGGATTTGTAAAAATGACATTTGCTGGGGCACCCGGGTGGCTCAGTCGGTTAAGGGTGTGACTCTTGATTTCAACTGAGGTTTGTGAGTTCAAGCCCCACGTCGGGTTTTGCGCTGACAGCCTCCTTGGGATATCTTTCCCGATTTCTGTGGGCACTCACTCTCAAAGTATAAAGGAATGAAATGAAATGAAACGGATAATGAAAGGAAAGGAAAGGGAATGAATGAACTGAAAATTATGTGTCTCCTAAGGGAACGCAGAGAACAAAAGCAGTTGTTGCGTGTTCTACACTGGACCAGACACTATATCCTATGGGTAACATCTGTTCCGTTATATAGTCATTGTATAGCTTTGCCAAGTAGCTGTGCTATTGTAGCCTACATTTTATTCCTTTGTCAACTGTGGTTCAGGGAGGTTGATGACTCGACCATGATTCCATAGTTCACGGGTTGCTGAGGGGCTTTGCCCATCAGCCCGTGAAGCTTCCACATCCATTCCCTGGTTCCTCAGCAGCACTGAGATGAAGATACAGATCCTAGGGCAGATCAACTCAGAATGTCAAAGGTAATGATGTCGGAACACTAATTTAGGGTTTGCTTAAGAACCCAGGTTAGTCCAAGCATTTGGCCTCATATATTTGACCACCAGTGCCAACAAAAGTCATTAGTGCAGTGGTAACTAGTCCCTTGTTTTTACCATCCGAGATTTTAGGGTGGATGTCAGCTATGGCCATGGTGTCAAGGCTTTTACATAAAAAGCAAGATGTCGTCAGGCAACTCCTTAGATGTAGTGATATCCCCTCTTCTTGAGACAAATGAGTTTTCTGTAAGGGAAGGATATCTAGTTGTAGACCATGTTACATTAATTAAACTCACTCTCTATTTCGAGGATATTGCTATATGATTCTCTGTTGCCTAAGTTCCCAGGCTGGTTTCCCTTTGGGCTAGTATCCTTGTCTAGTTCTAAGAAGCTTTTTGGTTTTTTTGGAGTTGTTTTTTTTTTCCAATGACTTTTTGTACTGTGTTTTTGCCTTTTGACTTTCTTCTCTTTTTTCCTTGGTATTTCTTCTTCTTTTTTTTTTTCCAATAATTTCCCCACTTCTTCCAGCTAAGGACTCTCCATTTTTCCAGAGGCCAAATCAAAAGCACTTAGAGTCTCCAGATGTAGGGATCCTCAGAGATTAATTCTTCAAAACACCCTCTGGTGTGTCAACCTATTTTTAACCTCCTTGCCCAATGGTTGTTTCCCTGGAGAATTTGAAACTCAAAAGAGATTGAAGTGACCTATTGGGATATGATAAGTGACAGAAATGCGACTTAAATTCTGGTTTTCTTTCTTTCTTTCTTTCTTTCTTTCTTTCTTTCTTTCTTTCTTTCTTTCTTTCCTTTCTTCCTTCTTTTTTTGTCTTGATCTTGCAGGCAACTGTTTTAATAATAGAAGCCTGGGGAGTGGGTCTAATGAATACAATGAAGGAGGGTAAGAATCGAATTAGCAGAGGAGACCAGGTTTCAAGGAGAACAACACTGAGTTGGTTAGGAATACGAGTTTGAGAAAAGATGTCAGAATATGGGGGGTTATGCCAAGTGAGATAAAGGTGAATGACAGGAATGAAGGACCCAGGATTAGGGGAGTTGTTTAGAAAGACATATTCAAATAGAGAGTTCAAGAGGGTCGTGACCAGGTTTCTGCTTTTGTGTGTGTTGGTTTCATTGAAGGTGCGAGCATACCTCAGATTTTCTGATGAGAGAGATTAAAAATCATTTGAGCTTCTGGGCAGAGTCTGTTTACAGCAGATAGAAATATGATATCCCCTACTTCCACCCCAACTGAGGGAGGATAGCTTAGATCCTCTCAAGGAATTGGGGGTGGGGGTGGAGATTCCGAACATCAGAGATGTATGGCCCAAGGCAAGCTGTCTCCTCACTCCACCTCTTTTCCTCAATCTGTGATGCCCTTCCCATGTACTTGTAGGGCTGGGCAGGGGTAGGTCTGACTTGTCAAATCAGTAAGGGAGCTTCATCTGGATCGGTGATAACATGCCTATGTTGAGGTGACTGTGTGGATGAGTGAGACTCCCAATTCGCTTGTTCTCCAGGAGCAGGACATGGTTCCTACCCTCGGTCATTGGAGCCCATCCTTGTTGTAGGAGTGTATGGCTTCATAGGCTAAAGATTGAAAGGTTGGGGAATGCCACAGAACCGTGCCGAAGAGTGATGTAGGAGTGGGAGCTCATAGGGAAGAAAATATTCAGGCAGCGTATAGAGAAATAGAGGCACAACTACCGGGACCATTTTGATCACAATCTCCCTCCTTGGGTAGCTGAATGCCCCTGAAGGCTTGGAGTGTCTTGCTAGTTATTATGGACCTAAATAAGGCAAGACCAGTGTGGGAACAAAGTTGGCCTTGGGAACTTTGAGTCTGTCAATCTCTAGTTAGTACTACCACTCATAACATAGAAACCTAAACTTTGATACGTTTACTTAAACGGAGGTCTACGTGACACACAATGTAATATGTGATGCAACAACTCTGGATGTTTCACCGTGATCGCCATAAGCGTAGCTCCCATCTGTCAATGTATGAGGCTATTAGGATACCACTGACTAGATTCCCTATGCTGTACCTTTGAGCCTTGTGATTTATTCATTCTATAACTGGAACCCTGAACTTCCCTCTCCCCTTCCCCCATTTTGTCCATCCCCCCACCTCCCCTCCCTTCTGGCAAGAGTCAAATCTCTGCATTTATGGTTCTGTTTCTGCTTTTGCTCTGTTTGTTCATTTATTCCCCTTTTTACATTCTGCACAGAAGTGAAATCATACAGGATTTGTGTTTCTCTGTCTGACTTATTTCACTTACCCTCATGCCATCTAGGTACATCCATGATGTTGCAGATGGCAGGATCTCATTCTCATTTAGAGCTGCATAATATTTCATTGTGTGTGTGTGTGTGTGTGTGTGGTCTCTTCATGTATTGGTGGACACTTGGGTTGCTTCCATATCTTGTCTATTGTAAATAATGCTATAATAAAGATAGGGGTGTGTATATCTTTTCAAATTAGTATTTCCATTTCCCTTGGGTAAATAAATACCCAGTAGTGGAATCACTGGATCCTATGGTATTTGTGTTTTTAATTTGTTGAGGCCCCTCCATACTGGCTTTCACTGCGGCGATACCAATTTACATCCCATGACCGGTGCACAAGGGTTGTTTTTTCTCCACACCCTGAGCTACCCTTGTTGTTTCCTGTGTGTGGAAACTGAGCCATTCTGACAGATGTGAGGTGAGAAGTCATTGTGGTAAGGTTTACACATTTAATTTTCAACCATTTCAGAGCATTCCCTGCCTGTCATATTTGGTTATGGAAACTGAGACTGGGTCTTTCCTGGAGATTTCACAGGTTAGGAGAGGTCGAGGCCAAATAGAGAACAGAAAGCTTTTTTTAAAACAGGGTCCAAATTGTGAAAGACCTGTACTCTGGAAACCGTAAAACACTGATGAAGGAAATTGAAGGTGACGGAAAGAAAGAGAAAGACATCCGATGCTCACAGATGGGAAGAATACATATTTTTAAAGTGTCTACACTACCCAAAGCCATCGACAGATGTCATGCAATCCCTGTCAACATACCAACAGCATTTGTCACAGAGCTACACAAACAATCCTAAACGTTGTATAGAACCACAAAAGACGTTGAATGGCCAAAGCAACATTGAAAACGAAGAAACCTGGAGGTATCGCAATCTCAGCTTTCAAGTTCTATTCCAAAGCTGTAGTATTCCAAACAGTATGGTGGGTACTGGCGTACAAAATAGCCTCATCGCTCAGTGGAATAGGACCGCAAACCCAGACATAAATCCACCACTGTATGGTCAGTTCATCTTCCACAAACAGGAAAGACTATCCAGTGGGGAAAAGGCAGTCTCTTCACCAAATGGTGTGGGGACAACTGGACAAGCCACATGCCAAAGAATGAACCTGGACCAATTTCTCTACCATATCCACAAATAAACTCAAAATGAATTAAAGACCTAAGTGTGAGACTTGAAACCATAAAAAAAAAAAAATCCTTGACGAGAACACAGGCCGTCATTTCTCAAACTTTGGCTGTAGCCACATTTTACTAGTTATGTCTCTTGAGCCAAGGGAAATAAAGCAAGAATAAAGTTTGGGGACTATATCAACCTACGAAGCTTTTGCACAGTGAAGGAAACAGTCAAACCTGAAAGGCAACCTCTGGAATGGGAGAACAAATTTGGAAATATTTGGCAAATCCAGTAAAGGGTTAGTATCCACAATGTCTAAAAACTTGACACATGTCAACATCACCCCCCTCCAAAAAAGCCCAGTTTACAAATGAGCAGTACACATAACCAGACCCTTTTCCAACGACAACATACAGATGGTCAACAGACACATGAAAAGATGCTCCCCCAAACTACAACGAGATACCACGTCACACCTGTCAGAATGGCTACACTCCAAGACACAAGAAGCTAGTGTTCGCGAGGATGTGGAGACAAAGGAAACCTCTTGCACCGTTGGTGGAAATGCAAATGGGTGCGGCCCCTGTGGAAAACAGTATGCAGGTTCCTCAAAAAATTAAAAACAGAACTCTCCTATGATCCAGTAATTGCACTACTGGATACTACCCAAGACAATACAAAAACATGAATTCCACGGGACACACGCACTCCTGTGTTTATTGCGGCATTATTTCCAACAGCCAGCGCAAGCGTCCATTGACAGCTGAGTGAACGAAGAAGAAGCCCTACATGAATGTATGTGTGTGTGTATATGTATATCCATACACACACACACACACACACGCACACACACATGCACACACACACACTGTAATATTACTCAATCATAAAACAATGAAATCTTGCCATTTGCAATCACCTGGATGGAGCCTGAGGGTAGTATGGTAAGCAAAGTCAGGGAAAGACAAATACCATATGATTTTACTCATGTAGCACTTAAGAAACAACAAACGAGCAAAGGGAGGAAACAAAAGGGGAGACAAACCAAGAAATAGGCTCTTAACTGCAGAGAAGAAACGGATGGTTGTGGAGAGGAGGTGAGTGGTGGGAAAGGTGAAAGAGATGATGGGGATGAAGGAGTGCCCTTGTCATGATGAGCACGGGGTGAGTATGGAGTTGGTGAATCACTATATTGTACAACTTAAACTACTATAACTCTGGATGTTTCTATTACTGGAATTAAAATAAAACTTAATGACAAAACCAGAGGCCAACTTTTCATTATACCAAGAAACTTCGTGGAATAAACAGATAGGTGACCTTTCCCTTAACTTTTTTAAATTTTGTTTTTAAATGAATGAACATGTTTTTGTTGTATTTTTTTGCTCTAAAGGCTTTCTGACAAACCTGGTCCTGACGATTCATGGTCTACCTCATCTAGCGAAGACTTAGATTTTGGTACCAAGGTAAAGTACCCTCCCGTGAAACTCACTTTCCTGCTCTGAATTGAGTTTTCTCCCTTATTCACTCTGAAAATTTAAGAGGAGCCTGTGTATCATCATTTTATGTGTGTCATGGAAAGTTAGCAAGGACAAACCACTCTACAGATACATGACGCGTTGAATGTTTTGTTTTGTTTTGTTGTACTTTGGTAAATCCTACAGGTGGAGGCTGATAAATGAATGGGCTGGAAAATATATAATGACCGTCAAATTATATTGGGAAAAGCTTTCCCACAATGGAGGCAATATGACGTTTGCTTAAGGATAAGGATTCTTACTGTGATCATAACATGACTGATAATACTCATGCCTAAATGAAACCTGATTGGGTCCAAGTATCTATTGTAGGTTGCCCCCCGCCCCGGGCACGTTTTATTTTGGTGAGATACAGCATTTTCCTTTGGCTCTATCCTTTGTTCTCCATTTAGAATAAAATCATATTAGAAAATGTAGAAATTTAGATGTTTACATTATTTCTCAACATTTACCTTACAAAGGTGTTCTCCTGTAGTTTTGAAATAACTCCATGAGGGGTAAGTTAAAATTGTGCATCTCCCCGAAGAATACGTATTTTGCTGAAAAGAGTAGCTCTATGGGCAGAGGCTCTTCATAGCCAAGGTGTCAAATTTCTAATTTCAGAAATCTTGCCCATTCTAGCTTTGAACACTATCTCCTCCTAGTCCTTGTGTCAGATTCTAAAATTTAAAGTTTCAGACATCTGATATTTGTTTCAGTATTCATTTCAAAGCCCCTAAATCATGATAAGCTCCTGGAGGTTAGGGAACGCACTGGTTTGACTCCTGGAGCTCCTAAAATAAAGTCTTGCTTGGAAGAAGCAATGTCATGGTTTTTGAATGTGAACAAATGAGTAGGGAAATGGAATTCCGTAGAATGGAGTTTGAAAAGTAACCAAATACGCATGATATATCACAATTAAATATGTGAAGTTAAAAAGTCAGGCTTCAGTTTATATTCCGTTTTAGTGTTTAACATGTATACACGCAAATGAATTCTATTGAGGAAATCAGGAGTTACATAAGAAAGAAGGTTACAGTCTATTTTTAGTATCCTCCCATTGTGAGCTTAGAATTGCAGAGAAAAAGTCCTCAGCCTTTGTTTGTTTAACCCCATCTGTGTCCCATTACCTACATCTTTTGAAGG
The DNA here is from genome assembly GCF_028018385.1 of Neofelis nebulosa. Taxonomy (NCBI): domain Eukaryota; kingdom Metazoa; phylum Chordata; class Mammalia; order Carnivora; family Felidae; genus Neofelis; species Neofelis nebulosa. Next base: position 2,879,483 of record NC_080796.1, read on the forward strand.
TTCCCATTTCTTCCTAGAATTCTCATTCCCAATTCTTTCTCCATAGTGAATGTTGACGTGTTAGGAACCTCTCTTTTTCTGTTCTTTTGTTAGTCTAGTAATAATTTCTAGCTTTTCGGAAGCGAAAGATGCCAGGAATTGAACAATGTATTTATAGTGAAAAAAATTAAATTCTTTATTACAGTATTTATAACCAGATAACTGTAGAGTGATAAGAGTCAGTATTATTAGGGATATACTGTGAGTCAAAGCCTCTCTTTTACATAAATATTATATAGACAGATACATAGGTAGATGGATATGGATATAGATAGATAGATAGATAGATAGATAGATAGATATAGATAGATAGTTATAGGTAGAGATATATATAATATACACATATATACACATATATATTTACACATATATAAATACACACTTATATGTATACATATTTATGTTCACCTAAACGTACACACACACACACACACACACACACATATATAAATATATATATATATATATATATATACATATCACACATATATAAAGACATATATTTTTAAAAGGTTTAAAAGGGACTATTTTTCATACTATATTCCCAATCCTACTTATGTACCTGTTGAAAAATGTATGTTGTTTCCACTTGCCTTCTTTGGCTCACATTTTTCCTTTTCTTTTTTGTCTTAAGCTCATGCTTGATTGATTGGTCATTTGTTTTTGTTTTTGTTTTTGTTTCCTTTTTCCCTCTTCTCACCCCGTGCTTTTTACGGTATTTTCAAAATTTTTTCAAAGTTTATTTATTTTTGAGACAGAGACAGACACAGAGTGCAAGCGGGGTAGGGGCAGAGACAGAGAGAGACACAGAATCCAAAGCAGGCTGCAGGCTCCGAGCTGTCAACACAGAGCTCAAAGTGGGGCTGATAACCACAAACCGTGAGATCATGACTCATGAGCTGAAGGTGGATGCTGAACTCACTGTGCCACATATGTGTTCCCCGCACCAGGCTCGTTTTTAATGGTTTACCCCTACCCTAATTTGTCCTTGCAGAAACGATTTCTTTAGTGTCTGTTCTTTTAGTACATCACTTTCTGTCAACTCCATTGTCAACATATTGGTTATGGAATTCTACTGTCTGTGTGTGGTTTCCATCCAGGACTCGTTGCCCCACAAGGTTTATTATTCTTGTTTTTCTCTTTCTTGGAAGGGGCTGAGCTAAATGTTTTTGAAATGTTTGCATTTCTCTTGGAAAGGGAGGGAGAGAGAGAAAGAATGAGCAAGTGCTCGTTGTTGTGATCTGACAATAGGCAAGGTATGATCTCAGTCCTTTTATATTTGTGGAGGGCTGTTTTGTGACCCAGGATGTCACTTGGAGACATTGGAGAATGTTCTATATGCACTTAAGAAGAATGTGCGTTCTACTGCTGTTGGGTGAAAAGATCTTAATATATCGGTGTTGATACCCGTGTATATAAATGTATATATATGAGGCCAATATAGATCTATGTATATCTGAATACATCTGGTCCAGTGACACATTGGATCAGTGTTTCCTTACTGATTTTCTGCCTTGACGATCCACCTTTTGCCATGAGTGGAGTCTTAAAGTCGTCTACAATCATGGTATTTGTATGTATACATTTAATCATGTTTGTGAGTAATCGATTCATACGTGTGGGCGTTTCACTTTGGGGCCATAAACATTTGCAGTTGTTAGCTCCTCTTGATGGATAGACCCCTTAATTACGACCCAATGCCCTTCTGAATCTGTTACTACAGTCTCTGGTTTAAAATCTAGTCTGTCTGGTGGAAGTGTGGCGACTCCAGCTTTCTTTTGACTTCTAGTAGCATGATAGGTGGTTCCGCATACCTTCACTTTGAACCTGGAGGTGTCCTGGGGTCTAAAATCAGTTTCTTGTTGACAACATATAGATGGATCTTGTTGTTTGGTTTTGTTTTGTGTTTTACCCATTCTGATTCCCTTTGTCTTTTGACTGGGGCATTGAGTCCATTCACATTCAGAGTGATTAGTTAAAGATATGGATTTAGTGTCATTGTGTTATCTGAAGGTTTCATGCTTTTGGTGAGGCCTCTGGTCCTTTGTAGTCTCTGCTGCTTTCCACTCACAGAGTCGCCCGTTAGGATCTCCCGCAGGGCTGGTTTAGTGGTCATGAACTCCATGAGGTGTTGTTTGTCTGGGAAAGCCTTTCTCTCTCTTTCTATTCTAAATGTCAGCCTTGCCTGGGAAGGGATTCTTCGCCGCAGATGTTCCCATTCAGCACATTGACCGTTTCCTACCCCTCCCTTCTGCCCTGCCAAGTTTCTTTGGACAGGCCTGCTGCTAGCCTTACGTGTCTTCCCTTGTCGATTAAGACCCGTTTGTCCCTAGCTGCTTTCAGAATCCTCTCCTTATCTTTGTAGTTTTCCAGTTTCGCTATGGCATGTCGTGGTGTTGACCTGGGTTTGTTGATTTGGAAAGGAATTCTCTGTGCCGCCAGGACTTGGATGCCCGTTTCCTTCCCCAGATGAGGGAAGCTCTCAGCTATAAGTTGTTCCAAAAAAACCTTCTGCCCCTTTCTCTCACTCTTCTTCTTCTGGGACTCCTAGGATGTGGCTAATATTTCATCTCACTGAATCACGTAGGTCTCTAGTACCTGCCTCGTGATCTAGTCATTTCCTTCCTTTCCTTTCCCTGCTTCATCTTTGTCCACAATTGTATCTTCTGTTTCACCGATTCTGTCTGCTGCTTCTCCCGTCCTTGCTGTCACTGCATCTAGTTTACTTTGTATCTCCTTTACACCATTTCATGTTCAGCGTTCATCGTGACGATTCCTTAGGTCCTTGATCTCTGAAGCAGGAGATTGTCTGCTGTCTTCTATGCGTGGTTTCAAGCGCAACTATGCGTCTTATGAGTGTCATTCCAAAAATGTGCTCACCTATATGGTTTCTGTCTCTTTTGCGCCCTTCTCTGGCTGTCCTTTCTTCCCGGAATTTTTTTTGAGGGGAATTCTCCGATTTCGTCGTTTTGGCTAGATTCCTGCCCTTTATGTGTGTTAATCGCTTGTTCTGTGTCCCACACCTGCGAGTACTACTGTAATAAAAAGAGCCCCTACACTGTCCAGGGCCTGGCAGTTGAACAAAATTTTTTTGAGTGTGTTGTGTGCACTCTTTGGGTGCGTCTTTGGCTGCTGTCCTCGCTACTTGGAGTGGCGGTTTGGGCCTTCCACCAGGTGTGCTTTGATTTGTTTGTTGAAGTAATCCTGGAAAAAAGGGGAAGAAGGTGGGGAAGAATCCTTAGCCCAAACAAAAAGAGAAATGACTGGAGTTGAAAAAAAGACCAGGAAGTGACTCAAAGGAGCTATAGGGCTTAATCCAGAAAGAGAGGGAGGAAAATGAAGAAGGAGATCTAGAAAAGTATAGAGAAAATGTACAATCAAACAAACAAAGAACCAGAACAGAGGAACAAAGGAAAAAAATATATAGATATATCTCTATATATCTATGTATAGATATATAGGTATATATTAAGATATATAGATAAATGTAGATATATAATTAGTTTTGACCCACGTGAACTCGAGACTACTAGGCTGTTTCCAAAGGGAGAAGGGGAAAGAGGAGAGTAGAAAGAGAAAAAAGGGAAAAGAGAAGAAAGGGAAAGCAAAGGAAAGAAAAGATGGGCGCTTGGGTGGCTCAGTAGGTGAAGCGTCTGACTCTTGAATTTGGCTCACGTCATGTTGTCACTGTGGGTGGGTTCGGAACCCCCAACAGGTTCTGCAGTGAGAGCATGGATCCTGCTCGGATTCTCTCTCTCTCCCTCTCTCTGCATCTCTTCTGCTTGATCACTCACTCTCTCTCTCTCAAAATAAAGAAATAAACATTAAAAAAGAAAAGGAAAGACAAAAGAATAATAACTCAAATGAAAACAAACAAACAAACAAACAAACAAACAAACTAAGATAGAAAACCGGAGGAGAGTTGTCTATTGGTGCCTGGGACCGGTGGCTGTGCTGGTCTAGAGCAGGGGCTGTCTGGTCCCATCAGTGTCAGTCTCACTCCTATAGAGAAGCAGTTACGAGGCACAGAGTGTCAGGGTTTGGTGTAATGGGCCTGCCTTCACTGAGGCTCACTGTCCATTCCCTGAAGCCCCACGATGTTGGTCATGGGGAGAGACATGGCGACACCCCATCTATCCTGCCCACACGAGGTGTCTCAAAACTCACTGTTTAGGCTATCCTCACGGAATAGCCTGGGGAGCTGGCTTGCCTTGCTGCACAGTCCCCTGTGCCACCCGAGCACTGAGCTGGGATTCAAAACCCTGTAGGATCCCGCTTTGCTCGGACCTGGTAGTGGAGTTGCGCCACTCTGCCCAGTGGACAGAGGGCCTCTGGCTCGTGCCTGCATGGTCTTTTTCCCTTGGGCAGGGCAATACCTCCCCTTTCCACCATACTCAAGGTGTTCTCTCCCAGGGTAGCCCTGAGATTGCTACCAAGCCTAGGGGCGGCTCCCTCCCCACCAGGCATGGGAGGTGGTAGCTCTGGTCGAGAGAAAGTGTGGCCGCCTTGAAAATTCTGTTTTTTACCCTCTAAGGCTGTTTTCCAAAGTAGAAACTGGCTCTCTGGACCTCTCCTTGGTCTGTGGTCCGGACAGGCTTTCTCATATCCAAATGCACGTCCCACAGCCTCTCTCTGTCTCTGCCTTCCTTTCGTTTCTCCACCAAAGGCCTTCCCCCACTCCATGCCTGTGCTGCCCATTTTATTTCTCCCAATTCTCATACACACCCTTCTGTCCCGCCAAGCTGTCACTCTGCACCTGTGGAGATTTTTCTGTCCCTCTGCAGCCTGTATTCCTGGTATTCCAAGTGTTGTGACCTCAATACTGCTGTGTTTGAGGGACAAGGGGAATTCTGATCCCCTCCCCTGCCATCTTAACTCCCCCCTCCACCTTTTGCTTTGCTTTTCGCAATTTCAAAGTTGGCTGCCTAATCGACTAAGTCACCCAGGCCCCCCAAAGAATACTTGTTTTCGATGGGAAGATGTTCAAAGGCCAATAAAATGGCCCTTGTGTCCAGAAAAGAATGGAAAGTTAGAATGGGTTTTTGATGTTCTCATTTGGGGCTATAATAAGTTCCCGTAAGCTCTTAGCGATGACATCATAAAGGTATACATTTGACCCTTGAACAAGATGCGTTTGGAATGTGGGAGTCCACATACATACAGATTTTTTTCAATAAATACAGTACCATCCTGTAAACATATTTTCTCTTCCTTATGATTTTCTTTTTCATCTTGTTTTTTTTTTTAATTATTCATTTTGGGAGAGTGAGAGAGGACAGAGCACGTGAGTAGGGAAGTGGGGACAGAGAGAGAATTTTCATCAGGCTCCACACTGTCAGCGTTCAACTCAGGAAGTATAGATCATGACTTGAGCCAAAGTCAAGAGCCTGACCCTGAACCGACAGTGCCACCCAGCACCCCTTCCTTACGATTTTCTTAGTAACCTTTCCTTCAGTTTATAGTGTAAAAATACAGTATGTAATACATATAACAGGGAAAACATGCATTAATCGACTGTGTATATTGTTGGTAAGCTCAGCATTCCGTTATCCTAACCCTGACCTCCCACGCTCAGTTTACAGAGTCAATGGCCAAATTAGGCCGAAAAGGTAGATTAGACCTAGAGAGCATATACAAGCGATTCTGCTTTAACGTTCTGGTTTTCAATACATATATACTTTTTGATTTTTAAGTGTGATTGCTTTTAAAGTAGGAAATTCAGTAGGAATTTTTGTTTTTTTTTTATTTGGTTTTGAGGTTTCAAAAGATATTTGTGGATTGTCGAGGGCATGGCCATCAGAGCCCGTAACCCTTGCTTTGTTCAAGGGCCAACGGTATAGTGATTGGGTACTTTTGAGATCTTCTCAGTGAGATTAGTGTAAATGTTTTGACCTTAATTAATTGGTCCTTGTATACTGAGTACGTACCAAGCAGTTAGCTGCTGAGTGTACAAGTGGAGGGTTTAGGTTGTTGTGGTCGGAGCAGAAAAGTAAGTCAACAGCAGTCTGTTAGAAGTCACAATAAAGGCTTCATCGATAGGAAATGGACAATGTTAGTTGAGAGAATATTGGGGGCGTTTGTAGTGAGGATGAGGATGAGAGTGGGAGTGGGAATTTTGGTAGTCAGAAAAGATCTGAGAGTGGCAAAAGGTGCCAAGTGAAAGATGAGAAGGCCCAGTCGTGTAGACCGTGGCGAGGGACATTCTGGACAGAGAGGACCACGGATCATCATTTTACTCCAACGCCTTAGAGTGACCAAGCTGTAGGAAGGCTCACTCCATCATCATAATCATTATTATTATTGTTGTGTGTAAAAAAGAAAATGTGCATAGTGAAATGAGTGCTTGGCACATTTTAGGTGACTGAGACATACATGTTCTTATACTTGCCGTTTGAATGCTTACTACACATTCTGAAGAGTTCCATACCTATATCTACATTGTTTCTGCTACTAGTTCATCACAATTTTAAGAAAAGTTTCTCTTCCAACCTTGCCGTTCGATCCAACCTTTCTTTCGTCAAGAAAAAGGTCAAGCCTGTGTTTACCTAAACGAAGCAGCAGCTTCGACAGTGTTTTGTTGATACACAACATGATATACTCCAAAGTTTCTGATCATGTGAGGTATGAATTGACACTGAAACAAATGCCTGCCATTTTATTAGAAGCAGTTTTCCTTTATAGCAAGTACACTTTTAAAGATTCTGTTTCAAAACTTATTTCAAATGTCCTTTCATTTTGGTCAGGAATGCAAAGGAAGGGGTTTTGTTAGTTCCTTTTTGAAATCTGCATACAAGCCAGGCTTCTGCCTTTGAAAGTATTTATTCTGGCCTTCCATGATCCGTTTAGAGAGTCAATAGCCAAATGAAGATTCAAAGGGACGCTGAATCAAGAGAGCATATATGAGGTTTTGTATTTAAATGTTTTGGTGTTCAATACGGTTTTCTTATTTGTAAGTCTGATTGTTATTAAAGTCATAAATTCAGATATTTTCTTGGAAAAGGATTAGGAAGTCTTCACGCAACTCATTACTGATGCTACTTTTAACAGAGTATGTCTGAGAAGCCCAACAAATATGTCCCTCATGTCTCTGGAGCTGTGGATCAGAAAGGGCAAAGTATATTAAATGGACAAGTAGAAGGTAAGCACTGTATTTTATTCAAAGGTCATTTGACAGAATGTTGATTGAAAACAGGAATACTGATATATTCTAATATCTAAAGAAAACGGCCTGTTAAGTGCATAGGAAAGAGAAAGAGATGTGAAAAGGAGATAAGTTGCATATCGTATGTGGTGTCAGCAACAGATTAAATTGAGAGTGCCACCAAAGGAGCTAAATGACTAGTTCCCTTTCAAGACACTGGAAGGCCTAAGGAACCTCAGGAAAGAAGAGACGAGCCAAACAGGGAATGATGTGAATGGCGGAGACTACAGGGAGTAAATGAAGGAAAGTAAGCCGGTGTGTATTGTGTTTCTACTGGAAGGTGGTAAAATACACTAGTTCTTTAAAGGGAAGAGCAGACTATTTAAAATGCAGCAACACTATCAGGTGAGCTTCTCGTACCAGAATTTGCCAGAGTGGTATCCCCAAATGTTCCCACTCTTACTGTGATCCTCACTGTTGGCAAGACATTAAGGACTGACCTAGCTGATGATGCAGAGTTATGTCCTAACTACCATGGGTGAACATAAGCATTTGTAGTCAATGATAAATGTATATACGTTAATGCCTTATAAAATGGGGGTACTTCATACGGTAGTATCATTTAGGGCAAAATAAGAGAATTGGAAGGAGGGTCAGATAGGGAGACATCAAGATAACTCATCTGACATTTTGGATGCCGTATTTGTGGCTTTTGATTATTTTGGCAATAACTGCCTTTAATAGGTGAACTATATTTTTAATGTTCTAGGAACATAAGGGAAAGAAACAAAAGAACACTATAATCAGTAGTATGTTTTCATATTCTGTCTGACAGTTCTGATTGTTGTAGAATGATCCCTGTTACTTCTTTGATTCCTACCTGCCAGAAAAATGAACTAAGTCCTAGGTAGTTGGAGAAAATTAACTGATTTTTCATATTTCAGAGAACTTTTATATGGTAGAACATAGGGGCAATCACCAGGATTTGCTCTCTCCCTCTGTTTGTTTTTTTTTTCAGAGTAAAATAAGAGTGTTGCTTGTTTCACACTTTCTGACATCATGATTTCATCTATTCCTTTTAAACCTTTCTTCAAATGGATAAATAGGGATGTAGGAATTTTCAAGGCAAATACCAAGAAAAGAGATTCCAGGAAAGGTATTCTGTGACATAACCTTCTGACTGTAACCACGTGAAAGACATCAACCGAAATAATAAAATTGCATATAATGCAGTTGTGTTAGAGGCATCCCAATGACACCCAGATTTGATTATTCACTAGAAGAGCTCACAGGACTCAGCATATAGTTGTAGTCATGCGTGTGGCTTGGTATGGGGACAGGCTAGAAAGGCCAATGAGCACCGAGCAATGGTGTATGGGGTGAAGGCCAGAGGAAACCAAGCGCAGGCTTCCAGGAATCCTTTCTCTATGGAGTTAGCAGGATGTGCTAAATTCCTCCAGCATGAAATTAGGACAGCACAAGTGAAATGTTGTCTGCCAGTACGAGGCTTATGGATACTCAGTGCCCGAGGTTTTCATCAAATGCTAATCACATAGGCATCTTCTCCTTAGCATGTCCCCAAATTCCAGGTTTCCACCAAGGAAATCAAGTGTACAGCCTTAAGGACATTGCTTGTACCAGCACTTAGGCACAGTGAACCACTCTTAACCAGCTAGGGAATGGTGGGAACCCTCCTGAAATCCAAGATCCCAGGGAACCACCAAGGGCCAGTCATTCAAGTAGGATGTTCTGAGGGTAGCCATCTTTGGCCTGCTGGATGAAATCTGTTCTGCATAGGAATTATAGCCCTGACGTCATTTTTGGTGGTGTCTTCAAATTTTGTTTTGCTAGCATGGAGCATGATGGCTACCATGGTACTGGTTTCAGTTTCATCATCCATATGAAGTAGGTATTTGTATAAAAATTACAAGGGCAATATGAGGTCATTATAATCTTTTTTTTATGTGATTAAGCTTTCATTATGATTCTTACGTATGATCAACATAATGATTTTTGATTTAAAATTAGAATGAAAATCTCGTAATTATATGGAAAACCCAGGTTTGATTCCTATGGTGCTGAACCCCTGTTTATAGGTATAAGATTTTGGATCATATTCATCAATTGTTTTCTTGCCTAAGTATACAAATAACCGTTGTATTTTTGTGTTTTGTGTATGCATTTTCATACACTTCCAAATGGGAGACAGTACCCCTATTGTGTTACTTTGATCTCTATTTTAATGTTCAAGGTGACTGTATCATGAGTTCGTGTATGCTAAGAGTAGCTTCAATGGAAACCATATTTTGTTGTTTTTGTTGTTTCATACATTTAATAAGCCTGATGTTTTACATCAGTTTTAAGTTCACAGCAAAATATAATAGGAAGTACAGAGAGTCTGCATATACCATACCATGCTCCCGTACACGCCTAGCCTCCCCTGTTGTTAACATCCTGCACGACAGTGGTCCATTTTTAGTAGGAATTTTTTATTTCAGTTCCTTGGTTTAGTTTTGAGTGAGAGAGCATGCATGCGTGTGAGCAGCCAAGGGGCAGAGGGAGAGGGGGGAAAGAATCCTGTGCTGTCAGCCCAGAGCCTGATGCAGGACTTGATCCCATGAACTGTGAGATCATGACCTGAGCTCAGATCCAGAGTTGGACGCTGAACCGACTGAGCCACCCAGGCACCCTGACAACAGTGGTGCATTTTCTATGGACACGAACTCTTCATTTGGAGGCCAAGTCTCTAATTTGCATTAGTGTTCAGCCTTGGTGTCATACGTTCTATGAGTCTTAACAAATGTGTAATGATGTGAATCCACCTTTGTGGTATCGTGTGAAAGAGTTCCACTGCCTTAAAAGTCCTCTGTGCCGTGCCCGTTTCTCCCTACATTCACCCCAACCCTTAGCTCCATAGCCTTGCTCTTTCCAGGTGTCATATAGTTAGAATCATAGAGTGGATGTCTTTGAATGTTTAGAAAGTGAAAATATCCTGGTAATTGAATGTAGGCATTCAAGATATTCTTTGCCCTTTGTTTTGTTTAGTTGCTCATCAGTAGAGGATCTGATGACCTCTGCCTTCCATGACAAAAAGTATGATTTCTCTAGCTGTGTGTCACCTAATGGGGAGGGTTGAGAAAAATGACCTCATGAACCACTACAGAGCACTCACATTGGGATCATCCTCCTCTGTGATGTGCGGCGGGTCTAGATAGACTCTCTAGCAATGGAAGGAGACAGCCTCAAGAGGTTAGAACTATATCAAAGTGGAATGCCAAATCTTTCCTTCTTACCTTACCATTGGAAATAAGGCCAGGGAGAGTCTGTTTGCTATTGTTTGGCCACGCTGCCAAGTACAATAGCTATAGAGCACACGTTGTGAGGGGGTGTTTCCTCCTAAAACTGAAGAGTGTCTGCTGAAGAGCTGGGGAAGTTCTGCCGTGTTACAGCAAAATAAAGATATTCTCTTTCAATTCCTCTAGTAGTGGAAGTCCAGAAAAATCATGCTAGCTTCAGTCTGACATTGTCAGCTCATGATAATCATTCTCCGAACGATACCCGTTTCCTCCAGTGTCACAGTGTCGGTCAGCGATGGCCATTGTAAACATCAGTTCCCCTGTAGGTGTCAAATTCTGATAAAACCCATTCTTGGTTTTGGTCAATATAGAGGAGAAAGTAAGATTTCTTAGTGCTTTAAGCCTACGAATGGTATAATTACCATTCAGTGTAGTGTGGTTTCCAGGTGTGGTCCGAAAGCAATACTTTTTGACAAATCATAAGCCGTACACTTGTAATTTTCCTCTATTTATCGATTGTCGATTTAACATGTATTTTGCTTTCTTCTTTAGGAGCAGATAAGAATGCTGAGGAAGATTCTAGAGCCAGGTAGGATTTTTATGGATTTGTAAAAATGACATTTGCTGGGGCACCCGGGTGGCTCAGTCGGTTAAGGGTGTGACTCTTGATTTCAACTGAGGTTTGTGAGTTCAAGCCCCACGTCGGGTTTTGCGCTGACAGCCTCCTTGGGATATCTTTCCCGATTTCTGTGGGCACTCACTCTCAAAGTATAAAGGAATGAAATGAAATGAAACGGATAATGAAAGGAAAGGAAAGGGAATGAATGAACTGAAAATTATGTGTCTCCTAAGGGAACGCAGAGAACAAAAGCAGTTGTTGCGTGTTCTACACTGGACCAGACACTATATCCTATGGGTAACATCTGTTCCGTTATATAGTCATTGTATAGCTTTGCCAAGTAGCTGTGCTATTGTAGCCTACATTTTATTCCTTTGTCAACTGTGGTTCAGGGAGGTTGATGACTCGACCATGATTCCATAGTTCACGGGTTGCTGAGGGGCTTTGCCCATCAGCCCGTGAAGCTTCCACATCCATTCCCTGGTTCCTCAGCAGCACTGAGATGAAGATACAGATCCTAGGGCAGATCAACTCAGAATGTCAAAGGTAATGATGTCGGAACACTAATTTAGGGTTTGCTTAAGAACCCAGGTTAGTCCAAGCATTTGGCCTCATATATTTGACCACCAGTGCCAACAAAAGTCATTAGTGCAGTGGTAACTAGTCCCTTGTTTTTACCATCCGAGATTTTAGGGTGGATGTCAGCTATGGCCATGGTGTCAAGGCTTTTACATAAAAAGCAAGATGTCGTCAGGCAACTCCTTAGATGTAGTGATATCCCCTCTTCTTGAGACAAATGAGTTTTCTGTAAGGGAAGGATATCTAGTTGTAGACCATGTTACATTAATTAAACTCACTCTCTATTTCGAGGATATTGCTATATGATTCTCTGTTGCCTAAGTTCCCAGGCTGGTTTCCCTTTGGGCTAGTATCCTTGTCTAGTTCTAAGAAGCTTTTTGGTTTTTTTGGAGTTGTTTTTTTTTTCCAATGACTTTTTGTACTGTGTTTTTGCCTTTTGACTTTCTTCTCTTTTTTCCTTGGTATTTCTTCTTCTTTTTTTTTTTCCAATAATTTCCCCACTTCTTCCAGCTAAGGACTCTCCATTTTTCCAGAGGCCAAATCAAAAGCACTTAGAGTCTCCAGATGTAGGGATCCTCAGAGATTAATTCTTCAAAACACCCTCTGGTGTGTCAACCTATGTTTAACCTCCTTGCCCAATGGTTGTTTCCCTGGAGAATTTGAAACTCAAAAGAGATTGAAGTGACCTATTGGGATATGATAAGTGACAGAAATGCGACTTAAATTCTGGTTTTCTTTCTTTCTTTCTTTCTTTCTTTCTTTCTTTCTTTCTTTCTTTCCTTTCTTCCTTCTTTTTTTGTCTTGATCTTGCAGGGAACTGTTTTAATAATAGAAGCCTGGGGAGTGGGTCTAATGAATACAATGAAGGAGGGTAAGAATCGAATTAGCAGAGGAGACCAGGTTTCAAGGAGAACAACACTGAGTTGGTTAGGAATACGAGTTTGAGAAAAGATGTCAGAATATGGGGGGGTTAGGCCAAGTGAGATAAAGGTGAATGACAGGAATGAAGGACCCAGGATTAGGGGAGTTGTTTAGAAAGACATATTCAAATAGAGAGTTCTAGAGGGTCGTGACCAGGTTTCTGCTTTTGTGTGTGTTGGTTTCATTGAAGGTGCGAGCATACCTCAGATTTTCTGATGAGAGAGATTAAAAATCATTTGAGCTTCTGGGCAGAGTCTGTTTACAGCAGATAGAAATATGATATCCCCTACTTCCACCCCAACTGAGGGAGGATAGCTTAGATCCTCTCAAGGAATTGGGGGTGGGGGTGGAGATTCCGAACATCAGAGATGTATGGCCCAAGGCAAGCTGTCTCCTCACTCCACCTCTTTTCCTCAATCTGTGATGCCCTTCCCATGTACTTGTAGGGCTGGGCAGGGGTAGGTCTGACTTGTCAAATCAGTAAGGGAGCTTCATCTGGATCGGTGATAACATGCCTATGTTGAGGTGACTGTGTGGATGAGTGAGACTCCCAATTCGCTTGTTCTCCAGGAGCAGGACATGGTTCCTATCCTCGGTCATTGGAGCCCATCCTTGTTGTAGGAGTGTATGGCTTCATAGGCTAAAGATTGAAAGGTTGGGGAATGCCACAGAACCGTGCCAAAGAGTGATGTAGGAGTGGGAGCTCATAGGGAAGAAAATATTCAGGCAGCGTATAGAGAAATAGAGGCACAACTACCGGGACCATTTTGATCACAATCTCCCTCCTTGGGTAGCTGAATGCCCCTGAAGGCTTGGAGTGTCTTGCTAGTTATTATGGACCTAAATAAGGCAAGACCAGTGTGGGAACAAAGTTGGCCTTGGGAACTTTGAGTCTGTCAATCTCTAGTTAGTACTACCACTCATAACGTAGAAACCTAAACTTTGATACGTTTACTTAAACGGAGGTCTACGTGACACACAATGTAATATGTGATGCAACAACTCTGGATGTTTCACCGTGATCGCCATAAGCATAGCTCCCATCTGTCAATGTATGAGGCTATTAGGATACCACTGACTAGATTCCCTATGCTGTACCTTTGAGCCTTGTGATTTATTCATTCTATAACTGGAACCCTGAACTTCCCTCTCCCCTTCCCCCATTTTGTCCATCCCCCTCCCTTCTGGCAAGAGTCAAATCTCTGCATTTATGGTTCTGTTTCTGCTTTTGCTCTGTTTGTTCATTTATTCCCCTTTTTACATTCTGCACAGAAGTGAAATCATACAGGATTTGTGTTTCTCTGTCTGACTTATTTCACTTACCCTCATGCCATCTAGGTACATCCATGATGTTGCAGATGGCAGGATCTCATTCTCATTTAGAGCTGCATAATATTTCATTGTGTGTGTGTGTGTGTGTGTGTGTGTGTGTGGTCTCTTCATGTATTGGTGGACACTTGGGTTGCTTCCATATCTTGTCTATTGTAAATAATGCTATAATAAAGATAGGGGTGTGTATATCTTTTCAAATTAGTATTTCCATTTCCCTTGGGTAAATAAATACCCAGTAGTGGAATCACTGGATCCTATGGTATTTGTGTTTTTAATTTGTTGAGGCCCCTCCATACTGGCTTTCACTGCGGCGATACCAATTTACATCCCATGACCGGTGCACAAGGGTTGTTTTTTCTCCACACCCTGAGCTACCCTTGTTGTTTCCTGTGTGTGGAAACTGAGCCATTCTGACAGATGTGAGGTGAGAAGTCATTGTGGTAAGGTTTACACATTTAATTTTCAACCATTTCAGAGCATTCCCTGCCTGTCATATTTGGTTATGGAAACTGAGACTGGGTCTTTCCTGGAGATTTCACAGGTTAGGAGAGGTCGAGGCCAAATAGAGAACAGAAAGCTTTTTTTAAAACAGGGTCCAAATTGTGAAAGACCTGTACTCTGGAAACCGTAAAACACTGATGAAGGAAATTGAAGGTGACGGAAAGAAAGAGAAAGACATCCGATGCTCACAGATGGGAAGAATACATATTTTTAAAGTGTCTACACTACCCAAAGCCATCGACAGATGTCATGCAATCCCTGTCAACATACCAACAGCATTTGTCACAGAGCTACACAAACAATCCTAAACGTTGTATAGAACCACAAAAGACGTTGAATGGCCAAAGCAACATTGAAAACGAAGAAACCTGGAGGTATCGCAATCTCAGCTTTCAAGTTCTATTCCAAAGCTGTAGTATTCCAAACAGTATGGTGGGTACTGGCGTACAAAATAGCCTCATCGCTCAGTGGAATAGGACCGCAAACCCAGACATAAATCCACCACTGTATGGTCAGTTCATCTTCCACAAACAGGAAAGACTATCCAGTGGGGAAAAGGCAGTCTCTTCACCAAATGGTGTGGGGACAACTGGACAAGCCACATGCCAAAGAATGAACCTGGACCAATTTCTCTACCATATCCACAAATAAACTCAAAATGAATTAAAGACCTAAGTGTGAGACTTGAAACCATAAAAAAAAAAAAAATCCTTGACGAGAACACAGGCCGTCATTTCTCAAACTTTGGCTGTAGCCACATTTTACTAGTTATGTCTCTTGAGCCAAGGGAAATATAGCAAGAATAAAGTTTGGGGACTATATCAACCTACGAAGCTTTTGCACAGTGAAGGAAACAGTCAAACCTGAAAGGCAACCTCTGGAATGGGAGAACAAATTTGGAAATATTTGGCAAATCCAGTAAAGGGTTAGTATCCACAATGTCTAAAAACTTGACACATGTCAACATCACCCCCCTCCAAAAAAGCCCAGTTTACAAATGAGCAGTACACATAACCAGACCCTTTTCCAACGACAACATACAGATGGTCAACAGACACATGAAAAGATGCTCCCCCAAACTACAACGAGATACCACGTCACACCTGTCAGAATGGCTACACTCCAAGACACAAGAAGCTAGTGTTCGCGAGGATGTGGAGACAAAGGAAACCTCTTGCACCGTTGGTGGAAATGCAAATGGGTGCGGCCCCTGTGGAAAACAGTATGCAGGTTCCTCAAAAAATTAAAAACAGAACTCTCCTATGATCCAGTAATTGCACTACTGGATACTACCCAAGACAATACAAAAACATGAATTCCACGGGACACACGCACTCCTGTGTTTATTGCGGCATTATTTCCAACGGCCAGCGCAAGCGTCCATTGACAGCTGAGTGAACGAAGAAGAAGCCCTACATGAATGTATGTGTGTGTGTATATGTATATCCATACACACACACGCACACACGCACACACACATGCACACACACACACTGTAATATTACTCAATCATAAAACAATGAAATCTTGCCATTTGCAATCACCTGGATGGAGCCTGAGGGTAGTATGGTAAGCAAAGTCAGGGAAAGACAAATACCATATGATTTTACTCATGTAGCACTTAAGAAACAACAAACGAGCAAAGGGAGGAAACAAAAGGGGAGACAAACCAAGAAATAGGCTCTTAACTGCAGAGAAGAAACGGATGGTTGTGGAGAGCAGGTGAGTGGTGGGAAAGGTGAAAGAGATGATGGGGATGAAGGAGTGCCCTTGTCATGATGAGCACGGGGTGAGTATGGAGTTGGTGAATCACTATATTGTACAACTTAAACTACTATAACTCTGGATGTTTCTATTACTGGAATTAAAATAAAACTTAATGACAAAACCAGAGGCCAACTTTTCATTATACCAAGAAACTTCGTGGAATAAACAGATAGGTGACCTTTCCCTTAACTTTTTTAAATTTTGTTTTTAAATGAATGAACATGTTTTTGTTGTATTTTTTTGCTCTAAAGGCTTTCTGACAAACCTGGTCCTGACGATTCATGGTCTACCTCATCTAGCGAAGACTTAGATTTTGGTACCAAGGTAAAGTACCCTCCCGTGAAACTCACTTTCCTGCTCTGAATTGAGTTTTCTCCCTTATTCACTCTGAAAATTTAAGAGGAGCCTGTGTATCATCATTTTATGTGTGTCATGGAAAGTTAGCAAGGACAAACCACTCTACAGATACATGACGCGTTGAATGTTTTGTTTTGTTTTGTTGTACTTTGGTAAATCCTACAGGTGGAGGCTGATAAATGAATGGGCTGGAAAATATATAATGACCGTCAAATTATATTGGGAAAAGCTTTCCCACAATGGAGGCAATATGACGTTTGCTTAAGGATAAGGATTCTTACTGTGATCATAACATGACTGATAATACTCATGCCTAAATGAAACCTGATTGGGTCCAAGTATCTATTGTAGGTTGCCCCCCGCCCCGGGCACGTTTTATTTTGGTGAGATACAGCATTTTCCTTTGGCTCTATCCTTTGTTCTCCATTTAGAATAAAATCATATTAGAAAATGTAGAAATTTAGATGTTTACATTATTTCTCAACATTTACCTTACAAAGGTGTTCTCCTGTAGTTTTGAAATAACTCCATGAGGGGTAAGTTAAAATTGTGCATCTCCCCGAAGAATACGTATTTTGCTGAAAAGAGTAGCTCTATGGGCAGAGGCTCTTCATAGCCAAGGTGTCAAATTTCTAATTTCAGAAATCTTGCCCATTCTAGCTTTGAACACTATCTCCTCCTAGTCCTTGTGTCAGATTCTAAAATTTAAAGTTTCAGACATCTGATATTTGTTTCAGTATTCATTTCAAAGCCCCTAAATCATGATAAGCTCCTGGAGGTTAGGGAACGCACTGGTTTGACTCCTGGAGCTCCTAAAATAAAGTCTTGCTTGGAAGAAGCAATGTCATGGTTTTTGAATGTGAACAAATGAGTAGGGAAATGGAATTCCGTAGAATGGAGTTTGAAAAGTAACCAAATACGCATGATATATCACAATTAAATATGTGAAGTTAAAAAGTCAGGCTTCAGTTTATATTCCGTTTTAGTGTTTAACATGTATACACGCAAATGAATTCTATTGAGGAAATCAGGAGTTACATAAGAAAGAAGGTTACAGTCTATTTTTAGTATCCTCCCATTGTGAGCTTAGAATTGCAGAGAAAAAGTCCTCAGCCTTTGTTTGTTTAACCCCATCTGTGTCCCATTACCTACATCCTTTGAAGGTTCCCATTTCTTCCTAGAATTCTCATTCCCAATTCTTTCTCCATAGTGAATGTTGACGTGTTAGGAACCTCTCTTTTTCTGTTCTTTTGTTAGTCTAGTAATAATTTCTAGCTTTTCGGAAGCGAAAGATGCCAGGAATTGAACAATGTATTTATAGTGAAAAAAATTAAATTCTTTATTACAGTATTTATAACCAGATAACTGTAGAGTGATAAGAGTCAGTATTATTAGGGATATACTGTGAGTCAAAGCCTCTCTTTTACATAAATATTATATAGACAGATACATAGGTAGATGGATATGGATATAGATAGATAGATAGATAGATATAGATAGATAGTTATAGGTAGAGATATATATAATATACACATATATACACATATATATTTACACATATATAAATACACACTTATATGTATACATATTTATGTTCACCTAAACGTACACACACACACATATATATATATATATATATATATATATGTATATATACATATCACACATATATAAAGACATATATTTTTAAAAGGTTTAAAAGGGACTATTTTTCATAGTATATTCCCAATCCTACTTATGTACCTGTTGAAAAATGTATGTTGTTTCCACTTGCCTTCTTTGGCTCACATTTTTCCTTTTCTTTTTTGTCTTAAGCTCATGCTTGATTGATTGGTCATTTGTTTTTGTTTTTGTTTTTGTTTCCTTTTTCCCTCTTCTCACCCCGTGCTTTTTACGGTATTTTCAAAATTTTTTCAAAGTTTATTTATTTTTGAGACAGAGACAGACACAGAGTGCAAGCGGGGTAGGGGCAGAGACAGAGAGAGACACAGAATCCAAAGCAGGCTGCAGGCTCCGAGCTGTCAACACAGAGCTCAAAGTGGGGCTGATAACCACAAACCGTGAGATCATGACTCATGAGCTGAAGGTGGATGCTGAACTCACTGTGCCACATATGTGTTCCCCGCACCAGGCTCGTTTTTAATGGTTTACCCCTACCCTAATTTGTCCTTGCAGAAACGATTTCTTTAGTGTCTGTTCTTTTAGTACATCACTTTCTGTCAACTCCATTGTCAACATATTGGTTATGGAATTCTACTGTCTGTGTGTGGTTTCCATCCAGGACTCGTTGCCCCACAAGGTTTATTATTCTTGTTTTTCTCTTTCTTGGAAGGGGCTGAGCTAAATGTTTTTGAAATGTTTGCATTTCTCTTGGAAAGGGAGGGAGAGAGAGAAAGAATGAGCAAGTGCTCGTTGTTGTGATCTGACAATAGGCAAGGTATGATCTCAGTCCTTTTATATTTGTGGAGGGCTGTTTTGTGACCCAGGATGTCACTTGGAGACATTGGAGAATGTTCTATATGCACTTAAGAAGAATGTGCGTTCTACTGCTGTTGGGTGAAAAGATCTTAATATATCGGTGTTGATACCCGTGTATATAAATGTATATATATGAGGCCAATATAGATCTATGTATATCTGAATACATCTGGTCCAGTGACACATTGGATCAGTGTTTCCTTACTGATTTTCTGCCTTGACGATCCACCTTTTGCCATGAGTGGAGTCTTAAAGTCGTCTACAATCATGGTATTTGTATGTATACATTTAATCATGTTTGTGAGTAATCGATTCATACGTGTGGGCGTTTCACTTTGGGGCCATAAACATTTGCAGTTGTTAGCTCCTCTTGATGGATAGACCCCTTAATTACGACCCAATGCCCTTCTGAATCTGTTACTACAGTCTCTGGTTTAAAATCTAGTCTGTCTGGTGGAAGTGTGGCGACTCCAGCTTTCTTTTGACTTCTAGTAGCATGATAGGTGGTTCCGCATACCTTCACTTTGAACCTGGAGGTGTCCTGGGGTCTAAAATCAGTTTCTTGTTGACAACATATAGATGGATCTTGTTGTTTGGTTTTGTTTTGTGTTTTACCCATTCTGATTCCCTTTGTCTTTTGACTGGGGCATTGAGTCCATTCACATTCAGAGTGATTAGTTAAAGATATGGATTTAGTGTCATTGTGTTATCTGAAGGTTTCATGCTTTTGGTGAGGCCTCTGGTCCTTTGTAGTCTCTGCTGCTTTCCACTCACAGAGTCGCCCGTTAGGATCTCCCGCAGGGCTGGTTTAGTGGTCATGAACTCCATGAGGTGTTGTTTGTCTGGGAAAGCCTTTCTCTCTCTTTCTATTCTAAATGTCAGCCTTGCCTGGGAAGGGATTCTTCGCCGCAGATGTTCCCATTCAGCACATTGACCGTTTCCTACCCCTCCCTTCTGCCCTGCCAAGTTTCTTTGGACAGGCCTGCTGCTAGCCTTACGTGTCTTCCCTTGTCGATTAAGACCCGTTTGTCCCTAGCTGCTTTCAGAATCCTCTCCTTATCTTTGTAGTTTTCCAGTTTCGCTATGGCATGTCGTGGTGTTGACCTGGGTTTGTTGATTTGGAAAGGAATTCTCTGTGCCGCCAGGACTTGGATGCCCGTTTCCTTCCCCAGATGAGGGAAGCTCTCAGCTATAAGTTGTTCCAAAAAAACCTTCTGCCCCTTTCTCTCACTCTTCTTCTTCTGGGACTCCTAGGATGTGGCTAATATTTCATCTCACTGAATCACGTAGGTCTCTAGTACCTGCCTCGTGATCTAGTCATTTCCTTCCTTTCCTTTCCCTGCTTCATCTTTGTCCACAATTGTATCTTCTGTTTCACCGATTCTGTCTGCTGCTTCTCCCGTCCTTGCTGTCACTGCATCTAGTTTACTTTGTATCTCCTTTACACCATTTCATGTTCAGCGTTCATCGTGACGATTCCTTAGGTCCTTGATCTCTGAAGCAGGAGATTGTCTGCTGTCTTCTATGCGTGGTTTCAAGCGCAACTATGCGTCTTATGAGTGTCATTCCAAAAATGTGCTCACCTATATGGTTTCTGTCTCTTTTGCGCCCTTCTCTGGCTGTCCTTTCTTCCCGGAATTTTTTTTGAGGGGAATTCTCCGATTTCGTCGTTTTGGCTAGATTCCTGCCCTTTATGTGTGTTAATCGCTTGTTCTGTGTCCCACACCTGCGAGTACTACTGTAATAAAAAGAGCCCCTACACTGTCCAGGGCCTGGCAGTTGAACAAATTTTTTTTGAGTGTGTTGTGTGCACTCTTTGGGTGCGTCTTTGGCTGCTGTCCTCGCTACTTGGAGTGGCGGTTTGGGCCTTCCACCAGGTGTGCTTTGATTTGTTTGTTGAAGTAATCCTGGAAAAAAGGGGAAGAAGGTGGGGAAGAATCCTTAGCCCAAACAAAAAGAGAAATGACTGGAGTTGAAAAAAAGACCAGGAAGTGACTCAAAGGAGCTATAGGGCTTAATCCAGAAAGAGAGGGAGGAAAATGAAGAAGGAGATCTAGAAAAGTATAGAGAAAATGTACAATCAAACAAACAAAGAACCAGAACAGAGGAACAAAGGAAAAAAATATATAGATATATCTCTATATATCTATGTATAGATATATAGGTATATATTAAGATATATAGATAAATGTAGATATATAATTAGTTTTGACCCACGTGAACTCGAGACTACTAGGCTGTTTCCAAAGGGAGAAGGGGAAAGAGGAGAGTAGAAAGAGAAAAAAGGGAAAAGAGAAGAAAGGGAAAGCAAAGGAAAGAAAAGATGGGCGCCTGGGTGGCTCAGTAGGTGAAGCGTCTGACTCTTGAATTTGGCTCACGTCATGTTGTCACTGTGGGTGGGTTCGGAACCCCCAACAGGTTCTGCAGTGAGAGCATGGATCCTGCTCGGATTCTCTCTCTCTCCCTCTCTCTGCATCTCTTCTGCTTGATCACTCACTCTCTCTCTCTCAAAATAAAGAAATAAACATTAAAAAAGAAAAGGAAAGACAAAAGAATAATAACTCAAATGAAAACAAACAAACAAACAAACAAACAAACTAAGATAGAAAACCGGAGGAGAGTTGTCTATTGGTGCCTGGGACCGGTGGCTGTGCTGGTCTAGAGCAGGGGCTGTCTGGTCCCATCAGTGTCAGTCTCACTCCTATAGAGAAGCAGTTACGAGGCACAGAGTGTCAGGGTTTGGTGTAATGGGCCTGCCTTCACTGAGGCTCACTGTCCATTCCCTGAAGCCCCACGATGTTGGTCATGGGGAGAGACATGGCGACACCCCATCTATCCTGCCCACACGAGGTGTCTCAAAACTCACTGTTTAGGCTATCCTCACGGAATAGCCTGGGGAGCTGGCTTGCCTTGCTGCACAGTCCCCTGTGCCACCCGAGCACTGAGCTGGGATTCAAAAGCCTGTAGGATCCCGCTTTGCTCGGACCTGGTAGTGGAGTTGCGCCACTCTGCCCAGTGGACAGAGGGCCTCTGGCTCGTGCCTGCATGGTCTTTTTCCCTTGGGCAGGGCAATACCTCCCCTTTCCACCATACTCAAGGTGTTCTCTCCCAGGGTAGCCCTGAGATTGCTACCAAGCCTAGGGGCGGCTCCCTCCCCACCAGGCATGGGAGGTGGTAGCTCTGGTCGAGAGAAAGTGTGGCCGCCTTGAAAATTCTGTTTTTTACCCTCTAAGGCTGTTTTCCAAAGTAGAAACTGGCTCTCTGGACCTCTCCTTGGTCTGTGGTCCGGACAGGCTTTCTCATATCCAAATGCACGTCCCACAGCCTCTCTCTGTCTCTGCCTTCCTTTCGTTTCTCCACCAAAGGCCTTCCCCCACTCCATGCCTGTGCTGCCCATTTTATTTCTCCCAATTCTCATACACACCCTTCTGTCCCGCCAAGCTGTCACTCTGCACCTGTGGAGATTTTTCTGTCCCTCTGCAGCCTGTATTCCTGGTATTCCAAGTGTTGTGACCTCAATACTGCTGTGTTTGAGGGACAAGGGGAATTCTGATCCCCTCCCCTGCCATCTTAACTCCCCCCTCCACCTTTTGCTTTGCTTTTCGCAATTTCAAAGTTGGCTGCCTAATCGACTAAGTCACCCAGGCCCCCCAAAGAATACTTGTTTTCGATGGGAAGATGTTCAAAGGCCAATAAAATGGCCCTTGTGTCCAGAAAAGAATGGAAAGTTAGAATGGGTTTTTGATGTTCTCATTTGGGGCTATAATAAGTTCCCGTAAGCTCTTAGCGATGACATCATAAAGGTATACATTTGACCCTTGAACAAGATGCGTTTGGAATGTGGGAGTCCACATACATACAGATTTTTTTCAATAAATACAGTACCATCCTGTAAACATATTTTCTCTTCCTTATGATTTTCTTTTTCATCTTGTTTTTTTTTTTTAATTATTCATTTTGGGAGAGTGAGAGAGGACAGAGCACGTGAGTAGGGAAGTGGGGACAGAGAGAGAATTTTCATCAGGCTCCACACTGTCAGCGTTCAACTCAGGAAGTATAGATCATGACTTGAGCCAAAGTCAAGAGCCTGACCCTGAACCGACAGTGCCACCCAGCACCCCTTCCTTACGATTTTCTTAGTAACCTTTCCTTCAGTTTATAGTGTAAAAATACAGTATGTAATACATATAACAGGGAAAACATGCATTAATCGACTGTGTATATTGTTGGTAAGCTCAGCATTCCGTTATCCTAACCCTGACCTCCCACGCTCAGTTTACAGAGTCAATGGCCAAATTAGGCCGAAAAGGTAGATTAGACCTAGAGAGCATATACAAGCGATTCTGCTTTAACGTTCTGGTTTTCAATACATATATACTTTTTGATTTTTAAGTGTGATTGCTTTTAAAGTAGGAAATTCAGTAGGAATTTTTGTTTTTTTTTTTTATTTGGTTTTGAGGTTTCAAAAGATATTTGTGGATTGTCGAGGGCATGGCCATCAGAGCCCGTAACCCTTGCTTTGTTCAAGGGCCAACGGTATAGTGATTGGGTACTTTTGAGATCTTCTCAGTGAGATTAGTGTAAATGTTTTGACCTTAATTAATTGGTCCTTGTATACTGAGTACGTACCAAGCAGTTAGCTGCTGAGTGTACAAGTGGAGGGTTTAGGTTGTTGTGGTCGGAGCAGAAAAGTAAGTCAACAGCAGTCTGTTAGAAGTCACAATAAAGGCTTCATCGATAGGAAATGGACAATGTTAGTTGAGAGAATATTGGGGGCGTTTGTAGTGAGGATGAGGATGAGAGTGGGAGTGGGAATTTTGGTAGCCAGAAAAGATCTGAGAGTGGCAAAAGGTGCCAAGTGAAAGATGAGAAGGCCCAGTCGTGTAGACCGTGGCGAGGGACATTCTGGACAGAGAGGACCACGGATCATCATTTTACTCCAACGCCTTAGAGAGACCAAGCTGTAGGAAGGCTCACTCCATCATCATAATCATTATTATTATTGTTGTGTGTAAAAAAGAAAATGTGCATAGTGAAATGAGTGCTTGGCACATTTTAGGTGACTGAGACATACATGTTCTTATACTTGCCGTTTGAATGCTTACTACACATTCTGAAGAGTTCCATACCTATATCTACATTGTTTCTGCTACTAGTTCATCACAATTTTAAGAAAAGTTTCTCTTCCAACCTTGCCGTTCGATCCAACCCTTCTTTCGTCAAGAAAAAGGTCAAGCCTGTGTTTACCTAAACGAAGCAGCAGCTTCGACAGTGTTTTGTTGATACACAACATGATATACTCCAAAGTTTCTGATCATGTGAGGTATGAATTGACACTGAAACAAATGTCTGCCATTTTATTAGAAGCAGTTTTCCTTTATAGCAAGTACACTTTTAAAGATTCTGTTTCAAAACTTATTTCAAATGTCCTTTCATTTTGGTCAGGAATGCAAAGGAAGGGGTTTTGTTAGTTCCTTTTTGAAATCTGCATACAAGCCAGGCTTCTGCCTTTGAAAGTATTTATTCTGGCCTTCCATGATCCGTTTAGAGAGTCAATAGCCAAATGAAGATTCAAAGGGACGCTGAATCAAGAGAGCATATATGAGGTTTTGTATTTAAATGTTTTGGTGTTCAATACGGTTTTCTTATTTGTAAGTCTGATTGTTATTAAAGTCATAAATTCAGATATTTTCTTGGAAAAGGATTAGGAAGTCTTCACGCAACTCATTACTGATGCTACTTTTAACAGAGTATGTCTGAGAAGCCCAACAAATATGTCCCTCATGTCTCTGGAGCTGTGGATCAGAAAGGGCAAAGTATATTAAATGGACAAGTAGAAGGTAAGCACTGTATTTTATTCAAAGGTCATTTGACAGAATGTTGATTGAAAACAGGAATACTGATATATTCTAATATCTAAAGAAAACGGCCTGTTAAGTGCATAGGAAAGAGAAAGAGATGTGAAAAGGAGATAAGTTGCATATCGTATGTGGTGTCAGCAACAGATTAAATTGAGAGTGCCACCAAAGGAGCTAAATGACTAGTTCCCTTTCAAGACACTGGAAGGCCTAAGGAACCTCAGGAAAGAAGAGACGAGCCAAACAGGGAATGATGTGAATGGCGGAGACTACAGGGAGTAAATGAAGGAAAGTAAGCCGGTGTGTATTGTGTTTCTACTGGAAGGTGGTAAAATACACTAGTTCTTTAAAGGGAAGAGCAGACTATTTAAAATGCAGCAACACTATCAGGTGAGCTTCTCGTACCAGAATTTGCCAGAGTGGTATCCCCAAATGTTCCCACTCTTACTGTGATCCTCACTGTTGGCAAGACATTAAGGACTGACCTAGCTGATGATGCAGAGTTATGTCCTAACTACCATGGGTGAACATAAGCATTTGTAGTCAATGATAAATGTATATACGTTAATGCCTTATAAAATGGGGGTACTTCATACGGTAGTATCATTTAGGGCAAAATAAGAGAATTGGAAGGAGGGTCAGATAGGGAGACATCAAGATAACTCATCTGACATTTTGGATGCCGTATTTGTGGCTTTTGATTATTTTGGCAATAACTGCCTTTAATAGGTGAACTATATTTTTAATGTTCTAGGAACATAAGGGAAAGAAACAAAAGAACACTATAATCAGTAGTATGTTTTCATATTCTGTCTGACAGTTCTGATTGTTGTAGAATGATCCCTGTTACTTCTTTGATTCCTACCTGCCAGAAAAATGAACTAAGTCCTAGGTAGTTGGAGAAAATTAACTGATTTTTCATATTTCAGAGAACTTTTATATGGTAGAACATAGGGGCAATCACCAGGATTTGCTCTCTCCCTCTGTTTGTTTTTTTTTTCAGAGTAAAATAAGATTGTTGCTTGTTTCACACTTTCTGACATCATGATTTCATCTATTCCTTTTAAACCTTTCTTCAAATGGATAAATAGGGATGTAGGAATTTTCAAGGCAAATACCAAGAAAAGAGATTCCAGGAAAGGTATTCTGTGACATAACCTTCTGACTGTAACCACGTGAAAGACATCAACCGAAATAATAAAATTGCATATAATGCAGTTGTGTTAGAGGCATCCCAATGACACCCAGATTTGATTATTCACTAGAAGAGCTCACAGGACTCAGCATATAGTTGTAGTCATGCGTGTGGCTTGGTATGGGGACAGGCTAGAAAGGCCAATGAGCACCGAGCAATGGTGTATGGGGTGAAGGCCAGAGGAAAGCAAGCGCAGGCTTCCAGGAATCCTTTCTCTATGGAGTTAGCAGGATGTGCTAAATTCCTCCAGCATGAAATTAGGACAGCACAAGTGAAATGTTGTCTGCCAGTACGAGGCTTATGGATACTCAGTGCCCGAGGTTTTCATCAAATGCTAATCACATAGGCATCTTCTCCTTAGCATGTCCCCAAATTCCAGGTTTCCACCAAGGAAATCAAGTGTACAGCCTTAAGGACATTGCTTGTACCAGCACTTAGGCACAGGGAACCACTCTTAACCAGCTAGGGAATGGTGGGAACCCTCCTGAAATCCAAGATCCCAGGGAACCACCAAGGGCCAGTCATTCAAGTAGGATGTTCTGAGGGTAGCCATCTTTGGCCTGCTGGATGAAATCTGTTCTGCATAGGAATTATAGCCCTGACGTCATTTTTGGTGGTGTCTTCAAATTTTGTTTTGCTAGCATGGAGCATGATGGCTACCATGGTACTGGTTTCAGTTTCATCATCCATATGAAGTAGGTATTTGTATAAAAATTACTAGGGCAATATGAGGTCATTATAATCTTTTTTTTATGTGATTAAGCTTTCATTATGATTCTTACGTATGATCAACATAATGATTTTTGATTTAAAATTAGAATGAAAATCTCGTAATTATATGGAAAACCCAGGTTTGATTCCTATGGTGCTGAACCCCTGTTTATAGGTATAAGATTTTGGATCATATTCATCAATTGTTTTCTTGCCTAAGTATACAAATAACCGTTGTATTTTTGTGTTTTGTGTATGCATTTTCATACACTTCCAAATGGGAGACAGTACCCCTATTGTGTTACTTTGATCTCTATTTTAATGTTCAAGGTGACTGTATCATGAGTTGGTGTATGCTAAGAGTAGCTTCAATGGAAACCATATTTTGTTGTTTTTGTTGTTTCATACATTTAATAAGCCTGATGTTTTACATCAGTTTTAAGTTCACAGCAAAATATAATAGGAAGTACAGAGAGTCTGCATATACCATACCATGCTCCCGTACACGCCTAGCCTCCCCTGTTGTTAACATCCTGCACGACAGTGGTCCATTTTTAGTAGGAATTTTTTATTTCAGTTCCTTGGTTTAGTTTTGAGTGAGAGAGCATGCATGCGTGTGAGCAGCCAAGGG
This sequence comes from Neofelis nebulosa, assembly GCF_028018385.1. Taxonomy (NCBI): domain Eukaryota; kingdom Metazoa; phylum Chordata; class Mammalia; order Carnivora; family Felidae; genus Neofelis; species Neofelis nebulosa. The sequence continues at coordinate 2,906,908 of NC_080796.1, forward strand.
GCAGAGGGAGAGGGGGGAAAGAATCCTGTGCTGTCAGCCCAGAGCCTGATGCAGGACTTGATCCCATGAACTGTGAGATCATGACCTGAGCTCAGATCCAGAGTTGGACGCTGAACCGACTGAGCCACCCAGGCACCCTGACAACAGTGGTGCATTTTCTATGGACACGAACTCTTCATTTGGAGGCCAAGTCTCTAATTTGCATTAGTGTTCAGCCTTGGTGTCATACGTTCTATGAGTCTTAACAAATGTGTAATGATGTGAATCCACCTTTGTGGTATCGTGTGAAAGAGTTCCACTGCCTTAAAAGTCCTCTGTGCCGTGCCCGTTTCTCCCTACATTCACCCCAACCCTTAGCTCCATAGCCTTGCTCTTTCCAGGTGTCATATAGTTAGAATCATAGAGTGGATGTCTTTGAATGTTTAGAAAGTGAAAATATCCTGGTAATTGAATGTAGGCATTCAAGATATTCTTTGCCCTTTGTTTTGTTTAGTTGCTCATCAGTAGAGGATCTGATGACCTCTGCCTTCCATGACAAAAAGTATGATTTCTCTAGCTGTGTGTCACCTAATGGGGAGGGTTGAGAAAAATGACCTCATGAACCACTACAGAGCACTCACATTGGGATCATCCTCCTCTGTGATGTGCGGCGGGTCTAGATAGACTCTCTAGCAATGGAAGGAGACAGCCTCAAGAGGTTAGAACTATATCAAAGTGGAATGCCAAATCTTTCCTTCTTACCTTGCCATTGGAAATAAGGCCAGGGAGAGTCTGTTTGCTATTGTTTGGCCACGCTGCCAAGTACAATAGCTATAGAGCACACGTTGTGAGGGGGTGTTTCCTCCTAAAACTGAAGAGTGTCTGCTGAAGAGCTGGGGAAGTTCTGCCGTGTTACAGCAAAATAAAGATATTCTCTTTCAATTCCTCTAGTAGTGGAAGTCCAGAAAAATCATGCTAGCTTCAGTCTGACATTGTCAGCTCATGATAATCATTCTCCGAACGATACCCGTTTCCTCCAGTGTCACAGTGTCGGTCAGCGATGGCCATTGTAAACATCAGTTCCCCTGTAGGTGTCAAATTCTGATAAAACCCATTCTTGGTTTTGGTCAATATAGAGGAGAAAGTAAGATTTCTTAGTGCTTTAAGCCTACGAATGGTATAATTACCATTCAGTGTAGTGTGGTTTCCAGGTGTGGTCCGAAAGCAATACTTTTTGACAAATCATAAGCCGTACACTTGTAATTTTCCTCTATTTATCGATTGTCGATTTAACATGTATTTTGCTTTCTTCTTTAGGAGCAGATAAGAATGCTGAGGAAGATTCTAGAGCCAGGTAGGATTTTTATGGATTTGTAAAAATGACATTTGCTGGGGCACCCGGGTGGCTCAGTCGGTTAAGGGTGTGACTCTTGATTTCAACTGAGGTTTGTGAGTTCAAGCCCCACGTCGGGTTTTGCGCTGACAGCCTCCTTGGGATATCTTTCCCGATTTCTGTGGGCACTCACTCTCAAAGTATAAAGGAATGAAATGAAATGAAACGGATAATGAAAGGAAAGGAAAGGGAATGAATGAACTGAAAATTATGTGTCTCCTAAGGGAACGCAGAGAACAAAAGCAGTTGTTGCGTGTTCTACACTGGACCAGACACTATATCCTATGGGTAACATCTGTTCCGTTATATAGTCATTGTATAGCTTTGCCAAGTAGCTGTGCTATTGTAGCCTACATTTTATTCCTTTGTCAACTGTGGTTCAGGGAGGTTGATGACTCGACCATGATTCCATAGTTCACGGGTTGCTGAGGGGCTTTGCCCATCAGCCCGTGAAGCTTCCACATCCATTCCCTGGTTCCTCAGCAGCACTGAGATGAAGATACAGATCCTAGGGCAGATCAACTCAGAATGTCAAAGGTAATGATGTCGGAACACTAATTTAGGGTTTGCTTAAGAACCCAGGTTAGTCCAAGCATTTGGCCTCATATATTTGACCACCAGTGCCAACAAAAGTCATTAGTGCAGTGGTAACTAGTCCCTTGTTTTTACCATCCGAGATTTTAGGGTGGATGTCAGCTATGGCCATGGTGTCAAGGCTTTTACATAAAAAGCAAGATGTCGTCAGGCAACTCCTTAGATGTAGTGATATCCCCTCTTCTTGAGACAAATGAGTTTTCTGTAAGGGAAGGATATCTAGTTGTAGACCATGTTACATTAATTAAACTCACTCTCTATTTCGAGGATATTGCTATATGATTCTCTGTTGCCTAAGTTCCCAGGCTGGTTTCCCTTTGGGCTAGTATCCTTGTCTAGTTCTAAGAAGCTTTTTGGTTTTTTTGGAGTTGTTTTTTTTTTCCAATGACTTTTTGTACTGTGTTTTTGCCTTTTGACTTTCTTCTCTTTTTTCCTTGGTATTTCTTCTTCTTTTTTTTTTTCCAATAATTTCCCCACTTCTTCCAGCTAAGGACTCTCCATTTTTCCAGAGGCCAAATCAAAAGCACTTAGAGTCTCCAGATGTAGGGATCCTCAGAGATTAATTCTTCAAAACACCCTCTGGTGTGTCAACCTATGTTTAACCTCCTTGCCCAATGGTTGTTTCCCTGGAGAATTTGAAACTCAAAAGAGATTGAAGTGACCTATTGGGATATGATAAGTGACAGAAATGCGACTTAAATTCTGGTTTTCTTTCTTTCTTTCTTTCTTTCTTTCTTTCTTTCTTTCTTTCTTTCTTTCTTCTTTCTTCTTTCTTTCTTTCCTTTCTTCCTTCTTTTATTGTCTTGATCTTGCAGGCAACTGTTTTAATAATAGAAGCCTGGGGAGTGGGTCTAATGAATACAATGAAGGAGGGTAAGAATCGAATTAGCAGAGGAGACCAGGTTTCAAGGAGAACAACACTGAGTTGGTTAGGAATACGAGTTTGAGAAAAGATGTCAGAATATGGGGGGTTATGCCAAGTGAGATAAAGGTGAATGACAGGAATGAAGGACCCAGGATTAGGGGAGTTGTTTAGAAAGACATATTCAAATAGAGAGTTCAAGAGGGCCGTGACCAGGTTTCTGCTTTTGTGTGTGTTGGTTTCATTGAAGGTGCGAGCATACCTCAGATTTTCTGATGAGAGAGATTAAAAATCATTTGAGCTTCTGGGCAGAGTCTGTTTACAGCAGATAGAAATATGATATCCCCTACTTCCACCCCAACTGAGGGAGGATAGCTTAGATCCTCTCAAGGAATTGGGGGTGGGGGTGGAGATTCCGAACGTCAGAGATGTATGGCCCAAGGCAAGCTGTCTCCTCACTCCACCTCTTTTCCTCAATCTGTGATGCCCTTCCCATGTACTTGTAGGGCTGGGCAGGGGTAGGTCTGACTTGTCAAATCAGTAAGGGAGCTTCATCTGGATCGGTGATAACATGCCTATGTTGAGGTGACTGTGTGGATGAGTGAGACTCCCAATTCGCTTGTTCTCCAGGAGCAGGACATGGTTCTTACCCTCGGTCATTGGAGCCCATCCTTGTTGTAGGAGTGTATGGCTTCATAGGCTAAAGATTGAAAGGTTGGGGAATGCCACAGAACCGTGCCAAAGAGTGATGTAGGAGTGGGAGCTCATAGGGAAGAAAATATTCAGGCAGCGTATAGAGAAATAGAGGCACAACTACCGGGACCATTTTGATCACAATCTCCCTCCTTGGGTAGCTGAATGCCCCTGAAGGCTTGGAGTGTCTTGCTAGTTATTATGGACCTAAATAAGGCAAGACCAGTGTGGGAACAAAGTTGGCCTTGGGAACTTTGAGTCTGTCAATCTCTAGTTAGTACTACCACTCATAACGTAGAAACCTAAACTTTGATACGTTTACTTAAACGGAGGTCTACGTGACACACAATGTAATATGTGATGCAACAACACTGGATGTTTCACCGTGATCGCCATAAGCGTAGCTCCCATCTGTCAATGTATGAGGCTATTAGGATACCACTGACTAGATTCCCTATGCTGTACCTTTGAGCCTTGTGATTTATTCATTCTATAACTGGAACCCTGAACTTCCCTCTCCCCTTCCCCCATTTTGTCCATCCCCCTCCCTTCTGGCAAGAGTCAAATCTCTGCATTTATGGTTCTGTTTCTGCTTTTGCTCTGTTTGTTCATTTATTCCCCTTTTTACATTCTGCACAGAAGTGAAATCATATAGGATTTGTGTTTCTCTGTCTGACTTATTTCACTTACCCTCATGCCATCTAGGTACATCCATGATGTTGCAGATGGCAGGATCTCATTCTCATTTAGAGCTGTATAATATTTCATTGTGTGTGTGTGTGTGTGTGTGTGTGTGTGTGTGTGGTCTCTTCATGTATTGGTGGACACTTGGGTTGCTTCCATATCTTGTCTATTGTAAATAATGCTATAATAAAGATAGGGGTGCGTATATCTTTTCAAATTAGTATTTCCATTTCCCTTGGGTAAATAAATACCCAGTAGTGGAATCACTGGATCCTATGGTATTTGTGTTTTTAATTTGTTGAGGCCCCTCCATACTGGCTTTCACTGCGGCGATACCAATTTACATCCCATGACCGGTGCACAAGGGTTGTTTTTTCTCCACACCCTGAGCTACCCTTGTTGTTTCCTGTGTGTGGAGACTGAGCCATTCTGACAGATGTGAGGTGAGACGTCATTGTGGTAAGGTTTACACATTTAATTTTCAACCATTTCAGAGCATTCCCTGCCTGTCATATTTGGTTATGGAAACTGAGACTGGGTCTTTCCTGGAGATTTCACAGGTTAGGAGAGGTCGAGGCCAAATAGAGAACAGAAAGCTTTTTTTAAAACAGGGTCCAAATTGTGAAAGACCTGTACTCTGGAAACCGTAAAACACTGATGAAGGAAATTGAAGGTGACGGAAAGAAAGAGAAAGACATCCGATGCTCACAGATGGGAAGAATACATATTTTTAAAGTGTCTACACTACCCAAAGCCATCGACAGATGTCATGCAATCCCTGTCAACATACCAACAGCATTTGTCACAGAGCTAGACAAACAATCCTAAACGTTGTATAGAACCACAAAAGACGTTGAATGGCCAAAGCAACATTGAAAACGAAGAAACCTGGAGGTATCGCAATCTCAGCTTTCAAGTTCTATTCCAAAGCTGTAGTATTCCAAACAGTATGGTGGGTACTGGCGTACAAAATAGCCTCATCGCTCAGTGGAATAGGACCGCAAACCCAGACATAAATCCACCACTGTATGGTCAGTTCATCTTCCACAAACAGGAAAGAGTATCCAGTGGGGAAAAGGCAGTCTCTTCACCAAATGGTGTGGGGACAACTGGACAAGCCACATGCCAAAGAATGAACCTGGACCAATTTCTCTACCATATCCACAAATAAACTCAAAATGAATTAAAGACCTAAGTGTGAGACTTGAAACCATAAAAAAAAAAAAATCCTTGACGAGAACACAGGCCGTCATTTCTCAAACTTTGGCTGTAGCCACATTTTACTAGTTATGTCTCTTGAGCCAAGGGAAATAAAGCAAGAATAAAGTTTGGGGACTATATCAACCTACGAAGCTTTTGCACAGTGAAGGAAACAGTCAAACCTGAAAGGCAACCTCTGGAATGGGAGAACAAATTTGGAAATATTTGGCAAATCCAGTAAAGGGTTAGTATCCACAATGTCTAAAAACTTGACACATGTCAACATCACCCCCCTCCAAAAAAGCCCAGTTTACAAATGAGCAGTACACATAACCAGACCCTTTTCCAACGACAACATACAGATGGTCAACAGACACATGAAAAGATGCTCCCCCAAACTACAACGAGATACCACGTCACACCTGTCAGAATGGCTACACTCCAAGACACAAGAAGCTAGTGTTCGCGAGGATGTGGAGACAAAGGAAACCTCTTGCACCGTTGGTGGAAATGCAAATGGGTGCGGCCCCTGTGGAAAACAGTATGCAGGTTCCTCAAAAAATTAAAAACAGAACTCTCCTATGATCCAGTAATTGCACTACTGGATACTACCCAAGAGAATACAAAAACATGAATTCCACGGGACACACGCACTCCTGTGTTTATTGCGGCATTATTTCCAACAGCCAGCGCAAGCGTCCATTGACAGCTGAGTGAACGAAGAAGAAGCCCTACATGAATGTATGTGTGTGTGTATATGTATATCCATACACACACACACACACACGCACACACACATGCACACACACACACTGTAATATTACTCAATCATAAAACAATGAAATCTTGCCATTTGCAATCACCTGGATGGAGCCTGAGGGTAGTATGGTAAGCAAAGTCAGGGAAAGACAAATACCATATGATTTTACTCATGTAGCACTTAAGAAACAACAAACGAGCAAAGGGAGGAAACAAAAGGGGAGACAAACCAAGAAATAGGCTCTTAACTGCAGAGAAGAAACGGATGGTTGTGGAGAGCAGGTGAGTGGTGGGAAAGGTGAAAGAGATGATGGGGATGAAGGAGTGCCCTTGTCATGATGAGCACGGGGTGAGTATGGAGTTGGTGAATCACTATATTGTACAACTTAAACTACTATAACTCTGGATGTTTCTATTACTGGAATTAAAATAAAACTTAATGACAAAACCAGAGGCCAACTTTTCATTATACCAAGAAACTTCGTGGAATAAACAGATAGGTGACCTTTCCCTTAACTTTTTAAAATTTTGTTTTTAAATGAATGAACATGTTTTTGTTGTATTTTTTTGCTCTAAAGGCTTTCTGACAAACCTGGTCCTGACGATTCATGGTCTACCTCATCTAGCGAAGACTTAGATTTTGGTACCAAGGTAAAGTACCCTCCCGTGAAACTCACTTTCCTGCTCTGAATTGAGTTTTCTCCCTTATTCACTCTGAAAATTTAAGAGGAGCCTGTGTATCATCATTTTATGTGTGTCATGGAAAGTTAGCAAGGACAAACCACTCTACAGATACATGACGCGTTGAATGTTTTGTTTTGTTTTGTTGTACTTTGGTAAATCCTACAGGTGGAGGCTGATAAATGAATGGGCTGGAAAATATATAATGACCGTCAAATTATATTGGGAAAAGCTTTCCCACAATGGAGGCAATATGACGTTTGCTTAAGGATAAGGATTCTTACTGTGATCATAACATGACTGATAATACTCATGCCTAAATGAAACCTGATTGGGTCCAAGTATCTATTGTAGGTTGCCCCCCGCCCCGGGCACGTTTTATTTTGGTGAGATACAGCATTTTCCTTTGGCTCTATCCTTTGTTCTCCATTTAGAATAAAATCATATTAGAAAATGTAGAAATTTAGATGTTTACATTATTTCTCAACATTTACCTTACAAAGGTGTTCTCCTGTAGTTTTGAAATAACTCCATGAGGGGTAAGTTAAAATTGTGCATCTCCCCGAAGAATACGTATTTTGCTGAAAAGAGTAGCTCTATGGGCAGAGGCTCTTCATAGCCAAGGTGTCAAATTTCTAATTTCAGAAATCTTGCCCATTCTAGCTTTGAACACTATCTCCTCCTAGTCCTTGTGTCAGATTCTAAAATTTAAAGTTTCAGACATCTGATATTTGTTTCAGTATTCATTTCAAAGCCCCTAAATCATGATAAGCTCCTGGAGGTTAGGGAACGCACTGGTTTGACTCCTGGAGCTCCTAAAATAAAGTCTTGCTTGGAAGAAGCAATGTCATGGTTTTTGAATGTGAACAAATGAGTAGGGAAATGGAATTCCGTAGAATGGAGTTTGAAAAGTAACCAAATACGCATGATATATCACAATTAAATATGTGAAGTTAAAAAGTCAGGCTTCAGTTTATATTCCGTTTTAGTGTTTAACATGTATACACGCAAATGAATTCTATTGAGGAAATCAGGAGTTACATAAGAAAGAAGGTTACAGTCTATTTTTAGTATCCTCCCATTGTGAGCTTAGAATTGCAGAGAAAAAGTCCTCAGCCTTTGTTTGTTTAACCCCATCTGTGTCCCATTACCTACATCCTTTGAAGGTTCCCATTTCTTCCTAGAATTCTCATTCCCAATTCTTTCTCCATAGTGAATGTTGACGTGTTAGGAACCTCTCTTTTTCTGTTCTTTTGTTAGTCTAGTAATAATTTCTAGCTTTTCGGAAGCGAAAGATGCCAGGAATTGAACAATGTATTTATAGTGAAAAAAATTAAATTCTTTATTACAGTATTTATAACCAGATAACTGTAGAGTGATAAGAGTCAGTATTATTAGGGATATACTGTGAGTCAAAGCCTCTCTTTTACATAAATATTATATAGACAGATACATAGGTAGATGGATATGGATATAGATAGATAGATAGATAGATAGATATAGATAGATAGTTATAGGTAGAGATATATATAATATACACATATATACACATATATATTTACACATATATAAATACACACTTATATGTATACATATTTATGTTCACCTAAACGTACACACACACACACACACACACACACACACACACACATATATATATATATATGTATATATATATATATATATATATATATACATATCACACATATATAAAGACATATATTTTTAAAAGGTTTAAAAGGGACTATTTTTCATAGTATATTCCCAATCCTACTTATGTACCTGTTGAAAAATGTATGTTGTTTCCACTTGCCTTCTTTGGCTCACATTTTTCCTTTTCTTTTTTGTCTTAAGCTCATGCTTGATTGATTGGTCATTTGTTTTTGTTTTTGTTTTTGTTTCCTTTTTCCCTCTTCTCACCCCGTGCTTTTTACGGTATTTTCAAAATTTTTTCAAAGTTTATTTATTTTTGAGACAGAGACAGACACAGAGTGCAAGCGGGGTAGGGGCAGAGACAGAGAGAGACACAGAATCCAAAGCAGGCTGCAGGCTCCGAGCTGTCAACACAGAGCTCAAAGTGGGGCTGATAACCACAAACCGTGAGATCATGACTCATGAGCTGAAGGTGGATGCTGAACTCACTGTGCCACATATGTGTTCCCCGCACCAGGCTCGTTTTTAATGGTTTACCCCTACCCTAATTTGTCCTTGCAGAAACGATTTCTTTAGTGTCTGTTCTTTTAGTACATCACTTTCTGTCAACTCCATTGTCAACATATTGGTTATGGAATTCTACTGTCTGTGTGTGGTTTCCATCCAGGACTCGTTGCCCCACAAGGTTTATTATTCTTGTTTTTCTCTTTCTTGGAAGGGGCTGAGCTAAATGTTTTTGAAATGTTTGCATTTCTCTTGGAAAGGGAGGGAGAGAGAGAAAGAATGAGCAAGTGCTCGTTGTTGTGATCTGACAATAGGCAAGGTATGATCTCAGTCCTTTTATATTTGTGGAGGGCTGTTTTGTGACCCAGGATGTCACTTGGAGACATTGGAGAATGTTCTATATGCACTTAAGAAGAATGTGCGTTCTACTGCTGTTGGGTGAAAAGATCTTAATATATCGGTGTTGATACCCGTGTATATAAATGTATATATATGAGGCCAATATATATCTATGTATATCTGAATACATCTGGTCCAGTGACACATTGGATCAGTGTTTCCTTACTGATTTTCTGCCTTGACGATCCACCTTTTGCCATGAGTGGAGTCTTAAAGTCGTCTACAATCATGGTATTTGTATGTATACATTTAATCATGTTTGTGAGTAATCGATTCATACGTGTGGGCGTTTCACTTTGGGGCCATAAACATTTGCAGTTGTTAGCTCCTCTTGATGGATAGACCCCTTAATTACGACCCAATGCCCTTCTGAATCTGTTACTACAGTCTCTGGTTTAAAATCTAGTCTGTCTGGTGGAAGTGTGGCGACTCCAGCTTTCTTTTGACTTCTAGTAGCATGATAGGTGGTTCCGCATACCTTCACTTTGAACCTGGAGGTGTCCTGGGGTCTAAAATCAGTTTCTTGTTGACAACATATAGATGGATCTTGTTGTTTGGTTTTGTTTTGTGTTTTACCCATTCTGATTCCCTTTGTCTTTTGACTGGGGCATTGAGTCCATTCACATTCAGAGTGATTAGTTAAAGATATGGATTTAGTGTCATTGTGTTATCTGAAGGTTTCATGCTTTTGGTGAGGCCTCTGGTCCTTTGTAGTCTCTGCTGCTTTCCACTCACAGAGTCGCCCGTTAGGATCTCCCGCAGGGCTGGTTTAGTGGTCATGAACTCCATGAGGTGTTGTTTGTCTGGGAAAGCCTTTCTCTCTCTTTCTATTCTAAATGTCAGCCTTGCCTGGGAAGGGATTCTTCGCCGCAGATGTTCCCATTCAGCACATTGACCGTTTCCTACCCCTCCCTTCTGCCCTGCCAAGTTTCTTTGGACAGGCCTGCTGCTAGCCTTACGTGTCTTCCCTTGTCGATTAAGACCCGTTTGTCCCTAGCTGCTTTCAGAATCCTCTCCTTATCTTTGTAGTTTTCCAGTTTCGCTATGGCATGTCGTGGTGTTGACCTGGGTTTGTTGATTTGGAAAGGAATTCTCTGTGCCGCCAGGACTTGGATGCCCGTTTCCTTCCCCAGATGAGGGAAGCTCTCAGCTATAAGTTGTTCCAAAAAAACCTTCTGCCCCTTTCTCTCACTCTTCTTCTTCTGGGACTCCTAGGATGTGGCTAATATTTCATCTCACTGAATCACGTAGGTCTCTAGTACCTGCCTCGTGATCTAGTCATTTCCTTCCTTTCCTTTCCCTGCTTCATCTTTGTCCACAATTGTATCTTCTGTTTCACCGATTCTGTCTGCTGCTTCTCCCGTCCTTGCTGTCACTGCATCTAGTTTACTTTGTATCTCCTTTACACCATTTCATGTTCAGCGTTCATCGTGACGATTCCTTAGGTCCTTGATCTCTGAAGCAGGAGATTGTCTGCTGTCTTCTATGCGTGGTTTCAAGCGCAACTATGCGTCTTATGAGTGTCATTCCAAAAATGTGCTCACCTATATGGTTTCTGTCTCTTTTGCGCCCTTCTCTGGCTGTCCTTTCTTCCCGGAATTTTTTTTGAGGGGAATTCTCCGATTTCGTCGTTTTGGCTAGATTCCTGCCCTTTATGTGTGTTAATCGCTTGTTCTGTGTCCCACACCTGCGAGTACTACTGTAATAAAAAGAGCCCCTACACTGTCCAGGGCCTGGCAGTTGAACAAATTTTTTTTGAGTGTGTTGTGTGCACTCTTTGGGTGCGTCTTTGGCTGCTGTCCTCGCTACTTGGAGTGGCGGTTTGGGCCTTCCACCAGGTGTGCTTTGATTTGTTTGTTGAAGTAATCCTGGAAAAAAGGGGAAGAAGGTGGGGAAGAATCCTTAGCCCAAACAAAAAGAGAAATGACTGGAGTTGAAAAAAAGACCAGGAAGTGACTCAAAGGAGCTATAGGGCTTAATCCAGAAAGAGAGGGAGGAAAATGAAGAAGGAGATCTAGAAAAGTATAGAGAAAATGTACAATCAAACAAACAAAGAACCAGAACAGAGGAACAAAGGAAAAAAATATATAGATATATCTCTATATATCTATGTATAGATATATAGGTATATATTAAGATATATAGATAAATGTAGATATATAATTAGTTTTGACCCACGTGAACTCGAGACTACTAGGCTGTTTCCAAAGGGAGAAGGGGAAAGAGGAGAGTAGAAAGAGAAAAAAGGGAAAAGAGAAGAAAGGGAAAGCAAAGGAAAGAAAAGATGGGCGCTTGGGTGGCTCAGTAGGTGAAGCGTCTGACTCTTGAATTTGGCTCACGTCATGTTGTCACTGTGGGTGGGTTCGGAACCCCCAACAGGTTCTGCAGTGAGAGCATGGATCCTGCTCGGATTCTCTCTCTCTCCCTCTCTCTGCATCTCTTCTGCTTGATCACTCACTCTCTCTCTCTCAAAATAAAGAAATAAACATTAAAAAAGAAAAGGAAAGACAAAAGAATAATAACTCAAATGAAAACAAACAAACAAACAAACAAACAAACAAACTAAGATAGAAAACCGGAGGAGAGTTGTCTATTGGTGCCTGGGACCGGTGGCTGTGCTGGTCTAGAGCAGGGGCTGTCTGGTCCCATCAGTGTCAGTCTCACTCCTATAGAGAAGCAGTTACGAGGCACAGAGTGTCAGGGTTTGGTGTAATGGGCCTGCCTTCACTGAGGCTCACTGTCCATTCCCTGAAGCCCCACGATGTTGGTCATGGGGAGAGACATGGCGACACCCCATCTATCCTGCCCACACGAGGTGTCTCAAAACTCACTGTTTAGGCTATCCTCACGGAATAGCCTGGGGAGCTGGCTTGCCTTGCTGCACAGTCCCCTGTGCCACCCGAGCACTGAGCTGGGATTTAAAACCCTGTAGGATCCCGCTTTGCTCGGACCTGGTAGTGGAGTTGCGCCACTCTGCCCAGTGGACAGAGGGCCTCTGGCTCGTGCCTGCATGGTCTTTTTCCCTTGGGCAGGGCAATACCTCCCCTTTCCACCATACTCAAGGTGTTCTCTCCCAGTGTAGCCCTGAGATTGCTACCAAGCCTAGGGGCGGCTCCCTCCCCACCAGGCATGGGAGGTGGTAGCTCTGGTCGAGAGAAAGTGTGGCCGCCTTGAAAATTCTGTTTTTTACCCTCTAAGGCTGTTTTCCAAAGTAGAAACTGGCTCTCTGGACCTCTCCTTGGTCTGTGGTCCGGACAGGCTTTCTCATATCCAAATGCACGTCCCACAGCCTCTCTCTGTCTCTGCCTTCCTTTCGTTTCTCCACCAAAGGCCTTCCCCCACTCCATGCCTGTGCTGCCCATTTTATTTCTCCCAATTCTCATACACACCCTTCTGTCCCGCCAAGCTGTCACTCTGCACCTGTGGAGATTTTTCTGTCCCTCTGCAGCCTGTATTCCTGGTATTCCAAGTGTTGTGACCTCAATACTGCTGTGTTTGAGGGACAAGGGGAATTCTGATCCCCTCCCCTGCCATCTTAACTCCCCCCTCCACCTTTTGCTTTGCTTTTCGCAATTTCAAAGTTGGCTGCCTAATCGACTAAGTCACCCAGGCCCCCCAAAGAATACTTGTTTTCGATGGGAAGATGTTCAAAGGCCAATAAAATGGCCCTCGTGTCCAGAAAAGAATGGAAAGTTAGAATGGGTTTTTGATGTTCTCATTTGGGGCTATAATAAGTTCCCGTAAGCTCTTAGCGATGACATCATAAAGGTATACATTTGACCCTTGAACAAGATGCGTTTGGAATGTGGGAGTCCACATACATACAGATTTTTTTCAATAAATACAGTACCATCCTGTAAACATATTTTCTCTTCCTTATGATTTTCTTTTTCATCTTGTTTTTTTTTTTAATTATTCATTTTGGGAGAGTGAGAGAGGACAGAGCACGTGAGTAGGGAAGTGGGGACAGAGAGAGAATTTTCATCAGGCTCCACACTGTCAGCGTTCAACTCAGGAAGTATAGATCATGACTTGAGCCAAAGTCAAGAGCCTGACCCTGAACCGACAGTGCCACCCAGCACCCCTTCCTTACGATTTTCTTAGTAACCTTTCCTTCAGTTTATAGTGTAAAAATACAGTATGTAATACATATAACAGGGAAAACATGCATTAATCGACTGTGTATATTGTTGGTAAGCTCAGCATTCTGTTATCCTAACCCTGACCTCCCACGCTCAGTTTACAGAGTCAATGGCCAAATTAGGCCGAAAAGGTAGATTAGACCTAGAGAGCATATACAAGCAATTCTGCTTTAACGTTCTGGTTTTCAATACATATATACTTTTTGATTTTTAAGTGTGATTGCTTTTAAAGTAGGAAATTCAGTAGGAATTTTTGTTTTTTTTTATTTGGTTTTGAGGTTTCAAAAGATATTTGTGGATTGTCGAGGGCATGGCCATCAGAGCCCGTAACCCTTGCTTTGTTCAAGGGCCAACGGTATAGTGATTGGGTACTTTTGAGATCTTCTCAGTGAGATTAGTGTAAATGTTTTGACCTTAATTAATTGGTCCTTGTATACTGAGTACGTACCAAGCAGTTAGCTGCTGAGTGTACAAGTGGAGGGTTTAGGTTGTTGTGGTCGGAGCAGAAAAGTAAGTCAACAGCAGTCTGTTAGAAGTCACAATAAAGGCTTCATCGATAGGAAATGGACAATGTTAGTTGAGAGAATATTGGGGGCGTTTGTAGTGAGGATGAGGATGAGAGTGGGAGTGGGAATTTTGGTAGCCAGAAAAGATCTGAGAGTGGCAAAAGGTGCCAAGTGAAAGATGAGAAGGCCCAGTCGTGTAGACCGTGGCGAGGGACATTCTGGACAGAGAGGACCACGGATCATCATTTTACTCCAACGCCTTAGAGAGACCAAGCTGTAGGAAGGCTCACTCCATCATCATAATCATTATTATTATTGTTGTGTGTAAAAAAGAAAATGTGCATAGTGAAATGAGTGCTTGGCACATTTTAGGTGACTGAGACATACATGTTCTTATACTTGCCGTTTGAATGCTTACTACACATTCTGAAGAGTTCCATACCTATATCTACATTGTTTCTGCTACTAGTTCATCACAATTTTAAGAAAAGTTTCTCTTCCAACCTTGCCGTTCGATCCAACCCTTCTTTCGTCAAGAAAAAGGTCAAGCCTGTGTTTACCTAAACGAAGCAGCAGCTTCGACAGTGTTTTGTTGATACACAACATGATATACTCCAAAGTTTCTGATCATGTGAGGTATGAATTGACACTGAAACAAATGCCTGCCATTTTATTAGAAGCAGTTTTCCTTTATAGCAAGTACACTTTTAAAGATTCTGTTTCAAAACTTATTTCAAATGTCCTTTCATTTTGGTCAGGAATGCAAAGGAAGGGGTTTTGTTAGTTCCTTTTTGAAATCTGCATACAAGCCAGGCTTCTGCCTTTGAAAGTATTTATTCTGGCCTTCCATGATCCGTTTAGAGAGTCAATAGCCAAATGAAGATTCAAAGGGACGCTGAATCAAGAGAGCATATATGAGGTTTTGTATTTAAATGTTTTGGTGTTCAATACGGTTTTCTTATTTGTAAGTCTGATTGTTATTAAAGTCATAAATTCAGATATTTTCTTGGAAAAGGATTAGGAAGTCTTCACGCAACTCATTACTGATGCTACTTTTAACAGAGTATGTCTGAGAAGCCCAACAAATATGTCCCTCATGTCTCTGGAGCTGTGGATCAGAAAGGGCAAAGTATATTAAATGGACAAGTAGAAGGTAAGCACTGTATTTTATTCAAAGGTCATTTGACAGAATGTTGATTGAAAACAGGAATACTGATATATTCTAATATCTAAAGAAAACGGCCTGTTAAGTGCATAGGAAAGAGAAAGAGATGTGAAAAGGAGATAAGTTGCATATCGTATGTGGTGTCAGCAACAGATTAAATTGAGAGTGCCACCAAAGGAGCTAAATGACTAGTTCCCTTTCAAGACACTGGAAGGCCTAAGGAACCTCAGGAAAGAAGAGACGAGCCAAACAGGGAATGATGTGAATGGCGGAGACTACAGGGAGTAAATGAAGGAAAGTAAGCCGGTGTGTATTGTGTTTCTACTGGAAGGTGGTAAAATACACTAGTTCTTTAAAGGGAAGAGCAGACTATTTAAAATGCAGCAACACTATCAGGTGAGCTTCTCGTACCAGAATTTGCCAGAGTGGTATCCCCAAATGTTCCCACTCTTACTGTGATCCTCACTGTTGGCAAGACATTAAGGACTGACCTAGCTGATGATGCAGAGTTATGTCCTAACTACCATGGGTGAACATAAGCATTTGTAGTCAATGATAAATGTATATACGTTAATGCCTTATAAAATGGGGGTACTTCATACGGTAGTATCATTTAGGGCAAAATAAGAGAATTGGAAGGAGGGTCAGATAGGGAGACATCAAGATAACTCATCTGACATTTTGGATGCCGTATTTGTGGCTTTTGATTATTTTGGCAATAACTGCCTTTAATAGGTGAACTATATTTTTAATGTTCTAGGAACATAAGGGAAAGAAACAAAAGAACACTATAATCAGTAGTATGTTTTCATATTCTGTCTGACAGTTCTGATTGTTGTAGAATGATCCCTGTTACTTCTTTGATTCCTACCTGCCAGAAAAATGAACTAAGTCCTAGGTAGTTGGAGAAAATTAACTGATTTTTCATATTTCAGAGAACTTTTATATGGTAGAACATAGGGGCAATCACCAGGATTTGCTCTCTCCCTCTGTTTGTTTTTTTTTTCAGAGTAAAATAAGATTGTTGCTTGTTTCACACTTTCTGACATCATGATTTCATCTATTCCTTTTAAACCTTTCTTCAAATGGATAAATAGGGATGTAGGAATTTTCAAGGCAAATACCAAGAAAAGAGATTCCAGGAAAGGTATTCTGTGACATAACCTTCTGACTGTAACCACGTGAAAGACATCAACCGAAATAATAAAATTGCATATAATGCAGTTGTGTTAGAGGCATCCCAATGACACCCAGATTTGATTATTCACTAGAAGAGCTCACAGGACTCAGCATATAGTTGTAGTCATGCGTGTGGCTTGGTATGGGGACAGGCTAGAAAGGCCAATGAGCACCGAGCAATGGTGTATGGGGTGAAGGCCAGAGGAAAGCAAGCGCAGGCTTCCAGGAATCCTTTCTCTATGGAGTTAGCAGGATGTGCTAAATTCCTCCAGCATGAAATTAGGACAGCACAAGTGAAATGTTGTCTGCCAGTACGAGGCTTATGGATACTCAGTGCCCGAGGTTTTCATCAAATGCTAATCACATAGGCATCTTCTCCTTAGCATGTCCCCAAATTCCAGGTTTCCACCAAGGAAATCAAGTGTACAGCCTTAAGGACATTGCTTGTACCAGCACTTAGGCACAGTGAACCACTCTTAACCAGCTAGGGAATGGTGGGAACCCTCCTGAAATCCAAGATCCCAGGGAACCACCAAGGGCCAGTCATTCAAGTAGGATGTTCTGAGGGTAGCCATCTTTGGCCTGCTGGATGAAATCTGTTCTGCATAGGAATTATAGCCCTGACGTCATTTTTGGTGGTGTCTTCAAATTTTGTTTTGCTAGCATGGAGCATGATGGCTACCATGGTACTGGTTTCAGTTTCATCATCCATATGAAGTAGGTATTTGTATAAAAATTACTAGGGCAATATGAGGTCATTATAATCTTTTTTTTATGTGATTAAGCTTTCATTATGATTCTTACGTATGATCAACATAATGATTTTTGATTTAAAATTAGAATGAAAATCTCGTAATTATATGGAAAACCCAGGTTTGATTCCTATGGTGCTGAACCCCTGTTTATAGGTATAAGATTTTGGATCATATTCATCAATTGTTTTGTTGCCTAAGTATACAAATAACCGTTGTATTTTTGTGTTTTGTGTATGCATTTTCATACACTTCCAAATGGGAGACAGTACCCCTATTGTGTTACTTTGATCTCTATTTTAATGTTCAAGGTGACTGTATCATGAGTTGGTATATGCTAAGAGTAGCTTCAATGGAAACCATATTTTGTTGTTTTTGTTGTTTCATACATTTAATAAGCCTGATGTTTTACATCAGTTTTAAGTTCACAGCAAAATATAATAGGAAATACAGAGAGTCTGCATATACCATACCATGCTCCCGTACACGCCTAGCCTCCCCTGTTGTTAACATCTTGCACGACAGTGGTCCATTTTTAGTAGGAATTTTTTATTTCAGTTCCTTGGTTTAGTTTTGAGTGAGAGAGCATGCATGCGTGTGAGCAGCCAAGGGGCAGAGGGAGAGGGGGGAAAGAATCCTGTGCTGTCAGCCCAGAGCCTGATGCAGGACTTGATCCCATGAACTGTGAGATCATGACCTGAGCTCAGATCCAGAGTTGGACGCTGAACCGACTGAGCCACCCAGGCACCCTGACAACAGTGGTGCATTTTCTATGGACACGAACTCTTCATTTGGAGGCCAAGTCTCTAATTTGCATTAGTGTTCAGCCTTGGTGTCATACGTTCTATGAGTCTTAACAAATGTGTAATGATGTGAATCCACCTTTGTGGTATCGTGTGAAAGAGTTCCACTGCCTTAAAAGTCCTCTGTGCCGTGCCCGTTTCTCCCTACATTCACCCCAACCCTTAGCTCCATAGCCTTGCTCTTTCCAGGTGTCATATAGTTAGAATCATAGAGTGGATGTCTTTGAATGTTTAGAAAGTGAAAATATCCTGGTAATTGAATGTAGGCATTCAAGATATTCTTTGCCCTTTGTTTTGTTTAGTTGCTCATCAGTAGAGGATCTGATGACCTCTGCCTTCCATGACAAAAAGTATGATTTCTCTAGCTGTGTGTCACCTAATGGGGAGGGTTGAGAAAAATGACCTCATGAACCACTACAGAGCACTCACATTGGGATCATCCTCCTCTGTGATGTGCGGCGGGTCTAGATAGACTCTCTAGCAATGGAAGGAGACAGCCTCAAGAGGTTAGAACTATATCAAAGTGGAATGCCAAATCTTTCCTTCTTACCTTGCCATTGGAAATAAGGCCAGGGAGAGTCTGTTTGCTATTGTTTGGCCACGCTGCCAAGTACAATAGCTATAGAGCACACGTTGTGAGGGGGTGTTTCCTCCTAAAACTGAAGAGTGTCTGCTGAAGAGCTGGGGAAGTTCTGCCGTGTTACAGCAAAATAAAGATATTCTCTTTCAATTCCTCTAGTAGTGGAAGTCCAGAAAAATCATGCTAGCTTCAGTCTGACATTGTCAGCTCATGATAATCATTCTCCGAACGATACCCGTTTCCTCCAGTGTCACAGTGTCGGTCAGCGATGGCCATTGTAAACATCAGTTCCCCTGTAGGTGTCAAATTCTGATAAAACCCATTCTTGGTTTTGGTCAATATAGAGGAGAAAGTAAGATTTCTTAGTGCTTTAAGCCTACGAATGGTATAATTACCATTCAGTGTAGTGTGGTTTCCAGGTGTGGTCCGAAAGCAATACTTTTTGACAAATCATAAGCCGTACACTTGTAATTTTCCTCTATTTATCGATTGTCGATTTAACATGTATTTTGCTTTCTTCTTTAGGAGCAGATAAGAATGCTGAGGAAGATTCTAGAGCCAGGTAGGATTTTTATGGATTTGTAAAAATGACATTTGCTGGGGCACCCGGGTGGCTCAGTCGGTTAAGGGTGTGACTCTTGATTTCAACTGAGGTTTGTGAGTTCAAGCCCCACGTCGGGTTTTGCGCTGACAGCCTCCTTGGGATATCTTTCCCGATTTCTGTGGGCACTCACTCTCAAAGTATAAAGGAATGAAATGAAATGAAACGGATAATGAAAGGAAAGGAAAGGGAATGAATGAACTGAAAATTATGTGTCTCCTAAGGGAACGCAGAGAACAAAAGCAGTTGTTGCGTGTTCTACACTGGACCAGACACTATATCCTATGGGTAACATCTGTTCCGTTATATAGTCATTGTATAGCTTTGCCAAGTAGCTGTGCTATTGTAGCCTACATTTTATTCCTTTGTCAACTGTGGTTCAGGGAGGTTGATGACTCGACCATGATTCCATAGTTCACGGGTTGCTGAGGGGCTTTGCCCATCAGCCCGTGAAGCTTCCACATCCATTCCCTGGTTCCTCAGCAGCACTGAGATGAAGATACAGATCCTAGGGCAGATCAACTCAGAATGTCAAAGGTAATGATGTCGGAACACTAATTTAGGGTTTGCTTAAGAACCCAGGTTAGTCCAAGCATTTGGCCTCATATATTTGACCACCAGTGCCAACAAAAGTCATTAGTGCAGTGGTAACTAGTCCCTTGTTTTTACCATCCGAGATTTTAGGGTGGATGTCAGCTATGGCCATGGTGTCAAGGCTTTTACATAAAAAGCAAGATGTCGTCAGGCAACTCCTTAGATGTAGTGATATCCCCTCTTCTTGAGACAAATGAGTTTTCTGTAAGGGAAGGATATCTAGTTGTAGACCATGTTACATTAATTAAACTCACTCTCTATTTCGAGGATATTGCTATATGATTCTCTGTTGCCTAAGTTCCCAGGCTGGTTTCCCTTTGGGCTAGTATCCTTGTCTAGTTCTAAGAAGCTTTTTGGTTTTTTTGGAGTTGTTTTTTTTTTCCAATGACTTTTTGTACTGTGTTTTTGCCTTTTGACTTTCTTCTCTTTTTTCCTTGGTATTTCTTCTTCTTTTTTTTTTTCCAATAATTTCCCCACTTCTTCCAGCTAAGGACTCTCCATTTTTCCAGAGGCCAAATCAAAAGCACTTAGAGTCTCCAGATGTAGGGATCCTCAGAGATTAATTCTTCAAAACACCCTCTGGTGTGTCAACCTATGTTTAACCTCCTTGCCCAATGGTTGTTTCCCTGGAGAATTTGAAACTCAAAAGAGATTGAAGTGACCTATTGGGATATGATAAGTGACAGAAATGCGACTTAAATTCTGGTTTTCTTTCTTTCTTTCTTTCTTTCTTTCTTTCTTTCTTTCTTTCTTTCTTTCTTTCTTTCCTTTCTTCCTTCTTTTATTGTCTTGATCTTGCAGGCAACTGTTTTAATAATAGAAGCCTGGGGAGTGGGTCTAATGAATACAATGAAGGAGGGTAAGAATCGAATTAGCAGAGGAGACCAGGTTTCAAGGAGAACAACACTGAGTTGGTTAGGAATACGAGTTTGAGAAAAGATGTCAGAATATGGGGGGGTTATGCCAAGTGAGATAAAGGTGAATGACAGGAATGAAGGACCCAGGATTAGGGGAGTTGTTTAGAAAGACATATTCAAATAGAGAGTTCAAGAGGGTCGTGACCAGGTTTCTGCTTTTGTGTGTGTTGGTTTCATTGAAGGTGCGAGCATACCTCAGATTTTCTGATGAGAGAGATTAAAAATCATTTGAGCTTCTGGGCAGAGTCTGTTTACAGCAGATAGAAATATGATATCCCCTACTTCCACCCCAACTGAGGGAGGATAGCTTAGATCCTCTCAAGGAATTGGGGGTGGGGGTGGAGATTCCGAACATCAGAGATGTATGGCCCAAGGCAAGCTGTCTCCTCACTCCACCTCTTTTCCTCAATCTGTGATGCCCTTCCCATGTACTTGTAGGGCTGGGCAGGGGTAGGTCTGACTTGTCAAATCAGTAAGGGAGCTTCATCTGGATCGGTGATAACATGCCTATGTTGAGGTGACTGTGTGGATGAGTGAGACTCCCAATTCGCTTGTTCTCCAGGAGCAGGACATGGTTCCTACCCTCGGTCATTGGAGCCCATCCTTGTTGTAGGAGTGTATGGCTTCATAGGCTAAAGATTGAAAGGTTGGGGAATGCCACAGAACCGTGCCAAAGAGTGATGTAGGAGTGGGAGCTCATAGGGAAGAAAATATTCAGGCAGCGTATAGAGAAATAGAGGCACAACTACCGGGACCATTTTGATCACAATCTCCCTCCTTGGGTAGCTGAATGCCCCTGAAGGCTTGGAGTGTCTTGCTAGTTATTATGGACCTAAATAAGGCAAGACCAGTGTGGGAACAAAGTTGGCCTTGGGAACTTTGAGTCTGTCAATCTCTAGTTAGTACTACCACTCATAACGTAGAAACCTAAACTTTGATACGTTTACTTAAACGGAGGTCTACGTGACACACAATGTAATATGTGATGCAACAACTCTGGATGTTTCACCGTGATCACCATAAGCGTGGCTCCCATCTGTCAATGTATGAGGCTATTAGGATACCACTGACTAGATTCCCTATGCTGTACCTTTGAGCCTTGTGATTTATTCATTCTATAACTGGAACCCTGAACTTCCCTCTCCCCTTCCCCCATTTTGTCCATCCCCCCACCTCCCCTCCCTTCTGGCAAGAGTCAAATCTCTGCATTTATGGTTCTGTTTCTGCTTTTGCTCTGTTTGTTCATTTATTCCCCTTTTTACATTCTGCACAGAAGTGAAATCATACAGGATTTGTGTTTCTCTGTCTGACTTATTTCACTTACCCTCATGCCATCTAGGTACATCCATGATGTTGCAGATGGCAGGATCTCATTCTCATTTAGAGCTGCATAATATTTCATTGTGTGTGTGTGTGTGTGTGTGTGTGTGTGGTCTCTTCATGTATTGGTGGACACTTGGGTTGCTTCCATATCTTGTCTATTGTAAATAATGCTATAATAAAGATAGGGGTGTGTATATCTTTTCAAATTAGTATTTCCATTTCCCTTGGGTAAATAAATACCCAGTAGTGGAATCACTGGATCCTATGGTATTTGTGTTTTTAATTTGTTGAGGCCCCTCCATACTGGCTTTCACTGCGGCGATACCAATTTACATCCCATGACCGGTGCACAAGGGTTGTTTTTTCTCCACACCCTGAGCTACCCTTGTTGTTTCCTGTGTGTGGAAACTGAGCCATTCTGACAGATGTGAGGTGAGAAGTCATTGTGGTAAGGTTTACACATTTAATTTTCAACCATTTCAGAGCATTCCCTGCCTGTCATATTTGGTTATGGAAACTGAGACTGGGTCTTTCCTGGAGATTTCACAGGTTAGGAGAGGTCGAGGCCAAATAGAGAACAGAAAGCTTTTTTTAAAACAGGGTCCAAATTGTGAAAGACCTGTACTCTGGAAACCGTAAAACACTGATGAAGGAAATTGAAGGTGACGGAAAGAAAGAGAAAGACATCCGATGCTCACAGATGGGAAGAATACATATTTTTAAAGTGTCTACACTACCCAAAGCCATCGACAGATGTCATGCAATCCCTGTCAACATACCAACAGCATTTGTCACAGAGCTACACAAACAATCCTAAACGTTGTATAGAACCACAAAAGACGTTGAATGGCCAAAGCAACATTGAAAACGAAGAAACCTGGAGGTATCGCAATCTCAGCTTTCAAGTTCTATTCCAAAGCTGTAGTATTCCAAACAGTATGGTGGGTACTGGCGTACAAAATAGCCTCATCGCTCAGTGGAATAGGACCGCAAACCCAGACATAAATCCACCACTGTATGGTCAGTTCATCTTCCACAAACAGGAAAGACTATCCAGTGGGGAAAAGGCAGTCTCTTCACCAAATGGTGTGGGGACAACTGGACAAGCCACATGCCAAAGAATGAACCTGGACCAATTTCTCTACCATATCCACAAATAAACTCAAAATGAATTAAAGACCTAAGTGTGAGACTTGAAACCATAAAAAAAAAAAAAATCCTTGACGAGAACACAGGCCGTCATTTCTCAAACTTTGGCTGTAGCCACATTTTACTAGTTATGTCTCTTGAGCCAAGGGAAATAAAGCAAGAATAAAGTTTGGGGACTATATCAACCTACGAAGCTTTTGCACAGTGAAGGAAACAGTCAAACCTGAAAGGCAACCTCTGGAATGGGAGAACAAATTTGGAAATATTTGGCAAATCCAGTAAAGGGTTAGTATCCACAATGTCTAAAAACTTGACACATGTCAACATCACCCCCCTCCAAAAAAGCCCAGTTTACAAATGAGCAGTACACATAACCAGACCCTTTTCCAACGACAACATACAGATGGTCAACAGACACATGAAAAGATGCTCCCCCAAACTACAACGAGATACCACGTCACACCTGTCAGAATGGCTACACTCCAAGACACAAGAAGCTAGTGTTCGCGAGGATGTGGAGACAAAGGAAACCTCTTGCACCGTTGGTGGAAATGCAAATGGGTGCGGCCCCTGTGGAAAACAGTATGCAGGTTCCTCAAAAAATTAAAAACAGAACTCTCCTATGATCCAGTAATTGCACTACTGGATACTACCCAAGAGAATACAAAAACATGAATTCCACGGGACACACGCACTCCTGTGTTTATTGCGGCATTATTTCCAACGGCCAGCGCAAGCGTCCATTGACAGCTGAGTGAACGAAGAAGAAGCCCTACATGAATGTATGTGTGTGTGTATATGTATATCCATACACACACACACACACACGCACACACACATGCACACACACACACTGTAATATTACTCAATCATAAAACAATGAAATCTTGCCATTTGCAATCACCTGGATGGAGCCTGAGGGTAGTATGGTAAGCAAAGTCAGGGAAAGACAAATACCATATGATTTTACTCATGTAGCACTTAAGAAACAACAAACGAGCAAAGGGAGGAAACAAAAGGGGAGACAAACCAAGAAATAGGCTCTTAACTGCAGAGAAGAAACGGATGGTTGTGGAGAGCAGGTGAGTGGTGGGAAAGGTGAAAGAGATGATGGGGATGAAGGAGTGCCCTTGTCATGATGAGCACGGGGTGAGTATGGAGTTGGTGAATCACTATATTGTACAACTTAAACTACTATAACTCTGGATGTTTCTATTACTGGAATTAAAATAAAACTTAATGACAAAACCAGAGGCCAACTTTTCATTATACCAAGAAACTTCGTGGAATAAACAGATAGGTGACCTTTCCCTTAACTTTTTAAAATTTTGTTTTTAAATGAATGAACATGTTTTTGTTGTATTTTTTTGCTCTAAAGGCTTTCTGACAAACCTGGTCCTGACGATTCATGGTCTACCTCATCTAGCGAAGACTTAGATTTTGGTACCAAGGTAAAGTACCCTCCCGTGAAACTCACTTTCCTGCTCTGAATTGAGTTTTCTCCCTTATTCACTCTGAAAATTTAAGAGGAGCCTGTGTATCATCATTTTATGTGTGTCATGGAAAGTTAGCAAGGACAAACCACTCTACAGATACATGACGCGTTGAATGTTTTGTTTTGTTTTGTTGTACTTTGGTAAATCCTACAGGTGGAGGCTGATAAATGAATGGGCTGGAAAATATATAATGACCGTCAAATTATATTGGGAAAAGCTTTCCCACAATGGAGGCAATATGACGTTTGCTTAAGGATAAGGATTCTTACTGTGATCATAACATGACTGATAATACTCATGCCTAAATGAAACCTGATTGGGTCCAAGTATCTATTGTAGGTTGCCCCCCGCCCCGGGCACGTTTTATTTTGGTGAGATACAGCATTTTCCTTTGGCTCTATCCTTTGTTCTCCATTTAGAATAAAATCATATTAGAAAATGTAGAAATTTAGATGTTTACATTATTTCTCAACATTTACCTTACAAAGGTGTTCTCCTGTAGTTTTGAAATAACTCCATGAGGGGTAAGTTAAAATTGTGCATCTCCCCGAAGAATACGTATTTTGCTGAAAAGAGTAGCTCTATGGGCAGAGGCTCTTCATAGCCAAGGTGTCAAATTTCTAATTTCAGAAATCTTGCCCATTCTAGCTTTGAACACTATCTCCTCCTAGTCCTTGTGTCAGATTCTAAAATTTAAAGTTTCAGACATCTGATATTTGTTTCAGTATTCATTTCAAAGCCCCTAAATCATGATAAGCTCCTGGAGGTTAGGGAACGCACTGGTTTGACTCCTGGAGCTCCTAAAATAAAGTCTTGCTTGGAAGAAGCAATGTCATGGTTTTTGAATGTGAACAAATGAGTAGGGAAATGGAATTCCGTAGAATGGAGTTTGAAAAGTAACCAAATACGCATGATATATCACAATTAAATATGTGAAGTTAAAAAGTCAGGCTTCAGTTTATATTCCGTTTTAGTGTTTAACATGTATACACGCAAATGAATTCTATTGAGGAAATCAGGAGTTACATAAGAAAGAAGGTTACAGTCTATTTTTAGTATCCTCCCATTGTGAGCTTAGAATTGCAGAGAAAAAGTCCTCAGCCTTTGTTTGTTTAACCCCATCTGTGTCCCATTACCTACATCCTTTGAAGGTTCCCATTTCTTCCTAGAATTCTCATTCCCAATTCTTTCTCCATAGTGAATGTTGACGTGTTAGGAACCTCTCTTTTTCTGTTCTTTTGTTAGTCTAGTAATAATTTCTAGCTTTTCGGAAGCGAAAGATGCCAGGAATTGAACAATGTATTTATAGTGAAAAAAATTAAATTCTTTATTACAGTATTTATAACCAGATAACTGTAGAGTGATAAGAGTCAGTATTATTAGGGATATACTGTGAGTCAAAGCCTCTCTTTTACATAAATATTATATAGACAGATACATAGGTAGATGGATATGGATATAGATAGATAGATAGATAGATAGATAGATATAGATAGATAGTTATAGGTAGAGATATATATAATATACACATATATACACATATATATTTACACATATATAAATACACACTTATATGTATACATATTTATGTTCACCTAAACGTACACACACACATATATATATATATATATATATATATATATATATGTATATATACATATCACACATATATAAAGACATATATTTTTAAAAGGTTTAAAAGGGACTATTTTTCATAGTATATTCCCAATCCTACTTATGTACCTGTTGAAAAATGTATGTTGTTTCCACTTGCCTTCTTTGGCTCACATTTTTCCTTTTCTTTTTTGTCTTAAGCTCATGCTTGATTGATTGGTCATTTGTTTTTGTTTTTGTTTTTGTTTCCTTTTTCCCTCTTCTCACCCCGTGCTTTTTACGGTATTTTCAAAATTTTTTCAAAGTTTATTTATTTTTGAGACAGAGAGAGACACAGAGTGCAAGCGGGGTAGGGGCAGAGACAGAGAGAGACACAGAATCCAAAGCAGGCTGCAGGCTCCGAGCTGTCAACACAGAGCTCAAAGTGGGGCTGATAACCACAAACCGTGAGATCATGACTCATGAGCTGAAGGTGGATGCTGAACTCACTGTGCCACATATGTGTTCCCCGCACCAGGCTCGTTTTTAATGGTTTACCCCTACCCTAATTTGTCCTTGCAGAAACGATTTCTTTAGTGTCTGTTCTTTTAGTACATCACTTTCTGTCAACTCTATTGTCAACATATTGGTTATGGAATTCTACTGTCTGTGTGTGGTTTCCATCCAGGACTCGTTGCCCCACAAGGTTTATTATTCTTGTTTTTCTCTTTCTTGGAAGGGGCTGAGCTAAATGTTTTTGAAATGTTTGCATTTCTCTTGGAAAGGGAGGGAGAGAGAGAAAGAATGAGCAAGTGCTCGTTGTTGTGATCTGACAATATGCAAGGTATGATCTCAGTCCTTTTATATTTGTGGAGGGCTGTTTTGTGACCCAGGATGTCACTTGGAGACATTGGAGAATGTTCTATATGCACTTAAGAAGAATGTGCGTTCTACTGCTGTTGGGTGAAAAGATCTTAATATATCGGTGTTGATACCCGTGTATATAAATGTATATATATGAGGCCAATATAGATCTATGTATATCTGAATACATCTGGTCCAGTGACACATTGGATCAGTGTTTCCTTACTGATTTTCTGCCTTGACGATCCACCTTTTGCCATGAGTGGAGTCTTAAAGTCGTCTACAATCATGGTATTTGTATGTATACATTTAATCATGTTTGTGAGTAATCGATTCATACGTGTGGGCGTTTCACTTTGGGGCCATAAACATTTGCAGTTGTTAGCTCCTCTTGATGGATAGACCCCTTAATTACGACCCAATGCCCTTCTGAATCTGTTACTACAGTCTCTGGTTTAAAATCTAGTCTGTCTGGTGGAAGTGTGGCGACTCCAGCTTTCTTTTGACTTCTAGTAGCATGATAGGTGGTTCCGCATACCTTCACTTTGAACCTGGAGGTGTCCTGGGGTCTAAAATCAGTTTCTTGTTGACAACATATAGATGGATCTTGTTGTTTGGTTTTGTTTTGTGTTTTACCCATTCTGATTCCCTTTGTCTTTTGACTGGGGCATTGAGTCCATTCACATTCAGAGTGATTAGTTAAAGATATGGATTTAGTGTCATTGTGTTATCTGAAGGTTTCATGCTTTTGGTGAGGCCTCTGGTCCTTTGTAGTCTCTGCTGCTTTCCACTCACAGAGTCGCCCGTTAGGATCTCCCGCAGGGCTGGTTTAGTGGTCATGAACTCCATGAGGTGTTGTTTGTCTGGGAAAGCCTTTCTCTCTCTTTCTATTCTAAATGTCAGCCTTGCCTGGGAAGGGATTCTTCGCCGCAGATGTTCCCATTCAGCACATTGACCGTTTCCTACCCCTCCCTTCTGCCCTGCCAAGTTTCTTTGGACAGGCCTGCTGCTAGCCTTACGTGTCTTCCCTTGTCGATTAAGACCCGTTTGTCCCTAGCTGCTTTCAGAATCCTCTCCTTATCTTTGTAGTTTTCCAGTTTCGCTATGGCATGTCGTGGTGTTGACCTGGGTTTGTTGATTTGGAAAGGAATTCTCTGTGCCGCCAGGACTTGGATGCCCGTTTCCTTCCCCAGATGAGGGAAGCTCTCAGCTATAAGTTGTTCCAAAAAAACCTTCTGCCCCTTTCTCTCACTCTTCTTCTTCTGGGACTCCTAGGATGTGGCTAATATTTCATCTCACTGAATCACGTAGGTCTCTAGTACCTGCCTCGTGATCTAGTCATTTCCTTCCTTTCCTTTCCCTGCTTCATCTTTGTCCACAATTGTATCTTCTGTTTCACCGATTCTGTCTGCTGCTTCTCCCGTCCTTGCTGTCACTGCATCTAGTTTACTTTGTATCTCCTTTACACCATTTCATGTTCAGCGTTCATCGTGACGATTCCTTAGGTCCTTGATCTCTGAAGCAGGAGATTGTCTGCTGTCTTCTATGCGTGGTTTCAAGCGCAACTATGCGTCTTATGAGTGTCATTCCAAAAATGTGCTCACCTATATGGTTTCTGTCTCTTTTGCGCCCTTCTCTGGCTGTCCTTTCTTCCCGGAATTTTTTTTGAGGGGAATTCTCCGATTTCGTCGTTTTGGCTAGATTCCTGCCCTTTATGTGTGTTAATCGCTTGTTCTGTGTCCCACACCTGCGAGTACTACTGTAATAAAAAGAGCCCCTACACTGTCCAGGGCCTGGCAGTTGAACAAATTTTTTTTGAGTGTGTTGTGTGCACTCTTTGGGTGCGTCTTTGGCTGCTGTCCTCGCTACTTGGAGTGGCGGTTTGGGCCTTCCACCAGGTGTGCTTTGATTTGTTTGTTGAAGTAATCCTGGAAAAAAGGGGAAGAAGGTGGGGAAGAATCCTTAGCCCAAACAAAAAGAGAAATGACTGGAGTTGAAAAAAAGACCAGGAAGTGACTCAAAGGAGCTATAGGGCTTAATCCAGAAAGAGAGGGAGGAAAATGAAGAAGGAGATCTAGAAAAGTATAGAGAAAATGTACAATCAAACAAACAAAGAACCAGAACAGAGGAACAAAGGAAAAAAATATATAGATATATCTCTATATATCTATGTATAGATATATAGGTATATATTAAGATATATAGATAAATGTAGATATATAATTAGTTTTGACCCACGTGAACTCGAGACTACTAGGCTGTTTCCAAAGGGAGAAGGGGAAAGAGGAGAGTAGAAAGAGAAAAAAGGGAAAAGAGAAGAAAGGGAAAGCAAAGGAAAGAAAAGATGGGCGCTTGGGTGGCTCAGTAGGTGAAGCGTCTGACTCTTGAATTTGGCTCACGTCATGTTGTCACTGTGGGTGGGTTCGGAACCCCCAACAGGTTCTGCAGTGAGAGCATGGATCCTGCTCGGATTCTCTCTCTCTCCCTCTCTCTGCATGTCTTCTGCTTGATCACTCACTCTCTCTCTCTCAAAATAAAGAAATAAACATTAAAAAAGAAAAGGAAAGACAAAAGAATAATAACTCAAATGAAAACAAACAAACAAACAAACAAACAAACAAACAAACAAACTAAGATAGAAAACCGGAGGAGAGTTGTCTATTGGTGCCTGGGACCGTTGGCTGTGCTGGTCTAGAGCAGGGGCTGTCTGGTCCCATCAGTGTCAGTCTCACTCCTATAGAGAAGCAGTTACGAGGCACAGAGTGTCAGGGTTTGGTGTAATGGGCCTGCCTTCACTGAGGCTCACTGTCCATTCCCTGAAGCCCCACGATGTTGGTCATGGGGAGAGACATGGCGACACCCCATCTATCCTGCCCACACGAGGTGTCTCAAAACTCACTGTTTAGGCTATCCTCACGGAATAGCCTGGGGAGCTGGCTTGCCTTGCTGCACAGTCCCCTGTGCCACCCGAGCACTGAGCTGGGATTCAAAACCCTGTAGGATCCCGCTTTGCTCGGACCTGGTAGTGGAGTTGCGCCACTCTGCCCAGTGGACAGAGGGCCTCTGGCTCGTGCCTGCATGGTCTTTTTCCCTTGGGCAGGGCAATACCTCCCCTTTCCACCATACTCAAGGTGTTCTCTCCCAGTGTAGCCCTGAGATTGCTACCAAGCCTAGGGGCGGCTCCCTCCCCACCAGGCATGGGAGGTGGTAGCTCTGGTTGAGAGAAAGTGTGGCCGCCTTGAAAATTCTGTTTTTTACCCTCTAAGGCTGTTTTCCAAAGTAGAAACTGGCTCTCTGGACCTCTCCTTGGTCTGTGGTCCGGACAGGCTTTCTCATATCCAAATGCACGTCCCACAGCCTCTCTCTGTCTCTGCCTTCCTTTCGTTTCTCCACCAAAGGCCTTCCCCCACTCCATGCCTGTGCTGCCCATTTTATTTCTCCCAATTCTCATACACACCCTTCTGTCCCGCCAAGCTGTCACTCTGCACCTGTGGAGATTTTTCTGTCCCTCTGCAGCCTGTATTCCTGGTATTCCAAGTGTTGTGACCTCAATACTGCTGTGTTTGAGGGACAAGGGGAATTCTGATCCCCTCCCCTGCCATCTTAACTCCCCCCTCCACCTTTTGCTTTGCTTTTCGCAATTTCAAAGTTGGCTGCCTAATCGACTAAGTCACCCAGGCCCCCCAAAGAATACTTGTTTTCGATGGGAAGATGTTCAAAGGCCAATAAAATGGCCCTTGTGTCCAGAAAAGAATGGAAAGTTAGAATGGGTTTTTGATGTTCTCATTTGGGGCTATAATAAGTTCCCGTAAGCTCTTAGCGATGACATCATAAAGGTATACATTTGACCCTTGAACAAGATGCGTTTGGAATGTGGGAGTCCACATACATACAGATTTTTTTCAATAAATACAGTACCATCCTGTAAACATATTTTCTCTTCCTTATGATTTTCTTTTTCATCTTGTTTTTTTTTTTTAATTATTCATTTTGGGAGAGTGAGAGAGGACAGAGCACGTGAGTAGGGAAGTGGGGACAGAGAGAGAATTTTCATCAGGCTCCACACTGTCAGCGTTCAACTCAGGAAGTATAGATCATGACTTGAGCCAAAGTCAAGAGCCTGACCCTGAACCGACAGTGCCACCCAGCACCCCTTCCTTACGATTTTCTTAGTAACCTTTCCTTCAGTTTATAGTGTAAAAATACAGTATGTAATACATATAACAGGGAAAACATGCATTAATCGACTGTGTATATTGTTGGTAAGCTCAGCATTCCGTTATCCTAACCCTGACCTCCCACGCTCAGTTTACAGAGTCAATGGCCAAATTAGGCCGAAAAGGTAGATTAGACCTAGAGAGCATATACAAGCAATTCTGCTTTAACGTTCTGGTTTTCAATACATATATACTTTTTGATTTTTAAGTGTGATTGCTTTTAAAGTAGGAAATTCAGTAGGAATTTTTGTTTTTTTTTTATTTGGTTTTGAGGTTTCAAAAGATATTTGTGGATTGTCGAGGGCATGGCCATCAGAGCCCGTAACCCTTGCTTTGTTCAAGGGCCAACGGTATAGTGATTGGGTACTTTTGAGATCTTCTCAGTGAGATTAGTGTAAATGTTTTGACCTTAATTAATTGGTCCTTGTATACTGAGTACGTACCAAGCAGTTAGCTACTGAGTGTACAAGTGGAGGGTTTAGGTTGTTGTGGTCGGAGCAGAAAAGTAAGTCAACAGCAGTCTGTTAGAAGTCACAATAAAGGCTTCATCGATAGGAAATGGACAATGTTAGTTGAGAGAATATTGGGGGCGTTTGTAGTGAGGATGAGGATGAGAGTGGGAGTGGGAATTTTGGTAGTCAGAAAAGATCTGAGAGTGGCAAAAGGTGCCAAGTGAAAGATGAGAAGGCCCAGTCGTGTAGACCGTGGCGAGGGACATTCTGGACAGAGAGGACCACGGATCATCATTTTACTCCAACGCCTTAGAGTGACCAAGCTGTAGGAAGGCTCACTCCATCATCATAATCATTATTATTATTGTTGTGTGTAAAAAAGAAAATGTGCATAGTGAAATGAGTGCTTGGCACATTTTAGGTGACTGAGACATACATGTTCTTATACTTGCCGTTTGAATGCTTACTACACATTCTGAAGAGTTCCATACCTATATCTACATTGTTTCTGCTACTAGTTCATCACAATTTTAAGAAAAGTTTCTCTTCCAACCTTGCCGTTCGATCCAACCCTTCTTTCGTCAAGAAAAAGGTCAAGCCTGTGTTTACCTAAACGAAGCAGCAGCTTCGACAGTGTTTTGTTGATACACAACATGATATACTCCAAAGTTTCTGATCATGTGAGGTATGAATTGACACTGAAACAAATGCCTGCCATTTTATTAGAAGCAGTTTTCCTTTATAGCAAGTACACTTTTAAAGATTCTGTTTCAAAACTTATTTCAAATGTCCTTTCATTTTGGTCAGGAATGCAAAGGAAGGGGTTTTGTTAGTTCCTTTTTGAAATCTGCATACAAGCCAGGCTTCTGCCTTTGAAAGTATTTATTCTGGCCTTCCATGATCCGTTTAGAGAGTCAATAGCCAAATGAAGATTCAAAGGGACGCTGAATCAAGAGAGCATATATGAGGTTTTGTATTTAAATGTTTTGGTGTTCAATACGGTTTTCTTATTTGTAAGTCTGATTGTTATTAAAGTCATAAATTCAGATATTTTCTTGGAAAAGGATTAGGAAGTCTTCACGCAACTCATTACTGATGCTACTTTTAACAGAGTATGTCTGAGAAGCCCAACAAATATGTCCCTCATGTCTCTGGAGCTGTGGATCAGAAAGGGCAAAGTATATTAAATGGACAAGTAGAAGGTAAGCACTGTATTTTATTCAAAGGTCATTTGACAGAATGTTGATTGAAAACAGGAATACTGATATATTCTAATATCTAAAGAAAACGGCCTGTTAAGTGCATAGGAAAGAGAAAGAGATGTGAAAAGGAGATAAGTTGCATATCGTATGTGGTGTCAGCAACAGATTAAATTGAGAGTGCCACCAAAGGAGCTAAATGACTAGTTCCCTTTCAAGACACTGGAAGGCCTAAGGAACCTCAGGAAAGAAGAGACGAGCCAAACAGGGAATGATGTGAATGGCGGAGACTACAGGGAGTAAATGAAGGAAAGTAAGCCGGTGTGTATTGTGTTTCTACTGGAAGGTGGTAAAATACACTAGTTCTTTAAAGGGAAGAGCAGACTATTTAAAATGCAGCAACACTATCAGGTGAGCTTCTCGTACCAGAATTTGCCAGAGTGGTATCCCCAAATGTTCCCACTCTTACTGTGATCCTCACTGTTGGCAAGACATTAAGGACTGACCTAGCTGATGATGCAGAGTTATGTCCTAACTACCATGGGTGAACATAAGCATTTGTAGTCAATGATAAATGTATATACGTTAATGCCTTATAAAATGGGGGTACTTCATACGGTAGTATCATTTAGGGCAAAATAAGAGAATTGGAAGGAGGGTCAGATAGGGAGACATCAAGATAACTCATCTGACATTTTGGATGCCGTATTTGTGGCTTTTGATTATTTTGGCAATAACTGCCTTTAATAGGTGAACTATATTTTTAATGTTCTAGGAACATAAGGGAAAGAAACAAAAGAACACTATAATCAGTAGTATGTTTTCATATTCTGTCTGACAGTTCTGATTGTTGTAGAATGATCCCTGTTACTTCTTTGATTCCTACCTGCCAGAAAAATGAACTAAGTCCTAGGTAGTTGGAGAAAATTAACTGATTTTTCATATTTCAGAGAACTTTTATATGGTAGAACATAGGGGCAATCACCAGGATTTGCTCTCTCCCTCTGTTTGTTTTTTTTTTCAGAGTAAAATAAGATTGTTGCTTGTTTCACACTTTCTGACATCATGATTTCATCTATTCCTTTTAAACCTTTCTTCAAATGGATAAATAGGGATGTAGGAATTTTCAAGGCAAATACCAAGAAAAGAGATTCCAGGAAAGGTATTCTGTGACATAACCTTCTGACTGTAACCACGTGAAAGACATCAACCGAAATAATAAAATTGCATATAATGCAGTTGTGTTAGAGGCATCCCAATGACACCCAGATTTGATTATTCACTAGAAGAGCTCACAGGACTCAGCATATAGTTGTAGTCATGCGTGTGGCTTGGTATGGGGACAGGCTAGAAAGGCCAATGAGCACCGAGCAATGGTGTATGGGGTGAAGGCCAGAGGAAAGCAAGCGCAGGCTTCCAGGAATCCTTTCTCTATGGAGTTAGCAGGATGTGCTAAATTCCTCCAGCATGAAATTAGGACAGCACAAGTGAAATGTTGTCTGCCAGTACGAGGCTTATGGATACTCAGTGCCCGAGGTTTTCATCAAATGCTAATCACATAGGCATCTTCTCCTTAGCATGTCCCCAAATTCCAGGTTTCCACCAAGGAAATCAAATGTACAGCCTTAAGGACATTGCTTGTACCAGCACTTAGGCACAGTGAACCACTCTTAACCAGCTAGGGAATGGTGGGAACCCTCCTGAAATCCAAGATCCCAGGGAACCACCAAGGGCCAGTCATTCAAGTAGGATGTTCTGAGGGTAGCCATCTTTGGCCTGCTGGATGAAATCTGTTCTGCATAGGAATTATAGCCCTGACGTCATTTTTGGTGGTGTCTTCAAATTTTGTTTTGCTAGCATGGAGCATGATGGCTACCATGGTACTGGTTTCAGTTTCATCATCCATATGAAGTAGGTATTTGTATAAAAATTACAAGGGCAATATGAGGTCATTATAATCTTTTTTTTATGTGATTAAGCTTTCATTATGATTCTTACGTATGATCAACATAATGATTTTTGATTTAAAATTAGAATGAAAATCTCGTAATTATATGGAAAACCCAGGTTTGATTCCTATGGTGCTGAACCCCTGTTTATAGGTATAAGATTTTGGATCATATTCATCAATTGTTTTCTTGCCTAAGTATACAAATAACCGTTGTATTTTTGTGTTTTGTGTATGCATTTTCATACACTTCCAAATGGGAGACAGTACCCCTATTGTGTTACTTTGATCTCTATTTTAATGTTCAAGGTGACTGTATCATGAGTTGGTGTATGCTAAGAGTAGCTTCAATGGAAACCATATTTTGTTGTTTTTGTTGTTTCATACATTTAATAAGCCTGATGTTTTACATCAGTTTTAAGTTCACAGCAAAATATAATAGGAAGTACAGAGAGTCTGCATATACCATACCATGCTCCCGTACACGCCTAGCCTCCCCTGTTGTTAACATCCTGCACGACAGTGGTCCATTTTTAGTAGGAATTTTTTATTTCAGTTCCTTGGTTTAGTTTTGAGTGAGAGAGCATGCATGCGTGTGAGCAGCCAAGGGGCAGAGGGAGAGGGGGGAAAGAATCCTGTGCTGTCAGCCCAGAGCCTGATGCAGGACTTGATCCCATGAACTGTGAGATCATGACCTGAGCTCAGATCCAGAGTTGGACGCTGAACCGACTGAGCCACCCAGGCACCCTGACAACAGTGGTGCATTTTCTATGGACACGAACTCTTCATTTGGAGGCCAAGTCTCTAATTTGCATTAGTGTTCAGCCTTGGTGTCATACGTTCTATGAGTCTTAACAAATGTGTAATGATGTGAATCCACCTTTGTGGTATCGTGTGAAAGAGTTCCACTGCCTTAAAAGTCCTCTGTGCCGTGCCCGTTTCTCCCTACATTCACCCCAACCCTTAGCTCCATAGCCTTGCTCTTTCCAGGTGTCATATAGTTAGAATCATAGAGTGGATGTCTTTGAATGTTTAGAAAGTGAAAATATCCTGGTAATTGAATGTAGGCATTCAAGATATTCTTTGCCCTTTGTTTTGTTTAGTTGCTCATCAGTAGAGGATCTGATGACCTCTGCCTTCCATGACAAAAAGTATGATTTCTCTAGCTGTGTGTCACCTAATGGGGAGGGTTGAGAAAAATGACCTCATGAACCACTACAGAGCACTCACATTGGGATCATCCTCCTCTGTGATGTGCGGCGGGTCTAGATAGACTCTCTAGCAATGGAAGGAGACAGCCTCAAGAGGTTAGAACTATATCAAAGTGGAATGCCAAATCTTTCCTTCTTACCTTACCATTGGAAATAAGGCCAGGGAGAGTCTGTTTGCTATTGTTTGGCCACGCTGCCAAGTACAATAGCTATAGAGCACACGTTGTGAGGGGGTGTTTCCTCCTAAAACTGAAGAGTGTCTGCTGAAGAGCTGGGGAAGTTCTGCCGTGTTACAGCAAAATAAAGATATTCTCTTTCAATTCCTCTAGTAGTGGAAGTCCAGAAAAATCATGCTAGCTTCAGTCTGACATTGTCAGCTCATGATAATCATTCTCCGAACGATACCCGTTTCCTCCAGTGTCACAGTGTCGGTCAGCGATGGCCATTGTAAACATCAGTTCCCCTGTAGGTGTCAAATTCTGATAAAACCCATTCTTGGTTTTGGTCAATATAGAGGAGAAAGTAAGATTTCTTAGTGCTTTAAGCCTACGAATGGTATAATTACCATTCAGTGTAGTGTGGTTTCCAGGTGTGGTCCGAAAGCAATACTTTTTGACAAATCATAAGCCGTACACTTGTAATTTTCCTCTATTTATCGATTGTCGATTTAACATGTATTTTGCTTTCTTCTTTAGGAGCAGATAAGAATGCTGAGGAAGATTCTAGAGCCAGGTAGGATTTTTATGGATTTGTAAAAATGACATTTGCTGGGGCACCCGGGTGGCTCAGTCGGTTAAGGGTGTGACTCTTGATTTCAACTGAGGTTTGTGAGTTCAAGCCCCACGTCGGGTTTTGCGCTGACAGCCTCCTTGGGATATCTTTCCCGATTTCTGTGGGC
Organism: Neofelis nebulosa; assembly: GCF_028018385.1. NCBI lineage: Eukaryota > Metazoa > Chordata > Mammalia > Carnivora > Felidae > Neofelis > Neofelis nebulosa. The sequence goes on from NC_080796.1 coordinate 2,943,898, forward strand.
ACTCACTCTCAAAGTATAAAGGAATGAAATGAAATGAAACGGATAATGAAAGGAAAGGAAAGGGAATGAATGAACTGAAAATTATGTGTCTCCTAAGGGAACGCAGAGAACAAAAGCAGTTGTTGCGTGTTCTACACTGGACCAGACACTATATCCTATGGGTAACATCTGTTCCGTTATATAGTCATTGTATAGCTTTGCCAAGTAGCTGTGCTATTGTAGCCTACATTTTATTACTTTGTCAACTGTGGTTCAGGGAGGTTGATGACTCGACCATGATTCCATAGTTCACGGGTTGCTGAGGGGCTTTGCCCATCAGCCCGTGAAGCTTCCACATCCATTCCCTGGTTCCTCAGCAGCACTGAGATGAAGATACAGATCCTAGGGCAGATCAACTCAGAATGTCAAAGGAATGATGTCGGAACACTAATTTAGGGTTTGCTTAAGAACCCAGGTTAGTCCAAGCATTTGGCCTCATATATTTGACCACTAGTGCCAACAAAAGTCATTAGTGCAGTGGTAACTAGTCCCTTGTTTTTACCATCCGAGATTTTAGGGTGGATGTCAGCTATGGCCATGGTGTCAAGGCTTTTACATAAAAAGCAAGATGTCGTCAGGCAACTCCTTAGATGTAGTGATATCCCCTCTTCTTGAGACAAATGAGTTTTCTGTAAGGGAAGGATATCTAGTTGTAGACCATGTTACATTAATTAAACTCACTCTCTATTTCGAGGATATTGCTATATGATTCTCTGTTGCCTAAGTTCCCAGGCTGGTTTCCCTTTGGGCTAGTATCCTTGTCTAGTTCTAAGAAGCTTTTTGGTTTTTTTGGAGTTGTTTTTTTTTTCCAATGACTTTTTGTACTGTGTTTTTGCCTTTTGACTTTCTTCTCTTTTTTCCTTGGTATTTCTTCTTCTTTTTTTTTTTTTCCAATAATTTCCCCACTTCTTCCAGCTAAGGACTCTCCATTTTTCCAGAGGCCAAATCAAAAGCACTTAGAGTCTCCAGATGTAGGGATCCTGAGAGATTAATTCTTCAAAACACCCTCTGGTGTGTCAACCTATGTTTAACCTCCTTGCCCAATGGTTGTTTCCCTGGAGAATTTGAAACTCAAAAGAGATTGAAGTGACCTATTGGGATATGATAAGTGACAGAAATGCGACTTAAATTCTGGTTTTCTTTCTTTCTTTCTTTCTTTCTTTCTTTCTTTCTTTCTTTCCTTTCTTCCTTCTTTTTTTGTCTTGATCTTGCAGGGAACTGTTTTAATAATAGAAGCCTGGGGAGTGGGTCTAATGAATACAATGAAGGAGGGTAAGAATCGAATTAGCAGAGGAGACCAGGTTTCAAGGAGAACAACACTGAGTTGGTTAGGAATACGAGTTTGAGAAAAGATGTCAGAATATGGGGGGGTTATGCCAAGTGAGATAAAGGTGAATGACAGGAATGAAGGACCCAGGATTAGGGGAGTTGTTTAGAAAGACATATTCAAATAGAGAGTTCTAGAGGGTCGTGACCAGGTTTCTGCTTTTGTGTGTGTTGGTTTCATTGAAGGTGCGAGCATACCTCAGATTTTCTGATGAGAGAGATTAAAAATCATTTGAGCTTCTGGGCAGAGTCTGTTTACAGCAGATAGAAATATGATATCCCCTACTTCCACCCCAACTGAGGGAGGATAGCTTAGATCCTCTCAAGGAATTGGGGGTGGGGGTGGAGATTCCGAACATCAGAGATGTATGGCCCAAGGCAAGCTGTCTCCTCACTCCACCTCTTTTCCTCAATCTGTGATGCCCTTCCCATGTACTTGTAGGGCTGGGCAGGGGTAGGTCTGACTTGTCAAATCAGTAAGGGAGCTTCATCTGGATCGGTGATAACATGCCTATGTTGAGGTGACTGTGTGGATGAGTGAGACTCCCAATTCGCTTGTTCTCCAGGAGCAGGACATGGTTCCTACCCTCGGTCATTGGAGCCCATCCTTGTTGTAGGAGTGTATGGCTTCATAGGCTAAAGATTGAAAGGTTGGGGAATGCCACAGAACCGTGCCAAAGAGTGATGTAGGAGTGGGATCTCATAGGGAAGAAAATATTCAGGCAGCGTATAGAGAAATAGAGGCACAACTACCGGGACCATTTTGATCACAATCTCCCTCCTTGGGTAGCTGAATGCCCCTGAAGGCTTGGAGTGTCTTGCTAGTTATTATGGACCTAAATAAGGCAAGACCAGTGTGGGAACAAAGTTGGCCTTGGGAACTTTGAGTCTGTCAATCTCTAGTTAGTACTACCACTCATAACGTAGAAACCTAAACTTTGATACGTTTACTTAAACGGAGGTCTACGTGACACACAATGTAATATGTGATGCAACAACTCTGGATGTTTCACCGTGATCGCCATAAGCATAGCTCCCATCTGTCAATGTATGAGGCTATTAGGATACCACTGACTAGATTCCCTATGCTGTACCTTTGAGCCTTGTGATTTATTCATTCTATAACTGGAACCCTGAACTTCCCTCTCCCCTTCCCCCATTTTGTCCATCCCCCTCCCTTCTGGCAAGAGTCAAATCTCTGCATTTATGGTTCTGTTTCTGCTTTTGCTCTGTTTGTTCATTTATTCCCCTTTTTACATTCTGCACAGAAGTGAAATCATACAGGATTTGTGTTTCTCTGTCTGACTTATTTCACTTACCCTCATGCCATCTAGGTACATCCATGATGTTGCAGATGGCAGGATCTCATTCTCATTTAGAGCTGCATAATATTTCATTGTGTGTGTGTGTGTGTGTGTGTGTGTGTGTGTGTGTGGTCTCTTCATGTATTGGTGGACACTTGGGTTGCTTCCATATCTTGTCTATTGTAAATAATGCTATAATAAAGATAGGGGTGTGTATATCTTTTCAAATTAGTATTTCCATTTCCCTTGGGTAAATAAATACCCAGTAGTGGAATCACTGGATCCTATGGTATTTGTGTTTTTAATTTGTTGAGGCCCCTCCATACTGGCTTTCACTGCGGCGATACCAATTTACATCCCATGACCGGTGCACAAGGGTTGTTTTTTCTCCACACCCTGAGCTACCCTTGTTGTTTCCTGTGTGTGGAAACTGAGCCATTCTGACAGATGTGAGGTGAGAAGTCATTGTGGTAAGGTTTACACATTTAATTTTCAACCATTTCAGAGCATTCCCTGCCTGTCATATTTGGTTATGGAAACTGAGACTGGGTCTTTCCTGGAGATTTCACAGGTTAGGAGAGGTCGAGGCCAAATAGAGAACAGAAAGCTTTTTTTAAAACAGGGTCCAAATTGTGAAAGACCTGTACTCTGGAAACCGTAAAACACTGATGAAGGAAATTGAAGGTGACGGAAAGAAAGAGAAAGACATCCGATGCTCACAGATGGGAAGAATACATATTTTTAAAGTGTCTACACTACCCAAAGCCATCGACAGATGTCATGCAATCCCTGTCAACATACCAACAGCATTTGTCACAGAGCTACACAAACAATCCTAAACGTTGTATAGAACCACAAAAGACGTTGAATGGCCAAAGCAACATTGAAAACGAAGAAACCTGGAGGTATCGCAATCTCAGCTTTCAAGTTCTATTCCAAAGCTGTAGTATTCCAAACAGTATGGTGGGTACTGGCGTACAAAATAGCCTCATCGCTCAGTGGAATAGGACCGCAAACCCAGACATAAATCCACCACTGTATGGTCAGTTCATCTTCCACAAACAGGAAAGACTATCCAGTGGGGAAAAGGCAGTCTCTTCACCAAATGGTGTGGGGACAACTGGACAAGCCACATGCCAAAGAATGAACCTGGACCAATTTCTCTACCATATCCACAAATAAACTCAAAATGAATTAAAGACCTAAGTGTGAGACTTGAAACCATAAAAAAAAAAAAAATCCTTGACGAGAACACAGGCCGTCATTTCTCAAACTTTGGCTGTAGCCACATTTTACTAGTTATGTCTCTTGAGCCAAGGGAAATATAGCAAGAATAAAGTTTGGGGACTATATCAACCTACGAAGCTTTTGCACAGTGAAGGAAACAGTCAAACCTGAAAGGCAACCTCTGGAATGGGAGAACAAATTTGGAAATATTTGGCAAATCCAGTAAAGGGTTAGTATCCACAATGTCTAAAAACTTGACACATGTCAACATCACCCCCCTCCAAAAAAGCCCAGTTTACAAATGAGCAGTACACATAACCAGACCCTTTTCCAACGACAACATACAGATGGTCAACAGACACATGAAAAGATGCTCCCCCAAACTACAACGAGATACCACGTCACACCTGTCAGAATGGCTACACTCCAAGACACAAGAAGCTAGTGTTCGCGAGGATGTGGAGACAAAGGAAACCTCTTGCACCGTTGGTGGAAATGCAAATGGGTGCGGCCCCTGTGGAAAACAGTATGCAGGTTCCTCAAAAAATTAAAAACAGAACTCTCCTATGATCCAGTAATTGCACTACTGGATACTACCCAAGAGAATACAAAAACATGAATTCCACGGGACACACGCACTCCTGTGTTTATTGCGGCATTATTTCCAACGGCCAGCGCAAGCGTCCATTGACAGCTGAGTGAACGAAGAAGAAGCCCTACATGAATGTATGTGTGTGTGTATATGTATATCCATACACACACACACACACACGCACACACACATGCACACACACACACTGTAATATTACTCAATCATAAAACAATGAAATCTTGCCATTTGCAATCACCTGGATGGAGCCTGAGGGTAGTATGGTAAGCAAAGTCAGGGAAAGACAAATACCATATGATTTTACTCATGTAGCACTTAAGAAACAACAAACGAGCAAAGGGAGGAAACAAAAGGGGAGACAAACCAAGAAATAGGCTCTTAACTGCAGAGAAGAAACGGATGGTTGTGGAGAGCAGGTGAGTGGTGGGAAAGGTGAAAGAGATGATGGGGATGAAGGAGTGCCCTTGTCATGATGAGCACGGGGTGAGTATGGAGTTGGTGAATCACTATATTGTACAACTTAAACTACTATAACTCTGGATGTTTCTATTACTGGAATTAAAATAAAACTTAATGACAAAACCAGAGGCCAACTTTTCATTATACCAAGAAACTTCGTGGAATAAACAGATAGGTGACCTTTCCCTTAACTTTTTTAAATTTTGTTTTTAAATGAATGAACATGTTTTTGTTGTATTTTTTTGCTCTAAAGGCTTTCTGACAAACCTGGTCCTGACGATTCATGGTCTACCTCATCTAGCGAAGACTTAGATTTTGGTACCAAGGTAAAGTACCCTCCCGTGAAACTCACTTTCCTGCTCTGAATTGAGTTTTCTCCCTTATTCACTCTGAAAATTTAAGAGGAGCCTGTGTATCATCATTTTATGTGTGTCATGGAAAGTTAGCAAGGACAAACCACTCTACAGATACATGACGCGTTGAATGTTTTGTTTTGTTTTGTTGTACTTTGGTAAATCCTACAGGTGGAGGCTGATAAATGAATGGGCTGGAAAATATATAATGACCGTCAAATTATATTGGGAAAAGCTTTCCCACAATGGAGGCAATATGACGTTTGCTTAAGGATAAGGATTCTTACTGTGATCATAACATGACTGATAATACTCATGCCTAAATGAAACCTGATTGGGTCCAAGTATCTATTGTAGGTTGCCCCCCGCCCCGGGCACGTTTTATTTTGGTGAGATACAGCATTTTCCTTTGGCTCTATCCTTTGTTCTCCATTTAGAATAAAATCATATTAGAAAATGTAGAAATTTAGATGTTTACATTATTTCTCAACATTTACCTTACAAAGGTGTTCTCCTGTAGTTTTGAAATAACTCCATGAGGGGTAAGTTAAAATTGTGCATCTCCCCGAAGAATACGTATTTTGCTGAAAAGAGTAGCTCTATGGGCAGAGGCTCTTCATAGCCAAGGTGTCAAATTTCTAATTTCAGAAATCTTGCCCATTCTAGCTTTGAACACTATCTCCTCCTAGTCCTTGTGTCAGATTCTAAAATTTAAAGTTTCAGACATCTGATATTTGTTTCAGTATTCATTTCAAAGCCCCTAAATCATGATAAGCTCCTGGAGGTTAGGGAACGCACTGGTTTGACTCCTGGAGCTCCTAAAATAAAGTCTTGCTTGGAAGAAGCAATGTCATGGTTTTTGAATGTGAACAAATGAGTAGGGAAATGGAATTCCGTAGAATGGAGTTTGAAAAGTAACCAAATACGCATGATATATCACAATTAAATATGTGAAGTTAAAAAGTCAGGCTTCAGTTTATATTCCGTTTTAGTGTTTAACATGTATACACGCAAATGAATTCTATTGAGGAAATCAGGAGTTACATAAGAAAGAAGGTTACAGTCTATTTTTAGTATCCTCCCATTGTGAGCTTAGAATTGCAGAGAAAAAGTCCTCAGCCTTTGTTTGTTTAACCCCATCTGTGTCCCATTACCTACATCCTTTGAAGGTTCCCATTTCTTCCTAGAATTCTCATTCCCAATTCTTTCTCCATAGTGAATGTTGACGTGTTAGGAACCTCTCTTTTTCTGTTCTTTTGTTAGTCTAGTAATAATTTCTAGCTTTTCGGAAGCGAAAGATGCCAGGAATTGAACAATGTATTTATAGTGAAAAAAATTAAATTCTTTATTACAGTATTTATAACCAGATAACTGTAGAGTGATAAGAGTCAGTATTATTAGGGATATACTGTGAGTCAAAGCCTCTCTTTTACATAAATATTATATAGACAGATACATAGGTAGATGGATATGGATATAGATAGATAGATAGATAGATAGATAGATATAGATAGATAGTTATAGGTAGAGATATATATAATATACACATATATACACATATATATTTACACATATATAAATACACACTTATATGTATACATATTTATGTTCACCTAAACGTACACACACACACACACACACACACACATATATATATATATATATATATATATATATGTATATATACACATCACACATATATAAAGACATATATTTTTAAAAGGTTTAAAAGGGACTATTTTTCATAGTATATTCCCAATCCTACTTATGTACCTGTTGAAAAATGTATGTTGTTTCCACTTGCCTTCTTTGGCTCACATTTTTCCTTTTCTTTTTTGTCTTAAGCTCATGCTTGATTGATTGGTCATTTGTTTTTGTTTTTGTTTTTGTTTCCTTTTTCCCTCTTCTCACCCCGTGCTTTTTACGGTATTTTCAAAATTTTTTCAAAGTTTATTTATTTTTGAGACAGAGAGAGACACAGAGTGCAAGCGGGGTAGGGGCAGAGACAGAGAGAGACACAGAATCCAAAGCAGGCTGCAGGCTCCGAGCTGTCAACACAGAGCTCAAAGTGGGGCTGATAACCACAAACCGTGAGATCATGACTCATGAGCTGAAGGTGGATGCTGAACTCACTGTGCCACATATGTGTTCCCCGCACCAGGCTCGTTTTTAATGGTTTACCCCTACCCTAATTTGTCCTTGCAGAAACGATTTCTTTAGTGTCTGTTCTTTTAGTACATCACTTTCTGTCAACTCCATTGTCAACATATTGGTTATGGAATTCTACTGTCTGTGTGTGGTTTCCATCCAGGACTCGTTGCCCCACAAGGTTTATTATTCTTGTTTTTCTCTTTCTTGGAAGGGGCTGAGCTAAATGTTTTTGAAATGTTTGCATTTCTCTTGGAAAGGGAGGGAGAGAGAGAAAGAATGAGCAAGTGCTCGTTGTTGTGATCTGACAATAGGCAAGGTATGATCTCAGTCCTTTTATATTTGTGGAGGGCTGTTTTGTGACCCAGGATGTCACTTGGAGACATTGGAGAATGTTCTATATGCACTTAAGAAGAATGTGCGTTCTACTGCTGTTGGGTGAAAAGATCTTAATATATCGGTGTTGATACCCGTGTATATAAATGTATATATATGAGGCCAATATAGATCTATGTATATCTGAATACATCTGGTCCAGTGACACATTGGATCAGTGTTTCCTTACTGATTTTCTGCCTTGACGATCCACCTTTTGCCATGAGTGGAGTCTTAAAGTCGTCTACAATCATGGTATTTGTATGTATACATTTAATCATGTTTGTGAGTAATCGATTCATACGTGTGGGCGTTTCACTTTGGGGCCATAAACATTTGCAGTTGTTAGCTCCTCTTGATGGATAGACCCCTTAATTACGACCCAATGCCCTTCTGAATCTGTTACTACAGTCTCTGGTTTAAAATCTAGTCTGTCTGGTGGAAGTGTGGCGACTCCAGCTTTCTTTTGACTTCTAGTAGCATGATAGGTGGTTCCGCATACCTTCACCTTGAACCTGGAGGTGTCCTGGGGTCTAAAATCAGTTTCTTGTTGACAACATATAGATGGATCTTGTTGTTTGGTTTTGTTTTGTGTTTTACCCATTCTGATTCCCTTTGTCTTTTGACTGGGGCATTGAGTCCATTCACATTCAGAGTGATTAGTTAAAGATATGGATTTAGTGTCATTGTGTTATCTGAAGGTTTCATGCTTTTGGTGAGGCCTCTGGTCCTTTGTAGTCTCTGCTGCTTTCCACTCACAGAGTCGCCCGTTAGGATCTCCCGCAGGGCTGGTTTAGTGGTCATGAACTCCATGAGGTGTTGTTTGTCTGGGAAAGCCTTTCTCTCTCTTTCTATTCTAAATGTCAGCCTTGCCTGGGAAGGGATTCTTCGCCGCAGATGTTCCCATTCAGCACATTGACCGTTTCCTACCCCTCCCTTCTGCCCTGCCAAGTTTCTTTGGACAGGCCTGCTGCTAGCCTTACGTGTCTTCCCTTGTCGATTAAGACCCGTTTGTCCCTAGCTGCTTTCAGAATCCTCTCCTTATCTTTGTAGTTTTCCAGTTTCGCTATGGCATGTCGTGGTGTTGACCTGGGTTTGTTGATTTGGAAAGGAATTCTCTGTGCCGCCAGGACTTGGATGCCCGTTTCCTTCCCCAGATGAGGGAAGCTCTCAGCTATAAGTTGTTCCAAAAAAACCTTCTGCCCCTTTCTCTCACTCTTCTTCTTCTGGGACTCCTAGGATGTGGCTAATATTTCATCTCACTGAATCACGTAGGTCTCTAGTACCTGCCTCGTGATCTAGTCATTTCCTTCCTTTCCTTTCCCTGCTTCATCTTTGTCCACAATTGTATCTTCTGTTTCACCGATTCTGTCTGCTGCTTCTCCCGTCCTTGCTGTCACTGCATCTAGTTTACTTTGTATCTCCTTTACACCATTTCATGTTCAGCGTTCATCGTGACGATTCCTTAGGTCCTTGATCTCTGAAGCAGGAGATTGTCTGCTGTCTTCTATGCGTGGTTTCAAGCGCAACTATGCGTCTTATGAGTGTCATTCCAAAAATGTGCTCACCTATATGGTTTCTGTCTCTTTTGCGCCCTTCTCTGGCTGTCCTTTCTTCCCGGAATTTTTTTTGAGGGGAATTCTCCGATTTCGTCGTTTTGGCTAGATTCCTGCCCTTTATGTGTGTTAATCGCTTGTTCTGTGTCCCACACCTGCGAGTACTACTGTAATAAAAAGAGCCCCTACACTGTCCAGGGCCTGGCAGTTGAACAAATTTTTTTTGAGTGTGTTGTGTGCACTCTTTGGGTGCGTCTTTGGCTGCTGTCCTCGCTACTTGGAGTGGCGGTTTGGGCCTTCCACCAGGTGTGCTTTGATTTGTTTGTTGAAGTAATCCTGGAAAAAAGGGGAAGAAGGTGGGGAAGAATCCTTAGCCCAAACAAAAAGAGAAATGACTGGAGTTGAAAAAAAGACCAGGAAGTGACTCAAAGGAGCTATAGGGCTTAATCCAGAAAGAGAGGGAGGAAAATGAAGAAGGAGATCTAGAAAAGTATAGAGAAAATGTACAATCAAACAAACAAAGAACCAGAACAGAGGAACAAAGGAAAAAAATATATAGATATATCTCTATATATCTATGTATAGATATATAGGTATATATTAAGATATATAGATAAATGTAGATATATAATTAGTTTTGACCCACGTGAACTCGAGACTACTAGGCTGTTTCCAAAGGGAGAAGGGGAAAGAGGAGAGTAGAAAGAGAAAAAAGGGAAAAGAGAAGAAAGGGAAAGCAAAGGAAAGAAAAGATGGGCGCCTGGGTGGCTCAGTAGGTGAAGCGTCTGACTCTTGAATTTGGCTCACGTCATGTTGTCACTGTGGGTGGGTTCGGAACCCCCAACAGGTTCTGCAGTGAGAGCATGGATCCTGCTCGGATTCTCTCTCTCTCCCTCTCTCTGCATGTCTTCTGCTTGATCACTCACTCTCTCTCTCTCAAAATAAAGAAATAAACATTAAAAAAGAAAAGGAAAGACAAAAGAATAATAACTCGAATGAAAACAAACAAACAAACAAACAAACAAACAAACAAACTAAGATAGAAAACCGGAGGAGAGTTGTCTATTGGTGCCTGGGACCGTTGGCTGTGCTGGTCTAGAGCAGGGGCTGTCTGGTCCCATCAGTGTCAGTCTCACTCCTATAGAGAAGCAGTTACGAGGCACAGAGTGTCAGGGTTTGGTGTAATGGGCCTGCCTTCACTGAGGCTCACTGTCCATTCCCTGAAGCCCCACGATGTTGGTCATGGGGAGAGACATGGCGACACCCCATCTATCCTGCCCACACGAGGTGTCTCAAAACTCACTGTTTAGGCTATCCTCACGGAATAGCCTGGGGAGCTGGCTTGCCTTGCTGCACAGTCCCCTGTGCCACCCGAGCACTGAGCTGGGATTCAAAACCCTGTAGGATCCCGCTTTGCTCGGACCTGGTAGTGGAGTTGCGCCACTCTGCCCAGTGGACAGAGGGCCTCTGGCTCGTGCCTGCATGGTCTTTTTCCCTTGGGCAGGGCAATACCTCCCCTTTCCACCATACTCAAGGTGTTCTCTCCCAGGGTAGCCCTGAGATTGCTACCAAGCCTAGGGGCGGCTCCCTCCCCACCAGGCATGGGAGGTGGTAGCTCTGGTCGAGAGAAAGTGTGGCCGCCTTGAAAATTCTGTTTTTTACCCTCTAAGGCTGTTTTCCAAAGTAGAAACTGGCTCTCTGGACCTCTCCTTGGTCTGTGGTCCGGACAGGCTTTCTCATATCCAAATGCACGTCCCACAGCCTCTCTCTGTCTCTGCCTTCCTTTCGTTTCTCCACCAAAGGCCTTCCCCCACTCCATGCCTGTGCTGCCCATTTTATTTCTCCCAATTCTCATACACACCCTTCTGTCCCGCCAAGCTGTCACTCTGCACCTGTGGAGATTTTTCTGTCCCTCTGCAGCCTGTATTCCTGGTATTCCAAGTGTTGTGACCTCAATACTGCTGTGTTTGAGGGACAAGGGGAATTCTGATCCCCTCCCCTGCCATCTTAACTCCCCCCTCCACCTTTTGCTTTGCTTTTCGCAATTTCAAAGTTGGCTGCCTAATCGACTAAGTCACCCAGGCCCCCCAAAGAATACTTGTTTTCGATGGGAAGATGTTCAAAGGCCAATAAAATGGCCCTTGTGTCCAGAAAAGAATGGAAAGTTAGAATGGGTTTTTGATGTTCTCATTTGGGGCTATAATAAGTTCCCGTAAGCTCTTAGCGATGACATCATAAAGGTATACATTTGACCCTTGAACAAGATGCGTTTGGAATGTGGGAGTCCACATACATACAGATTTTTTTCAATAAATACAGTACCATCCTGTAAACATATTTTCTCTTCCTTATGATTTTCTTTTTCATCTTGTTTTTTTTTTTTAATTATTCATTTTGGGAGAGTGAGAGAGGACAGAGCACGTGAGTAGGGAAGTGGGGACAGAGAGAGAATTTTCATCAGGCTCCACACTGTCAGCGTTCAACTCAGGAAGTATAGATCATGACTTGAGCCAAAGTCAAGAGCCTGACCCTGAACCGACAGTGCCACCCAGCACCCCTTCCTTACGATTTTCTTAGTAACCTTTCCTTCAGTTTATAGTGTAAAAATACAGTATGTAATACATATAACAGGGAAAACATGCATTAATCGACTGTGTATATTGTTGGTAAGCTCAGCATTCCGTTATCCTAACCCTGACCTCCCACGCTCAGTTTACAGAGTCAATGGCCAAATTAGGCCGAAAAGGTAGATTAGACCTAGAGAGCATATACAAGCAATTCTGCTTTAACGTTCTGGTTTTCAATACATATATACTTTTTGATTTTTAAGTGTGATTGCTTTTAAAGTAGGAAATTCAGTAGGAATTTTTGTTTTTTTTTTTATTTGGTTTTGAGGTTTCAAAAGATATTTGTGGATTGTCGAGGGCATGGCCATCAGAGCCCGTAACCCTTGCTTTGTTCAAGGGCCAACGGTAGAGTGATTGGGCACTTTTGAGATCTTCTCAGTGAGATTAGTGTAAATGTTTTGACCTTAATTAATTGGTCCTTGTATACTGAGTACGTACCAAGCAGTTAGCTGCTGAGTGTACAAGTGGAGGGTTTAGGTTGTTGTGGTCGGAGCAGAAAAGTAAGTCAACAGCAGTCTGTTAGAAGTCACAATAAAGGCTTCATCGATAGGAAATGGACAATGTTAGTTGAGAGAATATTGGGGGCGTTTGTAGTGAGGATGAGGATGAGAGTGGGAGTGGGAATTTTGGTAGTCAGAAAAGATCTGAGAGTGGCAAAAGGTGCCAAGTGAAAGATGAGAAGGCCCAGTCGTGTAGACCGTGGCGAGGGACATTCTGGACAGAGAGGACCACGGATCATCATTTTACTCCAACGCCTTAGAGTGACCAAGCTGTAGGAAGGCTCACTCCATCATCATAATCATTATTATTATTGTTGTGTGTAAAAAAGAAAATGTGCATAGTGAAATGAGTGCTTGGCACATTTTAGGTGACTGAGACATACATGTTCTTATACTTGCCGTTTGAATGCTTACTACACATTCTGAAGAGTTCCATACCTATATCTACATTGTTTCTGCTACTAGTTCATCACAATTTTAAGAAAAGTTTCTCTTCCAACCTTGCCGTTCGAGCCAACCCTTCTTTCGTCAAGAAAAAGGTCAAGCCTGTGTTTACCTAAACGAAGCAGCAGCTTCGACAGTGTTTTGTTGATACACAACATGATATACTCCAAAGTTTCTGATCATGTGAGGTATGAATTGACACTGAAACAAATGCCTGCCATTTTATTAGAAGCAGTTTTCCTTTATAGCAAGTACACTTTTAAAGATTCTGTTTCAAAACTTATTTCAAATGTCCTTTCATTTTGGTCAGGAATGCAAAGGAAGGGGTTTTGTTAGTTCCTTTTTGAAATCTGCATACAAGCCAGGCTTCTGCCTTTGAAAGTATTTATTCTGGCCTTCCATGATCCGTTTAGAGAGTCAATAGCCAAATGAAGATTCAAAGGGACGCTGAATCAAGAGAGCATATATGAGGTTTTGTATTTAAATGTTTTGGTGTTCAATACGGTTTTCTTATTTGTAAGTCTGATTGTTATTAAAGTCATAAATTCAGATATTTTCTTGGAAAAGGATTAGGAAGTCTTCACGCAACTCATTACTGATGCTACTTTTAACAGAGTATGTCTGAGAAGCCCAACAAATATGTCCCTCATGTCTCTGGAGCTGTGGATCAGAAAGGGCAAAGTATATTAAATGGACAAGTAGAAGGTAAGCACTGTATTTTATTCAAAGGTCATTTGACAGAATGTTGATTGAAAACAGGAATACTGATATATTCTAATATCTAAAGAAAACGGCCTGTTAAGTGCATAGGAAAGAGAAAGAGATGTGAAAAGGAGATAAGTTGCATATCGTATGTGGTGTCAGCAACAGATTAAATTGAGAGTGCCACCAAAGGAGCTAAATGACTAGTTCCCTTTCAAGACACTGGAAGGCCTAAGGAACCTCAGGAAAGAAGAGACGAGCCAAACAGGGAATGATGTGAATGGCGGAGACTACAGGGAGTAAATGAAGGAAAGTAAGCCGGTGTGTATTGTGTTTCTACTGGAAGGTGGTAAAATACACTAGTTCTTTAAAGGGAAGAGCAGACTATTTAAAATGCAGCAACACTATCAGGTGAGCTTCTCGTACCAGAATTTGCCCGAGTGGTATCCCCAAATGTTCCCACTCTTACTGTGATCCTCACTGTTGGCAAGACATTAAGGACTGACCTAGCTGATGATGCAGAGTTATGTCCTAACTACCATGGGTGAACATAAGCATTTGTAGTCAATGATAAATGTATATACGTTAATGCCTTATAAAATGGGAGTACTTCATACGGTAGTATCATTTAGGGCAAAATAAGAGAATTGGAAGGAGGGTCAGATAGGGAGACATCAAGATAACTCATCTGACATTTTGGATGCCGTATTTGTGGCTTTTGATTATTTTGGCAATAACTGCCTTTAATAGGTGAACTATATTTTTAATGTTCTAGGAACATAAGGGAAAGAAACAAAAGAACACTATAATCAGTAGTATGTTTTCATATTCTGTCTGACAGTTCTGATTGTTGTAGAATGATCCCTGTTACTTCTTTGATTCCTACCTGCCAGAAAAATGAACTAAGTCCTAGGTAGTTGGAGAAAATTAACTGATTTTTCATATTTCAGAGAACTTTTATATGGTAGAACATAGGGGCAATCACCAGGATTTGCTCTCTCCCTCTGTTTGTTTTTTTTTTCAGAGTAAAATAAGATTGTTGCTTGTTTCACACTTTCTGACATCATGATTTCATCTATTCCTTTTAAACCTTTCTTCAAATGGATAAATAGGGATGTAGGAATTTTCAAGGCAAATACCAAGAAAAGAGATTCCAGGAAAGGTATTCTGTGACATAACCTTCTGACTGTAACCACGTGAAAGACATCAACCGAAATAATAAAATTGCATATAATGCAGTTGTGTTAGAGGCATCCCAATGACACCCAGATTTGATTATTCACTAGAAGAGCTCACAGGACTCAGCATATAGTTGTAGTCATGCGTGTGGCTTGGTATGGGGACAGGCTAGAAAGGCCAATGAGCACCGAGCAATGGTGTATGGGGTGAAGGCCAGAGGAAAGCAAGCGCAGGCTTCCAGGAATCCTTTCTCTATGGAGTTAGCAGGATGTGCTAAATTCCTCCAGCATGAAATTAGGACAGCACAAGTGAAATGTTGTCTGCCAGTACGAGGCTTATGGATACTCAGTGCCCGAGGTTTTCATCAAATGCTAATCACATAGGCATCTTCTCCTTAGCATGTCCCCAAATTCCAGGTTTCCACCAAGGAAATCAAGTGTACAGCCTTAAGGACATTGCTTGTACCAGCACTTAGGCACAGTGAACCACTCTTAACCAGCTAGGGAATGGTGGGAACCCTCCTGAAATCCAAGATCCCAGGGAACCACCAAGGGCCAGTCATTCAAGTAGGATGTTCTGAGGGTAGCCATCTTTGGCCTGCTGGATGAAATCTGTTCTGCATAGGAATTATAGCCCTGACGTCATTTTTGGTGGTGTCTTCAAATTTTGTTTTGCTAGCATGGAGCATGATGGCTACCATGGTACTGGTTTCAGTTTCATCATCCATATGAAGTAGGTATTTGTATAAAAATTACAAGGGCAATATGAGGTCATTATAATCTTTTTTTTATGTGATTAAGCTTTCATTATGATTCTTACGTATGATCAACATAATGATTTTTGATTTAAAATTAGAATGAAAATCTCGTAATTATATGGAAAACCCAGGTTTGATTCCTATGGTGCTGAACCCCTGTTTATAGGTATAAGATTTTGGATCATATTCATCAATTGTTTTCTTGCCTAAGTATACAAATAACCGTTGTATTTTTGTGTTTTGTGTATGCATTTTCATACACTTCCAAATGGGAGACAGTACCCCTATTGTGTTACTTTGATCTCTATTTTAATGTTCAAGGTGACTGTATCATGAGTTGGTGTATGCTAAGAGTAGCTTCAATGGAAACCATATTTTGTTGTTTTTGTTGTTTCATACATTTAATAAGCCTGATGTTTTACATCAGTTTTAAGTTCACAGCAAAATATAATAGGAAGTACAGAGAGTCTGCATATACCATACCATGCTCCCGGACACGCCTAGCCTCCCCTGTTGTTAACAT